>NW_024039751.1:0-600000 GCF_016077235.1 Cyprinodon tularosa
CCGCGTGTGGTAATCCCCTGCCGGAGTGGTAGGGATATCAGAAACTAGTTTGAACTGAACTAAAAAAAAGAACTGAAGACTGATTGAATTATTATTTTTTGGACTGAATCAAACTGATTCTTTTCGTCGAACTGATATTTACATTTGGATTTGAACTTGAATTTAAAGTGCCATACTTTGATTTTCATATGTTTATTTTCTGAATGTGATTTGAGTAATTGTGGTCCACTTGATTTAAATGTGTTTGAAGGTATTTTGCAACCTGTAAAAGAACGGAAAAGAGTTAACTCAGGAAAAATTTAAATCTTAAAATAGGTGCAACCTATGAAAAAGAGACTGGTCTAATTAATTCAAATTAGTCTAATTAAAATAACCTAGGTGAACTAAAGAGCAAAAAGAAAGAGTGATATATTCTTTTTTTTTCCTTCTCCTTTTTCCTCCCCATTTCTACTTACCTCATTATTAAGAATCTGCAGAGTATTTTTGGTTTCATGTATTGTATTTTATGTGTGTTTTGCATTCATTAAATTGCCGGCCGTTTTCACTTAAGCAGCGGTCTCTGGTGCTATTATTTTGCTCCCCACTCCTTAGAGCCTAGAACTGGTCCAGTGGCGCAGTTAGTGGTGTGATACCGGTGCTACATAATACTACGTACAGTATTATAATACTACTTTTTAGACTAGTCGTTTTCTGATAAAAAATACCTTTGAGGAAATGCATTTTCGGATAAATGAGACTGTCCTACTTTTAATCTTAAAAGATGACACAATTCTTTAGAAATGGTTGGACTATGTTTTTGGAAGCAAGCCTCCAACAAAAAAATGGTTATATTTGTTTGGGCAACTTTAGAGCTGACAGCTTTGTGAACAAAAAGGTATTTGATGGTGGACTAATAGAAATATTATCATTAAAAAACACTCAGAAGTACGCAAACACCTTTGTCATGTGCATAGGGAACCTGAGACAAGACTCACATTAATTATTAGCATCATTGTTGTTAGTCAATGACAGAATGACTGCAGCAGATCTTACAAAGCTGAAAAGTCTTGTCAGAGCCTCTGTATTTGTTCCAGTTGTTCAGTAAATATACAATTAGAGTTGAAATTAGAAAGCTATGATACAACATTCCTCTTAACAAGTGAAGGGGACTGTTACTGGATTTCAATATAGAATTATACTATATACTGGGAAACACATAATACTTGCCCTTTAATATGAGGGAAAAATACCATATTCAAATTGGAAACTTTTTATAATCAAAGAAGCACCTCCATAAAAGAACAAGCAGAACAAAAACACATCATGACCAAATATTTAATTTCAAGGTTCTTTAAATATGATATAATAAATAATTCCAGAAAGCAGGCTATCACTTAAAACTTTTCCTGTGTTACATAACACTGTGATATCAGTTTCTGCATGGATGATATAGTCAATGACGCTCTCTTTAACACCTTCCAGAAGAGATACCCACTCTGTGTATACTATCTCTCCTGACAAGGGAAAATCTCTTTTCAGCCAAGACGTGAATTAGTTCTGCATAGGGATGGGCGATAATTCAATAACGATATATATCGATTGATAGACGTGTGGCGCAATAGAAAAAAAGAGAGTCGATAAAAGTTCGATAAAGAAACGCAGTTTTCCTTCCTTCTCATTGTAGCCTATCATTTAGGTTTATGCTAGTCACTACTTCCTCCCAACCAATCGCAATCGCAGACCCAGGCACGCCGTCACAAAGCGCCGCCCTCTCAAACCACAACACAGAGCACATGAAGATGTCGCAGCAAGGAGAGGCGGAGGAAACTGTTCTAAAGAAGGGTTTTTGTAGTTCGCCAGTTTGGCAGTATTTCGGTCATGGCAAGTCAGAAAAAAAAAAAAACCACAGTCATCTGTAAAATGTGTCGGGAACCAGTGAAAACTAAGTCTGGTAACACAACCAACTTTTGTTTTTTTTAATCATCTCAGCCGCTCACACCCGCAGGAGTACGAGCTGTGTAGGCCCCGGCGCGGCTCTCCTCCGAAGAAATCTTCGGGAATTTCAGGGGGGAAAAAAGAAAAAAAAATATATATATATACATATTTCAGTTCTGGGCAGCTTCCCACGTAGTTCTAACAATCGGTCTCCGCCAAGTGACGTCAATTGTTTACCTCGGGCGCGGTACACTACGCCTTTTCTACCTAAAATGGCGTCTTAGCAACAAATGTCACGTGACTGGCGGAGACCGATTGAGAGAAAAATACTGCGGGGCCAGAAACTTCAAAGTAATAACTCAGGTTAAAGCAGCTAACTAAGCTGAACCATAACGAGGTGCCAGTAGCACCTCTAGAAGAATAGGGGTGAGAAAAAAATACCACATAGAAATGCTAGGCTAAAGGGTGAGTTGATTTTTGTTTGGGTTTTTGTTCTTGTTATGTGGAGTTTACATGGAAGCCTAGTCCTACAATCTTTTAATTACCACAAGCTGGTGGTGTACTATTCCCCCCAAATAGGGTATTCTATTTATTTATTTGTTATATTTATTTTGGTCACTTTTCTGGTCACTTTAGTTTATTCTTTGTCAGTATTTAATGACATAACTCAGGTCTCTTAAGTTATTTTTCTTTAAAACAATTCTGTTGTGGTTAAAAAATTTGGTTAAATAAATATTTAATTGGAAGTCTGTGTTTGTGTTCTTTATTAAAATTAAATCCTTTAGCAATATCATAAAAAGTCCAGGCAGATGTTCAGAGAACATCAGGTTTTAGTAGAAAATCCACAGAAGTCTTTGAACATTAAGCACAAAGTCTAAATGTCAAAAAGAAGAAAATAAGAAATAGTAAGGATTAAAGTTTGCAGGAATGATACTGATTATTTAAATAAGTGACTTGGGAGTAGAAGTAATTATGGAAACCCTTAAATTGTTGTTGTGAAGGTAACTCTACAATTGTATGGCGACAAAGCATTTCTTCTTTTTTTAATTTCCTCCCTTAAACAAAGATTTATAGAGAAATGTTAAGACTGGAAGTGATGGCTGTTTGAGTGCAGAGAAAAACCTGAGAAACTGAAGTAAAAACGAGAAGCTAAAGCTTAAGGTTTTTTTTAGTTCCGCAGGAGGTTCTTATTGAGAACAGGCACTGATGTTTTAGATAAAAACATGTCCTTATGTGGTGAACGATAAATATGTGTATTTTCCAGGTTCTTTTTGGTATTTTTTAGATTTTGTGATCTAGCATTGATAAAGGCAGCTGTGCAATGAAAAATAATCAACTTTTATCTTATTTAGTTAATGGCTCTTAGCTCTGTGTTAAAACACCCTTCATGAGATGACTTTATGCAGTGGTGAGAAAGAGCTGACTTCCTCTTTACAAACCATGAAGGATGGAGACGCCTTTAAATAACACATCTGGTAACAGAGAAGGCTGCTGTTTATTCTGCTGCTGATCAACTGATCTGAACAGATCAACTGGTTTGAAAACTAAACTGTTTTATTTTTTACTGAAGAAATTCTGGTGAGTTCACATTTCTGACTCTGATCATTTAACCAAATATTTCAACAGGCTTTTTCATATTTAAGTTTAAATATTTACAGCACATTGAAAGCTGCTTGCTACGAGCTGAAGGTCTAATTTCAGATCCACTGTAATAAATCAGCTAAATGTTTGTTTTCCAGAGTCTGAATCTGATGGCAGCTCTGTCTGAGAACCTGCTGACAGTCAACATGATACTGAGTGTCTTCTTTCTTCCAGGTGAGCTGTTTGTTCACTTCCTTTCATTTAAATGTATCTTTTTTTGTCTGAAACATTGTATCCTGATGTTGTTTAAAGGCTCCACATGTTACAAGCTGCAGCTGAACTGGAGTTTATGGATCATGAAGATTCTAAGCAGGCAGATTTTGCTCCACATCATGTTCATCATTTGTCTGTTTTTACAGCTACTTTGGCTGGTTGTGGTGATATAAAACCAGACCTCAGAATCACTACACCAAAGAAGATTGAAGCTCTGAATGGATCTTGTTTGGAAATCCCATGTATCTATGATACAGATGATACCAGATATAACAGCAGCAGAACTATCTATGGAGTTTGGATGAAAGGTGGTCACAATTTTGGCCCTGATCCAAAGATAGTTATTTTCCACAGCAGTGGGTCAGTTAACACCTATTCACTGAATATTACTGGAAACCTGAGAGAGAAAAACTGCACCACTCTGTTTCCTGATGTAAAGACCAGTTATGCAGACAGATACTTCTTCAGGATTGAGAGCGAGCCGTTCAAAGCATCAGCTTGTGATGATCCTCTCAATATAACAGTTAAAGGTAAGAGAATTTCAATATTATAAGTCTATGACATTAATGTTCAGAAAAACTCACACTGGTTTAATAGAAATTAACAGAAAACACACTTACATGTGATGTAGTGTTTATTCAAACCTCATGAATTTAGTCCAGTATCTTTTTTCTGCTTAAAATTATTTTTGTTACTGATCTTCTTCTGTTTATCTTGCTGCAGCTGAAACATTAGAAAAAACTCTCTATAGGGAATGTATCAAAAAAGTTGAATGCGGTAGATTTATTTAGCCTGACTCTGTTTAGAGAAGTAAACCAAATGTCTTAATGATCTAATTAGACAAAGTTAATGGACCATTAAATCAAATACTGCCAACATTTTTGACACAATCAGTTGATAAATATTTTCAATTTTCTTCTGTGTCTAAAAAAAGATGATATATAAACAGCTTAACTTACTAACAGTCCACTGTTAAACACATTTGTTTTCCTGATTTAAATTCCCAGATTCTCCTTGGAGTCCCAGCATTAATATCCCTGTTGGTGATCTGAAGGAGCATCAGTCTGTCACTATAAGCTGCTCAGCTGTGACTCCCTGTCCACACTCACCTCCTGAACTCACCTGGAATCTCCAACAAGACTCTGACAGACAAACAGAGAAAAAAAAAGATGGAACCTTTACAACTAAAATCCAGGAGACCATCACTCTGTCAGACACACATGATGGATACAACATCAGATGTTCTGCCAGATATCCTGTGAATGGAGGAAGCAAGACAGCAGAGACAGAAGTGACTCTCAGTGTTTCATGTTAGTGATCCTGTCAGCACGTCATGGTTCAGCTGTTTCTGATCAATAAAGTTAATGTGTGTCCCATTTTCCTCAGATGCTCCTAAAGACACCTCAGCATCCATCAGTCCATCAGGTTTGGTGTCAGCAGGTAGCTGGGTGGAGCTGAGCTGCTCCAGCAGAGCCAAGCCTCCTGCCAGCTTCACCTGGTTCAGGAACAGCAAACATGGAGCCATTAATGTATCTGTGGGGCAGGTTTACAGCTTCAATGTTACTGAGGGAGGAGAGTATTACTGTGAGGCTACAAATAATCTGGGGACTCAGAGATCATCAGTGATTCTACTGAACAGTGAAGGTATCAAGAATCAATTTAACAGCCTTTATTTTTTCGTTTTTTTACATTTGTTGTCATTTTAATACTTCGTTTCTCTCTGATTTAGCTATAGGAACTCCTCTCTTGGTCACAGTCATAGTTGGAGTCATTTTGTTCATCATTCTGGTTCTTTCTCTCTGGTAAGTGTCAGACATTAAAATAACAAACTTCATTTAGATGATTATAGTGAGGTTTTTATTAACCCTCCAGATAAACATCTGAACCAGCTCCTTATTGAGGTTGTGTTCAGTTGATTCTGGTTCTGGTTGTTTTGATGTTAATCCTCTCATGTCTGTTTCAGCTCAGTCTTGACTCTTTCAGTTTTAATCTTTCTGTTTTCTCCTGAATCACAGCAGATTTATTTTTTACAGATCTTAAATGTCTTTCAGGTGCCTTAAGACCAAATGTCAAACTCCACATCAGACCCAGGTGAGGAAATGTTCTGTGAGCATCACTGAAGTAAGTTTTCCTCTGCAAGCTGAAACAGTATTTTCCTGAAACAAGAACATTTTCATTTTCCCACAGAGTCAAATATATCAGGAGGTTTCTGATCAAATTGCAGCCAATGAAACAGAGGAAGAACTTAATTATGGGGACATTACTGTCCTCCAGAAACGACCTGAAGCTTCCTCTGTCTCAGTGCAGGACGGTGGACAGCAGGAGACAGAGTACGCTCAGGTTCAAGTGTCTACTGACCATCCAGAGGATCTCTATGCACAAGTGAAGAAGCAATAACTTCATTCACTGATGTGTTCTGAAATGAGAGAATGTAGTTTTTGATTATAGAAATGTTAGTCTCTAAATTTATTAATATCTTTGCCATGTTTATTTTGGTTCGACTGTGGGATTAGCAGCTTTTGCTTTCATTACAGCTGTGTGACCCACTTTAAACCGAAGAGCTTTAATTTGATTGGTGGATTCAATTTCATCATCATTTCTTATATCAGTTGTTTCCTACAAAAGAAAAATACTGCAAACACAAAAATTAGACAAGATCATGGTCAGATGCTTAAAAAGACTTTAAGGCAGATTTGCTTTCTTTCTCCTCTCCAACATTCTTCTGAGCATCCCATTTTTGAAATACAGCAGCCAAGTCTCCAACATGGATGTAGCTGCCATTGCATGAATCAATTTGTTCTCTCCACCCAAGCAGAATCAGCAGGACCTAAAGCTATTTAGGACCTGCAGGCCTTTCATTTGTTTGAAGGTGAGGGGCCTGTGTGGCCCATTAGGTGTTGTGTGGGCTCTAGACATGCCTATCTGAATGGTTCCCAGACGTTTGGCTTTTTACCACAAAAAAGCAATAAAAGGGTCCTATGACTCAAAATAGCAGTTGGATTACAAACAATTCTAAAAAAAAATATTTGAATAGCAACAACAACAGCACAAAAAAATTATTTATTTGGGGTTATTTTTTTCTTTTTTAAACATGCTTCACCACTATCATAATTTTATTTGGTTTCATTTCTTTTCATTTCTGTAGAGGATCCCAAGAACCAAAACCTTTTGAACCACAATCCCAAGTAGGGTCACAACTTCAACTTTTGGAATGAATGCTCTAGCATTTCTTAACTCTGAATACTTAATGCTATCTTTATATATTATTACAGAGGTTCGACCATTTGAGCAGAATCTATTCAACAGAACCTAAGAACTAAATAAATACTATTATATCAAGGTTTGTAGAGTATCTAACAGCTTTTATTCTGTTAGATGGCATGTAGAGAGGCGAGATCATCCAAGCACTGCTAGGATCAGTCAGGTTTAATGGGAGGGCTGACAGAGTGATTGGGACCCTACCAGTTAACCCTGAGCTGAGGGTATCTGCTGGTTGGGAGGAACTAATGTTAGCCAGGTTTACAATAACCAGATAACCAGCTGAAAAGAATAACATAAAAGTGAACAATTTCAGCAATAATGAGTCTTTCTGGTGAAACTGCAGCTTTCAGCTGCTAACAGATTGATAGAATTAACATCTGATTTTTTACATTAAATTAAATACCAAAAGCAAAGTTTAAAGAAAACATTTTTCAAAAACAAAGTGCTCCTATTTCACCACTTCCCCTCCATTAACCAAAGGGTAATGAAATGTTCAGATTGAACTGATAGCTGCACAAAAAGGTGAGAAAAAAATGAGAAGTTAAAGAAATAGAAGACGCTGGTTCTAGTAGTTCTAGAGGAGGTTCACAGTAACAAAAGGCACAGAGTTTTAAATGAAACACTTCCTCATAGGCTGATCAACTGCTGTGTGCATTTTCTGTGTACTTTTTGTGTTTCTGTTTTTTTTATTTGTGATCAAACTCAACCATTCTGACCAAATGTAAGCAGGAAATAATCAGTTAGCATCATATTCAGTAAATTGCTCTTAAGTTTGTGCTGAATTACACCTCTTAAGATATGTTAATTACTTTAAGATAACGAGAAGGAGCTGACTTCCTCCTTCAAAGGCCGTGAATGATGTAAACTCCTTTAAATAACACATCTGATGGCAGATAATGTGGCTGTTTATTCTGTTGCTGATCCCTTTTATTTCCATTTTCTTATTCTTAAAATTTAAAGTTACACTGGTGATAAAAGCCAAGTTTTCATTGTTGGCAAAGCAAAAAATAATATATATATATAATATATATAGTATTATATATAATATATATATAATATATATTTATACAACTGATCTGATGTACATCCCCTCGATTGTAACACAACAGATGAGCTAACAAACTAAATATTTTCAGGGACTCATTTAAACCCTTAATGTTTACTAATTCTTTCATGTATTCTGTATTTATACCAACAGGTTGTAGTGCTAGCTAGTGATGGTAACTATGAAGCCCCGTCAACTAATTTCATACAATTTGCCAAAACAGTGCATCATGCTGTATCATACATTTGATACAACCATGAATGTCGGCATCTGCTGGATAGCTACGAGAACTACAACTCGTTTGTTCCATGATGATGATAATATAAATAAATAATTTTGAAAATAAATATCTGATCTGTTAAATTGAAGTGTATTAATCCTTCTGATGCATAATGGCTATATGATGGTGTGAATGGTTAGCACACATTACTTGCACTTGGTAGAATTTGGGATTGAATCTTGCCTGGATCCTCTACTGTGTACCTAATGAAGTTCACATATTTTTTTTTATTTATATGAATTAGGACCCTTGTTTGCCCTTTATAGCCCAATCTTAAAGTGGGCTGCACCTACCTTTAAATATACACATTAATAAATTATCCTTTAAAGAGTTAACCTAATCTAAGCTATAATCTTGAGCCTTATTGTTTATTTGTATTGTGTGACTAAATATCTGTCATAAATGAATCCCTGGATAAATGCGGTGGCTATAGGTGTGTGTGTCTCTGTAAGTCTGTAATATGTGTCTGTCTATTTCAGGACTGTGTGTAGATAGCAAACCAATCTGAATAAATATTAAACTAGATCTAAATATATATATATATTTTTTTACCGTCTTTTAGTAAAACTGTAAATGGAAAAAAAAAACTTGTTCTGAGCCGTGATTCTGATGCAATTTAAATACTTCCGTAGTATTGAAATTATTCACATTTACTGTGAAGCTCGGCATAGAGTGTGAAGTAACAGGGCCTCACTCACAGTGGTCATGTGACTAGAGTGTGCTCAAAACACTCAGTGACACTTCTGTATCACAAAGGTCGAAGCTGTGTCGAGGAGACTGATTCAGGCCTAAGATCCAGGGGCACCGTATGGGAGGGGAGTTGGGAAGATTCTGAGAACCCTCGACTGGGGGGGGGGGGGGCAAAAAAAGAAGAAAATATATGTCCTATATATTAAAATATAAAAAGAAAATCCAGCAGTAAAATAAATTATCTTTGTGTTCTCCATCATTTTTCACGAGTAAACAGCGACATAAAGGATGAAATTGCAATAAATACTTTGGTCCCCGGGTCCTACATGCTGCATCAGGTCTCCCCGTCTGTCAGTTTGCAGACCTGGACTAAAGAGCGCTAAAGTGCGCACGTTATTTGACATAGTGATAACGAATGAAACAAATGAACAAGAACATGTGTAAATAAGCAGCAGTGTGGAAAAGTCATCAGCTGATAAAAATGCAGTCCCCCCCCCAAAGTCTGGTTTTCGAAAATTAACAAAAAGGAAGGAGGAAGAAAGTGACCCTGTTTTTCAGAAAGGTTTGTTACCTGAAGAGTTCAAATTAACGAAAGATTATCAACCTGTTGAGTGAAATAAGATATCTATCAGCTGGCTACAACTACTTAATAATGCTACTCTTAAACGGGAAATGATGCTAGTTTTTTTTTAAATATTATTTTGTTTAGTTTTTATTTTTAAAGAACAATTAGACAAGGATTGATCGACCATTTAATGAGCCTAAAGTTTTAGTTTTATTGAAAGGATCCCCATTAGCTACAGCTATGCTGCAGCTATTCTTCCTGGGGTCCTGAAAAAATATATACATTAAAAACAAAACTAAAAAAACCATATTAACGTACATATGTACCCTCATGCGGGTGTGATATATGACAAATATAAAACACATTCTACACTTACACCTGTAAACATACATACACATACATATTCACACACATATAAATATAAACATTCAGTTATATTATTTTGATAAATGCTGTTTTACATATAATTTGAATTTATTGACATTATTAGCAAGCAGGATATGTTTTGGCAGATTATTCCATTCTTTCATACCTCTGAACACAACAGTATTTTTCATGGCATTTGTTCTTACTATGGGTAAAGTGAAATTACCTTTAGTTGCATGTCTAGTACTGTACTGATGATTTACTACACTGAAAGAAAGATGCTTGAACAAAACAGAAGGAAATTTGGAATTAGAAATATTTCTTATGAAAATTAACAATGAATACAACAATCTATCTTTGACCAACAACCAATTAAGATCTTTGTGCATTAATGTTATATTTCTCCTGTAGCTGCATCTGAGTGCTACACGAGCAGCTCTATTCTGTATAAGTTGTAATTTATTTATATATTCTCCAGTGGCATTTGACCAAACTGCTGGGCAATAGTCGAGGTATGTCAATATTAGTGCTTTCGTTGCATAATTCCTAATGTTTGAAGTTAAGAAATTTGCATGTCTTCTCATAATGGATATACCTCTTCCCATTTTTGCAATAATATTACTAATATGTTTTTTCCATGATAATCTAGAGTCAACTATTACACCCAGCAGTCTGGTCTCATGCACCTGTTCAATAACTGCGTTGTTAATCTTAATATTAATTACAGGATTCTGTTTAATATTGTAATTTGAACCTAAAATCATGCAATTAGTTTTTACAGTATTTAATGCCAGTTTGTTTGATTTGACCCAATCTACTACATATTGTAATTCTGTATTTAAAACAGTTTCTAATTCAATTTGTGTACTTGCTGATGTATATATAGTTGAATCGTCAGCGTACATGACAATATTAGCCTTATGTAAAATATATGGTAAATCATTAGTAAAAATATTAAATAATAGTGGACCCAGACAGCTACCTTGGGGTACTCCACATGTAATTTTTCTGATACCTGAGAAACTGCCATTGAAAAACACTGTCTGTGTTCTATTTGACAAGTAACTGTACATCCATGTGATTGCAGATTGCTCAAACCCGTAACAGGATAATTTTGTTAATAGCAGGTTATGATCTATGATGTCGAAAGCAGCAGAAAAATCTAAAAATACAACACCTGTAATTTTTTTCTTTTCAGTCTCTCTAAGCCAATCATCAGACATGTGAGTCAGTGCAGTGGCAGTGGAGTGACTTTTTCTGTATGCATGCTGAAAATCTGTTAATAAATCATTTGTATAAAAATAGTTATTAATTTGATCATGTACTATAGTGTGTCTGTAAAAAACACAGAGGCCAAATAACTAAGCCAGAAAGCTCACAGAGATGAGAATTTAGATTTAGGCTACAAACCAGTAGCCTGACGTAGTCCGACTCAATTCTAGTCAGAATATGAGTCTGATACTGCTCCATAGAGCTGTGATTATGGGGCGTGTTTAGAAAGAACCAGGAAAAAAAATGCCTCTGCACTCAATTGGATAGACCTACAACCAATAAGAGCAACGGAGTGTATGTTAAGCGAGGCATAGTTGTTGTCCACAAAAATCAAAGCGTGCAGTTTCACGCCTAGAATAAGAAGATGAGACTTGATCACGTTTCTCTGTTCCTCTTTTAAAATTAATTTGCTGTCGATATCTTCTAGAACAGACCTAATAGCAGAATCTACTCACCCAAACTCTCCAGCGGCAGCCATTATTGTTGTCACCCTAGCGCGCTTTGGTCACGTGGTTGATTACGTTACTGTTGATCATCTGTCTATCATCGTATAAAGTCCGCCCTGACAATTTGATTGGATCGCCTGACAGTGGGCGATAATACTCGCGCTACTATGGAGCAGAGCCAGACCGAACTTCCCCGAACTCAAACCTTGTGGGCGGGACTAAGTTCTGACTGGCACCCAGGCTAACAAACCAGACCAGGCAACAGGAAAACATCATAATACTCAGAGGGTTAGTCAGTTAAACGTTGGCAGATTAAGGGTGGCCAGGCAATAGCCAATGTACACTGAGGGGGGGCCGAAAGCGGATAGGCACCAGAACCTCACAGTTAATCTACACTGTTCCAACAGGAACATTAATGAGAACAACATCCATCTTTTCTAAATAAAGACTAACTTTACTTTCCTACAACCTTTGCTAACCAATAGCACTGTAGTTTTCAATGAAGATAACTTTAAACTAGTCTTAACTTTAAACAGGCTCTAACCAGAGTACATTAGAGTCTCTAGTTTGAGAAACTGACGCCTCACAGGTCCCCAACTGGAATCTTCATTAAACAGTAGCCGCAGTAGCCTCTTTGTGCTGTCATCTGAAGGGAGTAGTACACACCGTTGTAGGAAATCTTTAATTTCTTAGCCTTAATTTCTAAGAACAAGAATAGACTGTCAAGTTTCAGATGAAAGTTCTCTTTTTCTGGCCATTTTAATGTTTAATTGACCCCACAAATGTGAAACTCCAGAAACTCAATCTGCTCAAAGGAAGGTCAGTTTTGTAGCTTCTGTAACGAGCTAAACTGTTTTCAGATGTGTGAACATGATTGCACAAGCTTTTCTAATCATCAATTAGCCTTCTGAGCCAATGAGCAAACACATTGTACCATTAAAACACTGGAGTGATAGTTGCTGGAAATGGGCCTCTATACACCTATGTATATATTGCACCAAAAACCAGACATTAGCAGCTAGAATAGTCATTTACCACATTAGCAATGTATAGAGTGTATTTCTTTAAAGATAAGACTAGTTTAAAGTTATCTTCATTGAAAAGTACAGTCATTTTCTTAAAAATAAAGACATTTCAATGTGACCCCAAACTTTTGAACGGTAGTGTATTTAAACAGCCGTAATTTGTAGGTAAAAGGTATAATGGATAAAACTCAGTTTTGAGATCTGGGGCGTAAATCTTTTCCATTGTCACTACTTACCTACTTGTATTATTAAACATTCTGCATAAAATTGATATTTACAAGCACTAATAACTACAAAAATTGGTTATTTGATAAGTTTTAATTAACATTTTAATTTATCTTTGATTTCACTGAAGACTCTTAGATGACTTGCAGAGACACATCATTTTCTCTTTATACCATATAACACAAAATCTAGTTCTGAAAATAGAATTAATTATGTAATTATCATCTTTGATGTTAGTATATTGATGTGTATAATTAACCACAAAAAATAAAATGTTTAAAAATATTATACTTGAGAGTACTACTGCAGCCACCATCTGTATTAGAGGGGGAAAAATGTTAGGGGTGGCCAATGACTGGGTAAGGGTGGTCATGGCCACCTCTGGCCCCCCATCTAGCTCTGTCCCTGTCTGTGCCTACTCCTCTCTGCATTTGAGTCCTCAAAGCCTACACATAACCTGAAAGAAGAAAGCAGATAAAATGAAGTGATGACTTCTTTGTGTCATGAAGTCATTACTTATTGATTTTGTTAACTTTGCATTAGCACTGCACGTGTTAAAAAATACAATGCAATAATTTAGTGGATTATATAGTAGATTTCAGAACCGGGCTGATGTGCTCTACTTGTGTCTTCATGCAAACTCACAAAGACACTGTTGCAATCATCAATTCTACTAGAGACATATGCATGAATACATTTCTCTAGATCCTGCTCTTTAATTGATCGCTAGTAGTGGCCAAGATGTGTGATTAAAATCCTTTTTGAGAACTAATCAGTGAATCATATTCTTTTATTGTTGTATACTGTTAAGAAACAGACATGACAGCTGATACAGCATTAATTTGCTGTTAGCTCACGGAGTAATCCTTATGTTTGATATTCCCTCTTGTGGCGATTTGTTGCCACTACAGGCTTAGTTCTTTACCTTTGATTTAAATGGGAGAAATAAATGGACCTTAATAAATTATTCACTAAATAAAAAAATAACATTTGGAATAAATAACATCTTAAACAGGCTTTCAGTGAATTAAAACCTTATGTAAATTGACCAATGAATGAATATTTTAATGCATAAATGCAGAAGTTCAGCAGCTTACTAATAAACTACCTAATGTAAACAGCCAATGGTTCTCCATGGCTGGCAGGCGCACTTTTCTAAACTTATCAGCTGCTTTGGCGCCACCTATAGGATATTTGGTGCAACTGTTGATCATGTTAAATTATTGTTCAAATCATAGAAAATAATTATTTATGTAGCTTTCATCTGGGTCAACTCATTTAATTATTTTAATATTTAGTTACAAATGTACGGAAGTGTATTGCTGTCACTTGAAAAAATAAATTTTTGCTCATTATAGTATTAAAATGAAATTTTCAATCATAAATAAAGAACTTTCAGGAAATTCATGTTATTCATGTTCATGTAGTTTGGTTAAAAAGCACATTAAGATGTAAGGAGGAACCTATTTTTTGTTTCGCATGTTACGTTGTTGCCCATGGGAAAGATTGACACAATTAGTAGCAACCATGGGACTGTTTTCCAAGAAGTTTCACCAGGAAATGTAAGAGTTTGTGTGACAAAGTCTGTATAAATAATCTTTATTCCTCCGGAGTTTATGCGGCTAATGAGTTACGACATTAGTGTTTTACTTGTCTTTATATGGGTAAACCTTTATATGTTGTTTGAGTTAATTTGGGTTTCTGTTTCGCTTAGTTCTGACGGCATTTTGAGGGCTGTTTTCTAAGACATGTAAAGAAATGTCAGCAATTAATGTCTGTTAACTCCAAAAGAACGACGTTGAGCCTTGATTAACTCGAGAGGAGTAGCAATGTATATCATTCTAGCTATGCTCTAATCACAAGGCCATCCTTCCCAGAGAGAAAAAAATATGGGCAGTTAATTCAATTCGAGGTTTGCATGTAAAATAATGTGTATATATTATTATAAATAATAATCATCAATGGAAATATATTAAAAAGTACAAATAAGAAGCACCTTCATTAAAGAATATGCAGAACAAAAAATACCTCATGCCCAAAAATTTATCTCAAGCCACTCTATATATGACATCATACATCATTGGGAGAAATTATATGTTTTTAAAGAAACATTTAAAGACTTCTAGTGTTCTCAGCTGTAATCTCTAGGGTTCTCTGATCATTTCCTACAATCTCAGCATCCTTCTCTGTGACAGCAAACCCTCTTTCATTTCTCTTTGGTTGTGGTTAGTGAACGATAAGGGTCTAGCAATGAGTAGTTGCCTCGCCCAGGCACAGTAGACTGGGCTGGCAAGTACCTTCTCCTGAATAATGAAATAACTTTGTAATACAAAGGAATACCAGACTTAGACAGACATTATTGTCATTTTGTACACACAGAATGTATAGAAAAAGAAATTTCGTTTAGTAAAGCTCTCAAGATATGTTCTTTTTTTTTAAGTGCAGCAGTGATAAATGTAAAATACAACTGTATATAATTTACAGTTTCCAACATTTAGGTTTTTTTTTTTTATAAACCCCATTTTATACAACATTCAGCAGTCTAATGGCAGTGGGGAAGAAACTGTTGTGGAATCTGTTGAGGGTGTCTGTGATGTGCACCCCTAAGAATTTGGTGCTGTTGACCACCTCTACAGCTGAGCTGTTGATGACCAGTGGAGCGTGGTTAGGCCGATTCTTCCTGAAGTCCAAGATGATCTTCTTCGTCCTCTCCCTGTTCAGGATCAGGCTGTTATCTATGCGGTCCACCAGTCCACCAGCTGCTCCACCTCGTCTCTGTAGTCGTGGTTGTTGTCATCTCTGATGAGGCCCTTCACGATGTGATTGGTGTTGAACGACAAAGGGTTAACAGCAGGGGACTCAGGACACAGTCCTGAGGGGAGCCTATGCTTAGGGTGATGACATCAGAGGTGTTCTGTCCGACCTGGACTGACTGAGGTCTGTTGGTGAGGAAGTCAAACAGTCAATTGCAGAGGGGTGTATTGAAGCCCAGCTGTTCCAGTTTGCCCATCAGATGCTGTGGGATGATGGTGTTGAAAGCTGAACTGAAGACCAGGAACAGCATCTGCACGTGGATGTTCTTCTCCTCCAGATGTGCCAGGCTCAGATGGAGAGAAGCAGAGATGGCGTCCTCAGTGGAACCGTTCCGTCGGTAGGCGAACTGGAACGGGTCCAATGTTGGTGGATAACTGGAGACGATGTGTTTTTTAACCAGCCTTTCAAAGCCCTTCATCATGATTGGAGTCAGTGCGACAGGCCGGTAATCATTGAGTGAGTTGACCTGAGGCTTCTTTGGGTCTGGAATAATGGTGGCAGACATGAAGCATGTTGGCACTACGGATCGGTCCAGCGAAGTGTTAAGTGTCTGTGGGGACACCAGCCCGTTTATCTGCACACTCTTTGAACACAAGCCCAGGTATGTTATCAGGCCCTTGTGTTGTTATAAGGAAAGTTATAAGGAACTTTCAGCAAATTTGTCATCCCAGATCAATGAACTTTACCCTGCAAGCAGGATTAACATCATGCCAGGAGCCACCAGATATGTCTATCTCGATACAGAAATGTTTCGGTACAATCAAATGCAGTGACCTATGACATCACCAGGCGAAAGGCAGAAGCAAAACAAACATGGCTATGGAGGTTTTAGCTGGAATACACTCCATTTCTTTTTTCATTTTTTCAGTGCAAAAGCACACAGTTTTTGCCTTTGTGAATGGAAAGATGGTAGCATAGTCCACTTAACTGGATTTGGTAAGAGTTTGATTTATCAGATAACTCATATTAATTACTAACTAGTTCTTAGCTAATTAAGGTACCATTGCATTTTAAACCATGGTCTTTTGTGTTTATTTTACACAGTGAACAATTCATTGCTCAGGCTGGATTCACGCTTCTCTCAGAAATATCCAAATGAACAGAGACAGATTTATTTAATAACCCTGCTGATAGCCGTAGTCTAAATTGTTAAATCGGTGGAGGCAGCTAAATTTTTAACAGTTGATTCAGGATTCAAACCTCAATGTATAGTTAAAATAATTAAACTGATAATAATTACTTCGATTTAAACTTGATTTCAATAACATATGAATTAACTATAACTTCCAGTTCTACTGTAGTTGTTTAGTATATCCATAATCTTTCAGTTAACTTGTGCATGACTTGTCAGTTTCTCTTTTTTGTCACGTATCTTCCAGTTTCTTATTAAATTCTTCCCATGTAATCCATTCCAAATACAATACATTTTCTGCTCCCTTCACAGCAGTCTTAATTTTGTCAGTTCTATGTTTTACTTGATCCGTATAGCTTATGGCATAAGCTAAAAACACTATCACATTATCGATTTTGAGTTTGGTTCTCTCTTCAACAAGTTGCTGGTTCACTCATCGTCCTCGCCAGTTTTCTCCCCTTTAACCCTTCCCACTGCCTCAGCACATGAAATGTCATTTTTTTTCAGCTTTTACCTTCTGAATTTCCACAGCTTTTTTCCTGACATGACAGCCTTCAAATGTAACTACATGTTCACCACCACGGTTACAACATTACATTGTAGATTGGTATTTTCTCCACTACACTGACATTTGTAATCTGAGAACTTGTATCTGAGAGGAGGTGGGACAAAGTCTCTCACCAGGAAGCTCAAACAACCCACCTTCACTCTTTCAGGGAATACCGTCCCTTTAAATTCTAACAAGAGAAATGAGATCTTAACACTTGGGTCATCAACAGGCTTTCTCAATCTTTTCCCTTCATTTATCCTCCCACCAGCCATTATTCAAATCTTTCCAAATTTTCATCCAAAAGAGTACCAGTGATAACTTCACAAGCTGCCCTCTTTCCCCCAGCATCTCTCCCTTCACACACAGAAAGCCTTACAGATTTGATCCAAATTTATTACTTTTCTTTTCTGTTCTTCTCAAGTACAAAGAAAATCAGGAAACTGCCATCTTTGACAACTTTAACCAAAATCATATCCCCCAACTTTATGTTCAACTCCTTAGACAATGCCACCGAGCTTTCTTTTGCGATCATTCTAATTAAATCTAAGGAGAACATTAGGATGTCTACATGTAACACAACTGTTTTCATCTGAACCTACTCTCCCCCAGGTTACGCTTCCTTGCCTGATTTCCATTGTTCCCCTCCCCAGTCTTACATTGCACCCTGCTTATTTAAAGTGTCAATTTCCTCATCTGACAGGGAAGCAATCACGTCCCAGTCACAAACTTTTGTAAAAACACCACTTCCAAAATCAACTCGAATCTTTCTTTTGTAAAACTGAATCTAAATGAAAAATTCCATTTTCATCTGTCTTAAAATCCCCTATTTGTCATGATGGGTCTCTGAGTTTAAACCCACATGCAGAACACCACAGGAAACGGAGTAAAAGTTTAACAGTTTATTAAGAGGAGAACACAGAGTTATGGGTGAACAGGTTCTGGTACTGGTCCGGGACTGGAATCTCAGAGTAATCTGCAGAGATGAATAGTTTGGTCAGCCAGGCAGCGATGATGATTTGTCAGGGGTTTGATTCTGGTTTGTACCTTGATGAGGTTCAGACTGATCGATGGAGAGAGGGAAACGGTTGGGTCCAGAGACTGAGGATTCAGCAGAGAGTTCAGCAGCAGCAGCGTCTAGCTTCAGGCTAACGAGGTTCAGACCTTGAGTTGATTTTCTAGTCCTCCCTTGAGAACTAGCTGAGGAATTCAGACTGAGAGTCAGTTCAGGTTTGGCTTCCTTGGGCAGGCAGCCAGGTTTCCAAGCACAAGCTCTTCCAGAGCTACAGACTTCAGTCGGGCTTTCCTGTGAGCAGAGAAAACAGAGGCTGGTTAGAATCTGGTTACTCTCTAGAGCAGACAGAGATTCTAAATGTTAACAGAGGCTCAGGTTCCGCTAACCAAAACTGGTCAACACTCCGGCGCCGAAGACAGGTCTGGCTGATGCTTATGTAGGAGGTCTCCTGATGGGCTGATGATCCTCAGGTGTGCTGGAGGCTCCTGCCCAGTAGACCCACAGCGCTCTCTGCTGGAGACAGGTGGCAGATCCCAACAGTGCCCCAGATCTCAACAGAAAAAAACATAAAAACAGGGAGGGATCCTCAGCGCCCTCTGGAGGGCAAGCCTCTGGATCCCAACAGAGCCCCCCCCTCAAGGGCGGATTCCAGACGCCCTCAGAATAGTCCATGAAAAAACAACAAACAAAAAAACAACCCACCCAGGGTGGGCGGAGGGGGCACTAGGCAAGGAGGGCAAGAAACAAAGTCCTGAACAAAAAACGATCCGCTTAAGGCGGACGAAAACAACAAAAGTCTCTGAGAGTTTAAAAGGTAGAGTCTCAGGTGGCCGGCCGTGGGACCGGCAACGAGGCAGTGTCTCAGGTGGCCAGCCGTGGGACCGGCAGCGAGGCAGAGTCTCAGGTGGCCGGCCGTGAGGTCGGCGGCGAGGCAGAGGTTCAGGTGGCCGGCCGAGGGGCCGAAGACGTGGCAGAGGTTCTGGAGGCCGTCCACAGGGTCGGAGGCGAAGCTGACGTTCTGGAGGCCGGCCACGGGGCCGTAGGCGAAGCTGACGCTCTGGAAGCCGGCGGCGGGGCCGTAGGCGAAGCAGAGTCTTAGGAGGATGTCCTCTCCGTTGCTGCTGAGTCCTCGGAGGAGGATGACGCCCCAATTTCAACAGGTAGCCCCAAGGGCAGTGGCGGCTGGCCAGTAGGGGGCGCTTGGGCGCCGCCCCCTTTAAATTGTTTAGATAATAAATGATTTCTGAACTGCAAAATACTTAGAAATATATTTATTCCTACTGTGTGTCGAATAGAAATGTTAAATTTATTAAAATAGTAAATACATAATTCTATTTAATTGCTCACATTGTACACACTTCCTATCCTGCAGGG
Source organism: Cyprinodon tularosa (assembly GCF_016077235.1). Lineage (NCBI taxonomy): Eukaryota > Metazoa > Chordata > Actinopteri > Cyprinodontiformes > Cyprinodontidae > Cyprinodon > Cyprinodon tularosa. The sequence goes on from NW_024039751.1 coordinate 19,826, forward strand.
CGCCGTTCTAATGAGAGTGTATGTAGGCGCATCAACTTGTGGCAAGCAGGTGATCTGAGGCTGACTTTTAATTGGTTATTTAAGGTTTTCAGCAGGGCGCAGCGCTCTGCGTCCCGGACACACCCATTCTGTTGTGTCATTACTAGTAGAGTGTCAGTACTGGCTAATTTTTTTTTAAAACATTGTGGGATTGGACAATCCCCGATTTGACTCATTAGCGCAGCAGCAGCTGCAGTTCGTTAGGTCGATTCACGTTTACGTTTGCAAAGTGGAGTAGTTTCAAAATGAGAGAAAATTCTGTTTTGTCTTTACAAAAAAATGCTTTTACAAAGCGTTCACTTGAAGAAAAAAACAGGATAAAGGAGCTTGGACCGGATCGTCCCAATTTACAAATTCAGCAGCAGGCAAGTGATCGTGGACGATCCTACATGCGGGCTTTTTCCAGCTCTTCTTACGACAAGCGGAGTTGGCTAGCTGGATGTGATGTAAGCAATGCCTTTTACTGCTTTCTGTGTTTGCTATTTCAAAGTTCTGGCACGGAGGCAATGTGGACAACAACTGGGGTAAGAGACTTAAAACATCTTTCAGAAAAATGCAAACGGCACGAAAACAGCCGCAGCCACCTAGACAATGCAATGAAGCTAAGTTTTTGGGGGAAACTTAGCATTGCTCAACAGCTAGATGAAGGCTACAGGATTGCTGTTAGAAGGCAAAATGAAGAGGTGACAAAAAATCGGCACATCCTTTCTAGAATAATAGACTGTGTTAAGTTTTGTGGAGCCTTTGAGCTGGCCTTGCGTGGTCATGACGAAAGTAAGAGCTCTGAAAATCCCGGGATCTTTCGTGGGTTGGTTGCTTTTGTTGCTTCTCTTGATGGAGTACTAAAAGAGCACCTTGAGAATGCTACTGTGTTTAAGGGAACTTCGAAAACTGTGCAGAATGAGCTACTGGACTGTATGTTCTCTGTTCTGAAGGAGCATATAATCAAAGAAGCACAGAGCAGTGATTTTCTTTCAAGCCAGCTTGTGCTTGTACTACGCTATATCGATGCCAAAAACACTGTGCAGGAAAGGTTTTTTGAGTTTATCCCTCTGCAGTCAGCTACAGCTGATTCCATTGCTACAGCCCTAAAAGAACGTCTTGCAACTATTCTTCCTGAGGCTCAAAAGGCTAAGCTAATCTGTCAGGCATATGATGGAGCCAGCGTGATGCAAGGTGCCACTGCAGGTGTTCAAAAGAAGATACAAGATGTGTACCCAAATGCCCACTACATCCATTGCTATGCTCATCAGCTCAATCTAATAATGCAGCAGGCTACTTCTCACATAACCAAAGTTAGAATTTTTTTTTCTAACCTTAGTGGATTTTCCAGCTTTTTTTCAAGATCATCCAAGCGCACAAGTGTTCTTGATAAAGTTGTGGCCCACAGACTACCAGCATCCAGCAATGTCAGATGGAACTTTCACAGCCGTGCCATCAATACTGTGTTTGAGCACAGAGAGGACCTCATCCGCTGTTTTGAAAGCATACAAGACTCTGGTGACTTTGACCCCATTACCGTCAGAGAGGCTGGAGCATTTGCCATGCTACTGGAGGATCAGGATTTTAAGTTCTTTCTGCAACTTTTCCACCATATCATGCCTCATGTGGACCTTCTCTATGCCAAACTCCAGAAGAAGGTCATAGATTCAGTCTGTATGCAGGAAAGCATCCAACAGTTCCAGCAGGACATTCAAAAGATCAGGTAATTGTTTAAATAGCTGATTTTTTTTCTTCTTCTTCGTTATTATAATATTGTAAGTATTTCTCTTTGGCAGAAATTCTCTCCACTCCATGGTTGGACAAAGCAGTGTTGGTAGTAGTCAGCCAGTGAAGAAGCGTCGGACACTCAGTGTAGAAGACCATGAAAGGATTGCTGCAGAGGTGAGTTGTTGTGGAAAATCACTGTTACACTGGTTTATAGTACTGTTATTTACAGAGGCGTGCACAGACATTTTGGGGGGCAGGTGCTCAGGAGGGGGGGCGGGGCACTTTTTAGCGCACGTGGAACACTTAATTATAAAAAACAATACATGCATGTTGAATGAAATTTGACTTTTATTTGTAACATTCTCTAAACATGAGTTTTCAATGGAAAAAAGTCACATCACCAACAGAACAGACTAAAGCGTATTTCTTTCATCTGGCTCATCTCCCTGTTTTCCCTCACCCATCTGTTCTCCCTCATCCTGGTCTTTTTCTGTCTCTGTGTCTTCCCTGAACTCTTCCTCATCTCCTGTCCTGGTAGATGTTGATGGTATAGAGCTTCCCTGCTGTGACTGGCTACAATATAATAATAATAACCATCATGACAATAATAATAATAATAATAATAATATAATAATAATAATAATAATAATACGGTAATAATAATAATAGCTTTAACAAATATGCCACATTAGTTTAAATAATGGGCTATTAGGGCAACATGACTGGAAGTCTTGTCACGTGGATATGACTTATGGTAGCCTACAAAATAATAGCTATTTTAATACCTGCTGCACAAACCACTTAAAAATAAAATGTGAACAGCTTTTAAGATTTTTCAATACGATTAACCCTCCTTTCTTGGCATTGTGCTGCAATTATTAAATCAATATACAATTAAGACAATAAAGAGACCAACATGTGTTAATTTATGTTGCCTAACAAAACCTATACAACAGAAAACGTTTCTGACTTTAATCTCAGAATTCCTACAGAATTCTGACTTTTTTATTGTCAGAATTCAGTCAATAAAAAAAACAAGTTTCAAAAGGGCATTTTCTTTGATAAAGGGCAAACTTCTTAGTGCTTTAGCGCCACCTAGTGTCTATGTATGCACGCCCCTGGTTATTTAATATATTAGGAAGATGTGCGTTGTAGTTAGAAATACCTTTAGTTGTGTCTATGCTGTGTAGGTATGTTGATGTAATGTTTGTCAGCAAGATATTTTATTATTTAAGTTGTACTGAAGTTTATGGGTAATGGGGAATAAAACATTTGGTTACTGAATTTTGTATAATCTTGTCCCACAAAAATGCTGTAACACATTTCATAACACAGCCTTAAAAAATGGCAGCAAACATTATTAAAATCAGTAAGTTTATAAATAAAATGTGTTCCTTCTTTCTATGACTTAATAGAAAGGACAAAATAACATTTCATATTTAGAATGAAAAATGTGATTATAAAATCATAATCTTCATGTTTGTCCTTCTCTCTTAAGGTCTGTGATATCATACTGGGACACACCAGGGAGCGCTTTTCTTTCACAAACCACCTTGTTAGTGCCACACTCCTGCAGGGGGACAGATTTGAAAAATACAACACAGCATTTCCTGAAGATGCACTGAGCAACACCTTAAAAGCCTATCCAGTGCTCAATCGAGGTAAGCTGAAGACAGAGCTTACTCTCATCTACAGCAAGGAAGAGTTCAAAGCCTGTTGTGGTGCTGTGGGCCTATTCCAGCTGTTTATGGAAAACAATCTAGAAGAAGTCTTTTCAGAAACTGTCACGCTCTTGAAGATCCTCATCACCACACCCATGACCACAGCAGAAGCTGAAAGGTGCTTTTCAACTCTGAAAAGAATCAAGACTTTTCTGAGAAACTCAATGACTCAGGACAGGCTGAATGCATTGGCCATGTTGTCCATGGAGAAAAGACTAGTCACAGAGATGACTGACTTTAACAAGAATGTAATTGAGAAATTTGCAGGGCAGAAGGAAAGGAGGGCAAAATTCATGTTCAAATAGTGCTATTTTTTAAGATTTGTTTTGTTTGTTTTTCAGTTTGTTTTGTGTGCGCCCCCCTCAGTTTTTTTAGCACCAGCCGCCACTGCCCAAGAGATACCCCGTCCCCTCTTCAGCGGCTCAGCAACAATCTCAGAGGGGACCGCGGCTCTGGAACAGGGTCCGAGGAGGCCGCCGACTGCGGCTCAGGAGCTGGAGCAGGAGGGGTCGCTGGCTGCGGCTCAGGAACAGGCTTTGAGGGGACCGCCGACTGCGGCTCAGGAACAGGCTCTGAGGGGACCGCCGACTGCGGCTCCGGATCAGGAACAGAGGAGCCCGCCGACTGCGGCTCCGGGTCAGGAACAGAGGAGCCCGCCGATTGCGGCTCCGGATCAGGAACAGAGGAGCCCGCCGATTGCGGCTCCGGATCAGGAACAGAGGAGCCCGCTGATTGCGGCTCCGGATCAGGAACAGAGGAGCCCGCCGATTGCGGCTCCGAATCAGGAACAGAGGAGCCCACCGTCTGCGGCTCCGGGTCAGGAACAGAGGAGCCCGCCGATTGCGGCTCTGGGTCAGGAACAGAGGAGCCCGCCGACAGTAGCCCCGAATCAGGAACAGGGGAGACCACCGACTGTGGCTCCACGCCAGGAACAGAGGAGACCACCGACTGTGGCTCCACGCCAGGAACAGGGGAGACCACCGACTGTGGCTCCACACCAGGAACAGGGGAGACCACCGACTGTGGCTCCAAATCCAGCATGGAAGAAACCGCCCATGGCGGCAAAGGTTCCGTCTCTGAAGAGGCTTGCGATGCTCGCGGAGGACTCTTGGTGGTCAGGGGCGCCTGCAGAAAAGTCCTAGGAGGCATAAAATCACATACCTCGAATTCAGACACCTCTTTAAAGTTCCGCTTAGGGGTCTCTGGACGGCACAGAGCTAACTCAGGGGTCTCTGGACGGCACAGAGCTGACTCAGGGGTTTCAAAATGGCACAGAGCTGACTCAGGGGTTTCAAAATGGCACAGAGCTGACTCAAGACGGCTCAGGGTTGGCTCAGGGGTCTTTAGACGGCTCAGAACTGGCTCAGGGGTCTCTAGACGGCTCAGAGCTGGTTCAGGGGTCTCTAGACGGCTCAGAGCTGGCTTACGGCGACGCCGTCTCTTACGTCGGGGTTCTTTAGAAGCTGGGCTAATGGGTTCAGAGACTGACTGTGGAACTGGAGTGCAAGTGGGTTCAGGTGTAGGTTTAGCTAAAAAGCTAACAGGCTTAGGAGTAGGACAACTGGTTCATGATAAGGTGACAAGAAGGGGAACAGATCATCTCTATCCCCGTAATAGAAGTTCCAGAGGTCTGACTCGTGGATTACGGGAGCTCTGACTGTTTGGGTTGTGACTTGTGGTTTGATTTTAAGTTTCTTAATGGAAGGTGCTAACTGACGATCATGTAAGTGGTGGCTGAACTGGACTGAACTGGGCAGAGACTGACTGAACAGGGCTGTACAGAGCTGTACTGGGCAGGACTGAGCTGGACTGGGCTGGACTAGACTAGACTGGACAAGACTGGACTGGGCAGATCTGGACTGAACTGGGCTCAGCTGGGTTGAACTGGTTTCCTAGACCTGGGTTTGAGTCTGTGATCATGATATAAGGCTGTGTGAATGAGCTCTTCCAGGGTTGCAGATTTATCTAAAGTGGCTAGTTTGTCCCTAATTTCTTTATTTAATGCCTTTATGTAGATGGTTTTAAGCATGGCATCACTCCAACCGGAAGCAGCGGCTCTGACCCGGAAGTCTTCTGAAAAATGTTCGACGGATCTATTACCTTGTTTAATGTTAGACAAACCATGAGACTCGACAGATTTACTGGAAAAAACTAGAGTGAATTCGTTAAAAAACTCTTCTAATGTACAGGTGATAGTTGATTCAGAAGGAAAACGGGTCTCTTTCCATTCACAGGCTTTACCAGATAAAAGTGAGAGAATAAAAACAATTTTTCTCTCATCGTCAGGGAAACTGGACGGATTTAGTTCAAAAAATAATTTGCACTGCCAGAGAAAACTTTTACATTCACTAGATTCGCCAGAAAATAGTGAGGGACGGAAATAAGGAAGTGACGGAACATATTCTGACCTTAGAAGTGGAACTGAAACCGGAAGTGACAGGCGGAATTCCGGAAGTGACGAGACTGGCTCCGCCCCTTGAGGCGGAGTTGACTCCGGAACCGGAAGTTGAGCTGGCGCCGTGTTAGCGTTTCTCACGTAGCCTGCTAATATCTGAAAAGTTTGTTCTTTTAACTCAGAACTGGTGTTTAACTCACGGAGGGTTGAGTAGTGTTCCTGGATCTGAACAGCTTGCTCCTTGATAAACCTCCGTGGGGTGTCTGCTGGGTTTTGTTTGTGGCCGGAGTGTTCTGTCATGATGGGTCTCTGAGTTTAAACCCACATGCAGAACACCACAGGAAACGGAGTAAAAGTTTAACAGTTTATTAAGAGGAGAACACAGAGTTATGGGTGAACAGGTTCTGGTACTGGTCCGGGACTGAAATCTCAGAGTAATCTGCAGAGATGAATAGTTTGGTTACCCAGGCAGCGATGATGATTTGTCAGGGGTTTGATTCTGGTTTGTACCTTGATGAGGTTCAGACTGATCGATGGAGAGAGGGAAACGGTTGGGTCCAGAGACTGAGGATTCAGCAGAGAGTTCAGCAGCAGCAGCGTCTAGCTTCAGGCTAACGAGGTTCAGACCTTGAGTTGATTTTCTAGTCCTCCCTTGAGAACTAGCTGAGGAATTCAGACTGAGAGTCTTCAGGTTTGGCTTCCTTGGGCAGGCAGGCAAGTTTCCAAGCACAAGCTCTTCCAGAGCTACAGACTTCAGTTGGGCTTTCCTGTGAGCAGAGAAAACAGAGGCTGGTTAGAATCTGGTTACTCTCTAGAGCAGACAGAGATTCTAAATGTTAACAGAGGCTCAGGTTCCGCTAACCAAAACTGGTCAACACTCCGGCGCCGAAGACAGGTCTGGCTGATGCTTATGTAGGAGGTCTCCTGATGGGCTGATGATCCTCAGGTGTGCTGGAGGCTCCTGCCCAGGAGACCCACAGCGCTCTCTGCTGGAGACAGGTGGCAGATCTCCAGATCCCAACAGTGCCCCAGATCTCAACAGAAAAAAACATAAAAACAGGGAGGGATCCTCGGCGCCCTCTGGAGGGCAAGTCTCTGGATCCCAACACTATCGAACTATGGCCATTGAAATCTCTACATCATATTACTTTTCCATCTAAATGCTTTATCATTTCCTCCTGCTTTATATTTTGGAGTATGGAAACTAGAAACAAAAACTCAAAGTGACCAACAGCTCTAAGGTGTAAATGACAGCTCTGCCTGTTTTTAGGTCGGTATTTTCATATTTTGTGATATCATAGGTAAATAAAGATGAGAAAAGAGGAAGAAGCAGTTATTCTTAGACAATGGCTCTGAGCTGTGAGTTAAATTGCACTTAATGAGACGACTTATTTTTGAAAACATTAGATAGACTTCCTCTTCACAGAGCAAAAAGGATAGAGATTCCTTTAAATAACACATCTATTAACAGAGAAGGCTGCCACTTATTTTGCTGCTGATCAACTGATCTGAACAGATCAACTGGTTTGAAAACTGAACCGTTTTTGTTTTAAAAGCAACATTTCTGGTAAGTCTACATTCCTGACTCTGATTATTTAAAAAATACTTCAACTTGCTTTGATATTTATATGTAAATAATTACGGTCAATATGAAGCTTTTTGCTATGAGTTAAATATCTAATTTTAGACCTACTGTTATAAATGAGCTAAAAAAATTTTTAGAGTCTGAATCTGATGGCAGCTCTGTCTGAGAACCTGCTGACAGTCAACATGTTACTGAGTGTCTTCTTTCTTCCAGGTGAGCTGTTTGTTCACTTCCTCTTTTAAAGACAATAAATTAATCATTTCTATTCTGAAATATTAGATGTTGACCTTGTTTAAAGGCTCAACATGTAAAAAGCTAAAGCTGAACTGGAGTTTGTCGAGCATGAAGTTTCTCTGCAGACAGATTTTGCTCCACATCATGTTCATCATTCGTCTGTTTCTACAGGTACTTTGGCTGATTGTATAAAATCAGGCGTCAGAATCACTACACCGAAAAATATCAAAGCTCTGAGTGGATCTTGTTTGGAAATCCCATGCAGCTTTAATACAGAAAATGAATTATTTAACAGCAGCAAACCTATCTATGGAGTTTGGATGAAGCAAAAAATTAATGGCGATCCAAGTCCTGTTATTTTCCACAGCAGTGGGTCAGTTAAAACCTATCCATTGAATATTACTGGAAACCTGAGAGAGAAAAACTGCACCACTCTGTTTCCTGATGTAAAGACCAGTTATACAGGCAGATACTTCTTCAGGGTTGAGAACGAGAAGTTTAAAGCAACAGCCTGTAAAGATCCTCTAAATATAACAGTTAAAGGTAAGAGAGCTTCAGTATTAGCGTTTTGTGAAAGTAATGTTCAGAAAAAAATTAACTCTGTTTTTACCTTTTAGTTTTTTTTGGGGGGGGGGGGGGGGCATTTGATAAAAATTGTCACTTCATTTTTGCCTGCGAGTTAGGTCTAGCCTCGATCAATGCCCCAGGCCCTAGAACTGGCGGGCCAATCACAAGGCAAAGATTTGTTTTGAATTTTTGGATGCAAAGTGGGCGGGGTTTTGAGGGCATGACGACAAAGCTGCACGACGCTGGAGAAAGCACAAGCAAGATGGCAACAACTATTGAACAGTAGCATGCACTGCGGCTCCACTGAAAGTTAAAAGTTCTCTTTTCTGTTGCTGTTGTTCCATAAAAGTACATCTTAAGATCATTTGAGGCGAGAATATTATACTTTAAAGTGTCACTATATGATCCATTTACAGAATTAAAGAGTAATTTAAAAAACTATATCCAAAGTTGAGAGCACCGCGGCAACCAGCGGAGCTCTGAGGTTAACGGCAGCCAGGGCTAACCACAGCCTGTCTGCAGCAGCCCTCTCTCTGTATAGTTGTGTGTGAAGGACCACTGGCTCTGATCGCGATTTTTGACTCAGCTTTGGAATCAGTTTTGGAAGGATTAAACTTGGGGTTTTCGTTGAAACGTGAGCAGGAAGGGGCTCTACACTCATTCATTTTTGAGAAGGACGTATTCGCCGTTTTACCAACAGGCTGTTTGTTTACACTCCCCCACCAGCTTTCTGTCGCGCTTCCTACGTCACAGTCAATTACGCTCACTGGTCTGAGCGTTGGCTATTAGGCACAGACATGGTTTGAAAAACAATGGGTTGTTTTCATCAAAAAATCTTCTGATGTCTTATTCATCGGGGCCAGACTAAATGACACATTTAATCTCACATTTAGTCTGGTTTATCAGGCAAAAATTTAAATAAAGGAAATAAAAAGATGTTTTGAGTATGAATGAAGGGACAATTTTTTTTTTTTTTTTATAAAAATGTGACATGAGTGACAGAGTTTTATTGGGGGAAGCTGTTGTCTATTGGTTCTTTGAAGCTTATGCTTTCACACCTTTTTCTTTAGCTGGAAAGAACTTTTGCGATCTATGTCTGGACACAAAGTTGGTTTAATTGGTAAAATGTTTGTCTGATCTAAACTCCCAGATTCTCCTTGGAGTCCCAGCATTAATATCTCTGTTGGTGATCTGAAGGAGCATCAGTCTGTCACTATAAGCTGCTCAGCTGTGACTCCCTGTCCACACTCACCTCCTGAACTGTCAGCACGTCATGGTTCAGCTGTTTCTGATCAATAAAGTTAATGTGTGTCCCATTTTCCTCAGATGCTCCTAAAGACACCTCAGCATCCATCAGTCCATCAGGTTTGGTGTCAGCAGGTAGCTGGGTGGAGCTGAGCTGCTCCAGCAGAGCCAAGCCTCCTGCCAGCTTCACCTGGTTCAGGAACAGCACAGAAGGAGCCAAAAAAGTAGCTACAGGGGAATTTTACAGCTTAAGAGTCCCTGAGAAAGGAGAGTATTACTGTGAGGCTACAAATGATCTGGGGAATCAGAGATCATCTGTGATTCTACTTAATACTGAAGGTACATTTCAACTCTTGGTTTTTAATTAATCCACATTTATATGCCTAAATAGTTAAATGTATCTAATCTAAGGGCCTTTTGTGTTAAACAAAGAATACAGTTCAAAAGTTGAGTCGTTGAACTGAATCATTCATTTATCAAGTATTTTAGGCTGAACATATTTCAATTTTGACCAATCACTGAGTCTCAGTTGCTCTCTCAGTGTTTCATGTTTATTTATTTATTTTTGTACATCTACGTCTATCAAACCTTTTTATAATCCATTACCAGGAGTCAGTCTCTATGCTATATTGAAGATCCTGGGAATAATAATGTTCTGCAGTGCAGTCTGCATCTTTCAGAGGTGAGACTCATTTTTCTGATTTGATTCTTTGAGCTGTAGATCTGCTGCTCTCTGCTACATGTTTGTTCACGTTATTTTTTATTCTTTTAGCTGGTTTAGATTATCCAACAAACACGCAAAGAAGGTAAGCTTGTTTATATTCAATGTGCAAAATTGATAACAATATATGTGACAGGAATTGTCACCTTTTATTACAGTATCTATTCTTTCATTTAATCTTATACTGATTGTAAAAGCCAATTTATCATTGTTAACAAAGCAAAAGATAACTTTTGATTTCTTTGAAGCAATAATTTTAATGTATGGTTGTTAAACTTGATATTCGACTTGAAGAGAAGCTAAAAATGAATCATCAAAACAAAATCAACATGTTTCTTGACTGTCTAATGTCCACATGAGCTGATTCACTGCTGCTGTTTGAAAGATAGTGTTTCAATATTTATTGAAGGAATTCTGAGGAAAACCAGAGAGACTAAAGATAATTTAGACTGACAATAATTCTTCATTGGCTAATTTTCACAGGACACAGAAGAAACAGATGATGTCAACAGAGTGACGGAGGTTCAGGCATTATGAACCTCAAGGGGACAATGAGGAGGTCTATTCCACAGTCAAAGGGTCTCCGTTCTTCATCCATCAATCCAATTAAACTTCAAGGTTACAGCAGGAACTGGTGTCTGTCTGCAGCCGTCATCAGGCCAGAGGAGGAGGCCCACCTGGACAGCTCACCAGTTCATCACAGGACCAACCATTGGGTCATGAAGTCATTAATTATTGCTTTATGTTAATTTTGGCTGTGCATGTGTTAGAATATAAAATGCAATAATTTAGTGGACCATACAGTAAATTGCTGTAAATAATGCTTAATTAGCAGAACTAGCATTACGTTTTTAAACGTTTTGATAGTTTTACCTGATATGGGAATTTTAAAAATGCCTAATGTAAAACCTTTCAATAGATTATTTCCAAAGAAAGCTTAAATTATATTACAGACTTAGAAAGGGGCCGCATCACCGTAACATTAATTAAATATGACGAGAAAAATTCAACCCAGGTTCCATGTTTCTCAAACAGTGCTTCATGTACCACAGGAGGTACTCAAGGTCAACCTCTTAAATGTTAAGAGCTCAAGTGTTCATCAGGTGAATGTTTTTAAAATTTAGAATATAGTTTATTGAAACAAAGCTTGAGATCCTTTCCCTGTTTATCAGCCTTTGCATGTTTTTAGATTTGGTCTTCACTTCTCTGCTTCTATTCCATCATGACTCTCTGCAGTCAGGTTTTACTCATATATTTTTTAAACTGACTTTTCTGTCTCCTTTTGTTCTCTGATATGTTTGTCTTTAATAGATACATAGTTGAAGGCGATTCTAAACAAATGAGCTTTTAACTTTGACCTAAAATAACTCAGGCTTTCAGCAGTTTTACAGTCTTCTGGAAGTTTGTTCTGGACAAGTGAAGCATAGGAACTAAATGCTTCTTCTCCATGTTTGGTTCTAGTTCTTGGTGAACAGAGTAGGATGGAATAATCAACTTTGCATCAATTTGACTGTATGATCTGGTGAATTGTAAAGTGCTTGAGATGACATGTGTTGTGAATTGGCGCTATATATAAATAAACTGAATTAAAAGACCTGAGTGGTCTGAGAGGTTGATACACTGACAACAAATCTTATGTATTGAGGTGCTGATCCGTTCATTGATTTAATGCAGAGGTCACGGGTTAGCAGACCGCGGTCCAGATCACGACCCACCTGCTGGCTAATCCAGACCCAACTTAAATTTAAAAAATTTATAAATTACCACATGTTGTCCGATGACAGTGTCTCTTCTGCCCTCAGTTAGTGTATCTAACGTAACTTAGACAGTGAGCTAAACACATATGGTTCCAGCAATGAAGAGACACGATTCCTTTTCTCTGTCTTTACTGAAGACCATGTTAATTTGTGAAAAGATTATGATCTGCCAAGAGTCCAAACGAAGAAATGAGTAGAGAGGTGGATGAACACGTTACACCTCCAGAGCTGGATCATAGAAAAAACTGCAGGTCGTTTAGTTTCTGATTACTACCGTTGGCCACCAGAGGGCAGCGTTTTACACAAACTTCACACACAAGAAAAACATCATACAAATGACAAAACTGACCTCTGGGGAAGAATAATAGAACAAGTTTTTACCAAAAATTAACCTTAAGCAAGAATTGTCTTTCACTTATAATGAGGGACAGAATTCTCCCCGTCTGGCATCCTCACGATGTCATAACTCAAGATTTCTAAAGAACAGCAAATAAATCTTAGAACAAATAGCGTGAACATCTCTAAGCATTGTCATTACGCACCAGTAACACAACTTCACTTATAGGTCACAAGAAATGTTTGTGTTCTCCCTTACGGCATATTTTCACCTCTAGCTTTCTGACCCACCCATCCTCGCTGGGGAAAGTCTTTGTGATTAGTCCAAGTGGCCAGTTGTTTCTGTGCTCTGATCCCTCTTTGAGCAGGACTACATCTCCTGGTTGTAGATTCGGTTTCACTACTTTCCACTTGCGGCGATGTTGGAGTCCAGTAATGTACTCTTTTCGCCATCGGCTCCAGAAGACATTGGCCAAGTGCTGCACACGTCTCCATTGTGCTCTGAATAGGTCATGGCTTTCAAACCTACCAGGTGGTATTGGAGGAGTGCCAACCTTTTGGGTGAGCAACATGGCAGGTGTAAGGATGACTGGGTTTTCCGGATCTGTAGAAACTGTTGTTAGTGGCCGTGCATTTACTATTGCAGTCACTTCAGCCATGAATATCACTAACACCTCATGTGTAAGTTTAGCATTTTTTATGCTGATGAAGGTTCTCAGTCATCCAGGTCATAGTCATTCCGTAAAAATTCAAAAAATATCTACTGGACTTGGTTTTCAAGATTTGAATTTAGCATTTTTGTGTTCCAGAAGCATTGCATCAAGAATACGGCATGTGACTCCTATCATTCTCTCCCAGGAGCCTGCCATATGGGATGCATGTGGGGGGTTAAACAGCCAGTGACAGTGATTGTATTTTAAGAAGGAGTCAATTTTGGGGTTGTGACATCCACTCTTGTCTATTTGTAGCTCTCTGCACGCACTTACAAAGTTGGTGCCACAATCAGACCTGAGCTGTTTGGCAGCACCTCTTATTGCGAAGAAGCGACGCAAAGCATTGATCAATGATGAAGTGTCCATTGATTCAATTACTTCGATATGTATGGCACGAGTACTCATACATGTAAAGATGACTGCCCATCTTTTTGCATCTGCCTGACCTCCACGTGTTTTCCTGACTGTAACAGGCCAAGGACCAAATACATCAAGGCCTACGTGCGTGAAGGGAGGGTCGGTGGATAGTCTATCCTGGGGAAGCTCAGCCATGATTTGTTCTTGCTGTTTTCCTCTCAATTTACGGCATGTGACACAGTTAAATATTAAACTGCTAACTGCCCTTTTTCCCCCTACAACCCAAAAGCCTGCAGCTCTGACTGCTCCTTCAGTGAAATGTCTGCCCTGGTGGCTTACAGTCTCATGACAATGTCTGATTATGAGCTGAGCAAGGTGGTGTTTAGCAGGAATGAGCATGGGGTGTGTTTCATCCGACATTAACTGTGCTCTTTTTAGCCTACCACCCACTCTAAGGACCCCATCTGTGTCAATAAATGGGCTTAGTTTACTGAGTGGACTAGACTGTTTGATAGACTCACCTCGTATGATGCACTGTATGTCCTCTGAGTAGAGCTCTCTCTGAACAGTACGGACGATTGTGACCTTGGCATGGTGAAGCTGCCTTTCATCCAGATGTTTATTGCATTTGTGCCATCCATGACATGCAGTATCTGGGATGTGACGGAAGGATTTAGCAATGTGCTGAAGTCTAGCAATGGCTCTTAGTAACAGGCTCCAGCTCGAGAACCTCTCAAAACGTGTGCTTCCAAGCACAGCTTTTGACTGAATGTAACACAGGTAGTTATTACTGGCCGTATTTCAGTGTCAACCTCTGGGTTAACAAGATCAAATGGCTGTTCATGTGGTGAGCTTTGACGGTAATCTGTTAGAAAGGCAGGCCCACTGAGCCAAGTGGACAGGGAGAGCTGCTCAGCAGGTAATGTACGTGTGGCATGGTCAGCTGGGTTTAAATGAGTGGGCACATAATGCCACTGATGTGGACCTGTTCACTTCCTGTTTGGATTAACTGAGTGTGCAGCTGTTCAGAGGAACTCCATCTGAAGTTAAGTTATTTTCTCTGTGATATCTCTGTATCTAAGTAACTCTAACTGACTACTTTAAAACATAGCACCATCTGCTGCACTTTTCTACTGAGCACTTGTCAGTTTCACACGGTTTTATTTCTGATAGCAAGGAGTAGCTAGCCTAGGCTAGCACTAGCTTAGCATTGCTATGGCTTCTCTCTCTCCCTCCCTTGACTCTTTTCCAACTCTTCCTTCTTCCTCTCCTCTCTCCTGCTCTCTGTGTCAGATGTTCAGTTATTCCTCTGCCTCCTTTAGTGATAATGGGATGTGTAATAAGTGTAGTATTGTTGTAGCTTTGGAGGCAAGGGTGTCAGAGTTAGAATCCAGGCTTCAGTCTGTTGAACATCCAGGAGTTAAAGTAAGCCCCCCACATAGCTGTCCTCCAAAAGTGCCTGAGCAGCCAGGCGATTGGGTAACTGTACGCAGAAAGTGTAGTCGTGGATCTCTGCCCACTGGTCACCACCAACCCTTCACGTTTCTAACCGGTTTTCCCCACTCAGTGACACACCCACTGAGAAGCCCACTCTGGTGATTGGCAGCTCCATAGTCAGAAACGTGGCATTAGAGACACCAGGGACCATAGTCAAATGTTTGCCGGGGGCCAGAACGGGCGACATCAAATCCTACCTGAAACTACTGGCTAAGGATAAGGTTAAATACAGTAAGATTGTTATTCACGCTGGTGGTAATGACACCCGGTTACGCCGATCGGAGGTCACTAAAATTAGTGTTGCTTCGGTGTGTAAGTTTGCCAAAAAAATGTTGGACTCCGTAATTTTCTCTGGTCCCCTCCCTGATCTGACCAGTGATGACATGTTTAGCCGCATGTCGTCATTCAACCGCTGGTTGTCTAGGTGGTGTCCTGAAAACAACGTGGGCTACATTAATAATTGGCAATCCTTTTGGGGAAAGCCTAGTCTGATTAGGAGAGACGGCATCCATCCCACTTTGGATGGTGCAGCTCTTCTTTCTAGGAATCTGGCCACATTTATTAGTCCTCCAAAACCCTGACCACCCAGGGTGCAGCCCAGGAAGCAGAGTTGTAGTTTAACACACATCTCTGCAGCTTCTCTACTGTTACCCACTCTTTACTCCATCCAGACAGTGTCTTGCCCACGACCAAAATCTAATAAATTAGCAAAGATTCCCAAAGGAGTAAATCATGATAATCTAATTAAAATCAAAATAACTCCAATTGGGGAAAAAGTTAAAACAATTAAATGCGGTCTGTTTAACATAAGATCGCTTTCCTCTAAAAGTCTGCTAGTTAATGACTTGATTTGTGATAATCACATTGACTTGTTTTGCCTTACAGAAACCTGGCTGCAGCAAGAGGATTATGTGAGCATAAATGAGGCAACTCCTTCAAGCTATTTAAATTTTCACATACCCAGAAGTTCTGGGCGAGGAGGAGGAGTAGCAACAATCTTCCAGTCTGACTAACTGATTACTCCCAAAACAATTAATACCTACAACTCTTTTGAACATTTAACCCTTAATTTCCCTGATCCAAATTTCAAGGCAAGAAAACCTCTTCTTTTTGTAACTTTGTATCGTCCACCAGGTCCTTACTCTGAATTTTTAGATGAGTTTTCAGAGTTCCTTTCTGATTTGGTATTAAATACTGACAGGGTCATCATAGTGGGAGATTTTAACATCCATGCTGACATTGAAGGCGATAGCTTAAGAGCAGCCTTTAATGCTATCTTAGACACTATTGGCTTTGTTCAAAATGTGAATAGTCCCACACATTCTCATCTTCATACTTTGGATCTTGTGCTGACATACGGCATAGAATGTGAAGAAATAACAGTATTTCCTCACAACCCTGTCCTCTCTGACCACTTTCTAATAACCTTCAGGATTACTTTAACAGAGTTCTCCTCCCCCAAAAGAAGGTTCAATTTTAGTAGATCTTTATCAGATAGTGCAGTTATAAATTTTAAAGAATCTGCTTCACTTTCTCTCTCCTCTGTGTCGCTGAGCAGTGCTGCAGAGTGCAAAAGCATAGCTTATTCCCCTTCACAGGTTGATGATTTTGTTGATGGGGTTGCTAGTTCTCTGCGTATTGCCTTAGACAACGCAGCTCCTTTGAAAATGAAAACCAAAAATAGAAAGCTTGCTCCTTGGTTTAATGCAGAGCTGCGTACTTTGAAGCAAAATGCTAGGAAACTGGAGAGAAAATATCGCTCCACAGGCCTGCGGGAGTCCTTCCAAGTCTGGAAAAATGGTTTACTGCTGTATAAGAGGACCCTTTGTAAAGCAAGAGCAGCATACTTCTCCTCATTAATAGAGGAGAATAAGAATAATCCTAGATTTCTTTTTAATACAGTTGCCAAACTCACCCAGAGCCATAGCTCTGTTGAACCGTCCATTCCACCTGCTCTTAGCAGCAATGATTTTATGGGATTCTTTATAAATAAGATTGATCTTATTAAAAATAAGATCATAAGCACTCCTCTATCCGCGATTGTACCTGAGGTAGTCATGGAATCTGAACCGGGTTTAGACTGCTTTGATCCAGTTGAACTTTCTGAATTAGCAAAATTATTGTCTTCATCTAAGCCTTCAACTTGTATGTTAGATCCAGTTCCAACCAGGTTATTTAAGGAGGTATTCCCTTTGATCTCCTCCTCCATTTTAGATGTGATTAATCTATCTCTGTTACAGGGATATGTACCTAAAGCTTTTAAGGTTGCTGTAATTAAACCTCTGCTTAAGAAACCGTCTCTTGACCCAGATGACTTGGTCAATTATAGACCTATATCCAATCTTCCTTTCTTATCCAAAATTCTTGAGAAAGTAGTTGCCAAACAAGTGTGCGGTCACTTACACCATAATGAACTTTTTGAAGAGTTTCAGTCTGGCTTTAGAGCTCATCATAGCACTGAAACAGCTCTGGTGAAAGTCACTAATGATATTCTCATGGCCTCAGATAATGGACTTGTATCTGTGCTCGTCCTGTTGGATCTTAGTGCTGCATTTGATACAGTTGACCATAATATTATTTTAGAAAGACTTGAATATTTTGTTGGAATTAAAGGAACAGCACTAGACTGGTTTAAATCTTATCTATCTGATCGAATTCAGTTTGTTCATGTTAATGATAGATCTTCAACACGCTCAAAGGTTACCTGTGGAGTACCACAGGGATCAGTGCTAGGACCAATTCTCTTTACTTTATACATGCTCCTAATTGGTAGAGTTATTAGACAGCATGGGATTAATTTCCACTGTTATGCTGATGATACCCAGCTATATCTGTCTATAAATCCAGATGAAGCTAACCCATTACATAGATTACAGGCATGTCTTGAAGACATAAAAACCTGGATGACTCTTAACTTTCTGCTTCTGAATGCAGACAAAACAGATGTTATAGTCTTTGGACCAGAGTCTCTGAAAAAGAAACTGATTAGCCAGTCACTTCATTTGGATGGGATTAAACTGATTTCAGATAATAAAGTAAAAAATCTTGGTGTTATTTTTGATCAGGACCTGCCATTTAAATCCCATATCAAAGAGGTTTCTAGAACTTCCTTCTTTCATCTGAGGAACATTGCAAAAATTAGAAATATCCTGTCCAGGGGTGATGCTGAGAAACTAGTCAATGCATTTGTTACTTCAAGGCTGGAATATTGTAATTCTTTACTATCAGGAAGTCCACAAACTGTAGTTAAAAGCCTTCAGCTGATTCAAAATGCTGCAGCCAGAGTTCTGATGAAAATGAAAAAGAGAGATCATATCTCGCCTATCCTGGCTTCTCTTCATTGGCTTCCTGTTAAATCAAGAATATAAAGCCTTAAATGGCCAAGCTCCGCAGAGATCTGATTGTTCCTTATGTTCCTAACAGAGCACTTCGCTCTCAATCTGCAGGTTTACTAGTGGTTCCTAGAATTTCTAAAAGTAGAATGGGAGGCAGATCTTTTAGTTATCAGGCTCCTCTCCTGTGGAACCAACTACCAGTTTTAGTCCGTGAGGCAGAAACCCTGTCTAATTTTAAGGCTAGACTTAAAACTTTCCTTTTTGATAACGCTTATAGTTAGAGTGGCTCAGGTTATCCTGAGCTATCTCTATATTTATACTGCTATAGGCTTAGACTGCTGGAGGACATAGGGACCCCCATTTCATCATTCTGCTTCATTCTCTCTCTGTTCTCCTATTCTGCAGAATCTGTTAGTTCAATCTCTAACCTTCTGCTCTCTCTGCTTTTCCTCAGAGTAGCTTTGCCTCGTCTGTTCCTGTTTGGCTGTGACGTCATCCTGGAAAGAAACTTCAGCTGTGCTGCTTCCATCAACACCCTTGTTTATAGATGTTGGAGATCGGCCTGTTTTACAGTGTGGTCCTGTTTCTCTGACCGTGACTGAGTGGATGTGCTCTCTTCGTCCTCTGGCATTGGAGCTGCCTTGGAGCTTGTCTGCCTGGCTGTGTGTTTCGTGGACGGGGCCGCCTTTTACAGCTGCTTTTTGTATCTCTGCTTCTGTCTCCTTGAACCCCAGTCGGCCTCGGCAGATGGCCGCTCACACTGAGCCTGGTTCTGCTGGAGGTTTCTTCCTGTTAAAACGGAGTTTTTCCTCTCCACTGTCGCTACAAGCATGCTTAGTGT
Source organism: Cyprinodon tularosa (assembly GCF_016077235.1). NCBI lineage: Eukaryota > Metazoa > Chordata > Actinopteri > Cyprinodontiformes > Cyprinodontidae > Cyprinodon > Cyprinodon tularosa. Next base: position 38,879 of record NW_024039751.1, read on the forward strand.
GAGGGATTGTATTTGAGTCAATGAGTCAATGCAATCAACTGGTTTTCCTTAGATAGAAAACTTTGTATCAATTTGACTGTATGATCTGGTTGAACTGTAAAGTGCCTTGAGATGACATGTGTTGTGAATTTGGCGCTATATAAATAAACTGAATTGAAATTTAATTGAATTGAATGTGCTCTTGTAGAACGTCTGATGCGCTCCACGCGGTTGTGCACATAAACATAAAATCGTCTCTTCTCATTGAATATGTAACCCAGCACTACTTTGGAGTCTGTGAAAAAGTTTACTTTATCCATTGTGATGTCTAGCTCCTCCAGGGCTAGCTCAGCAACCTCTACAGCCAGCACCGCTGCACAGAGTTCCAGCCTTGGTATGGTGATGTCTGGTTTTGGAGCGAGTCTTGCTTTACCAAGGAGGAAGCCAACTTTCCTGCAACCATCTACAGCTGTGAGCTTGAGGTAGGCAATGGCACCAACAACTTTCGTGGAGGCATCACAGAACACAATTAGCTCCTTTGTTTGTGCTGCAAACAAGGGGATTGAAGTGTACATTCTGGGGATCTCAAGTTGTTGCAAATGTTTTAGAGAGTCTTTCCATTTTTGCCATTGTTCTTGTTTCTCCTTTGGTAGGTCAGTGTCCCAGTCACTGACATCAGATGAAATGTCTCTTAGGATGGCTCTGCCTTCTATAATGACAGGCACTGCAAAGCCAAGGGGATCGTACACGCTATTAATTACTGATAGCACTCCCCGTTTGGTGTAGGGCTTTTCGCTGATGGTCACCTGAAACTTGAACCGATCAGTGGACAGGTCCCAGCCCAAGCCTAAACTGCGCTGTATAGGAGGTGAGGTTTGTCCTAGCTCAAGCCCCTGCATGCCACTTGCAAGATCTTCATTTGGGAAAGCGTTTGTAATAGTAGGACTGTTAGATGAGATTTTGTGCAAGCGTATGTTAGACTGAGCAAGCATTTCTTGAGCCCTACTGAACACATCAATGGCCGTGTCTGGGGAGGAGAATGACTTTAGTCCATTGTAGTGAATTAGTGTGCACCAATGATTAAAGTTATATACACAACATCTTTCACATTGAATATAGGGCTTACTTTAAAGGTCTAACCGTTTGAGCATCAGCATGGAAAATGCTGAGCTGTGTTTGAGAGACCCTGCACTTACAGATCTGAGTACAGCTTTACAGATAAGGCTTGTTAATTAGGTGGAAAGAATTCTAAGTGCAGCTGTGCAGATGTAGGCTTTTATTGAAAGTAAGCAGAAATAATTCTAAGTGCAGCTTTGCAGATGCAGGCCTTTAATGAAGGGAAAAATTCTGAGCACAGCAAAATGCAGATGGCTAAGCCAAAGATCATTAATGCCTCAGAAGCTGCAGGAAGTCAAAGTAAGGCCTGTTTAAAAGGCATTTGGAAAATGAGGGGTGCAGGAGTGCACAGCTTAGCTAAACTAATTGTGATAAATGGAGTTGTTGTCTTTAACACACACATACCGAGCAGTACTGGGTACAGTAAATGTGATGTTTTACTGAAACTTTAAACACCCTAGTTTGATGTGAAAGTTATACTCATGACTCACTGGAAGAGAACTTTGTTTCGAAACATTAATAACTAAGACTGTGTTCTCCCCTGAAACATTAATAACAAAGACTGTGATGTATTAATGGCAATATATGTTATCATGACCTACAAGAAATGTAACCATGATCTGTAATAAAGGGTTTTTGAATAAATATATAAAAAATATGTTTTGAAAAGGACTTTCCTCCGGTAGAATAAAATTAATTAGACTTAACGGAAGAAAATGCATCTAAAATGGTGAAAAGAAAAGGAGGAGCTTGGGGGAGGAGCCCCCAACAGCCCGAAATGTATAAAAGGGAAGCTGTTTCATTGTATTGTCAGTTGTTCTCCGGAGATCAGCTCAGTGTGGATGCTCTGTGTTTTGCAATAAAACACTCTGGACTTGGAAACCGTGACTCCTGCCTGTTTTTTAGATTTTTGGCTGAAGACTTTTCTGCTTTTTGAGAACTTTGAATTTTTATAAAACTTAGTTCCAATTTTTAAGTCGTTAAGAAGAGAAAATACACGACACCATCATCTACATAAAAGTGACGTTCAATGAATTGTCTAACATCACTACCATACTCACTCTCCCCCTCTATTGCTGTCCTTTTCAGCCCATAAATGGCAACTGATGGTGACGGGCAGTTACCAAATACGTGGACACGCATCCTGAATTCCTGCACTTCTCCATCAATATCGTGGTTTTTGAACCACTGCATATGGGTCAGACCGGAAACGCATGAGCACACCCACAAGACTGTTGTTCAGATTTGGCCCTTTTAGCAAAACATCATTGAGGGACACATTGTCACATTGAGCGCTTGAATCGAACACTATTCTGATTTTACCCGGCTTTTGTGGGTGGTATATGCCGAAGCTATGGAGATACCAGCACTCTTGCCCGGGGGTTAGAGGAGGAGCAGGCTCTGCATAGCCCTTCCTAAAGATTTTCTCCATGAACTCCACATAATGTTCTTTCATTTCAGTCTTCCTTTTTAGTGTTTTACGTAGTGACATGAGACGAGTGAGGGCTTGTTCCCTATTATTGGGCAGGCGCTGTCGGGGGGAACGAAATGGGAGTGGGGCTACCCAGTTATTCCCATCATCTTTTGCAAACTCGTTATGCATAATGTTTAGAAATGATGCATCCTCCACTGAAAGAGCAACTTTGTCATCTTCCGTTGTATGTATGAAAAGGTGTTTACCTAGTTCTTCATGTGCATTGTCGAGGGAGGAGCCTTTTTCTGTATATTTCTCTTTGCCACAGATTGTGTTCTTACAAGGAGTAAGAAAGCTGGGCCGCCCATTGTTCAGAACATTTGTTTTGAAAGTGTTTACCGTGGGCTTATGGGCACCTGAAAGGCAAACATCACCTACAATTACCCAACCTAAGTCAAGAAGTTGAGCCTAAGGTGCATCGTTAGGGCCATTTACCTGACTGCGCACCTTATGTGCTCTGATTATGTCCCTGCCTAGGAGGAGAAGGATGTCGGCTGATGGGTCAAGGGGATGGATGTATGACGCCACTGGTTGTAAATGAGGATGAGCAGCAGCTGCCTCTGGAGTGGGTATCTCACTTCTGTTGTCTGGTATCTGATCACATTCAGTTAGTGTGGGCAGTAACATAGACACTTTCCCACCTACAGTATGTCCTCAATAACAAAGCCCTGCGACCCCCTGTTTCTGTTAACCCTGCACATGTTTTAATAGTGTATGGGAGCAGACCGCCCTGTACGCCAAACATATAAAAAAAGGCGGATTTGGCTAATGACAAATTGCTTTGATCATCTAACATGGCATACATCTTTCTTTTGTTTTCAGGGGATGCACGATGGTAGACGTTAACTAAACAAATCTTTGCACAGGATTTGCCTTGAAGCCCTGGACCACATATTTCTGTACAGCTGGACGTGGTGACTATAGGGCTAGGAACATCTGGCTCCCCGCCATCACTCCTTGGGGACATGTTAGAATCTTTTGGTGACCATGGGGGTGGTCCTACATGCATGGCTGAAACATGTAAATCATTATTGCACTCAGAGCAATGAATCATAACTTTACAGTCTTTGGCTCTGTGATTTGTGGATGAGCAGCATTTATAACATATGGAGTGCTCTTTAAGTAGACTCTTCCTCTGTTCAAGTGTTTTCATTCTGAAGCCTCTGCATTTGGCAAGGGAATGTGGCTTATGGTGAAGGGGACACTCCTTGTCTGGACTGGGAAGATTTGCTTTGATGTTTTCACTTGTTTTGCCAATCTCTGTTTTATTTACTGCAATAGGGACTCTGTACTTGTTTTGTTTTATATGTGTCCTGTCGAACTTAGGAGAATGTGAACTATAATTCCCCTCAGGCACGACGAGCACAAATGGATTTCTTGAACTGATTTAATGAAGCCTCCAAATCTTCATTAGCACCGTGAAAACTGTACAGAACAATACAGTTGATACAATTAACTAATTAGCTACCATCAAACCACACAGTGTACATTGTAGCTGGCTTACAACAGAATGAAACAATGTAACGTTATATAAAAATAATAAAATACCTCGTTGGCTGCATGCCACAATGAGGGAATTATCCATGAATTAAAAAGGTGATAGTCCTTGATGCTGTCCTTGGTTTTTACTCAACAAACTTCAGTTTATAATGTTTGTGAGTAATGTGAAAAACCTCCGTTGATTTCCATGAAAGACGGGCGTTGGTGTTTGTTTCCATGGTAACCCAAGACGGACGTTGGTGAAATAACGTCTTCTCAAAACAGCGCAAGAACAAGCTTGTAGATATAATCATGAGAATAATCATAAATAAATCAAACCATGTGTCACTCAGTAAAACAATATAAAGATACAATCATATTTACAATAATTAATATGAAATGTAAATAACTATATATACATATATCAATATCAATGAAATATATCAATAAACTGTCTGCATCATCATGGATACATTTACATGAACTATGGCCCTGTAACATAAAGCTGGGGTCAGTTTTTATTTCAGCGTGGTCATTAACAAACTGTACAAAATATGAGAAGGGAGGATAGACAACGTCATAATCCTTTTTATATTTTGACTCTTGTTTGACCCATGACTCCTGGAGACTGTATGGGAGCTTCTCAACTATTGGGTTTATCCCTCTAGAAGTGTCAAGAAAACTAAGACCTGGTAAGTAGTTTTCCTCTTTCGCATATGTATCTCAAGGAGAAGATCAGCTAACTCCTGTAAAAGACTAGAGTCTTTATAAGAGATTTTTGGGAATTTTTCTAAGCGTGTAAAGAGGGTTGCTTTAATCACCTCAGCCGAACCATAGTTTCTTTCTAGGCGTTGCCATAGGCGTGCCAGACCATCTTCTGGGTTGTTTATGTGAACTGCTCTGATCCTCAGAGCATGCTGAAGTGACTCCCCACCAAGCCACTTGGTGAGTAAGTCAAGCTCTTCACTGGCTTTTAAACGGAGGCCTTCTGTAGCATTGCAAAACATGGACTTCCATGATAGATAGGATTCTGGCCTGTTATCAAAAACCTTAAAGCCTGTGGTTAGCAAATCACAGCGTGCTATCAAGGCTGCTAGTTCTGACATTTCAGTGCGTGGGGTTTGTGGTGGTCTGGGCTGATGATTGTGGCTGTATGATTTTACATAGTTTGAAGAGTGTTGTTTTGGGCACCCTTTGGGTGTAGGGTCCGCATGATACTCACATGGATGCATTATAGGGGACGACTCGCTTGGATCTGAGATTGGAATTGTGGTATGCGGTTGGTTGAAGGTTAACTGCTTGTCCGTTTCAACCTTTTCTTCTTCTTTAATGTCCTCTTCTTTGTAGAAATGGGTGTCCACAAACGCTTGGGCTAGTCCAATAGAGGGAACTGTTGTATCTGGGATGCCTGGGCCATTACATTGGGATTATGAGTCTCTCCAGCTGCACTTTCGTAGACTTCAGCCGCTGCGATCGCTGCTTCAGCCTCACCTTCCTGCTTTAGGGCATTCAGTGTCGCCTCGATGCGTGCCTTTTCAACCTCCATGTCGATTTGGCGTTTGGCATACTGAGCTCTGGTGCGGGCGGCCTCTGCCGTAGCCCGTGCTTGAACTGCAGCCTGGCTTGCAGTGGAGCTGCTGGAGTGACGGCTGCTGGAGTGACGTGATGCAGACGAGTGGACCTCTGACCTCACCTCGAGCTGTGACATAGCTCCAGCGTGTGACATTCTGCTGTCTAGAATTTGACCTTGGCGTGTAAACCAATCTTTTCACTCTTCTGCCCTCAGTTAGTGTATCTAACGTAACTTAGACAGTGAGCTAAACACATATGGTTCCAGCAATGAAGAGACAAGATTCCTTTTCTCTGTCTTTACTGAAGACCATGTTAATTTGTGAAAAGATTAATGATCTGCCAAGAGTCCAAACGAAGAAATGAGTAGAGAGGTGGATGAACACGTTACACCTCCAGAGCTGGATTATAGAAAAAACTGCAGGTCGTTTAGTTTCTGATTACTACCGTTGGCCACCAGAGGGCAGCGTTTTACACAAACTTCACACACAAGAAAAACATCATACAAATGACAAAAGTGACCTCTGGGGAAGAATAATAGAACAAGTTTTTACCAAAAATTAACCTTAAGCAAGAATTGTATTTCACTTATAATGAGGGACAGAATAGTGTCTAACTTCACTTCTCCTGTAAATATGGCAAAGCCTTGGATGTTATCATCCCAATAAATGACAGTTATAAATGGTATAAAGTAATATAATAAAACAATTTGATTGGCTATAAGTAGAGCAGATACAGGGGGACACTCTGGGTTTACTGCAGAAAACCTGCTACTGACCAATTTAGCTCTGGGGAGAATGTTACTCTCTTCGTGAACCAAAAAAGTCAGAGTTTCCCTGTTTTCAGGTTTAGACAACTTAGAGCTTCTGGTAAACCTGCTTTGTGAAACGGACCCCTGATGTCCTCTGCTTGTGTCTTCATACAAACTCATGAAGACACTGTTGCAGTCATCATTTCTACTAGAGACATATGCATGAATACATTTCTCTAGATCATGCTCTTTAATTGATCGCTGGTAGTGGCCAAGATGTGTGATTCAAATCCTCTTTGAGAACTAATCAGTTAATCATATTCTTTTATTGTTGTACACTGTTAAGAAACAGACATGACAGCAACCATGATTGCCCTTCTTCAACAGCTGATACAGCATTAATTTGCTGTTAGCACACAGAGTAATCCTTATGTTTAATATTCCCTCTTGTGGCGATTTGTTGACACCACATGCTTAGTTCTTTACCTTTGATTTAAAAGAGAGAAATAAATGGACCTTCTAAATTATTAACAAATTATAACATTTTGGATGACAGGTAATATCTTAAACAGGCTTTCATTAAAATAAAATGAAATAAAATAAATGTCTTTTCTCCAACCTAAAGTAAATTAACCCATTAATGAATATTCTTATGCATAAATGCAGAATTTCGAATGCTTACTAATGAGCTATCTAAAGAATGAATGTATACAGCCCCAATGATTCTCCATGGCTGGCAGGCACACTTTTTTAAACTAATTAGCTGCTTTGGCGCCACCTATAGGATATTTTGTGCAACAGTTAATTATGTTAAATTATTGTTCATATCCCAGAAAATAATGACATATCATATTAGCAGTGATGGGCAGTAGCGCCGCTACATGTAGCGAAGCTACAGTATTAGTTTAACTACATTTTCCAGTAGCTTGGCCGTAGCGTCGCTGCTTTATTTATCAAGTAACTTTCCTGTAGCAACGTTATTGTTTTGATCAAGTAGCGACGTAGCGTCCACAAACGCTACAAAATCCAGGGGAAAACTAAGAAATGAAACCAGGTTTTCTATCTCTAAACAACAATCAGCCACAAAACTACCGTAAATAGCAGTTTCAGCTGACGCTCTTATAAGTGGCGTAGTAGCACAGGCACACTCAGTAGGGTTAAACAAGCGCACCCTTTCCGAGGCTGTCGTTCTATTGGCTGGAAAGGTTGCTAGGCAACGATCCAACTGCAGTCTGAGAGAGAGCAAAACAAATCAGCAAGCAGAGCCTATGGGTTTGCGAGCGTATCTGAGACTGAACAGAGCGCGGTTTGTGCGCGAAGAGACGGAGGCAAGTGAGAGGAGAAAATATCTGTGCAAGAAGCATTAAATCTGAGAGAAGAAACAAAGATTTGAGAGAGAAGAGAAAATATTTGAGAGAGAGCGCATGTTTTGAGTGTGAGCATTATAAGTTTTGAGTGCAAGAAGATGAAATTATTTTCTCTTATTTTAAGTTATGTGCTCTTGCATTATGACAGGATAATTCTCCCATATCTATGTGCCACTAAGATACTCTAATTAGAGAGCAGTAGTGAAACTTCGATATTGTATTTTCATGGCCTAGTTTACCTGACAGGATGTTTACATAAATCTGTTTTTAGGCTTATTTGCACAGATAAGATTTTTTTATGGAGGAACAGCTCTACCGTATATAAAATAAATACATAAATAAATAAATGCTCAATAAATAAATAAATAAGCATTCAATTAATTGCCTCCAAAAGTACAATGAATAAATATGTAGGTAGAAATTAAATTATATGGTGAGACATATATATATGCATCTCTTAATTAGCTTCTTTATTTTTTCACCTTCTTTTGTAAACAGTTTTGTTTGTTACTTGAATCAACTGTTTAATTGAGGTCTTTTGTAGGGTTTTGTTTTCCCTAGAGATGTCCATTGAATGCAAACTCATAGCCATGTCTCCATGTGTAGAACAATACACAGTACCTTTAATTTGGTTCTAATAACAGCAGATTGTTTACTAGTTTGTCTACTAGTAATTACTTTAGTTTTTATTTTAATATGCTGATCATAAAGCAATGTTTACACTGTGTTATGTCATTGGCTGATCTTTAATAAATATTTTAACCAGTGCATCAGACTCATTTTAAATTGACATTAGGTTGGTACAACGTTAAGTAGCTTCTGATGTAGTTAAGCTACTGTTAACACATTAGTGTAACTTAGCTTGCTATAATTCTTTAGGTGGTAGCTTTTGTGTAGTGAAGCTTAATTTATTGTTGAGTAACTGATAGCTTACAGTAGCTCACTACACTGGACAAGTAGCTTGCCCAACACTGCATATTAGCTATGCTCTAATCACCAGGCCATCCCTCCCACAGAGAGAAAAAAATATGAGCAGTTAATTCATCTCTAGGTCTGTATGTAAAATAATGTAAAATAATATCTATATATTATGATTAATGATTGACTTATGATTAATATTATGAATAATAATAATCAATGAAAAACTGCCTAACTACAGTAGCAGCCATTCAAAATGGCCCTTCCAAGTCAAACGCCAGCTAAATGGCAGCCCACTTCCCTCCAACTCCCAGGGAAATACCCTCCAATTTCCAGCCACTGGAGTGACCCCTCTTGCATATTTTTTTTACTCTGACTCCACCCTTTCACTGAATTACAGGGTTTGGCCAGGTCATTACAATTATATTTATATCTTAATGTCCACAAATCATGATAAAAATAATATTTTAATGCAAATATTGATGTTTAAAAAGGAATTTTTGGAGACCAGCTAAGGACCAGCCAAGGGTCCTTAGCACCAGGTCACAATGAACTTGGTTGTAGCTTTTAAGACTGACCAGCATTCTACTCTTCAGAGCTAAAGGGGAGATATGTTACAGATCGGAATTACAGCCACCATGTTAGAGATTGGGTTACAGCTGTGTTTGATACAGTCCATCCCTCTAACATCACATCCTGAACCGCACCCCCTGGTCACCTCTAAAACAACCAGGACCCCCTTTATCTTCCACTTCCACTGGACCTCGGTCTGATGTAAGAAGAAACCCAACACCCTAGCTCAATATCGCATTACATGCGGTACATTCTCTAGAAAAAAGAACTGCATACACCTTCAAAGAAGCTTTGAGATCAAAACACATGAGTCGATTGAATAAGACAGCATCCATTTTTTGGCAGATGATAAACAACTTTTAGATGCAATACCGCCACTTACCAGAATGGAGTATGGGCTGGAAAGGGCCTTATATATCTAACATACCTTTAGATAGATAGTGGGTAAGTATCTATCTATCTATCTATCTATCTATCTATCTATCTATCTATCTATCTATCTATCTATCTATCTATCTATCTATCTATCTATCTATCTATCTATCTATCTATCTATCTATCTTTCTTTTTCCTCTACAACCTGATCTGCCATCCTGATCCAGCCATAAACTAGCTAAAGCCTACTGCCAACTTTCCTCTGAATTCTTCAGATAATGAGTTCAAGAAAGAAATGTGACTTACATGAACTTATTGGTCTGAGTGAGCAGGTGCCCGGAAAAAATTATGCTGTACAACACATTTGCTTCTAGTTTACATGCAATTGCTATCCTGAGTCTTTAAATGTGTGATTATCCCATTTGTTCTAAAGTCTCTCTTCTTCTGGAGACATAGAGAAATTTCTATGTCTCAATCCCCTGGATCGGGTTTGTATGATTAACTAAGAGCCTCAGGGTGGATGACCTGGGTCACCATTGCCTTATTACTTGCAGTCATAAATATCTACCATAAATTTGCGTCTTGCTCAAAAGTTCATCAGGCAGTTTTCCAAGGTTCCAGGATTCCAATATATCTTTTAGTTTATATGAGTGGGTATATATGACAATTTGCAGATGAACTAAGATTTACATTTAAAATATGAAAAAACCTACCTCTGTTATCTTATTTCAAGTACATAATATGTAATAAGCTTATTCTAAGGTTAAAAATTGTTTATTAATGGTAATTTTACGAAATGCGATAATTTGGCCTTATGTTTGGGGATATTCTGTTATGATCGGGGCGTTAATGACTGGCTTAATTACTCCTTTTATTCACCTTAATTCATGCGTTACTTTAGTGGTTCTGATAACCTGATCCTGACCTGTTCTGCCTCTCAACCAATGGCTCAGTGGGTAAGACAGCAGACCAGAAAATCAAAAACTAAGTCTAAGTGCTGGACACACCCTCCCCACTGGCTCGAGAAAATAATCTGCCTCCGATGACTGGTAGCAGGCAGCTTAAATAGAGGCAGGAGCAGGTGGATCAGATGAGCAGGAATGAGAAACCGGGCAGAGTTAACCAGGTGAATGAAATTAGTAATTAGGCCAGTCATCAGCACCAAGATATTGAAAGATGAAATGTATAACAACCAAAAGGTAACGTGTTGTGTAGATGTCATAAAAAGACAAGAGTCAAATAGATAGATTTACTGTGAAACTGAAAATCAATAATTACATCTATGAGAAGCTTTAAATCATTTTTTTTTCTAACTTAATCAAAGAGTTGTATTTAAACCATTCCTTGATGCATGGTAAAAAATAAATAAATTACAAAAACCTAGAATTTTGGTTTCAGGAGTGCACTTTTTTGTCCAGAGTGGAAAAGGGCAGTTGCCCTCTCTATCACCATCTAGTGTCTATCTGTGCAAGTCGCAGCCCAGCAAGACCATCAAACCAAATTTCTCTCCGCACTTCCTTGTCAGTGTTTAACATCCGCCATGCATCCTGCTTAAAACCAGTTCCTGTTATGTCTGATGATGTCTGATGATGTGCTGCACCCAGATTTGGACTGTCAGCGATTTTCGGCCCTGGAGTTTTTCCATCTACACCGGTCCACTTATGGACCCCCCACTGAAGCCCATCCACTGGAATGCAAATATAACCCAAGCAACATCCGCAGCATCCTTATTCCCACAGATGTCCTTTAAAAAAAAAAGTCTAAATGAAGGAAAACACAATCATATTTCCCCCTCCAAAAATGCAAAGCTCAAAAAGAAAATGTAAATAAAAGAAAAACATAAATAATATTTTTCCCCTGTGCAACATTAGTCTTTAGATGCAAAACCCCATCATGCACCGCAACGTATTTTTGCAAAATATTCAAACATGAATTCACCAAATTATAAGATGGTTTAAAGTAAGCACTTTAGTTTTATTATACTTTAATTTGTTGCAAGGATTTCACAGTTGAAGAAATTGAAATTTACACCAACCGTCACAAGGATGTGCATGACAAGGAAGGGCTATATATACTGCATGCATCATTTAGGTGGTTATCATTGTATTACTTCTTGAGCTTCTTGAGTTATTTACTGTCACAAGTAGGTGCTTCAGCCAGAGAGTAAGTAGGATTTAGGTATAACAGATTACCAGTCCGAGCCTGGCTGCACCTGTGAGATGAGTGCACCTGCAGGTAATGAGCAACAGATTATCCAAATGCCCAATACCTGACACAAATCTTATTATATTGCAAACATCGATAAAATCAAAAAGTAATATTTATTCATAAACGTTAAATTTATTTTCATTTTAAATGTTTTATTCTGGGTACTGTGGAAGTGCATTATATTTTGGAGTATGAAACTAGAAACAAAAACTTCAAGGCTCAAAGTGACCAACAGCTCTAAGGTGTAAATGACAGCTCTGCCTGTTTTTAGGTTGGTATTTTCATATTTTGTGATATCATAGGTAAATAAAGCTAAGAAAAGGGGAAGAAGCAGTTATACTTAGAAAATGGCTCTAAGTTGTGAGTTAAAGTGCACTTCATGAGATGACTTATTTTTCAAACAATCAGATAGACTTCCTCCTCACAGAGCAAAGAGGATGGGGACTCCTTTAAATAACACATCTAGTAACAGAGAAGGCTGCCGTTTATTCTGCTGCTGATCAACTGATCTGAACAGATCAACTGGTTTGAAAACTAAACTGTTTTTGTTTTAAATGCAACATTTCTGGTAAGTCTACATTCCTGACTCTGGTTATTTAACAAATACTTCAACATGCTTTGACATCTATATGTAAATAATTACGGTCAATGTAAAGCTTTTTGCTATGAACTAAATATCTAATTTTAGACCTACTGTTATAAATGAGCTAAATGTTTGTTTTTTAGAGTCTGAATCTGATGGCAGCTCTGTCTGAAAACATGCTGACAGTCAACATGTTACTGAGTGTCTTCTTTCTTCCAGGTGAGCTGATTTTTTACTTCCTCTTTTAAAGACATCAAATTAGTCATTTCTATTCTGAAATATTAGATGTTGACCTTATATAAAGGCTCCACATGTTACAAGCTGCAGCTGAACTGGAGTTTGTCGATCATGAAGTTTCTCCAGACAGATTTTGCTCCACATCATGTTCATCATTTGTCTGTTTCTACAGGTACTTTGGCTGATTGTTGTGATACAAAATCAGGCATCAGAATCACTACACCGAAAAAGATCAAAGCTCTGAGTGGATCTTGTTTGGAAATCCCATGCAGCTTTAATACAGAAAATAAATTATTTGACAGCAGCAAAACTATCTATGGAGTTTGGATGAAGCAAAAAATTAATGGCAATCCAAGTCCTGTTGTTTTCCACAGCAGTGGGTCAGTTAACACCTATCCATTGACTATTACTGGAAACCTGAAAGAGAAAAACTGCACCACTCTGTTTCCTGATGTAAATACCAGTTATACAGACAGATACTTCTTCAGGATTGAGAACGAGCCGTTTAAAGCAACAGCCTGTGAAGATCCTCTTAATATAACAGTTAAAGGTAAGAGAGCTTCAGTATTAGCGTTTTGTTACAGTAGTGTTCAGCAAAATTAACTCTGTTTTTACCTTTTTGTTTTGGAAGGTGGTGGCATTTGATCAAAAATTTCACTTCAGCATTTTAGACTTAGACTTAGACAGATTTTTTTGTCATTTTGTTTACACAAGTGTAAAACAAAAAGAAATTTAATTTGGAACAACTCTGGACAATTTCATCATGCAGCCTTGAAAAATAGTTAAAAAAAAAAAATATATATATATATATATATATAAATATATATATATATATATATATATATATATATATATATATATATATATATATATATATATAAAACAGTAATATAAACATATGACTGTAAATGTACAGTTCTAACTTTTTTTTAAATGATAAAATGTGATAAATATAATAAAATACATTCGAATAACCTATTATACAAAACATTCAGCAGTGTAATGGTGGTGGGGAAGAAACTGTTATGAATCTTCTGGACCTGCATCGGATGGTTCGAAATCTCTTCCAGAGGGCAGCAGGGAGAACAGTCCATGGTCGAAATCTCTTCCAGAGGGCAGCAGGGAGAACAGTCCATGGTGGGGGTGTGATGGGTCATTTATGATGTTACGGGCTTGGGACATGCAGCGCTGGGATGAAATGTCTTTTATGGAGGGAAGAGGAGCTCCAATGATCTTCTCTGCTGTTCTCAACACTCTCCTCACCTTCTTCCAGTCTGAGGCGCTGCAGCCTCCACACCACACAGTGAGACAGCTGGTCAGAACGCTCTATATGGGGCTTCTGTAGAAGGTGGTGAGGATGGGTGGAGGCAGGTGGGCTCTCCTCATCCTCTGCAGGAAGTATAAGCACTTTTGTGCCCTTTTGACCAGTGAGGTGGTGTTTATAGTAAAGTTGAGTGCGTGCACCCCCAGGAATTTGGTGCTGCTGACCACCTCTACAACTGACCAGTGGACCCTAGTTAGACCGGTTTCTTTCTGAAGTCCAAAATTATCTTTTTCGTCTTCTCCACGTTCAGGATCAGGCTTTTTGCACCAGTTCACCTGGACTGACTGAGGTCTGTTGGTGAGGAAGTCTAGCAGCCAATTGCGGAGGGGTGTATTGAATCCCAGCTGTTCCAGTTTGCCCATCAGATGCTGTGGGATGATGGTGTTGAAAGCTGAACTGAAGTCCAGGAATAGCATCTGCACGTGGGTGATCTTCTCCTCCAGGTGTGCCAGGCTCTGGTGGAGAGCAGCAGAGACCTCAGTGGAGTGGTTGTGTCGGTAGGCGAAATGGAACAGGTCGAATGATGGCAGCAAACTAGAGACGATGTGTTCTTTAACCAGCCTTTCAAAGCACTTCATCATGATAGGAGTCAGTGCGACAGGCTGATAATCATTGCATTAGGTAACCTGAGGCTTCTTTTGGACTGGAATGATGGTGGCAGACTTGAAGCATGCTGGCACTACGGATTGGTCCAGCAAGGTGTTAAAAATGTCTGTGAGGACACCTTCTAGCTGATCTGCACACTCCTTATACACCCACCCAGGTATATTATCAGGCCCTGGGGCCTTCCTTGGGTTGACTCTCCTCAGTTTTCCTCAGTTCAGCTACGTCCAGGTTTAGTGTCTCCTCCCCCTGGTGTGGAACGGCTTTCTCTGCTGGAGTGTTGTTTAGTGTCTCACACCTTCTATAGAAGTTGTTCAGTTTATTTAGGAAGTCAGTGTGTGCTGCATCTAATGGGGGGGAGGGTGTGTTGTAGCCTGTGATCATCAGAACGCCTTTCCACATCCTCCTGGTGTTGCTGTCATCGTGGAAAAGATCCTGGATATTCTAGCTGTGGTTCTGCCTCGCCGATCGGATGACCCGGTTTAACTTGGCAAGCGATGTTCTCAGTGCGTCTTTATCACCAGACTTTCATAAAAATAGTTTTTTATGAAAAATGTGACATGAATGAGAGCAGGAGTTTTATTGGGGGAAGCTATTGTGTATTGGTTCTTTGGAGCTTATGCTCCCACACCTTTTCTTTTAGCTGGAAAGCACTTTTGGGATCTATGTCTGGAAACAAAGTTGGTTTAAAATTAAAAGAGCCTTGTCTTTTCTTAATAATCTGTTCGTATTGGTAATAGGTTTTTATGATCTAAACTTCCAGATTCTCCTTGGAGTCCCAGCATTAATATCTCTGTTGGTGATCTGAACACTGTTAAAAAAGTAAATGGCAATTGTTGTTCTAACACACAATTGTATTGTAATCCGACTCAGAAATATAAATTTGACATCTAACAAATAAATACACGTTTGCCCAACTCAAATTCTCAGAAGTCGGTTTAACAAGGAGTTTTAAATCGCCTATACAAGATTTTTTGAGTTCCCTCAACTGTAAACTCATGGGCATGCACACTGCTTATGTTCATGGACACGCCCACTACGGTACGGGGTTTCCTATCCCTTTCTTCAAGTGCACAGCCTTTTTCCCTCGGGTTTGAGAAGATTGGCGGACATTGTGCTTTTATGCATCTGGAGAACCACGGAGGAACGACCCTGGGACCTTACCAGTTTTCTGAATCTTTTCTTTTCCCGGTGAGTGCTGCAAAGTATAGAATATTACAAGACTACATTATTTTACTTTCTTAATCCGATGTGGGTATTTACTGTTTAACTGTAAGTGGTTTTATAATTATTTACATGTGGATTTTTTGCTTTCATGATTTTATTTGCTTTACAAGAAAAACAGTGACATTAACATTTTATATGTTAACCCTGTAATGCAGCAGTTAATTCGTAATGAGTTAGAAAAGTTACATTACACACTGAAATTTATCATAATTGGAGAGATATAAACTATACAGTTAAGAACAAGAAGTGAATGGATTTAACTAAGCCCTGTTGTGCTATGCAGGCTGGGTTTTTTGGATACCCTGGATTCTGGATTCTCTCCTTAAATGGAGATGGCGAGCCAACCGTGTGAACATCTGGATTTGGACTGAAGAGAAGGATTTGGACTGAAGAGGACTTTCTTTTCTTGCATTCATCGTCCTGTCGGAGTGGTAGGACTAAAAAGAAAAACTCAGAGATAAAAAGGGAAAACCTTTTTCTTTTACCGTTGGGAAACAAGACATTTTATTTCATTTTATTTTTTTTAAAGGGTGCACCCAATTTAAAGAGACTACAATTGAAAAAAACAAACTGAAGGCCGTCCAAATTTGTAAAACTGTTATTTTTTCATATATGTTAATACACTTACTTCACAAAAAATTACCTGTGTGTTTTCCTCTTACTAAATCGGTGTCTTACTGTTTTTTCCCTCATCATCACTCCCTCTTACGAATCTAGAACATTCTGGTCCAGTGTCAGGTTACTTTGATCTGTGCAGTTAAGATTATGTTGTTGAACATGGTTTTATACTGTATCTATTGATACAATGTTTGACTTGAAGCAATAAAAATGTTGTATTAACATAATTTTTTGTGTGTTGAATGATTGGTAGTGAAGACGATTGGTTGGACTAAAAAAACTGAGTTGATAGAACTCAACTTGCAGATAACACTACAAAATCTGAGTTTGTAGAACTCAAAATCTATATGTCAAACTCATAAAACAAAGTTGATAGAACTCAGAACTTAAAGGTGAAACTCAAAAACCTAAGTTGGTAGAACTCAAAATTTCTATGTACCGGGTAACACTCCAAAAACCTAAGTTGGCAGAACTCAAAAATCTTTGTAAACTCAACCACAGTGAATTTAAGTAAGGAAAACTCAAAAAACCAAATGCATCACGTTGCCTAGAAAATTTAAGTTCTGTCAACCTCTATTTTTTTTTCAGTGAAGGAGCATCAGTCTGTCACTATAAGCTGCTCAGCTGTGACTCCCTGTCCACACTCACCTCCTGAACTCACCTGGAATCTCCAACAAGACTCTGACAGACAAACAGAGAAAAACAAAGATGGAACCTTTACAACTAAAATCCAGGAGACCATCACTCTGTCAGACACACATGATGGATACAACATCAACTGTTCTGCCAGATATCCTGTGAATGGAGGAAGCAAGACAGCAGAGACAGAAGTGACTCTCAGTGTTTCATGTTAGTGATCCTGTCAGCACGTCATGGTTCAGCTGTTTCTGATCAATGAAGTTAATGTGTGTCCCATTTTCCTCAGATGCTCCTAAAGACACCTCAGCATCCATCAGTCCATCAGGTTTGTTGTCAGCAGGCAGCTGGGTGGAGCTGAACTGCTCCAGCAGAGCCAAGCCTCCTGCCAGCTTCACCTGGTTCTGGAACAGCAAACATGGAGCCAGAATAGTAGCTACAGGGGAATTTTACAGCCTCAGAGTCACTGAGGGAGGAGAGTATTACTGTGAGGCTACAAATGATCTTGGGAAACAGAGATCATCACTTATCCTACTCAATTTGAAAGGTAACCGGAATCAGCCTAATTACTTTAAAAAATATATATGTAATAGATTTACCGGTACGTGTTCTTCATCTTTGTTTTCATTTTTACACACACAGATTTAGAAAAGATATCTCCTTTCTTGGTCACAATTGTAGTGGGAGTCACTTTATTTGTATGTCTGGTTCTTTCTGTCTGGTAAGTGTCAGGCATTAAAATAACAAACTAAATTTACTCAATCATTGTGAGGTTTTATTTAAACCTTCAGATGAACATCTAAAATAGTTATTTGTATTTGTGTTCAGCTGCACCTGGCTCTGGTTGTTTTGATGTTAATCCTCTCATGTCTGTTTTCTCACCGGTCTTCCAGGTGCCTTAAGACCAAATGTTCAACTCCACATCAGACTCAGGTAAGGAAATGTTCTGTTAGAATCACTGAAATAGGTTTTCCCCTTCAGACTGAAACAATTCAATTCAATTCAGTTTATTTATATAGCGCCAAATTCACAACACATGTCATCTCAAGGCACTTTACAGTTCAACCAGATCATACAGTCAAATTGATACAAAGTTTTCTATCTAAGGAAAACCAGTTGATTGCATTGACTCATTGACTCAAATACAATCCCCCACACTAAGCATGCTTGTAGCGACAGTGGAGAGGAAAAACTCCCTTTTAACAGGAAGAAAACTCCAGCAGAACCAGGCTCAGTGTGAGCGGCCATCTGCCGAGGCCGACTGGGGTTCAAGGAGACAGAAGCAGAGATACAAAAAGCAGCTGTAAAAGGCGGCCCCGTCCAGGAAACACACAGCCAGGCAGACGAGCTCCAAGGCAGCTCCCATGCCAGAGGACGAAGAGAGCACATCCACTCAGTCACGGTCAGAGAAACAGGACCACACTGGAAAACAGGCCGATCTCCAACATCTATTAACAAGGGTGTTGATAGAAGCAGCACAGCTGATGTTTTTTTCCAGGATGACGTCACAGCCAAACAGGAACAGACGAGGCAAAGCTACTCTGAGGAAAAGCAGAGAGAGCAGAAGGTTAGAGATTGAACTAACAGATTCTGCAGAATAGGAGAACAGAGAAAGAATGAAGCAGAACGATGAAATGGGGGTCCCTATGTCCTCCAAAAGTCTAAGCCTATAGCAGCATAACTATAGAGATAGCTCAGGATAACCTGAGCCACCCT
Organism: Cyprinodon tularosa; assembly: GCF_016077235.1. Lineage (NCBI taxonomy): Eukaryota > Metazoa > Chordata > Actinopteri > Cyprinodontiformes > Cyprinodontidae > Cyprinodon > Cyprinodon tularosa. The sequence goes on from NW_024039751.1 coordinate 57,632, forward strand.
AACTATAAGCTTTATCAAAAATGAAAGTTTTAAGCCTAGCCTTAAAAGTAGACAGGGTGTCTGCCTCACGGACTAAAACTGGTAGTTGGTTCCAAAGGAGAGGAGCCTGATAACTAAAAGATCTGCCTCCCATTCTACTTTTAGAAATTCTAGGAACCACTAGTAAACCTGCAGATTGAGAGCGAAGTGCACTGTTAGGAACATAAGGAACAATCAGATCTCTGATATAAGATGGAGCTTGGCCATTTAAGGCTTTATATGTGAGAAGGAGGATTTTAAATTCTATTCTTGATTTAACAGGAAGCCAATGAAGAGAAGCCAGGATAGGAGAGATATGATCTCTCTTTTTCATTTTCATTAGAACTCTGGCTGCAGCATTTTGGATCAGCTGAAGGCTTTTAACTACAGTTTGTGGACTTCCTGATAGTAAAGAATTACAATAGTCCAGCCTTGAAGTAACAAATGCATGGACTAGTTTCTCAGCATCACCCCTGGACAGGATATTTCTAATTTTTGCAATGTTCCTCAGATGAAAGAAGGAAATTCTAGAAACCTCTTTGATATGGGATTTAAATGACAGGTCCTGATCAAAAATAACACCAAGATTTTTTACTTTATTATCTGAAATCAGTTTAATCCCATCCAAATGAAGTGACTGGCTAATCAGTTTATATTAAACAGTATTTAATAAACAAGGAGCTTGCTGAACAAGAACATTTTAATTTTCTCACAGAGTCAAAGATATCAAGAGGTTTCTGGTCAAATGCCAGCCAGTGAAACAGAAGAAGAACATCATTATGGGAACATAACTTTCTCCCAGAGGCAGTCTGAATCTTCCTCTGTCTCAGTGCAGGACGATGGACATCAAACAACACAATACGATCAGGTCCAGGTGTCTACTGTCCGTCCGGAGGATCTCTATGCACATGTGAAGAAGAAATAACTTCTGTCACTGATGTGGGATGAAATTAGTTTTTGCTCAATGACAGGAAGCTCTGAAACCTCTTTCTCCTCCAAGTCTAAGACAGTGGTGGTTCTAGACAAATTTTACCAGGGGGGCTGTTTGGGCACTTGTTTTTTCATGGGGGCACAGAGAAAAAGAATAAAACTAAACAGGGTATTGATCATCATTTGATATATAAAGAAAGCCAAAAATGTCATGCCTCTAGAGAGCCTAATCTAGTAGATGAAAACTGTCATCCTTTATTTAATAAATCTGAAGCTAAAGACACTTTTATTTTTAATTATAATATATTTTTAAGAAATTTAAATCATTTAAATGTGTCCAAGGGACCAATTAGTTACAGTCTCTATGCCAACTCATGTCATCAAACATAAAACTGATTGGGTATTATGTCTTCAGCAGAGGGGCCATAGCAGGGGCCAAAGGAATAATCTTCAAAGGAAACCCAGCTGATTGGCCTCGTGAGACCATCCTGATCTAGCGAGCTTTCAAGGTTTCACTCGCAGATCAGTCTGGAGACTCTCCGTTAAAGAAAATTTGGAGCTGTTCACCAAACGAACGTCCAATCAGCGTTGGCTTTGAGGCGGGTTGAGGTGTGACGCAACGAGAAGCGCGACGGTTCAGTCTAAAGAACATGGCGGCTTCAGCCAATGAAACTAGAGTTAGCGTGGTTATCGAGCAAGTTTTATCGGAATTACAGAGTATTTCTTCACTGAAAGAAGAACAAAACACTGCTCTGGAGGCTTTTCTCAGAGAAAAAGATGTTTTTGCTCTTCTCCCGACTGGTTTCGGCAAGAGTTTGATCTATCAATTGGCTTGTGCCTGGCTTGTGGTCAGAGATGGCAAAAGTACTCACTTTCCGTACTTGAGTAAAAGTACAGATACTTGTGTTAAAAAATACTCTGGTAAAAGTGGAAGTACTGATTAAACTTCTTTACTCAAGTAAAAGTAACAAAGTACAGGCTTGTAAATTTACTTAAAGTATAAAAGTAAAAGTAGAAACCACTTTTTTCCTGCCGTTGCCTATATTTTAAATAGATGTCTGCCAATAGGACTAGATCTACGTTGTGTTCATTTTCAATCATCTCGTCGTCCATGCTACTATGCTAACGCCACCGCCACCAAGCTGCAATGATTTGCTGCGAATGAATACCACCGAATCTGTCGATTCATCTTGTAGTGGTGCGTCAAATGCAACGTAGATTCCCATCCAATTAGATTGAACTTGGTATTGATGACGTGAAAAATAATAACGGTAACTCCATTGAAATTATTCAAAACTAAAGTAACGAGCCAATTTTTTAAAATGTAAGGAGTAGAAAGTACAGATATTTGTGTAAAAATGTAAGGAGTAGAAGTAAAAAGTCGCCATAAAAATAAGTAGTAAAGTAAAGTAAAAATATCAGAAAAATCTACTTGAGTACAGTAACGAAGTATTTGTACTTCGTTAATTCCCATCTCTGCTTGTGGTTGTGTTTTCGTCGTCGCTCTGTTAGTACGTCATATGCTTCGTTGATCTGATTGGTTTATTTGGCCCGTCTATCACCAATATAGGCCAATCAGCTAACCAGTATTTTTGCCCCTTCCCAAAATTACTTCAACGGAAGGTTTCCAGATGGATATGCGGAGCAAATCCATCTGGCGGAGTCAGGTTACCAGCTGATACCATTCAAATCAAATCCATTCAGCGTATTTAATGACAATGTAAACATATGTCATCTCAAGTTTTTTAAATTGCATTAAGTCATTGAATTTGCAGGATCCATTCCTCCTGAATGAGCATGTAGCAAAAGCAGACGATGGCGTGCATTGTGTACTTAATTCTGCAGCAATCCCACACACAGAAAAGTTTATGAACTACTGCACATGTATGTACACACATTGTACACATAGACACTCTTCTTTTTCATCCTTTATCTTATTTGTTTTAAATTGTTCTAAATTTCTAACTGATGTTGACATGATATCAAGGGTGGAAAATGGAAGTCAAATTCCTCTCTTGTGCTAATGTTAGTAAATAAAATATTGATTCACATTCTTAGTACTAAAAATATTACCTTTTTGGTTCTGTTCGCTCAGTAACAGCATCCGCACCAAAGTGTGTTATTAAGGAGGCCTGATAGAGTCAAGGTTTGGGCTTGCCAATAAAAAAGATTAGGCCAGCTTCTCCTTGTAACCCAGCTGATGCTTTGCCTTCTTTCATTCATCAATATTTCTCTTGTTTCTCTGCTCTCTTGTATTGTAGTTTTAAGAATATGCTTATTTTAACCTTATTGCTGGATTGTTATATATCAGTAGAGATTTGTCTCCTAAATATTTTGTTTTTCAGTGAGTTACTGTTATTACATCTTTTATAAACTTTTTTTATCAGTTAGATCACATGTCTATGATTCTTTAATTATCTTCTCTTATATTCATCTTAGTTTCATTACTACTAATCCTATAATCTGTCTTCAATGCAGTGTTTTATTTATAAAAGGTTTGAGTCATATCACACTTTTTTTAAAGAGTTCCTTTGTATCTTATCTGTGTTTTGATATGGTTCCTCCCTCTGAGTATTTTGGTCATTTATCAAAATAATTTCTGTCGTAAACAAAAACATTTATAGCAACATTTCCCCTTAATAACACACACATGTAAACAGGGTTGGCACCTGCCCAGTAGGTTGAGTTCTCTACTGATCTTACTGATCTTACTCCTCTGTGTTGCAGTGACAGTGTTCTAGGCTTGTGTCAACCTGGGGCTGTTACAACGTTTTATCTGCTTGTGTGTACTGAGTTTTTGGAAACCCTATTCTCACATTTGCCACAACTCTACACCTCAAAATAAAAAATTCACATGTAACCACTTCACACACCAAGAGACCAGCATACACATGCAAAGACACATACATCGACCCATAAACATCCTTATAAAAAATAGCCCAAATGTTAGAGGTCTGTGCAAGCACAAGTACTCATTCCATTAATTTGGTCGGTCTACTTTAAAGGGGAACGCCGTTTTTTTTTACAATGGCTCCTTGATTTTACGTTATTACATCATGTTCTACTCACCCACATGAGTTTTGTGTCATTTGGAGCTGTTCTGAAGATATTCTGTTAGGTTATATCCAAGTAACGTCTTCCGATGGGCAGTCGACTTGAAGGCCGAAACTAAACTGTTCATAATTTATTCTTTATGGTACGCCAGCATTCATAACATGTAGGCGAATCACTGTCCCCCAGACATCCACTATTATGTTTTTTATATTTATATTTTTTTTTTAAAACAAAGCTGTGCGTGACGTCATCCGGAACATGATGTAATAACGTAAAATCAAGGGCCCAATGTAAAAAAAAAACTGCGTTTCCCTTTAAAGTCAGTCTTGATGTAATAAAGTCAGTGAAACAATAGTCAGTGGTGGAGGAAGTACTTAGCAGTAGTTCTTAAGTAAAAGTATACATACTTGTAGTCAAACCTTACTCAGCTACAAGTAAAAGTTACTTAATCAATAATCTATTCAAGTTAAAGTATTGAAGTACCCACTTTTGAAAATACCTAAGTATTGAAAAGTACATGCATTAAAAAGTATTTAAGTATTCAAAGATACAAAGTAAATTTTAAATTATCAGTACATTTCTGTCTAAGTTTCGGAGTAATTTAAAAGTACCTTGTAACTGTCATGATGGGTTCACTAAAGGAGACCCAGTTATGCAGAACACCACTGACGGACACAAGGATGAAAAGTTGAACAGTTTATTTAAGCACAAAACACACAGAATGTACTGATTCTGGTTCTGGTCTGGGTTCTGGTTCACCGGAGTCTGCGTGAGAGACAGCACTGTTAGTGGCTGCTGACAGGGTTTGATTTCCACAGGTTTACTGTTTGTACCTTGAGGGTTCTTGAGGTTTACTTTGGGAGAGTCACTGTTGGTTCTGGAGAGGGGTTTGTCAGCAGAGTCCGTTAGCTGCTTCAGCGTCTCGCGTCTTAGTTTGAACAGACCTTGGCTTGATTTCCCAGCTCTAGTCCAGAGCTGCTTGGGGGTTCTCTGAAAGTCTTCAGGGTTTGGCTCAGAGGGTCGGCTCGGCAGGTTAGCTCTTCCTGAGCTTTCACAGAGGAGGCACAGGTTTCCTGGAAAACAGAGACAGTAGTTAGAATCCAGACTGGATTCAAGGTCATGGAGATACACTGAGAATCAAGGCTTTAGCGCTGACCAACTGGAACAACACTGCGGCGTTGAGGCAAGGTCTGAAGACAGCTTATATAGTGGATCCTCTGATGGTCTTGATGAGCTGCAGCTGCGCAGGAGGCTCCCTCAGAGGATCCACAGCGGACTCTGCTGGAGAAAGATGGAATTTCTCCAGCTCCCAACAGTACCCCCCCCCTCAACGACCGCCCCTTGGCGGTCCGGAAGAGGTTGATGGGCAGGAACGCTCGTACTCCTCGATGAGAGCTGGATCGAGGATGTACGAGCCTGGGACCCACTGGCGATCCTCCGGTCCGTAGCCCTCCCAGTCGACGAGGTACTGCCATCCGCGACCTCGTCGACGGGAGTCCACGATGCGGCGTACTGTGAAGGCCGGATGGCCATCGACCTCCAGGGCGGGTGGTGGGGAGTCGGACGGTGGGCACAGAGGGCTCGAAGAGACAGGCTTGATCTGGGACACGTGGAAAGTGGGATGGATCCGGAGGGACTGAGGTAACTGGAGACGAACAGCTGAGGGGTTGATTACTCGAGAGATCCTAAAGGGTCCGATGAATCTTGGGGAGAGTTTACAGTTTACTAGTGGAGAGCCACACCTCCTGGCCCTCAGCGTACTCGGGGGCGGGACGTCTCTTGGCGTCGGCGAAACGTTTTGCAGATGCTGATGACTGATTGAGTGTGGCAATGGTCTCCCTCCAGATCCTCTGGCAACGGCGAATGTGATGATTGACGGACAGCACCGATATCTCCCTCTCATCTGCGGGGAAAAGAGGTGGCTGATATCCGAGACTGACCTGGAAAGGGGACTGTCCAGTGGATGCAGAACGGAGGGAGTTGTGGGCATATTCAATCCACGGGAGGAATTGGCTCCAGTCCACGGGGTTACTTGATGTGAGGCAACGGAGGGTGGATTCCAACTGTTGGTTCATGCGCTCGGTCTGACCATTCGATTGGGGGTGGTAACCTGAGGTGAGAGAAGGTTTGCAGCCGAGCGCAGAGCAGAAAGCTTTCCATACCTGGGAGATGAATTGAGGGCCTCTGTCCGAGAGGATCTCCTGGGGGGTGCCGTGAAGCCGGAAAACATGCTTAATGAGGAGTTGAGCGGTCTGGAAGGCTGTAGGAAGCTTTCTGAGGGGAACAAGGTGGCAGGACTTCGAAAAACGATCAACTATGGTGAGTATAGTGGACATACCTCGGGAGATTGGGAGACCGGTGACAAAATCTATGGCTATATGGGACCATGGACGCGAGGGAACAGGTAGAGGTTGAAGCAGGCCTGAAGGAGGTTGGTGTGAGGCTTTGTTGCGTGCGCATGTGGGGCAGGCCAACACATACTCCTTAACGTCCTTATGAAGAGAGGGCCACCAGAAGCACCTGGAAATGAGAGCAACTGTCCTACTCACTCCAGGATGAGCGGTGAATTTGGCGGCATGCATCCACTGGATCAGACGGGACCTGACGGAAGATGGGACATATGTATGATTAGACGGACCGGTACCTGGGTCTGGTTCAGTGGCTTGGGCAGAATTGATTAGATCCATTATCTCCCAGTTGACCACTCCAATGGTGCATGATGCTGGGAGGACAGGTTCAGGAGTCTCTGGATGATCGACGGAGTAGAGACGAGAGAGAGAATCGGGCTTCACGTTCTTGGATCCGGGCCTGTATGAAATGATGAGATTGAAACGAGAGAAGAATATTGACCACCTGGACTGGCGAGGATTTGCCTGCTTAGTTGACTGGATGTAAGCAAGGTTCTTGTGGTCTGTCCACACGAGAACCGGATGCTCAGCTCCCTCCAGCCAATGCCTCCATTCCTCCAATGCCAGCTTAATAGCCAGGAGTTCTCGGTCACCCACGTCATAGTTTTGTTCGGCTGGAGAAAGCCTACGGGAGAAGAAAGCACATGGATGAATCCTTTGATCTGAGTCGAGTCTTTGAGAGAGAACAGCTCCAACCCCGGAGTCTGAAGCATCCACCTCTAGGATGAACTGTTTAGTTGGATCTGGTTGAATGAGAACCGGTGCTCTGGAAAACAAGGATTTTAGTTTTTCAAAAGCTGTTTGAGCCTCGGGGGTCCACTGAAAAGATCGCTTGATGGAGGTTAGTGAGGTTAAAGGAAGGGCGGTCTGACTGTAATTCCTTATGAACCGGCGATAGAAGTTGGCGAAGCCTAAAAACCTCTGTAGCTGCTTTCGGTTTTCTGGAACTGGCCAGTCCAAGACAGCCTTTATTTTGTCCTCTGAAGGTTTTACCTGGCCGCCCTCGAGCACAAACCCCAAAAAGGTGACTGAAGGTTGATGGAACTCGCACTTCTCGGCTTTCACGAACAGTTTGTTTTCCAGTAGTCTCTGTAAGACAAGACGAACATGTCTCTTGTGTTCCTGGAGGTCCTTGGAATAAATGAGAATGTCATCTATGTACACAAAAACAAACACATTGAGGAAATCTCTGAGAACATCGTTAACCAAAGCCTGAAAGCAGGCAGGAGCGTTTGTTAAACCGAAGGGCATCACCAGATATTCGAATTGACCCAAGGGTGTCTTAAAGGCAGTTTTCCATTCATCGCCCTCACGTATCCTAAGGAGATGATAGGCGTTTCTTAAATCCAGCTTGGAAAACACTGTTGCACCCTGTACAGGTTCAAAAGCAGAGGCGAGAAGAGGCAGAGGGTACTTATTTTTAACTGTGATCTGATTCAAACCTCGATAATCAATACAAGGTCTCAGGGAACCATCCTTCTTGCCCACGAAGAAGAAACCAGCGCCCAATGGAGAGGATGACGGGCGAATTATTCCAGCAGCTAATGATTCGTTGATGTATTTTTCCATTGTTTCTCTTTCGGGCTTGGAAATGTTATACAATCTGCTGCTAGGAAGGGGTGCACCAGGTAAAAGTCGTAATGTAATCGTATGGTCTGTGTGGAGGTAGGGACGTCGCACTGACCTTACTGAAGACAGGGGCTAAGTCATGGTACTCAGAGGGAACTGAAGAAAGGTCAGGAGAGTCCATCTCCCCCCCACCACTAGGAGGCCCCACCATAGGGGCAGCAGAGCGAAGGCAGGTTTCGTGGCAAGAAGTGGACCATGATTCCAGAAGACGTTTAGTCCAATTAATATGAGGGTTATGCTTCTCTAACCACTCGAACCCGAGGACCAGCGGGGAACATGCGGAGGGAAAAACAAAGAAAGTTATAGTCTCTCGGTGGTTACCTGACAGAAGTAGCTCGAGGGGCTGGGTTTCGTGGGTAACACGGTGGAGTCTTTTTCCGTCTATGGCGGACACACTGAGAGGCTGAGAGAGAGGAACGGTTTTGATCTGGAGTTGCTGGACGAGGTTAGAGTCGATTAGGTTACGCTCACAGCCTGAATCGATGAAGGCGGAGAAAGAGAGACTTTGGTTATCACAGAAGATGGTGGCAGGCAGCAACAGACGAGGAGATTTTATTGAATTTATTTGGCCCGCCAGACTCCTCAGATCCTCTGGCGGGCCCCGGCTTTTGATTTTGCCGGGCAGGAGGCGATGAAGTGTCCACTCTCGCCACAGTAGATACATAGCTTACTTAGGAAACGCCTCTGCCTCTCCTCTGGAGTGAGCCTAGTGTGTCCCACCTGCATTGGTTCATAATCCCTTTCCCCCGAATGAGAGGCTTGAACAGGCAATGGTAGAGACTGGGGCTTAGACCTCTGAGTGGGCATCTGCTCTGTAGAGGGAGAACACACAGTCACGTTAAGAGAGGCAGGAGAGAAATTACTCTGCTTCTTAGAACTGTTTCTGGCTCGAATCCTATTATCTAGTCTAATGGAGAGGCGAATTAAATCTTCGAGGGAAGCAGGCTCGTCGAGGGTTGCTAGTTCATCTTTAATCTGTTCATTTAAGGCCATGAAGAAGGCTCCCTTCAAGGCACTTTGGTTCCATCCGGAAGCTGCCGCCTTAACCCGGAAGTTTATTGAAAAATCGGCCACCGATGAGTTTCCTTGTTTAAGGCTGAAAAGAGCTCTGGAGTCAATAGTTTGGTCAGTTTCTTGGTTGAAAACCTGGGCAAATTCAGCAATGAAGTCAGAAAAACTGCAATTTAGACTGTCGTCAGTGGCAAATCTTGCCTGAGCCCATTCCAAGGCTCTTCCTGTTAACTGAGAAAGAATGAACGTTATCTTCTTGTGATCTGTGGAAAAGCTACCAGGAGAGTTCTGAAAAATTAGCCGACACTGGAATAAAAATCCTTTGCAATCTTTCATGTTACCGGAGAATTTCTCTGGAAGACTAGGGCGGAACTCTGATGACGTCACAGGTTGTGACCTCGGGGGAGGGACTGGACCCGGAAATGGTTGCTGAACAGATGCAGCATTAGCGCTATTCAGGAAGTTAGCACAACTCTGTAGCATTTGGTTATGAGTTCCAACTAGATGGTATAACTCACGGAGCGTTTGGGTTTGTCCTTGTAGTTGCGCATCCTGTTCCTCCAAACGGCGGGTGAGGTGATCTGCTGGGCCTTGAGTTTGGCCGCAGTGTTCTGTCATGATGGGTTCACTAAAGGAGACCCAGTTATGCAGAACACCACTGACGGACACAAGGATGAAAAGTTGAACAGTTTATTTAAGCACAAAACACACAGAATGTACTGATTCTGGTTCTGGTCTGGGTTCTGGTTCACCGGAGTCTGCGTGAGAGACAGCACTGTTAGTGGCTGCTGACAGGATTTGATTTCCACAGGTTTACTGTTTGTACCTTGAGGGTTCTTGAGGTTTACTTTGGGAGAGTCACTGTTGGTTCTGGAGAGGGGTTTGTCAGCAGAGTCCGTTAGCTGCTTCAGCGTCTCGCGTCTTAGTTTGAACAGACCTTGGCTTGATTTCCCAGCTCTAGTCCAGAGCTGCTTGGGGGTTCTCTGAAAGTCTTCAGGGTTTGGCTCAGAGGGTCGGCTCAGCAGGTTAGCTCTTCCTGAGCTTTCACAGAGGAGGCACAGGTTTCCTGGAAAACAGAGACAGTAGTTAGAATCCAGACTGGATTCAAGGTCATGGAGATACACTGAGAATCAAGGCTTTAGCGCTGACCAACTGGAACAACACTGCGGCGTTGAGGCAAGGTCTGAAGACAGCTTATATAGTGGATCCTCTGATGGTCTTGATGAGCTGCAGCTGCGCAGGAGGCTCCCTCAGAGGATCCACAGCGGACTCTGCTGGAGAAAGATGGAATTTCTCCAGCTCCCAACAGTAACTTTCAGAAACCACCCAATGTATTAATGTATAGAACAGATCTGCTGCGAATTCTGAACCACCAGTGAAGAAGAAAAATGCAATAAAAAATGCCACAAAAAATAAGGAAAGTTTCTTTGAATATTATTTTTTTTATTTAAAAACAAACCAAAAAGAAACAGGAGTTATCACCAAGTATCTACAACTCTGATCTGAGAAGTCATCGTACTGAACAACTTGACCACATGGCTACAACTAATGCATTAATAAAATTATAAACTACTGATTATATCTGCCCTGAGGTTCTCACATTTGTGGAAAGTCATGCAAATCTCTAAAACAGAGATGTCCAAACTAAGTCCTAAGGGCTGCTATCTTACATGTTGAAATTGCATTTAAAAAAAAAAAAAAAAAAAGGATTATAAAGCTAAGCTGAACAAAAATTAACAAGTAACTAGCAGCTTCCTCAAAATGTAGTGGAATAGAAAATGCAATATTTGACTTTGAAATGTAGTTGAGTGAAAGTAAGTATTCTCAAAAATTGTATTTAAGTACAGTAATCAAGTATATGTATTTTGCTACTTTCCACCACTGACAATAAGGATACTATTTTGATACTATTTTCCCTTGATATGTCTTTAATGCCAAGACTGAAGGCCTAAAAACAGATAAGGAAATACTCAACTCAACTTCTACATTCACTGCTTTGCTTTTAATGATTGAACAGTTCATGGCGCCATCTTTTGGCAGCCAAGGGATGCTTTGGGTTTGCTCAGCGACTTTGTTTTGTCTTGCAAGTCAGTAGAAGTAGGAGGCCCACCCTTTCAATACAATCTTGAAACTAAGAGGGAAGGAATCAGTCTGAACTCAGATTCCTACATCGACTATAAAAGTGACACGCAGTTCTAGTCCGCTGGAAGGAGATCAAAAGGAACAAGTGAAATTGCAGATGATTATATGATATAGAATTACAGGTACCAGAGAGGCAGCTGGTAAGACAGTTACCTTTTAAAACAGTAAAGACTGTATGTTTATATTGTTGTGTTTAATATTTTCCCTGCTGATGACAGTATAGTCAGACATCTGAGCAGTTGTTGCTCAGTTACATCCATCTCAATCAATTCTAGGCTTAATTATTACTCTACAAAGCTTGCTCTGGATTATAATTCTGACTAATTGTTACTTTAACCTGCTTTTTTGTTTTTGTTTTTTCAAGTGTTGGATTCTTATTCATCATATTTATGTTTATAGTAATAATGATTTGTATTTCATTTGGCTCCATAACACATTTTGCATAACTTTAATAATTAAAGCGAGTTCCTGCTAATAGCGTGTACTGAAAATTTATTATTTTTGTGGGTTTTTTTTATGATATCTTTGCAGTTTTACTCAATATAAAGTTACAGAGAGTTTTGTGAGGTCATAACGATATATATAATGATATATTTATACCCACAAGACCGGAATAATGGCTCAGATTTGGGCTGGAATCCTGAAAGGAAAAGTCACCAGGAAAGGATCAGGAAAGGCCATTGTTTTATTCCTTCATATCCATGGGTGCCTGAAAAAATAAGAACACCCGACCTACAGGGCAGATAATAATGCATCTGCTTTTGGGGTTTACTTAATCATATTTAGATACTTTAACAAAAATGTTTATGTCATACCCTGCTAACATGAAACAATTGCGTTAAAATAACTTAATATGATTAAGTGAATGCCAAAAACTGTTGCATTATTTTTTAGGTGAAGCTAAATAACTGCTAAAACATCAATCTTTTGTCAGTTCAGTAGCATAACATCAGGGGACACGTCAGAGGAAATAACTTGTTAATTATGACAAGTTCCCACATTGTTCACACAGTGGCTGTTGTGGAAATGTTTACATAAAAGCTTACATTAGAAAAAAGCTGGAGGCAGAGCTTGAACAAAAATAGAATAACTCAACAGCAGGGATCCAGGCTAGCGAACATGTTAAATCTGTGCAAATGTAGACAAAAGAAGAACCCTGATGGATGCTGCAGTAGACTTTAGACAGGGTGTGTAACGACCCTTAAGCAGGACAACTCTACACATAGAGCCAGTTTATAATGAAGTGTTAAGATCACAGTATATTGATGTTTAGATGACCTAGTCATTCCTTATAAACATACTGGACTTAAAATTATTCATTACAGCGCCTGTAAAAGAATCACTTTTTATTGGTACCAGAGTGGAGAAAGCACACAGAGGTAATCTAATTTGTTGCATTTTATGAAAACCAGATATCCATTTCATTTCTGAATTATTCGCTACTGTTAATGTTTCACACATAAGTTCAATGATTTTTATTTTTTGGTGACAATTAGTCAAGTACAATATATCTCTTTAGAGGAGAGGGGCTTAACATTTTTCTACTTCTGAGTTACCAAAGCAGAAAGGCAATAGATGTGCGTGGGAAAAAAAGCAACTCTTGGCTGACTGTCTTTGCATTGAGTATTTTCCTGGTCAGGCAGAGGGTCACCTTATTCCTCCAGGTTGTAGAGGGTAGCTTTAGACCAGGGGTGTCAAAGTGGTTCCAGAAAGGGCCGTGTGGATGCAGGTTTTCTGTCCAACCATGCAATAGCACATCATCAAGTTAGTCCAATCTGAACATGATGGCTTGATGAGACGACTGGAGTCTGGTGTGCTATTGCTTTGCTGGAAAGAAAACCTGCATCCACACGGCCCTTTCTGGAACCACCTTGACACCCCTGCTTTAGAAAGTTAAGTAAAGATAATCCAACCTTGCAACCTGGATGGATGGATGGATGGATGGATGGATGGATGGATGGATGGATGGATGGATGGATGGATGGATGGATGGATGGATGGATGGATGGATGGATGGATGGAGTTTATACTCATCGCATTTAACAGTGTGTGAGGTTCCGCACGCAACAAAAGTGAGGCAATCTGCCGTCTCCACCCTAAAGCATGGATCGCTCTGTGGATTCCACCCCAAATCCACAGACTAAACACTAAGAACAAAGAAGGAGGCAGAGGCCTCTGGAGCCTAAAAGCCACCATTGAAGATGAAACATCCAAGCTCCAAGAATATAACAGGAAGATGGCCCCAAAGGATAAAGCCCTTGGCGAATGTCTCAGACAGTGAAAGCTAGAAATGAATGAACTAAAAGAAATATTATAGGAAGAAAGGCCCCTGAATGGGATGTACCACCAATAGATAGCTGAAGTGGTTGATATGACAAAATCTTACCAATTGCTAGAGAGGGCCGGACTAAAGGACATCACAGAAGCACTGGTCATGGCAGAACCGGAGCTACGTTGAGCACCGATACCTTTGAGGCCCAGATCTACCATATCAAGCAAGATCCCAGCTGCAGACAATGCAAAGAGGCCACCGAAACGATCCACCATTAGAGTGTTAGATACTAGCAGGAAAGGAATAAATAGAATGCATTGCTGGTACAGAATAGCCTATAGAAAAATCTGTGCATTATATAAACTGGAAGGCCCAGGTCAAAATGCAAGCAACACGCAAAAGTGGTGGAGAATGAAAGAGCTAAGATCCTGTGGGTCTTCTAGATACAAACAAACAATAAGATTGTGCCACCCAACCAGATATTATGATCATTGATAAGCAGCAGAGGACAGTTTTAGTGATCAATATGGCCATCTGAAATGTTGGAAATAACAGGAAAGATAAATCATGAGAAATACCAAGGGCTCAGGGAAGAACTAGAGCAAGCCTGGAAGGTGAAGGTAACTAAAGAGCCTGTGGAGCCCTCAGGGTAGTAATCCCCATACTGGAGAAGTTACTCCTGCAGATACTTTGAGAAGGATCTCAGTTAAGAAGTGTGCAGTTCTAGGGACAGCTAAGATACCCTAAAGAACCCTCAAACTCCCAGGCCTATGATAGAGGACCTCAGCTTGAGATGAAGAAGAAACCCACCCTGGGCTAGAAGAAAACTTTTATCTATACTTTAAATTATTCATAATCAACAATGTTGTGCTGTGATATTTACTGAAATTCTAAAGTTCTATCCTGTAACTCCTTTGATGAAATCTGACACTTTCATCTTGTTTCTAGTCTGAAAGATGAAAACCCATCAGAGTCTGATGGCAGCTCAGTCTGAGAACGTGTTGAAAGTCAACATGTTACTGAGTGTCTTCTTTCTTCCAGGTGAGATGTTTGTTCACTTCTTTTCATTTTGAGGACTGTGAAACTTCTCTACAGGCAGATTTTACCTCACCTTCAGTTTATCATTTGTTTGTGTTTACAGGGGTTTTGGCTGGTAACTGTTATAAACGACCAGCCCTCTCCATCTCTTCCCCGAATAAGATTGAGGCTCTGACTGGATCTTGTTTACAAATCCCATGTAGATTTAATACAAAGGACAAAACACTTAATAACGACTCCATCTATGGAGTTTGGATGAAAAATAACCTCAAACTGTCCCTAAATCAGAAAATAGTTATTTTAAACAGCAGTAACTCGGTTAACATCCATCCATTGAAAATTATTGGAAACCTGAGAGAAAAAAACTGCACCACTTTATTTACTAACTTAAATACAAGTTATACAGACAAATACTTCTTCAGAGTTGAGAACGGTCCGTTTAGAGCTACAGCTTGTGATAACCCTCTTCAAATAACAGTTAAAGGTAAAAAATATATACTTAAATAAAATGTAAAGATGTATATTGTAAAATTATTAACTTTCTATTATTACAGTATATAAAGCAATTTAGACAAATTAACCTCATTTTATTCAAACAATATTTCTTACTTTGTGAATTATCTTCTTGCTTATAAAACTCAGATTGTCCTTGGAGTCCAAGCTTTAACATCCCACTTAAACTGAAGGAGCATCAGTCTGTCACTATAAGCTGCTCAGCTGTGACTCCCTGTCCACACTCACCTCCTGAACTCACCTGGAATCTCCAACAAGACTCTGAGAGACAAACAGAGAAAAACACAGATGGAACCTTTACAACTAAAATCCAGGAGACCATCACTCTGTCAGACACACATGATGGATACAACATCAGCTGTTCTGCCAGATATCCTGTGAATGGAGGAAGCAAGACAGCAGAGACAGAAGTGACTCTGTGTTTCATGTTAGTGATCCTGTCAGCACGTCATGGTTCAGCTGTTTCTGATCAATAAAGTTAATGTGTGTCCCATTTTCCTCAGATGCTCCTAAAGACACCTCAGCATCCATCAGTCCATCAGGTTTGGTGTCAGCAGGTAGCTGGGTGGAGCTGAGCTGCTCCAGCAGAGCCAAGCCTCCTGCCAGCTTCACCTGGTTCAGGAACAGCAAACATGGAGCCATTAATGTATCTGTGGGGCAGGTTTACAGCTTCAATGTTACTGAGGGAGGAGAGTATTACTGTGAGGCTACAAATGATCTGGGGAATCAGAGATCAGCAGTGATTCATCCTGGCAATAAAGGTAGATATTTATGCATAGTTATTCTAAAGTTAGCTCAAATCTGTTACCATATCAAACCATACCCACTTTATTCATAAAACACTTTAAAACAACCACAATTGCAAGAAACTGCTCAAATTTTAAAACTATACAAAAGAACAATAATATATTTTCTTTGTTTGTTGTTTGAGGTTTGCCATCTGGATTTATTTTCTGGGTGACCACTCTAGTTGGAGGAACTGTGATCCTCTGCCTGTTAGCTTTACTTTGGTGAGTATGAACATTTTTAGCATCTAATATAACTAGCCAAAAGAAACGCAAATTAGTTCAAGAAAATAATTTGATGAACATTTACTTTTGTAATTTAATTGTATTCATTCACTGATTCGAGATAAGAGGTGCCTCATTGTCAAAGGTGTTGATGAACCATCTGGGAGTGAGGTGCTCTTTTTTGACAATAAAGTATGATAACCAGGGAGTGTTGGCCTAGTGGTTAGAGCAGTACGCTTGTGCTCTGAGTAGGTTGCAAGTATCCGGTTTGATCCCCACAGCCTTCACTCTGTGTCTCTGGGCAAGACCCTTAGCCCCACGCTGCTCCCCAAGCGCCGCAAATGGCAGCCCACTGCTCCCCAAGGGGATGACTTAAAGGCAGAGAATTAATTTTGTTGCACTGTACTTGTGAGAGTGCAATGAAAATAAAACGCTGGGGGGGGGGGGAACCTCCAGTGTAAGATCAATAAAGTTCAATTATTATTATTATTATTATTATTATTATTGTTATTATCCATCCATCCATCCATTTTCTTACACGCTTATCCCAACTGGGGTCACGAGGGGTGCTGGTGCCTATCTCCAGCTGTCTACGGGCGAGAGGCAGGGTACACCATGGACAGGTCGCCACTCCATCGCAGGGCTATTATTATTATTATTATTATTATTATTATTATTATTATTATTATTATTATTATTATTATTATTATTATTATTATTATTATTATTATTATTATTATTATCATCATCATTATTATTATTATTATATTGGAAACTAGGACTCATCCTAAAAGACTCTTTGGTCATATTTTGATAATAAAATGTGATGAGCATATAAGGAAACATGTGAACAGCTTGTTTTAGCTTTATTTCTTGGCACAGCTCAAAACATGCCAGCATAGGGTACAATATCTTGTCTGCTTGTCATACACAACAGAAAGCACATCAGATGATCCAAAACCAACATTAATCTGAATTATTTACCCAGAAACTCTTTCCCTATCTTTGCCAGACCTATAACTTCTTCTGATCTCAATCCAGGAAAGGTGGAGATACACTATATTGCCAAAAGTATTTGCTCACCTGCCTTGACTCACATATGAGCTTAAGTGACATCCCGTTCCTAATCCATAGGGTTCAATATGACGTCGGTCCACCCTTTGCAGCTAGAACAGCTTCAACTCTTCTGGGAAGGCTGTCCACAAGGTTTAGGAGTGTGTTTATGGGAATTTTTGACCATTCTTCCAGAAGCGCATTTGTGAGGTTGCCCACTGATGTTGGACGAGAAGGCCTGGCTCTCAGTCTCCGCTCTAATTCATCCCAAAGGTGTTCTATCGGGTTGAGGTCAGGACTCTGTGCAGGCCAGTCAAGTTCATCCACACCAGACTCTGTCATCCATGTCTTTATGGACCTTGCTTTGTGCACTGGTGCACAGTCATGTTGGAAGAGGAAGGGGCCAGCTCCAAACTGTTCCCACAAAGTTGGGAGCATGGAATTGTCCAAAATGTCTTGGGATGCTGAAGCATTCAGAGTTCCTTTCACTGGAACTAAGGGGCCAAGCCCAGCTCCTGAAAAACAACCCCACACCATAATCCCCCCTCCAACAAACTTTACACTTGGCACAATGCAGTCAGACAAGTACCGTTCTCCTGGCAACCGCCAAACCCAGACCCGTCCATCAGATTGCCAGATGGAGAAGCGCGATTCGTCACTCCAGAGAACGCGTCTCCACTGCTCTAGAGTCCAGTGGCGGCGTGCTTTACACCACCGCATCCGACGCTTTGCATTGCACTTGGTGATGTATGGCTTGGATGCAGCTGCTCGACCATGGAAACCCATTCCATGAAGCTCTCTGCGCACTGTTCTTGAGCTAATCTGAAGGCCACATGAAGTTTGGAGGTCTGTAGTGATTGACTCTGCAGAAAGTTGGCGACCTCTTCGCACTATGCGCGTCAGCATCCGCTGACCCCGCTCCGTCAGTTTACGTGGCCTACCACTTCGTGGCTGAGTTGCTGTCGTTCCCAAACACTTCCATTTTCTTATAATACAGCTGACAGTTGACTGTGGAATATTTAGGAGCGAGGAAATTTCACGACTGGATTTGTTGCACAGGTGGCATCCTATCACAGTTCCACGCTGGAATTCACTGAGCTCCTGAGAGCGACCCATTCTTTCACAAATGTTTGTAAAAACAGTCTGCATGCCTAGGTGCTTGAATTTATACACCTGTGGCCATGGAAGTGATTGGAACACCTGATTCCAATAATTTGGATGGGTGAGCAAATACTTTTGGCAATATAGTGTATCTCATTCAGCAGCTTAGTATGGCAGGCACACAGCAGGGGATCTTTGTTCTCAATGCTCTACTCTCCAAGTCTCATCAGTCATCTGAAAGTTTCCTGTAACTCATAGAGAACTGTTGCAGATTGGTCTATTTTTGGAGCCCTTTGGTTCAGAATTAGCCCCCAGGTCCACTAAGCCTTTGATCAGTCTGCAGATCCTGCAAGGTCCTGGCCTTCTGTTGCAATCCTGAGAAGAGTTTCATAGCGAAAACACAGAGTCTCAGTGAGTTGCTTGCTTTGTCCTAAAGCACAATGGGGGGCAGGACTCATGTTCCTGTAGGAGTGCCTTGTGAGGGGGCGGAGGGTTGCACAAGTTGGAAACTTCCTTAAGTTAACATAAGCATGTACATTGGTCCCCAATGTCCAACAAAAGTATCATGGTTTATGGCTAAACACTACCAAGAGAAGAACATCTAACAGAGGACAGTTAAGGAATCAACATTTGTCTTCAAAGAAGATGACATTATCAATGTTCCCTGACTACATAAAGTATGTAGTGAGGCAGAGGATGGCTTTTATGGCAGATAAGACCGCTGTTGTGGAGGTGCAAGTATAGCCTTATGTACCCCGCAAAACTAAGGATTACAAATTGGGGTGGAATGACAGAGGAGCTTCACTGACCCAGAGAAAGCTCACATGATGGTTAAAGGACTTATGGCTGCATGATAGGTGTGGATTCTATATAATGAACTGGTATACTCCCCTTTATACTCCCCTAGATTAAGTTAAGATTAAGTTCTCCGTTTAAATAATGTTTCAGCTTTAAAAGCAAGTCCATCTTTTCTTTAATAATATCCACCACTCAGAAATGTCTTAACAAATGTAGTGGGCAGTCTAAGGCAGACCCTAAGAAGAAGTGCTCACTATCATAGATTTAGAGTGGTGTGTGAACAATATTTGAGTGGGTAGCACTGCTGCCTTGCAGAAAGAATGTTCTAGGTTCGGTTCCCAGCCCGGGGTCTTTCTGCATGGAGTTTTCATGTTCTCCCTGAGCTTGTGTGCGTTCTCTCCGGGTACTCTGGCTTTCTGTGTGTCTCTGTGTTGCCATGCGATGGACTGGCGACCTGTCCAGGCTGTACCCCTCCTCTTGCCCGTAGACAGCTGGAGATAGGCACCAGCACCTCTCGCGATCCCATTTGGGATAAGCTTGTTTAAAAATGGATGGATGGTTGTATTGTGTATGGTTTTAGATCTTTGAGTATATCTCATAAAAAATGGGAGGGAAACCAAAAGTGTTGCGTTATTCAATGTTAAATGGCTAGCAATTAGCGTTTCCAAATTATACAGAAAACAGTTATAATCTCTCTCAAATACAACTCTGAGGCTTTAATGAAACTGGGTTAAAGCACAGATAGTACGTCTCAATTCTGAATTACTAACAGGGAGGATTAAACAATATCTGTGACATGCTGATCACTCCCCAAACAACAATATACTGAAATCTATGCATTAATACAGTCTGAGGGCCATATAGTGGTGGAAATTAAAACTTCACAGAGAACTCCATCATTCTTCTTCCGCTTATCTGGGATCAGGTCTTGGCAGTAGCAGTTTCAGTAGGGAGGCCCAGATGTCCTTCTCCCCAGCCACTTGACCCAGCTCCTCCGGTGGAACCCCAAGGTGCTCCCAGGCCAGCCGAGAAACATAGTGCCTCCAGTGTGTCCTGGGTCTCCCTCTGGGTCTCCTCATGATGGGTATGCCAGGAACACCTCAGCAGGGAGGCAACCAGGAGGCATCCTAACCAGATGCCTGAGACACCCCAACTGGCTCCTCTCGACATGGAAGAGCAACGGCTCTTCTCTGAGTCCCCCCTGGATGACTGAGCTCCTCACCCTAACTCTAAGGGCGAGGCCAGGCACACTACAGAGAGATCTATCGATCTTCCATTCAATCTTCCCCTCATTCCTGAACAAGACCCCAAGATACTTAAACTCCTCCCAACCGAGAGAGGGCACTCTACCCAGTAGTGTACTGGTCCCTGGAGAAGTGGGTATCTTTGGCTAAGGGCGAAGAGGTACCTTCTTCTTCACTGACAGCATCTTGTCCAACGGGGATGGGGGGGCAGAGTGGGCATCGTTAGGCTTAATTGTAATGGGGTAACATTGCTGACAATAGCTGATTTGCTGGCTAATGTTAAAGGTATAGTGGAGGATGTTCTTTCTCCAGGTGGATCATAAAAATAAGTGGTCATCCAAAATGTCAATCATTCTGGTGATATGTTTACGTAAGGCCATCCTACGTACAGTGGTAGGTCTGACATAGTGGAAAAATTGCAAATCTTCCTTTGGAAAGTAAGCTTGCATGAGCCATGCAAACAGCAACTTTTAAACAGAGTGTTCACAGGGAGAAATGGGCTTGTGCATGCTCTTGCATGCGTTTAATAGGCGTTACCTCTCAGGAGCGGGTACAGATTTGCGCATGTGCAGTGGAGGCAGCAGATCTTTTCAAAAATTCATGAAAATCCTCCACTATACCATTAATTCACAAGGATGTTTGTGGTTAGAAAATAAAAGTGTTGTTTGACTAACTCCCTTCAAATTATCGATTCTTTGTTAATCCTTAAGATTATACTAAACTTGTGTCAGGATTTGTTTGAGAGTTGAGGACCCAAAAGCAAAGTCAGGCAAGCAGAGGTGAATTTATGGTTGGTTCAATGAAGGGTAACTGAAAAAGCAAAGTCCAAACAAACAGACAACCAAGAATCCAAAATCCAAAATGAAAACAAAGTCCAAAAAACAAACAAGAAAACAGGAGTCCAAAATTAAAAACATGAAAAAATAAGAAGAAACAAACCAAGAAACAAAACTCAATGAGGGAGACTCAGAGAGACGAAGTAGGAGCATGTGAGACGAAGTTAGACAAGGACCCAGCAAAGAGGAACTGAACAGCAAGAGCATTTATAGGAGACAGAAACAAAGAGAGGGCTAATTAGCAAACTGGGAGCAGGTGTGCACAGAGCAAGAGAGGAAAAGAGCTAGAGAAAAAGGAGAACAAAAGAGGGCAGCAGAGGGCAACAAATTGAAACCAAGAAAACTGAAAATAACCAGAAAAACACAACAAAATAAGAATTAAACCCTTTAAATTAGAAAACAAACCAGTAAAGCAAAACTGGATACTCAAAAGGAAACAAAACAGAACCAAGACTGAAACAGTAACTAGGAATTAACCAGAAAACATAACAAAAATTAAAACATTTAAACTAAAAAAGAAGGAGTAAAGTAAAACTGGATACTCAAAAGAAAAACATATCAGAACCAGAACTCTAACAAGTTGTAAATGTTATTTTATATATGAGCAATAATAACCTCAGCATGAACCACCGTTTTCTGCCTCCGATTGGCTCACTGATCATCATGCCTACAGTTAACCAATGTAATCATTAAAGGTGGTGAGTACTAGCCAATTAAAAGCAGAGTAGCGCAGCTCACCATTCTATGCAGACGACGCCCTGACCCCAGGCATAGAGAGACCTAACAGTGCCATAAGTACCTAATTTTAATCCTACTCATCCACAATTCTTGTTTCAGATCTGCCTTGACTATCTTTAAGCTTGTCTTTTTGTGTTGTCAATTGAAACACAGCATAATAGGATTGTCTTTAATGTTTTTCAGGTTCATTAAGATCAAACATAAAGCTTCTCGGCGGAAGCACCTGTACGAGGTGTCAACAACTATCAGTAATGCAGGGAGTTCTCATATGTTGGTTTGTAAGGTATTTGCATGAAGAATAATACTTTACTAGTATAATTTCATTACCGGCTTTCATTTCAGTAAGGCACCCCCACATAGCCTTGGAACACCAAAGCCTGAACAAGCTGATCTAAAAATGAGATCACTAATAGGATTTTCTTACTGCATACAATTTTTATTTGTCTAATTTGTTACTTATTTCAAACAGATTGCTTTTCTATCCCAATCAAACTATATCTAATTTTATTCTAATACCCTACCATTTTCTTTTTTTTTTTGTTTTTATGGTAATGTAATGTAAAGCAAGATTTAAGTTACACATCACACAGTTGAACGTCATGATATCACACCATTGATCCTAGGGTGCATGGTTTATTATGAACAGGAGCATAAATCATGTTCCACAAAAGTCCACTTAGTTTTACCATGTTAAGAATGTTATGTGTTTTTTTTTAAATACCACCGAATCAGAAGATGTATTTTTCCACAGAATCAACCGGGTGTGCGGACGTTGATCTTCACATGATAGCCAACAAATCAAATGAAAAACTCCATGATGGAAATATGAATTTCACTCAGAGCAGGCCTGAAGTTTCCTCCTTCTCGGTTCAGGACCAGGAACATCCGGAGACCAAGTGTGAACAGTTCAAAGTGCTCACTAACAGTCCAGAGGATCTCCGCACTGAAGAGGAAATTGCTGTGTTGTGAATAATCTCATCTCTGGAGACAGTGGTCTCTTAAAATACAGATGCTAATCTATATATGCATATTTATATTATTTTTTGCTAATGGTTAAAAAGCATGCTTAAGTATGTTTTGAGCATTTGCAAATTTGCACATGGTCAAATTTGATTGTTATGTTGCTATTATCTTTGAAAGCAGAACAGATCATGTAAATTGCATATAGATGTGCAGTAAAAATCTTTGGTAACATTCAAATCAATGAAGTTTTATTTAATCCAACAATGAACAATTAACAATAAACACAATACATTTGATGTGATGATAATGGATTGCTTATTAAACCACATTGTCAAGGTAACCAATAGCTTAGCAGCTAACAACAGCAACAGGCCAGAAACAGACCGTTGCAAGTCCAGGTCCAGGTATCTAGAAATGCCAGGCACAGGGCCGCTGGAAGTAATTTTGAACAGGGGGTAATTTTTTTGTTGTTGTTTTTATTCGAACAAAAGAACCATGAGCCTATAGGGCTCAATAAATACAATAAATAAAAATAAATAAATAGATTGAGATATTTACTTCTTTACTTCACATTAATCAGTTCTCAGATGAATATATGCACTATTAATTAAACTTCTAATAAAATCATCTTCAGTGGCTTTACAGCAATTTGAAACGCCATTCCTGAATGGGTTGTCTTTTCTTTTTTTTCTTCTTTTTTTAAATAACAGTGTCCTGTCGGGTGATGTGGCAGTAAGAATAATTGTCTTGATGCAAATAAACGAAAGCCCAACAGATTTTGCTTTCACAATTGAAAAACTACAGCTATCTCCATGGTTTTTCGCTTGATTTATGCATATAAATTGCTCTATTATAATTCATGCAGGGAGTATTACAGAATATATCGACACTGCAATGTAAGTAAAACAGTAAAGAAAAGGAAGAGGAGATAAAAGGGAGATAACGATAAAACATCTTCGGTCTACTTCATCACCTGCAAGGAGATGTAAAAAGAACAGCACAACCAACGGATATAGTATAAGAGATACAATAAAGTAACACCTTAATACTATCGCTGAAGTATTAGTAGTATTATTTAATGGGGGTTTTCTTTCTTAAATTTGTCTCTAGGTATGACTTCTCTCTCTAGGTCTCACTGCTTTAAGACAAAGGAAACACAAAATTTGATCAGTCTTTTCCACATAGTGCAGCCACCGCCATCTAGCAAACCAAGAATGTGAGAACGTCTCATTACCACGACACCATGCTTTAAATTTTAAACTGGATGTTGCCTGAAAGGGCTTTTCTAATCCAACCACGCTATTGAGGCTTGGCCTAGTGGTGCGACTGCCATCAGAGGTGGGCGGACAGTCTCCTCACTCTGACTGCTCTACGTTACCATGACTGCGGTACTAGTGTTCTTCTTCACTAGTGGTGGTTTTCCAAGAAAATCCAAAATGCGTTTCTGTGCCATATTTCCTCCTTGTTTCTGTCATTAGACATGTAAATTTCCTAGTCTGCTACTAGCTTGCATGACATTGCTATGACAATGTAACTTCCGTAAACATGTGTTGATAAGGCATCAAAATAATGACATTAAAATCCAAAAACATGTAATAGTAAAAGTCTAAATCATTTCCCAAAATGTTCATAAGAAATTTATAAATTCTACAAAGTATTTTTAATACATTAAAAAAAAAAATGTCCCTCTCGCCACGCAATCCCATCACCCTCACTCCCCGAAGCCATGATCAGGCATGTCATAAAAATTACGTTGTGTCATAAAGTAGCTGTCTAAAGAAGTAGCTTGCATGGGTCAAACCAGATTGACCCCTCTAAAAGCATCTTTCCCATCTTTCCTAGTTTGGACACAAACTTTAATCTTGCATCCATTTTCTCCTGCTTATTCTATTAATGTGAAAAACAATAATCATAACAACTAAGATACCACACGGCATCTTGCCACTCTTGTAGTTCTGGTAGTGAGGAGCCACATCGCAAACAGCCACACAGACGTCTGTCCACTCCTTTTTCTCTTTATTGGTCCTAAGAAACACTTGGATTAAAGGCATGAATCAGAGGCTTGACAAAAAGGATCGGTATAGAATGTCTTTATGTTTGTCTCTTACTTTGCAGCTCTGCTGAAAAAAGGAATAGGAGCAGATACTGGACATGGCACTGGGTTTTGACATAACGCGCTGTTGAATCATAACGAGCTAGTTGTGATGGATATCTGCTAAATTTACTTTTGATTTTACTAATCTAATCAACGTTGAGATAGCATCCCTGAAATTAATGTTCAAATAATGCTGATTAGACTCAAAATAAGTTCTAGGCACCATCTCAACTGCTTGGTGTTCACCGTCAATTTGGCATTAAAATATATTTGTCTCTTACTGGGGAAGTGTTGGTCCAGTGGTTAGAGCAGTGCGCTTGTGCTCAGAGAAGGTTGCAAATACCTGGTTCGATTCACCACAGCCTGCACTCTGGGTCCCTCAGCAAAACACTTAACGGCTCCCCAGGCGCTGCACAATGGCAGCCCCCTGCTCCCCAAGGGGATGGGTTAAATGCAGAGGTGATTGGTTATTGTCGACTTGGATGATGAGGTCAAGCATGAAAGATAAGCTGCAAAGATTTTATTTTAAGAAACATGTCTAACTTGTATATTCAATGGTGTGTGTTCTCCAATAGACGTCTGATACTGTCATAGTTCTGGTTCTGTTATGTTTTCTTTTGAGTTTTCATTTTTACTTTGCTCCATGTTTTCTTGTTTTGGTGGTTTAATTCTTATTTTCTTGTGTTTTCTGGTTGTTTTCAGGTTTTTATTTGTTGCCCTCTGCTGCCCTCTTGTGTTCTTCTCTTTCTCTAGTTCTTTTCCTGTCTGCTCTGTTCACACCTGCTGTTCACACCTGCTCCCAATCTGCTCGTTAGTCTTTCAGTCTCCCATAAATACACCCTCTGTTCAGTTCCTCTAACTCCGTCTTCCTCCTCGTGATAGTCTTCCCCCCTGATGTCTATGTTTTCTGGTTGGTTTAACTTTTTTCTTGTTGGATTTATTGTTGGATTTTTGGATTCCTGCCTCAGTTGTTTGAAAACACTTCATTAAATCATCAAGAAACCCACCTCTGCCTCCCTGCCTCTGCATTTGGGTCCTTAAACCTCAACCAAATCCTGACAAGATCCCTGAGATTATCTAATTGGTTTGGGTATTATTGCTACTCTCTCAAAAGAAATGTGTCTTTCATAATGGCTGGTCTTTAAAAACTGTCTCTGTCAAATATTAGTATAAGAATGATGTTAACAGCTGAACTCATTGTCTCCTTTGATGATTAAGAAGAGCAAGAGAAAGAAGAGCAGAACAACTGTTTGAACATTAAATATTATCTTTATTGGAGTAACATATGTTTTTTATTAATATCATATGCGTTTTCTTTGTTTACTGAGAGAAAAACACTCAAGGTGGGGTTGAGAATATGCGTAAAATGAAAAATATTAAATTACTTAGCAGCATCCTAATATTTTAGATTTTATTTACATCAACATTTGATCAAATCTGGTAAAATTGTATCTGCTTTCATTAATTGAACAGAAAACCAACAACTGTCCTTGGGTAACATGACCCAAAATGCTTCAAGAGTGCATGTCCTTCTCCATCTGGTTAATGTCCCTCCTAAAGGCAACCGCTAGGTGGCAGCAGACTCACAGCTGTGATGCAGCGTTACTCTGTGGTTTAACTTTAATGAACTAAAAGTTTTTTTTTAATGTAAAATGATTGCAATATATTTACCCAAATTTTAAAATATTTTTTTCTCACTTTTTGCATTATGTATTTTATAAATTATATCAGACATCAGAGTGAAACCAGTGTATTTTTTAGATTCATAAACTTTTTGGGCTTTTGCAATATTTAATAAACTGAAAAAACGACTTTGAGTTTATATTAGCTGTGAGGCATAATCTTCCTAATTGATGAAATAAAAAAATTATATATATATATATATATATATATATATATATGTATTGTAGTCATGAAAATAACAAATCAATGTAATAATAACATGAGATTCTTAAATTAACTGAGTTATATTCCAATATATATATATTTTTTTTTTTAATATATTTTATATTATGAACTAACATATAAAACCGAACAAGCTCATCATTCGGTGTTTGAAAGAGAAAAGGGAAACAAAAAAGTCCAACAAAATGAAAACTTTCACAAGGCACCATTTATTTTTCAAGTCACTGTAAAAATGAACAAGTCACATATGAAGATTTTTTCTTTCATTGCACTGTCATATAAACTTAAAAAAAACGGCTGATAATCTCTGAGGCGTTTATTGGTCCAACATTTAACAAACTGAGTGTAAACATCAGCTGAATTCCTATTTAATCACAATCATTACACAAGCGGCCGAGTGAAATATATATTTAAAGATCCTGGGTTCTTAAAATATCATTGTAGGGAACGAGTTAATCAAGATGAGCTTAATTCAGTAATAAAAAACATTTTAAGACACTGTGTCTTAAAATGTGTGTTAATGTTTTAAAGGTGTAAAAAATATTACTTAAAAAGCTATTTAGTTTAAAGCCTGTAAACTCTACAAGGCACTTCAAGGTCCCTGATTGGACGCCGGCGACATGCTGGCAGGTGTGTGTGGAAGGAGGTAGAGATGTTTGGGTCCCTCTCAGAAATTAACCTTCAGCCTGAGTATTATAATTCAATGTTGGTGCTAACTGGGCACCGGTTGCTTTATTGTTGCAGCATTTGTAGTGTCTAAAATGTAGCTATTGTGTTTTTGGGGACAGCAGGGCTCACTGACTGTGTTCAAACGGACAGAGGAAGTTTGATCTTCTAATTTTTACCTGTTTGTCGTCAAGTAGCACAGAAAAACATGTTTTTAGATTAGCATGTGTCAGACTTCTCTGCATATGTAAACCCAGTCAGTGGCTCTGACTGACCCTGATAACCTGTCTTCCCTGAGTGCCTCCCTTCTTCCAGATTAGCTTCCTATCCCTGGTTTTAAACGTGTCTAACTGTGGACTCTGTCCTCTAGCGCCTTTAGCTCAGCTTCCACCTGAGCGGGCAGGTCAGCTCCCACCTGCTGGGTGAAGTACGCTCTCAGCTCCTTGGTCTCCTTCTGCCAGAAAGGTTTGGGCACATCGAACAGGGCGCCCATATCCACCTTACTGCCCAAACCTTTAGTGTCGATGGCGCCGGCTTCTGGCAGCCAACCGACGTAGCTCTTTCTGGCCGCCTCGTCTTCCCGCTCTCTGCCGCAGCGCTTAAAGATCCACTCCAACACGCGGGCGTTTTCTCCGAACCCGGGCCAGAGGAAGGCACCGGTTGCCGGGTCCTTCCTGAACCAGTTGACGTGGAAGATCTTAGGCAGGTGAGTGGGGGCCTTCCTGGTCTGCATGCTCAGCCAGTGAGCGAGGTAGTCTCCAAAGTTGTAGCCAAAGAACGGGCGCATGGCGAAGGGGTCATGCATGATGACTTTACCTGGAGGAAAAGTACATTTTCATGAATTTAAAAAAGTTTCTAGTTAGAAATGTAAACCTCCAAATGTCTGAAGATGCTTACCTTTATGCTCCGCTGCTGCTGTGGCCTCTGACCTCATTGCAGCTCCAACAAACACTCCATGCTGCCAGCTGAAAGACTCATAGACCAGCGGGACTCCTGAAAGCAAAAAATATAACTTCTTCTTTACTGAAGCTGTTTTTTAATTTTGGTACAAGTTACTAAAATTAACTTAACTGTGGTAAGTTATTTGCTTTGTTTTTTATCATGAAGACAATAAACTATTATAACTGCTCTGAATTTTGGAAATAAAAACATTTCACTGAAAAATATAGATTTTGTGAGGAACTATTCCTTTACCCCATTATTTCTTTTTACAATATCATTTAGACATTACCCCTTATAGCTAACCAAGGTTTCTAGAAAAGTATTATTATTGACCTATAACTATTTCCCAAGGCAAATAAATATGAGTTTATCATCAGAAATATAAGGAGCATGTCATTCAAAAGGGCAGAAATAAACTCGCCTTTAAAAGTCAGAAAAGAGAAGCAAAAAACTACTTGTACAAGAGGTGTGCAGCCAGAGGCATAATAAAAAAAGAGCAGAATTAGAATTACCAGGGGGGACTCATGCTTTTCTTGCTAATTAAGATACTGGAAGGAAGAGAACTGCAGCAAAGGATGAGATCATTAAGGGTTTAGATAATCACTGGGAAACATTAGATGCTACCAGCAGTGTCAGTGGGCATTTCAGTTAAAAAGTCCCTCCTGGTAATGGGTTAAACTTTACTAGAACCTTTAATAAATTCACTGTTTAGGCAGAAAAAAGAGCAACAAACTGTCGATTTCAGTTTGATCTGAAATAACCTATAAATAGAGGAAATGAACTCCCTCCCCACTGTTAAGTGCAGAGGAGGATCTATGATGCTGTGGGCCTGATACTTTTCCAAATCCCACGGAGAAACGTGTATATAGAAGAGGGGACACTTGGTGGACTCTTCTAGAGAACTAAAATTGTTGTTTTTTTGCATGATATCACCAAGATGAAGCAGAATAGCAAAAACAAAAATATTTCATGGCCATCTCCATCACCTGACCTAAGTTTTATCAGCATTGACTAAAGAGAAAAACATGCAAGAGTTCAATTCAGAGACACTGTGCAAAGAGAACTGGTCAAAGATCCCTCTATCTATAGCTTCCGGCTTGTAAAATGTTATAGAAATCTGACTGGTTGAGTGTGTTTTATATGAGCGAGTACAAACCCTCAGGCCTTCTGCCTCCAAAGATGATGGCATCAATGGGAACCCCTTCCTCACTCTCCCACTGGGGGTCAATGATGGGGCACTGAGCTGCTGGGGTGCAGAAGCGTGAGTTGGGGTGGGCACATGGTGTGGAGCTTCCTGTGTGCAAAAAGAAAAAAACATTTTTTTATTGTGTTCAAAGCATTAAATGTTATTATTATTATTATTATTATAAGTATATCAAAAATATGCTTCAAATTGTTGAAACTGTTTCAAAACATAAAAAAGTAATTACTTTGGTAAACCACTAGATGGTGCTGTACACCATTTGCATTTAAAATGACTTTATGACAAGTAATAATGTGGTAAATGTGGAGAAAAACTTTATCTAAGGAGATATTTACATCAATCAAACTTTATTGCCACCTTTTAGGGCCTAGCGAGTCTGAATATGATTCCACTGGTACCTGGCTTCCATGTTTTTCCATGCCAATCAGTCAGAGTAACTCCAGCCGGAGGGGGGTCGAGCCCCT
This sequence comes from Cyprinodon tularosa, assembly GCF_016077235.1. Classification (NCBI taxonomy): domain Eukaryota; kingdom Metazoa; phylum Chordata; class Actinopteri; order Cyprinodontiformes; family Cyprinodontidae; genus Cyprinodon; species Cyprinodon tularosa. Next base: position 87,666 of record NW_024039751.1, read on the forward strand.
CCCACCACACTCCGCCGTCGCTCGTCTCGCCGACGTTGGTGAACACCGTGTTTTTGGAGATGGTAGCCATGGCGTAAGGGTTGGTCTTGTCCGAAGTGCCTGGAGCGACTCCAAAGAACCCGTTCTCTGGGTTGATGGCCCTGAGTTTGCCTACAGAGGAGTGAAAGGCCTGATTCAGAGCAGCCTGTAGTCACAAAGTCAGAGTGGATTTCAATAGACCAGCACTTACCTTGACTGTCAAACTTCATCCATGCAATATCGTCTCCCACGCACTCCACCTTCCAGCCTGGGAGGGCAGGCTTCATCATGGCCAGGTTGGTTTTACCACAGGCGCTGGGGAAGGCAGCCGCGACGTAACGCTTCACACCCTGAGGGTTTGTGATCCCAAGGATCTAAGAACAGAAAAAAAGGGTGAACAAAGATGGCTCTACAGTGTATGCAAACTGATTTAATGTTTTTCTTTTGCTCTCACCAACATGTGCTCAGCCAGCCAGCCCTCATCCTTGGCGATGCGGGAGGCGATGCGGAGAGCAAAGCACTTCTTCCCAAGCAGAGAGTTTCCTCCATAACCACTGCCGAAGGACAAGATCTGCCTGGTGTCCGGTAGGTGGGATATTAGGACTTTCTCCGGGTTGCAAGGCCAAGAGTTGACTAGAGGAGCTAGAGGAGAGAATAATGAAAGTGAGTTTTCCCATGAATACTTCCTTGAAGTACAAAAGTAAACGTTTCTGCGTACCTTTGAGTGGGAGAGGTCGTCCTAACGAGTGCTGGCAGCGGACAAACTCCGCTCCTTCAGACAGTTTCTGCAGAACAGGACTGCCCATACGGGTCATGATCCCCATGCTGGCCACCACATATGGAGAGTCTGTCACCTGGAGGATGCACAAGACCCAGAGGTTATGATCATAAAACTGCACAGAGACTAATCAGGCTAGACAATAAACCACAACAATGCATCACAAATCATTCACGACTAAAACAATCCTGCAGGCTTATGGTTTTATTGCAGGTTGTTTTTGCTGAGTAGCAGGTATCTAGAGAACAGAAAGTACCTGGACACCATATTTGCTTAGTGTTGAGCCCACAGGTCCCATGCTGAAGGGAATCACGTACATGGTCCGACCTACAAGGAAAACCAAAACACGCAATTAGAAAACCATTAGGGATAATTATTTCTATATTTTTGACAGATATTTGCAATAAAAGTTGGATTTTTTTTAATATAAAATGAAAATAAACCCTTTTTTTGTTTTTATAATCACATTAATCCTGTTTAAAACAGCAGCTGGTAGATATTAAAATGCTAAAGAAATAAGGGAAAGGTGCCGGACAAATAGATAAGTCAGTTTTTTAAGAGCTTAAATGTAGAAATAGATCATTTTTTTTAGACTTTGTTTGTTTAAAGTCAGAGAGAACAACCCTTGGGTCAGAGTTGTGTCTTCAAATAAACTGATGTTTGATGGTTTGCTCCATGGGTTCATGTTGACATGACAGCAGGTGATAGGAAATTATCAAGGGGCGCACTAGAGATCAGGGATTACAACATAGTAATGAACTCTACCTGCCTATTGCTGAATTTTTTTAATCCGGTCTAATTTTCTTTAGTTGCATTTATTCATCTTTAAATAAATGTCTTCAGTTTTCTTTTGCTGAATCAGTCGTTCCCAACTTCAACTTCCATCTGTGGGAACAGCCACTAATCCGCCATGAGTTTGACTTTGACTGACATACATCATGGTTTAATCTGATTGGATGAAGGATGAAAAACAAAGCACTGATTGGCCACAACTTTTAGCCCCCTCTATTTTGCTAATTAGAGACCAGCATACAGTCACATGAAGTCATAGGACATATACACTCACTTTAACGTAGATTTTTAAGTCTACACAAAAAGTAACACAGAATAAACCAAAGACAAATCAGGAATGCTCATCAATTCAGTTATACGTCTATGAGCAGATATTATGATAACATTTGTACTTTATGTTTACTTTGTTTATACTTTTTTTCCCTGCCTATTTGTAGTATACTACTGGCAAACCACCATTTATTGGTATCATAAAGAAATAAAAAACTAGGAGATATTTCATTAAAGAAACAGTTAATCAGCATCATAAAGTGGCATCAAGTGGCTGATGAAGCTTGATACTGGGGGGAGACCATTACTTTAAGACTTACATGAGTTGTGCCCCAAACAAGTTTGGAATTGCAAACAACAAAAAATATGCAACAGAGGGCTAATGACACTGAATTTGGGATCTGATTAAACGACTTTAAAAAAGATTGTTTACATTTGGGGCTTAGTTAGCTCTTGATTTTATTGTATGATTAAATTGGTGAAACCAGAACAGATTCCTTTTAACTCTGAACACAACTAAGAACCACCTCTTTGCTTGGGATAAGTGTATTTATCATGATGAACACACTATTAAACCCAGGATGGAAATATTTTATACCTTTATTTTATACCTTTATTGTAGATTATTAAATAAAAAGATCAGATCTGGGACCAGTCTGTTTATGGAAACAAAAAATGTGTTTTAGATACTTAGATTTTTCAAAACTGACATTCAATATTGCAACGTCTCACTCTTGATCTGAATATTTCAGTTGCAGAACAAGAAAATTCAAAATGTTCTTGTTGACTTTGCTCACCAAAAAAAGTCTACGATTCGGTACTGGATTATAAAACCACAATCTGCCTATAAATTTAGTCTAAAGTTTTCTTCAGTTTTGATTAAGCACTTTATAATCTGACCCAAGGGTCTTTAATCTTCTCAGAGGTGTAGGAAAATGTGGAGTCCTCCAGAGCTACAATCTTGCAACTTTTGGGTACAACTGAATCAAACGGTGAAATTCCTACATTAGCATTTCATTCACGTAGTTAGAAGTCTGGAAAAGAGCCATTCATGTAAGTTAGGAGGAGCAGGGATGCATCTAAAAGTTGCAGGATAGTAGCATCTTTAACTAAAGCATTGGACAAACTGCCAGATCGCAGTATATAGTCCAATTCATCAGAGCTATGTACTCCCCCAGTACCTAAATAAGCCAATGTTTCATCTATGCACACAAAATAAGAGAACCTAACTGAACTACACTGACTGAAAGCCGCCATTTAACAGCAGAGTTAATAAAACAATGCGAAAAGAATTCAAACATTTTAGGTCAGTGATAAACTCCCACAATGGCACAACACCATTAGAAGGAGACATTGCATCTTTTGCCACCTGCAACCTTTAAAATAATCTATGACTCCAAACTAATGGACATCAACCACAGGTGAAGTACAAATCAAACCAGTGAAATAAAGATAAAAAAAAAAAAACTAACCAAAGCGAGAGTAAATATAAGGGTTTGCATTGCCTGTTTGATCAAGAGGTTAAAGTCTTTTAGATGTCCCAGATCATGTCTGGAGGGTAATCTGTGACACTTTCAGCTGTTATTTGCAGCAATGAGATAAGACATACATCTGAGATACCAGTCGCCTATAGCCTTGGGTCTTTGGCCCAAACAGAAAAACTTTCTTTCAGCAATCTTAACCCTTTCAAGTAATTGAAAGTGACCCAGATAGTTTAGATCATATGTATCAGTAGACCTACCTGCCATACAGCCAGGAAAACGATCTTCTCTGGCTTTGTGCCAGTCTGGTTCACTCATCCAGCTTCCTAATTGGCTCTTCACCCCTCCAGCGGGGATGGGGATGGTGTCCCTCTGGTTCTTGGTTACAATCACGGTCTTACTCTCTACTCGGGCCACGTCCTTTGGGTCTGTGCGGGCCAGCCAACTGCCAAACACTAAGTTTAGCTGCAGGAACTTCAGGGTAAACTAGATGTTAATAGGCAGTCATCAGTATAACTCACCAGTTCTCATATTTAGGAAGCTTCTTGACCATGCCGTCCCTTTCCAGGCCGGCCAGTATGTTGGCCGTCTCCTCAGGAGTACCAGTCACTACTTGGACATTTGCGGGCTTGCACTCGTCTACCGCTCCTTTCACAAAATCAGCCACTGCCGGTGGTAGGGAAGGGATGGAGGCCAGAGAGCGGACCCCGACACCGGCCCCAACTCCACCCTGCCTGTAGAGACAAGGTGCTTTAACTTAAGAGCTAAACTTTGCTGTAGTTGTGAGGAACTGGTTCAGATTCTTTAGTCATTGCCAAGTAGCGATACTTTTCCTACACCTGCTCTAGTTAGGACACTGACCTTACCATCTATCCAAGTGTCCTTTTTTTTAAGGGAGTTTTCACATGGATTTAGTCTTCTATCTCTGCCAAGTGTAATCTAATGTTTTCATGTGGAACCATAGCTTTGTTTTGGCATTTTTTATGGGAAAAAAGTGCGGATTAGTCTTTTCTGGTTTTTAGGTTGAACTGCAAACCTCATAATGACATCTGTGGACAAAGGAGGGCCTGTAGGGGAGCCAAGCTATTGTTTGCCAGCAGCATAATATTCATGTACACTAGCCAGTGAGCAGCGGTTGCCATGTTTACGGGTAAAACACAAACCTGTGTGTGTGTGTGTTGCCTGACCATAGAGCATACAGTGTTATCTTCTCTGCTGTTGCTGACTCCATGTGGTTACTTAAACTCTGTATGTTCAGCAGTTATGAGGGAGTACGGATAACTATTTAAACAAGAGTAAAGGATTGGCTGGTTTAACAAGGGTAGCACTTTCACATAAGGTAGATGACATAAAGATTGGCATTATCTCTTGTTCAGATGCGGAGTGTTTTTTTTAGGTGAACACCGCGTATGCAATAAAAGCATGCAGATAAACGCGTAAATCAAGTCTAAAAAGACAAGGAAATATGCAGCAGACAGGATGATGAACGTATGACTCCGCAGCACAAGGACAAAGAGCTAGAAACTGGTTAAATTACTTTCTTTGAAGCTGTGCTTTGAGGTTAGTTTCAGTCATAGTGAACAATTAATCATCAACATGGTGAAGTTTGTGCTGAGAGTGCAAAGTAAATGTCCCAGAAGGCTGAGAGGAAGTGTTCATCTTTGATATTCTTATCTGGGAGATAAACTGGAAGTAAGATCAGGCAGCTGGATGTCAAGAGATGGTAAACCAGAAGGTAAACCCTTTTGGTTTCAGAATACCCATTATGGGCCATGGTCTTCATAGCTGTATGCAGCTTGGAGCTGAACAATGGATGGTAACAATGAAAACGCTGACTGTGGATGTTCCACATGTACCATATTCTGTTGTCTCCTCTGTTTGACTTTAACATGTGAGCATGTTCCTAGATGGCTTACCTTTGGACCTCACATTGGCGGGGCTGACGTACATGCAGGTTTGCTGATATTTGCTCATAAACTACATCCCTGACACAGTGGTTAAGATTTGCCTCTTAACACGGGACGTCCTCTGATTTCTGACTCAGTCTAGGCCTTTGGAGCTGCCCTGATAACTTTTAAACAACTTTCTAATGTCTAGATATCAACAGAGTAGATATCTATTGATGACAAGAGTCTTATTTTGAAAGAGGAAAGGAAGCAGATCTTCATCAAATGTTAACCATTTGATGAATTGCACTAAGCCTCCACTTCTCTGAAGTCTTTTGCAACATGTTGGGTTCTTGTTAAAAGAAAGAAAATCACAAAACCATTTGCTAGCACTGTGTGACTTATTAACTATACATGCTAATGTCACTGTACTTTCAAGCTAAAGTACAATCTAACAGCTTTTAATAAATCTGGGTAGTGGAAACTTCTTCGTTTATGCCTGCGATGGACCGGCGACCTGTCCAGGGTGTACCCGCCTATCGCCCGCTGAAGATAGGCACCAGCAGCCCTCGTGACCCGATTTGGGATTAAGCATGATGGAAAATGAAATGGAAAATTAGTTTATGACCTTTCAAACATTTTAAAGGTATTTACTCCGAGAACACCCTAAAATCTTGTGTCGTCCTCAAAATTGACGATTGTCTGTGTTGCTTCGGTGAATCAAATTAAAAACAGCTAAAGATGTTTAGTACGGCCTAAAACACTCAGTTAAGCTGGGCTTACACTGTGCGATTTTTTGCCCTTTTTGGGCCAACTTTCCAATGTGTGCGAGAATTTTTCGATAGGGCTGACTTTCAGCCTGATTATGCGTCGTGTAGGGCACAGGGGTTAACAACAAGCCTCTCACGAACACTTCCCAATCAGGAGTCGTGAGGTCAGAGAAAATCGAACATGTTTGATTTTCAGTTGGCCATCCTGGGCTAATCGCTTAGTGGGGAAACAAGGATTCTTCTTCTTCCTCTTTCTCTCAGATGAACACACAGCAGCATGGGGGGCAGCGAGGGAAATGGAGTTCTTTCTGTAAAATTGACAGACCGTAGTAGCCACGTTTGCTCAGCCTGGTCTTTGTCCAAATACGTCGTCGCCTTTTCTTTTTAGGGCTTTCAGCACAAAATTGCACAAACTGCCAAGACAGCGCGTTTCACTCTAGTGAGCCTAATTTCTCTTCTTCTCATTTGGCTTCTGGATAGATGAGTCCAAGTAGCGCCATCTCACTGTGGAGCTGAGTCCCACGTGGTTTTTAGTCGTATGTTGTGAGCAGGTAGATCGCATTAGATGGTTGGGCTGAACATGCATCGTGAGCTGTAAACTCACACTGTACGATAAAACCCTGCCGTTTCGTCATACAGTGTGAGCTGCAGCTGCGTGCAACGATTGAAAAAAATCGCACAGTGTAAGTCCGGCTTTAGGGAAGTCCAGGAGAATCTTTTGACACATTTACATTTTTTGTGTGAGGACATTTTGGGTACAGAGAAGGGATTTAGAGCATTGATGATTTACACTGTGAGGCTATAGCTAATTGCTAGCTTTTAATATTAGCACCAACTTTATCATTTCCCAAAGAATCTCATGTCTTTTCTTTATCAATCTTGACTGTATTCAATGCTGTTTTGTTTGAAATCTAAACTGCATTACCAAAACTTAATCTCTATACTTCAAAATTGAATAGACGTTCTTTAAAACACAGTTCAGGATTAGAAAAACCTTTAATCTGTTCCTGAAAACGAAAAGAATTGTTTTCCTGAAGTTGTGCACCCTGACATTTTACACATTACCATGCAGCTTCAAGATGTAACCATTTGCTGAGTTGAGCAGATCAATGACAGATCAGTGGGGTGGAAACTAAACAAATAACCCCAAACAAATTCCCCCCTAACCCACAGACAGACCCTTGCCCCAGAAACCTTTAGGGATAAAGACCCTTTGTAGAGCTTTTTTTAAAGCAATATAGATGAAAACAGTCTGTTCAGTCAGATCTAAAGCAGTCAGGCTCCTAACCATGCAGCTCATCAATTAGGCACATTAATCCTGTCATGCAGTTAATTACACTAACTGGAGGGACACAGCTAAACATTACAGTGAGTGTGATCACGATTTTAAGACGGGAGATCACCTGAATAGAATTTCAATTTAAATTGAGGTGAAGCATGTAAAAAAAAATTAGAAATATGCTGTCAAACTAGTTGAGCCAGATCAGATCCTCTCTGAAGACGATCTGATTCTCTTTAGGCTGTGTATGCCTGTAACCTTTGCTCTAGTTTTCCCCCCAAACTGCCTCCTGTTCTCCTCTGCAGTCCCACCCTGAACAAGATAAGTTGAAGAATTTTGCCACATGATGCGTTTTGTAGGATCAAGATGTTTCTAACCCTCGGGAGAAGGAGTAAACGTGACAATCCGGCAAGGAGGGCAAGGAATCCTGGTCCATCTGTTTTCATTTAATAATAATAATTGATCTCACATTGGAGAAAATCACTTCTGCATTTAACCCTTTCCTTTGGGGAGCAGTGGGCTGCCATCGTGGGGCGCCCAGAGTGGCAGTTTGTGAGAGTGGGGCTCAAACTCAGTACCTCAGGATTCCAAGCTCTATCCCCTAACCCCAAGGCTGCCATAAAGGAACCACACCTCTGAGTGGACAAGCCAATCCACACACACCACAGCCCTGCACACCCCACTGCCCCTGCCTGACATATCCTGGTTAAACAGCAGCGTCACAGCAGACAAACATGCACAAAACATGCAGAATTACACCACATTTCATTGACGAATGCACTCAGCAACAGTCCCTCAAGCAGAAACACAAACAGAGGGCACAGGAACCTGGTGCTGGTGAAAAGCGTCAACATGTGTCCTTGGCATGCACCTTTAGAGATGAAATAAAAGCACACACTCATTTAAACTGATTGCTCACATTGAGTCCAGGCCTCCTGAGTGATGCGGCCTCACCACAAAGCCTTCAGGCACAGTGCAGTTTGCAAAAGGAAGAATTACAGACAATTATACCAAACATACAGAGAGAAATATTTATTTTCCTGAATGTCGGTTGACGTGCAGCCAAATCAAGTCTGACAAGTTTCTGACTGAAATGGAGAACCACAAGTTCAAGCTCTGCTTCTAGTAACTATTGAACAAAGGTTGAACCTGATAGGTCACATCAAAAACACATTTATTATTCCAATAAAATGAGATCAGAAATGAGTGAATGGCACTGATAGACTACTCACCTTCGAATGACTCCTAATAAAAGGCAAGACATCTTTGATGCTGAGTTTAAATTAATATCTTAAAGAGACTTTTGTAAAAGGCGCACATAAGTTAGATTAAAGCTCTTCACAGCTCATATCTGTCCTCAGATTGAGGACTTCGCACTTTGCTCCAGGTAAAAACACCTTCGGTGGATTCCGTCCTGCCACTGCTGCCCCACGATCACAGCCGACTGGCTCCGCGGAGTCCCCACGCTGCTTTATCACAGCGAACCCCCCGGACACGGAGCTGCAGCAGGGAGGAGGCGCTTCTGGCTCAACATTTACATATGCTAATGTTTGTTAGTTTATTTGTCCGCAGATTGCGCCCATTCTGGTGATGCTCTCTGTCCCTTCACCCCGGGCTGCGCGCCCCGTCCCTCCCGGATGATGCAAACCCGGATGGTTCCTGCAGCGTCGCACGTAAAAGCTGACGTAGACAGAAACCCGGAAGCTGGAGCTGCAGCTCAGAAAAACACTCAAAGCAAACTCCCATACAGTGCTGTTGTTACACTGTTATAAACATACTTATTTATATTTATCTATCTATCTATGTATATATATATATATATATATATATATATATATATATATATATATATATATATATATATATATATATATATATATATATATATATATATATATATATATATATATATATATATATATATTTATCTATCTATCTATGTATGTATATATATATATATATATATATATATATATATATATATATATATATATATATATATATATATATATATATATATATATATATATATATATATATATATATATATATATATATAGTTTTTAGTCTTGTCATTTGGATTAAATGTCACAGTTTTTATAACAGAACATGTGGATGCAAATTACACTTCTTCTCATTTCTTGTTTCTGAAATACTTTCTAAACTCAAATGCAGGTCCTGCTCCAGCGTATTTAGTTTATTTTAGCTGTCCATTATTAATTTCCACACAAAATAGTGAATAATCATCAATTGTGAATAAAGGTGTTGCTTTTAAAACTTTGATTAAAATGGTTTTGGTCTAAGGCCATTATAACAATGTAGATTCACAAGACTTTAGGTAAAAAATCTCTACAATGTATTTACAAACTACCCCCAAAACTCAGGTTATGTGTTTTTGTGCTGATGGAAAGTATTTTCCCTTAGTCTTTTGTTATCGCAACCCTAATTATTTATTTTTCTGTTGTTGCAGTGCTTTAGCTCTATTTGTTTTATTAATAGCCTATTATATCCACCCTTAATGGATAAAACAAAGTCTTCATATTCAATTTCTTTCACAAATGCTTAAAATCCTCAAAGAACACTTTTTATTCCATTGTTTTCTCTCTGGTTGTTTTATATTTTAAGGTGGTTTTTTCAAGTTTTCTTTCCTTTTTACTATTTCATCTTGCATCCTCTAACACACTTTTTTTTGTTTTTACAGTAATATTTGTCTGCATGTTATATGTTCACACTGAACATATAACATTTTGATATGGTTTCCTTTTAAGAATCCAGACTCTCCAGTCAATGCTTTCACCCTTAACTTTTAACACAAGGCTGTTGTGTTTATAACAGTTTGCATTGTTGGTTTGTTTATGTTGACCTAAAAGTTCAGTTTTGGTCTCATCTGACCAGAGCCCATTTCCCACATTTTTTTATGCCCCTTCTTAACCAATGTAGACTGTTATTATTGCTTTATATATTTATCTTTTCACAACACCTTTCTTCTCACCTTTAAATCAAGAAAGCTACATCTGTGGGGTGTATGAATATACATTTTAATTTCAGATTATGAATTGAACAGGGCTATAAGACATATTTAAATCTTTGGATGTTGTTTCATTACCTTATCCTGCTTTGAACCCTTGTAAATGTATCCCTGGCCCGTCTGCTTTGTTTCCTGGCTTTCATAGTAATGCATCACTTCAAGTTTGAATTTGGAGTCCAAGACAACCTCCTGGTCATATAATTCATCTACTTCTTGAATTGCATTTTAATGAATTTTCTCTGGAATTTGTAACATTACACACAGTTATGTGTTATAAAGCATTCTGATTTATTTGAATGAATTAAAAAGCAGAACAGCTGTTATTTGATATAGCTACCTTTCTTTCCATGACCAGTATGGTAATGGACCCAAGTCTTGTTGTGTTTATTGTGTTTATTTATTGTGAGTATTTATTAGGAATTACACTATGTCCGCTGTTCAGTGTTGTCTCTTCATGCAGCTCATCCTGACATGCTGGCCATTAATTTCTGGACTGAACCAGCTATTGTTGACCTACTCTTTTCTTATTAGGGCTTCAAGGGAATTGCTGTTTTTTGCCTTGTTTTTTTGTGTTTTAAGGGTTGACCTCAGGTTGCTGATATTAAGATCTGGAAAATTTCCATTCTACAGATCCAGAATTTCAATTAAATTTAGTTAATTTATGTATCTCCGGATTAAATAAATGTGATGTGGATGTGCAATAAGATGGTTACTTTATAAACTGATACAGAGAGATTCATAATGACTTCATTCAGATTAACAGAACCATATAGACAAAATTAGTTAATTTGGTTAATTAGTAAATAAAAACTTATTTCTTCAAAATGAAAACGAAGAACAGTCACATTCACTTCACTACAGAAAGGCAGTTATAGAAAAATATAAATAAGAAAAAATGATCTTGTTTTGTAGCCACATTTAGTGAGTTGTGGATTTTGCTGGTATCCCTCATCCAAAGTAAGACACTGGCAAACCTGGACAGATGATTGTAATTATTCGCATGTTGTTACCTCTGTGATAATCATTAGTAATGTGGTCTGCTTGACTGTTGGAAGAAGTTTCTCTCAGAGGACACATGACTTTATTTAAAACAGAGCGGTGTAGAACTGAGAGAATGCCCATAAAGGAAAGAACCACATAGCAATATGGTCAGGACTCCTTTTTTGTGTCAGACTATTTTCTTTTTATATAAATGTGTTCCAAAGAATAGGAAGGAGAAAAGATCTGCAGAGAAATATTTGCTTTTCCATTAGTTTACATCAAGCTTCATTTTAATCTGTGCTTCATGTTCTTTGGCCAAGAATCATTTTGTTTTTCCCACTGTGGAAACAGCTCATTTGAAAATCATTTCTTGACTATACAAGCTGATCGATTCACTCTCATATACTTGTACGGTAATGTTAATCAAGCTCTTTTCTAGTAATAACAAAGTCCTGCCCTCCTCTGAGGGAGACCTTCACTGGGGTTGCTGCACATACATCAGCTTCATAGTCAAATGGACATCTTTATAAGTTATTATATGTTCTGGACATTTTAAATGCTATATTCCAAACTTTAACTTGATTGCATTTAAGTGTGACGCTATGCAAAACGATGCTGATAAATGTTAATCTCAGGCGTGCCTTTTGTATCTCTGGCCGCTCACACTGATCCTGGTTCTGCTGGAAGTTTCTTCCTGTTAAAAAGGAGTTTTCCTCTCTACTGTCGCTTCAAGCATGTTTAGTGTGAGGGATTGCCTTCGAGTCAATGAGTCAATGCAATCAGCAGGTTTCCCTTAGATAGAGAACTTTTAATCAGTTTGACTGTATGATCTGGTTGAAATCTCTCTATAAAGTGCCTTGAGATGAAATGTGAATTGGTGCTATATAAATAAAATGAGTTGAATATGATTGTAATCAAATCAAAAGTAATTTAAGGTAGCCCAAGTAAAAGTCTACAAAAACATTGCAGCCTGATCTACCTTTCTGTTATGGCTATCAGTTTTTTTTACATAATGTAGGGCTCCTTTTTAGCATCGTTATCACTGCTGGTGACATGAATATAGGATTAAATATAACTGTTTCATGTAATTTGAGCTATGCAAGGTAAGAAGTTTAAAAGGCAAACCCAACAAGAAAGTATGGCTTTCACCAGTAAAATTTCAGGTGACATTTATTTTCTGTTGTTTTCATCTTTGTTATATCAAATATGTCTTCAGCTTATAAACAAAGTTAATTTGAAAAAACATTTTTACTCCAGTATCGGAGCCCTGTGTGTTCTAACAACAACAGCGGTCCCAAATGTTTCTATCTGTGAAAACATTACAGTAGATCCTGCAAATGTTTTGCAGAAAAGTTCACGCCTAATTTTTCTACATGTTGAAAACACATTGTCCAACCTCCATGTGTGGGAAAAGTCGCTAAAACCATAATTATGGAGCCACAGTTGATTTGAGACAAACACAAAAACACAAAAGTATTTCAAAGCAAAGATACTTTGTGGAAAAATACGATTTTTGGAAAGCTAATGAATATGAAATGACTCTTAACATGCAGTATGGAGACCTGGCTCCGCTTGCAACGGAAAAGCACAAATTCCACTACAACAGTTTAAAGGCCTGAAAGAAAAGGACCCTGTACAGCATTTACAATGTAAATGGAAGATTGAAAGGATGATTTAGATAAGGGAGAGTTTAACAAGTAGATAAGCTTTAACAACGTCATGATGATGGGTTTATTTCCGGTCAATCCCAAAGACATTTATATCTCCTCAACCTTTGCAGTTTGTCATGGTTTAACCACACTATTAATATATTTGAAAACAATCACCAACCTGAAGTTATGCAAAATTGTTAACAAAAAAAACTATCATGCATTTAAAATCGTTTTAAAGATGTGGCGTGCACAATGTATTCAGCCCCCGTACGTTAATGCAGATAAATTAAATCAAATGCAACAAATTGTCTATTTATTCAAAAGAATCCACCTGTTTTCAGGATAATCTTAGCAGAAATCCCAGCGTTCTGTGAAAGTATCATAGATTTGTTAGAGAATAGTGGGAAAGAAACTGGGAGGAACAGGGAGAAAGGAAAGTAGTAAAGTTGCAGAAAAGTTAGAAAAAAAGAAAATGACTATTTTAGAACATTTCACAGAACAATGTTAAATCCATCATCCAAAACTGGAGGGTTTCCCAAATAGAGTAACACTCCGAAAAGTAACCAAGAAGGCTGTCAAAGTCTGGATGAGCAGCAGAAATCCTGGGGCTCAGGTGACACTTTTTCATGCATGCATAAAGCAAATATGGCTTAATATTGAAGTGCTTTAAGCTATTTTTAAAAGAAGACCATCAGAAATTCCATTTGCAGGTCATTATAAGCCATGTAGGGGACACAGAAGATATTGGAAAATAGGGTCTGGTGAGATGAGACCAATTTAGAAGTTTTTTAAGTAAATACTAAATGCAAAAGGAGGTAGAAAACTAACACATCAAATCACACTGAGCTAATTATTGCCTACTGTAAAATGATGGCGGCATAATGCTGAGGGCATCATTTTCATTGCCATAATATTGGTCAGATGGGATAAGATGATGGAGATAGCAAGTTAGAATCTTAAAAATAGGTGAGAAAAGGGTGGAGCTGTGCCTTCCAATCAGAACAGTAATTGAATATTGAATGTGTTAGAATGGCCCAGTCAAAGTCCAGAGCTAAATCTGATTGAGAATCTGGGATCTAGCACAAAAATGTATGTACCATCCAAAGAAGCTTGAGGTTTTCGATAAGGGTGAACGTTTTTAAAATTTCTATGAAGTGACGTTACAATTGTTTTAGAGAAGATTTCAAAAAGAAAACATTAAATAGAAACATTTTTAATGAGAAATGTGAATTAAAAAGAAAAACAATCCCAAAGAAATACAGACATTTAGTATTCACCAACAGAAGGATGTAAAAGGAACAAGACTTCATGTGCGTCCAGTTAATATATGTAAATATAGATGGCTGCAATGGGTCAAAGCTGACGCAATTAACCAGGGAGAAACAAGTCCAAAGGTTCCCCATGTACCTCCTCTCTCTATGCCCCACTTTTTGTTTAAAGATAGATGAACTTTGTCCAGACCGTTTCCCAACTTTCCCTCTTAACCGAACAGAACTGTGCGAGCTTTTAATCACTCACCCAGTCAAAATAAGTCAACAACATGAAGTGTTTTCAGTGCAAACAAGTTCAGCCTTTGCTCTTTGGATCCAGCCATGAATTACATGATTCCTGAGTGTTAAAGTTTATCAGCAGAAATCAGAGTGGATTAACTGCAGCCTGTCACACAGACCAATGGTCTAACAAGGGTAATTCATCTAGTCTCTTGATTAATTTATACATAGCAGCTCTGCAAATAAGCAGGATCCTTTAAAGGGGGGGCTCCGTCCCCTTTGAGCTTTTATTTGTTTTACGCTTTGACCTGAGCAGATTAACAACAACTATACCCACAGAAGTTCTGATGAAAGAGACAGTGTGAAGGACAAGGCACGTCAGCAGAACCACTCAACTCTCTTCATCCACAAACTCTGGTTTTAGTGGAAAGTTTTGCTGACATATTGCTGCCATGGTGTAAATCTGACATCAAGGGAGATTTGTGCTGATATATCTTTAAAAATACATCCCACTATCTCATATTATCGTAACGATAATTTACAAGCTGGCTCAACTAGACTGGAAACAGACGTAGTTTGAATGGTGGCCCGAGACAGAGCAAACACAATGATTTTCATGTGTTTGCTCAAGGACTGTTAATGTTTACATGTTCACTGTTTGTCACAGATGTCTTCAGAAAGCAACAGCGACACCCAGTGGAAGCAGGCAAAACTTACTTTACTAACTATAAAACCTGTTGAACCCACTGAGCTCTATTCACTGGATTGCTGATTGCCCATTGGTAGTACAGGGTTGAAGTGAAGCCACCATGTTGGTACTCCCTAGTTAGACCGGTCGCAATGTAAACAATATGTGCACTACAGCATCAAGCAATGATGATGTTCTCATTTTCAGAGGGATTTAGGACTTTTAAAATAAAGATAAATTCATCACTTTGATACACACTTGCTGTTTCATAGCATCTGAAGCCTCTAAATCATTTGATATAACATATTATACAAATCTATCACAAGAAAATGTGTTAATGGAGCATAATAATACGGCTGTGCCAAAAGTGCTAAACGGATGTACATGTAATATACACATATTGATTACATTGTTATGGTAATTACATCATGAAGTTTAAATTTACAGGGATGTCTTTTGTGTTTTGGCAACGATTATAGATTTTTTTTATTTAAAAGTCTAATTTTATTAGTGGATTCGACTGTAAGCTGGGGCGGATTTACCATTAGGCCAAACTAGGCACTTGCCTAGGGCCCCAAGTTCCCATAAACTCGTTTTACATGTATGGTTAATACAGCTATTACTTATTTGTGCAGATTTATTATGTTTTCGTTAAAATACCATCAGAGTGCTTATAATACTGAGTGTGTCCCCCCCTTTAGTGTTCACCATATTGGATCAGTCCATTTGCTGCACATGTGCAGAAAGGTCCAAACAAACAGAAGCAAACCATTTGAAAACAAAAGATATGAAGAGAAGGTGTTGCCAACTTAGCGCTTTTGTCGCTATATTTAGCGACTTTTCAGACCCCTCTGACACTTTTATTTAAAAAAAAGTGCTTAGCACCAAATCTAGTGACGTTTTTCTGCTACTGGAGACTTTGTCGACAACAAATAAAAGCAGCGAACTCTGCTCTCCAGAGCAAGTAGATTGGTAACCCCGCCTCCTGCTCTCCTCTATCTTGTCTGCTGTCATGATTCATGCAGCTTTTATTCTATACAAATGAAAATGGAGAACAGATAAGCAGATCATGGCTTGTCTATAGTGAAAAGAAGGAATGTGTTATTTACTTTTGCTGTCATGTTTTTTGAAACAGAGGAAGGAGCAATCAGCTAAGTGAGCTTAGAGCTTGGAAAAAATGTTTCACTCCTTTTGAGAGTCAACTGTGTACAAAACATAGAGAGGAAAACAACAAGAAAAGGGACAGGAAGAGAGGGAAAAATACGTAGACAAATAATGTATGTCTATTCTATAAAACAAATATGTATCTGTAAAATAGATAGAGGTACAGATCTTTGTTTTAATCTGTAGGTTAACTAGTGGTTCCTAGAATTTCTAAAAGTAAAATGGGAGGCAGATCTTTTAGTCATCAGGCTCCTCTCCTGTGGAACCAACTACAAGTTTTAGTCCGTGAGGCAGACATCCTGTTTACTTTTAAGGGTAGGCTTCAAACTTTCCCTTTTGCTAAAGCTTTTAGTTAGAGTGGCTCAGGTTATCCTAAGCTATCTCTATAGTTATGCTGCTATAGGCTTAGACTGCTGGAGGACATAGGGACCCCTATTTCATCCTTCTGCTGCATTCTGTCCCTCTTCTCCCACTCTGCAGAATCTGTTAGTTTAATCTCTAACATTCTGCTCTCTCTGCTTTTTCTCATAGTAGCTTCACCTCATCGGTTCCTGTTTGGCTGTAACACCATCCTGGAGAGAACTATCAGCTGTGCTGCTGCAATCAACACCTTTGTTTATAGATGTTGGAGATCGGCCTGTTTTCCAGTGTAGTCCTGTTTCTCTAACTGTGACTGGCAGGATGTGCTCTCTACATCCTCTGACATGGGAGTTGGCTCAGAGCTCGTCTAACTGGCTGTGTGTTCCCTGGACGGGGCTGCCTTTTACAGTTGCTTTTTGTATGTCTGCTTCTGTCTCCTTGAACCCCAGCTGGCCTCGGCAGATGGCCGCTCACACTGAGCCTGGTTCTGCTGGAGGTTTCTTACTGTTAAAAGGGAGTTTTTCCTCTCCGCTGTCGCTACAAGCATGCTTAGTGTGAGGGGTTGTATCAGAGTCCATGAGTCAATGCAATCAACTGGTTTTCCTTAGATAGAAAACTTTCAATCAATTTAAAGGAATAGTACACCCAAAACATGATTAGCCTTCATTTTCTACTCACCTCCATGCTGAACAACACTCTGGAGTACTTTTTTGATATCTCAAATGCATCTGGAGATCTGGGAGGCTTCTTGCTGTCTGCTGACATTCAAATAATGGAGGTCCATGGCGCCCGAGACAGAAAGGTCCATAAAAGTCCACAAAAACGTGTCAATATTCCTCCATACTGCTCGTCCAATGTAATCCAAGTGTCCTGAGTGGGTAGCATCCAGAATTTACTCGAAACGAAGTCATTTAGAATGTTTTTAGAGCATAAACAGTAGTGTATAGGATTTCCTAATAGCGCCCCCATGCGCGCTCACGATTCTACGGAAGCCGGCAGACCAAACCAGCGCATTCAGCTCGGCAAAGAACTCATGCTCTTCCTCAACACTGAAGTCCTCAGACATTTTTCTTTCGTTGTTTCTTTCTTTGCACAGGTAAACAGCACATTTCTTCTTCTACGCTTGCATTATCGGCAGACCAGACGCTGAATGCGCACTTTCTTCCGGTTTGGTCTGCCGGCTTCCGTAGAATCGTGAGCGCGCATGGGGGCGCTATTAGGAAATCCTATACACTACTGTTTATGCTCTAAAAACATTCTAAATGACTTCGTTTCGAGTAAATTCTGGATGCTACCCACTCAGGACACTTGGATTACATTGGACGAGCAGTATGGAGGAATATTGACACGTTTTTGTGGACTTTTATGGACCTTTCTGTCTCGGGCGCCATGGACCTCCATTATTTGAATGTCAGCAGACAGCAAGAAGCCTCCCAGATCTCCAGATGCATTTGAGATATCAAAAAAGTACTCCAGAGTGTTGTTCAGCATGGAGGTGAGTAGAAAATGAAGGCTAATCATGTTTTGGGTGTACTATTCCTTTAACTGTATGATCTGGTGAATTGTAAAGTGCCTTGAGATGACAAGTGTTGTGAATTGGCGCTACATAAATAAACTGAATCAAATTGAATTATGGGTCTGTTTTATGTGTTGTCTTCCCATTGCAAAGGGTCCCATGCCTGTCTTTGCCTAGAGCCCCAAATTTCCTAAATCCGCCCCTGGCAGTGAGTATTTTCTAATAGCTTTTTCCGTAAGGGCCACTTGTTATGAAGAGAGCAGAGATTGAGTCGCTTAAAACTACAATTCCAACAATGCACCGCAACAGCACACAGCGAAGTTGGGAAAGTACGGCGCTGTCACAAAAGGCGTTCTGCTTTCATTTTCGCTTTTTATGCTGAGTAACTCCGAGCACTTTCCTTGTTCTGCACGGCGTCGAGTTACACGGAGAAAAAAACGAATATTTTCCAATTTTTCAAAGGCTTTTGTCAAAGCTGATATACTTTTATACGCCCGCTTAAATAAGTTGTCTTTTTTTCTGGGCGGACATGACTTCTCTGGGTATTCAGCTCGAGTCGAAGAAACAGGTGAGCTCCTCAGCTAGCTTGACACGTTAAACAGAGGCTTTTTTAAGACGCTGTCCCTTTAAAACACCTGGACGGTGTGATGGCGATGCTAACAGGTGGTGGAGAAGGGGGGGCAGGTTTAATGGAGGCGGACATTGGGGCTGCGGGGGTCAGGTGAGGTGACGGGGCTCAGGTTAGCATCACGGCCTGTAGTTCTGCTTTGGGGAATATGATCCGAGCTGACTGCAGATTGCCTTTTTAAAAATGCTCTAAAATGTTTTTAAAAATATTTTTTGTTGCAGGTGGATGAATTCTGCCAAAAGCTCACCAAGGAGGTAATGTTTTGTTTTTTAATTTCCAAAAATATTTGAACTTTCTCAGTGATTTTAAATTTTTTGTGTTGATTTTGTTATTTTGACAGGCAGAGCAGCTGCTTTCCAAATTCTTCCCAGAGAAGATTGAACAGTTGGAGATCCTCTTGAAAGTATGATGGCGTTAAAGGATAATTTAACCATTTTTTTTTTCTGATCACAAATTTCTTAAAGTCGTAGGGAAATTATATTTAAAGGTCAAATCATTCTTGTTAAACATGTATATAAATGTACTCTTTATCAAACCATATTGTCCCAAAAGTTAGAAAATTTTGCGGGGGTAGCAGCTTCAGTAGGGAGGCCCAGACGTTCCTCTCCCCAGCCACTTTGGCCAGCTCTTCCGGGGGAATCCTAAGGCGCTCCCAGGCCAGCTGAGAAACATAGTCCCTCCAGCGTGTCCTGGGTCTCCCCCTGGGCCTCCTCCGGGCGGGACGTGCCCGGAACACCTCATCAGGGAGACGTCCAGGAGGCATCCTAAACAGATGCCCGAGCCACCTCAACTGGCTCCTCTCGATGTGGAGGAGCAGCGGCTCTTCTCTGAGCTCCTCACACTATTTTTAAGGGAGAGCCCAGACACACAATGGGGAAAACTCATTTCAGCCGCTTGTATCCAGGATCTCATTCTTTCAGTCATGACCCAAAGCTCATGACCATAGATGAGGGTACGAATGTAGATCGACCAGTAAATCGAGAGCTTTGCTCTATTTAAAAGAAATAATATCCTGTCTTAAAAACTATTGTTTTTTTTTTTCCATAATCTAATGCAGGCCGGTTAGGCTACGTTCACACCGCAGCCTGAAGTGACCCAAATCCGTTTTTTTTTTTTTTTGCCCACTTGCAACCTCGATCTGATCTTTTCATGTCAGTCTGAACAACACAGATCCGATTTTTTCCAATGCGACCCAGGCCATCTGGCTATGTGGTTCTGAATCCGATACGAATCTGATCTTTTCAAATGCGACCTGCGTCTACACGATCAGCTCGCATTCATCTGACCTAAACGCCATTAATAACTGACAAAGGTCACTATTCTGCGTCTTGCTACACAGAAGCGGCAAGAAAAGCAAACACCATGGCGGACGATGATGCAGAGAGCAGTATTTATGTAACCATCTTGAAAAGATTGAGGTTTTAGGGTTTGGAAAGATCGCTAGATGCGCTCCACCACTACATCCATGTTTACTTCGGTAAACTCCTTGTGACCTCATTGCGTCGTCTACTGCGCATGCGGGACACATAAGCTGTATGAATGCAGCTCACACAGGAGATCACATACAAGTCCCATATATTTGGAAATCTGGATGGCAATGCAAAAAAAATCGGAATTGAGCTTTAATGCCTGCAGTGTGAACGTAGCCTTAGATATACATCAGCCTGTACACCTAAATTTGGTGAACAGCCGCTTCCCTACGACTTTAAAAACAATATTAAAAAAAACCTTTATGCTGCAATAATCACTGCTCTGTGTTGTTTGTTTGTTTTTTTTTTTTCACTTTATCAATGTTTTTGTCAGACATCTTTTAGCTGTGATGACCTTGCATCCCTGAAGGCTCCTCTGGACATCCCAATACCAGATCCTGCAAAGGAGGAGGCCAAACGCAAGAAGAAGGAGGAGGTCAGTCCTTGATACAACAAAAAAGCAGGCTGGCTGAAATCCCCTATATTCAATACTTTTTTTGTTAAATGTATTTCACCCTTAAACATCTTTGGAATATAGCTTTCTGATTTAAATCTTCCACACATTTTCTTTAGCTTTAAAAGGAGTCCTTGATTACCATGGCAACTAATCAGTGTAAAACCTCTCAAAAGATGTGTGGCTTTTTATTTTAGATGATGCATAATGCCTCTTCATCATTTAATTTGGCATTTTAAAGTCTTGGCAGAAGCAATCAAGATCGTCAAAAAAAAAAGAAAAAAGCCCTCCTATTATTAGCATCACTGATTGTAATGAATATTGCATTCCATCAGGAATATCAAAATAGTTTCTAATAGCATACCTGATGTCTTCATTACTTAAAATATGTTCATAAAAATGAAATTTAATACGAATATTGTCTGTATCTCTAGTTTATTTAGCTCAGTAACCACAAAAGAGTAAGCACACCATTAAAAAAAGATTTGACAAGAGGCTTTATTTTCTTGTGCTGCAGAAGGAAGCAAAGGAGGGGAAGAAGGACAAGGAAGGCGAGAAGGAGAAGGAAGAGGAGGAATCAGGTAAACGGGAACCCAAGAGGAAAAAGAGACGCTGCTTTATCTGTTTCAGTGTTCATAACCAACAAACCATTTCAGATGTTCTTTCATATCACAGCTGCAGCCTTCACTCTATTTCATGGGTGTAAACAGACCAAGATGGTGTTCAAATTAAACTGCACAACCTCAGACACCGACTGAGCATTTGCTCGCATTTACCTCCATCCAGCTTCCTTGTCTGTCATTGAGGAAGAGCATTCCCTCAGCATGATGCTGCCTCAAACAGATTCTGACGTGTTCAGAGTGAAGTGTGACTTATTATCTAGTTATTACCTTCTTGTTCTGCTCTTACACAAGCAGCGGATAATAGTGATTATCACACACATCAGGAGTGTATTTTATCACCGTGACCACTGGAAGGGAAGTGGTGAAGGGGAAATGGGTACTTTTCCAAGACTCTGCTTACTGCTGGTTGAGGTTATGAAGAGATGAGAATGGGTGGCTCTAATGTAGCTTCACTAAAGGTTAGATGCGTAATTCTAAGTCTTCAATGGTCGTCTGCCCCTCAGGGCCTCCTTGTGGTCCCATCTGCAGCAACGAGAGAGTGGAGAGTCTTTTGAATGAGGTCAAACCTGAGATCCAGACCCTGAAGGAGAAGCTGAACACAGTCAGTCTGTTTTTCCTTTATTCCTACAGCTTTACTCTGTGGCTGCCTTCTATGTTTTATATGATATTTAAGTGTTAATTGATGTCCTATGGTGGGATTTGACTTGTTTGTCTTTTCCTGTCAGGTTTCCATGTGGGTCCAACTTCAGATTCCCAGAATCGAGGATGGTAACAACTTTGGAGTGGCTGTACAGGTCGGTAACTAATGATGGAAAGGTGAAATCACCATCTTACCTTAAAGTAGGTTTGTTCTGTGGACGCTGAGTTTTAAACGTTCGATCTGGTCTAACAGGAGAAAGTGTTTGAGCTGCTGACCAACACGCGCACCAAGATCGAGGCGTTCCAGACCCAGATTTCTAAGTAAGCTCCAGCTGTGTGGCGGGTTTTAGTTTTGGCATGTGATCAGAAGAATCCCATGTGATCATTTCTGTCTCTGGGCTTTTTCTTTCCTGTCAGTTCTGTGTGTGGAGCTGCTATCGTTTCAGACGAAGCACAGAAACCACAACAAGAACTCTGTCTGTGTCTAATTAGATGCATTTCTGTTTCCTCAGCTTTCATTTAGAAACACTCATTAGGTTTGTAAATCCACAGATATAAACATGATTAAAATAGAAGTGCCTCAGTTTGATGCTCTATAGCCAACTTTATAAAAGAGTATTCAGAAAACAACAATAACCTGCTACTTTTGTTTTAATTTTGATATATAATCTTCAGCAAATGTATAAAATAAAAATTATAGCTGAATAGATAACAGTCTAAAACTAAGGTAAACATACCAACTTCTAATTGTAGAACTGTTTAAACCTAAATAAATATCTGCTGCATTCAGTTTTATTGATAGTTTTTAGGTCTTATTTTATGGAATATTAGATCTTTTTTTCTATCATAGTTTTTAATGCTGAATTTAGATAAAGCGAGCTAGTATGGAGGATTAAGGGGAACAAAATTGAATCAATATAGCATTAAACAAACAGGGGTAAATGTATATTTAAATAAATATATCATTAAATAATTAAATGTGCTATTTATTTATGAATTGTTAAATAATGAAATCTGTTAAGAAATGTATCTCTTAAATTATGACATTAGCTATTTTTAAATATAAATGTATTAACTTTTGCATTTTATTTCAGTATCTCTTTAATTTATCTGCACAGTAGCTCAAGACCTTATTTTAACTGTCAACTTCACCCATCAAACTTACAACTTCCATTCAAACTGAAGCAGCCCTAGTCCCGCCTCCCCCACTATGATGAATGGGTGAGAGTTAAAATTAACTCATGGAGCACTTTAGTACAGGAACATAAAATAATAATTGATTCACTTCTTCAAATTTAATTAATATATAATTTGAGTAATTATATATTCAGAAAATAAACTATACTTATTTTCAGTTTTATAAATTAATTTACATAAAATGTGCAGTAGGAGATCTTTTCTGACACATTTTTTTTACCATGTGGCTTAGAGATCTCCCCACAGCTGCATAGCAAGCAGTGAAAGAGAAGGTCTGGAAGAGAAACTAAAATAAATGGTCCCCGCTACAGTAAGAATTCAATGAGTAACGTCCACCAATCACAAAACACGGTCCGTGGTTCACGATTGGTTGCTGACACGTCAATCATGGTCGTCTTCTCCCTCCCCCCTGTGCGCGTACCCTTACACATGAATGAATCGACCTCGTGGCGTCCTGCTCGTGCAGGACATGGCTGGAAGCTAGTCACTGTTATGCTACGTTCACAAGAGCAGCAAAAAAGAAAAATTGCGTCCTGCTTCATTTTTTATGCTTGTACAAGTTTAGTTCTGATGCGCGGCTGAAGCATCTCTGTTACTCTAGCTGTGCGGTGGGCAGAGCTACCCTATCCTTTCTTTGCCTGTAACAATGGCAGCTATATTTACTGTGATCAGTGAGTAAAAAGTAGTTTGAATTTATTTTGAAGTGAGAAAGTCCACCTGAAAACATGGTCAGTGCAGTCAGTTCATCCAGATTACAATCCTGCCTTCAAATCAGACCCCCGTACACCGGCGGTGCGCTGTCACTAGGAATCCCATTCAACAACAGCCTATGGCCCGGTCGCCTCTTCGCAGTTTGCCGCGGCGGCTGGAAGGCGGTTTTCATGTACGCAATCCAAACTGCAGGCACCAGGATGATAAAAGTGAACATTTTGCCGGCAGATTTCGACTGTTTCACAGGAGTGAGCACTCTGCATCATCAGTGCTGCCTGTCTCCCTGCCAGCTCCCAGATCAGAGACGCGCTGCTCCTGATGCTTTAGATGCGCTGCTCCTGATACTCTAGATGCGCTGCTCCTGATACTCTAGACGCGCTGCTCCTGCTGCTCTATATTAGCTGCTCCTGATGCTCTAGACGCGCTGCTCCTGCTGCTCTAGACGCGCTGCTCCTGCTGCTCTAGATGCGCTGCTCCTGCTGCTCTAGATGCGCTGCTCCTGCTGCTCTAGATGCGCTGCTCCTGCTGCTCTAGACGCGCTGCTCGTGCTGCTCTAGACGCGCTGCTCGTGCTGCTCTAGACGCGCTGCTCGTGCTGCTCTAGATGCGCTGCTCCTGATACTCTAGACGCGCTGCTCCTGCTGCTCTATATGAGCTGCTCCTGCTGCTCTAGACACGCTGCTCGTGCTGCTCTAGATGCGCTGCTCCTGATACTCTAGACGCGCTGCTCCTGCTGCTCTATATGAGCTGCTCCTGATGCTCTAGACGCGCTGCTCCTGCTGCTCTAGATGCGCTGCTCCTGCTGCTCTAGATGCGCTGCTCCTGCTGCTCTAGATGCGCTGCTCTAGATGCGCTGCTCCTGATGCTCTAGACGCGCTGCTCCTGCTGCTCTATATGAGCTGCGGGACCTTTTGCTGCACCGTGTTGCGCTTCAACCATTGACTTTGCATGTAAACTAGCTGCTTTTGCTGCCTCTGCTGCTTGTGGTGTGAACGTAGCATTATGGTGTTGTTAGCTCGTGTCACGAGCACTCGGTCTTGGCTTGTTTGGTTCTTGATCTGATCCGAACACCTCAACAGACAGCTTGCGCGTTCATGTGTTTTGAAGGCATGGTATCGAGGGGTGGTCTAAAGGGAGAGGCATGGTTGGAACCGTTTTTCCAAAATTTCCTACGGCACCTTTAAATAATTATGTTATAAGTTAATTATTTAATGTATTGTGGCACCTTCACCCTCCATAAGCCAATACTAGTAGTTTGATTATTTAAGTCGTCTGCTGCTAAATCCTCATACCTGTAGTGTAGGAACAGTTCCTCTGTAAAGAGAGATAAGTGTATTAGTCCCTCCTGTGTACGGCTGGTGAAAAATGCAGGAATTGCTGCAGCATTCTAAGCTTTTTAGCTGTTTTTAAATAATAAACTTTTTTTTTTAAACGCTAGAATTCTTTTTTTTTTTATATTGAATACATAAGAACAATCTTACGGAGCCCCTCTGATGACATGGTCAAAAAAATTGTTTTATTGTGGCCACGAAGTAGTATTTTGTGGGCACGAAGTAGTATTTCGTGGCTACGCAATAAGTTTAACGTGCGCACGAAATACTTATTAATAATATTAATATAATTCCTGGACAACTGGGTAAGCAAATCGAGCGTGCCTTCTCTAAGGTCTAAGGCACGCTCGATTTGCTTACCCAGTCGGTCTCCGCCAGTCACGTGACATTTGTTGCTAAGACGCCATTTTAGGTGGAAAAGGCGTAGTGTAAACAACCGCAGCATAGCTAAACGAAGGACTAAAGGCCCGTTTACATAGCAGCCTGACCAAGATAAGTCATTACAGTTAACATAAGCCTGAAAACAGGGGCGGATTTATTGATATTATTGATAAGTATTTCGTGCGCACGTTATACTTATTGCGTGGCCTCGAAATACTACTTCGTGCGCACGAAATACTACTTCGTGGCCACAATTAAAAAATTTTTTTGACCATGTTATCAGAGGGGCTCCGTACAATCTTGATGCTGCACAGTCCAAAGTCAGTTTCCTGATATGTTTATACGAAGCAAGCTAATGAAGCGCATTCTGGTTCTGGTAACCAGCAGCGCTTGTGGCTTTTGAAACAAACCTCTGAAGCTAATTCTGAAAGCAGAGAATCTACACTTAAAAAAAAAAATCAAATCTAGATAAGTCTTTTATTTCTTAAAATAAGTGCATTTGTTCTTGGATTGAGGAGGTAAAATACACATTTTGTCAATGGAACAAGATTATTTACACTTAAAATAAACACAATTTCATTGTCATATTTTAAGAGCATATTATCTAATTATGAGTAGAAATACTAATTCCATTAGCAAACTATCTAATTTACCTACTAAAAATTAAGCTCCAGTGGAGCGTGAAGCTGTTGTTGTAGAAAATAATAGAAAATAAAAGTTTTCTGTGTTAAGAAGATGTTACACTTTGGTGGACAAACTACACTAAAGGACAGAAAATGTAGATCAGAGATGTTTTGTTGTTTTTTTAAGAGTAAAAGTTTATTATCCTCTGTTCTTTGCTGTGGCAGGTATTACAGTGAGAGAGGCGATGCCGTGGCCAAGGCCTCCAAACAGCCCCATGTGGTCAGTATCTGTTTATCTGCATCATTAAGGTTTTAAGAGTAGCACATTATTTGTTTTCTATCCTGTCATGTTCCGACCAGAAACCCTATTGCTTCCTTAGGACCAAATGTGATAGAAATGACTGGAAAATATGTAGTTTTAACTTTTGTATTTATTTTTTTTAACAAATCTGTAAAGCGTGGTGCGGATTTCCCATTGATCTACTCCCTTACTCATGAATTAAATTTTTCTGTGAAGTCCTCTGAGCAGCAACATGAAGAGCAGAGAACAAAGCAGGCGGGTCAGGAGGAACGTTGAGGATAATATTAAAGCAAAGTTACAGCTTAACTGACATGCGGGACAATAAGAGCAGGGAACAGGGAGCTGCAGGTGGAAGAATGCGTTGACGGGACAGACAAACAGGAAAAGGTGTTGATGATTAAAAGACGCTGACCTTTTAACAATATACCATAAAACAAAAAACTTTTCAGATTCATTTTTTTTATGTTACCTCAGATGTCTGAACATGGCTGTAAATCAGGCTGGTTTTGTTTCAGCACCCCTTCCATCTGCATGCACAACTGTTTTCTTCTTTTTTTTATTCTAACCTGACCGCCTCTTTGTGCTGCAGGGAGACTACAGACAGCTGGTACATGAACTGGACCAGTATCAGTACAGCGAGCTTCGTCTGGTGGTCTTGGACATCCGCTACACATACGTAAGACCCCCCCCACCTTATCTGTGTGATTAAAAAAGGCTGAGTGGACGCTGTAAATCAAATGCATTAGACAGGAAGCACCAGCTGCTGTGTTTTGGACGGGATGTCCAGCATGTAAATGGCGTCCAAGCAGAGAGACGTCGGTGAAGTGGTTTCCATTTGTTGTTAATAGCGAGGCAATTAAACTAATTGCTGCGCTCGTGCTGGATTAATGAGTCCTCCATGTTCTGTCCATTAACCCTTGCTTCTCGTCCCCTCGGTCATTGTCTTCCTGCGTTTGATGCTGGTGATAAAGGAGGCTGTGATAAAAGGGACTGATGAACCTGACCACAGCTCCCTGTGTCTCATGTCTGGGTGATTTCATCCTGTAATGTCGACTCTTTCTCTCTCTCTCTGCAGGCTGTGCTGTTTGACATCATTAACAAGAACTATGACAAGATTAAAAAGCCCAGAGGAGACGGGAAGGCTCTCATCTACTGAGTCGGGCGACTGGCTTCTTTTTTTTATCTTAAAACAAGCGACTGCTACTGTTGTATAACACTGATTAAGTTCCAAAATACATGTCCTGACAGAAATTAGCTTGTTCTCTCCAAGTGATGCATGCATTTTTGTTTCAGATTACAAAAATAAAGCAACAAGAATCTCCGTAGTCTGCTGTGTTTAATTTTAAAACCCTTAAACTAGTTTGAGTGTTTATCAGAGTCCGCGCCGCTAAAAAGGCCGTCTCCTGGTAAACCGGGGGACCAGTGACTGGGTGCCAGGCGGTACCATCCCTGATAAAGGCCCCTCCACCCTAGGTAGCCTAGAGCTCCTCCCAGCTGCTGAGAAGGCCATGCAGGGAAGTATGCAAGCATGCACAGAAGCAAGACCATCCAGATAAAGAGCAGAACCACACACAGAAGGAAGAGGACTCTCAGGGGAGCGCTAGGCGGCCTGTGAAGACGCTTCTCGTGTTCCAGGTGACGACCAAAGACGGAGAGCTCCTCCACAATCAGCAGGCAGCACAGGCAGAGGATGAGCGTTTCCTGGGAAACCTCGTAGCCTCTCCACGTCATGTTGGCTTTGAGGCAGGAGGCCTTGGTTTGATCCTCATGTAGGAGCAACAGAGGCTGAGCGGGGATGGAGGAGCTCTGGCCGTCCTGCACAGGGGCCAGAGGTTCATAGCAGGCCCCGGCCGCGTCCTCCAGCAGGGTCACAAGGCGCCGACAGCCCCACCACAGCACACCCGAGAGCGCCATCCGAGAGAGGTGGCGAAGGGTGATGGAGATGGAGCGGCAGGCCGAGAAGGAGAGGAGGACGACGAAGGAGCCTGTGAGGACGAAGGTCCAACCCCAGGTAGACCTGAGGAACTTCCTGTAAGAGGGAGGTGAACCAGAACCGTTAGGGGAGAAGGTATCGATCAAAACCCTGAAAAGGATCAATGGATTGATTTCAAAACGCATGAGAGGAAAAATCTGTTCTGGTTCGATCTAAAAAAACTGATTCAGAACCAAACCGAGATCATTAAGCAATTTTATATGAGCAGTGGGAAGTTTGACTGAGTTTTCTTAATGTAATTATTGTTGGTAGGAAGTTAAAATGAATTTTATAAGTGATAATTGAGTTCTCAGGTTTGATTATTTTATGGGATTTATATAATCCACACAAAGTCAGGATTATACAGAGACCTCAAACATTTACAATATATGTCACCCCTTCATGTCCAGGAGGTTTAGGAATAAACTATTAATTTCTGTCCCCAATGAGGAACATTTCACTTCTTTCACTTTCATTTCACCTAACCCTAACTTTTAACTGTGAAAGGGGTCAAGGAAGCAGCTCCTGAACTAAAATCATCTTTTAGCCCGAATGAAATCTGCAGCTGTTAGGATGGACAAACTACTGTAGGTGAAGCTGAAAGTCACAGTTAAAGGTTGGGCATGGGCAACAATAATTTTAAAATTTCATTTTGTCTTTGTTTGATTTAAACAGGTTGGCAAGACAATTTACTGACAAAATAAGATGATTTTAAAATAAGAACACACACCATTATCTTATTTCATATGAATATTATCTAATTAGCTTACAAATATAAATTTCTTTGGCATAACATCTTATTTGCATGCTCAGTTGAAGGACAAACATGTTTATTTCAAGAAATTACTTATTTTTGTTTTTTGGAAGTAATGTAGCGATAATTTATCATATCTTTACTTAAGTAAAGGCATAAAATATATATATATATATATATATATTTTTTTTTTTTACTCAAGTAAATGTAACTGAATAAATATAACTAGTTGGTACCCACCTATGGTTTGACTAGAAATGTTATTTTGACCAGAAAAAAAATCATTTTTAAGTGGTCTTTTAATAAATGTCAAAACTGCATGCCATAGCAGCTCCAATTCATACAGACTTAACTTGAGCAGCAATCTTCTCCTACGCCATCTTCCACTCCTCTGCAGCTGTAGCCCTGTTTTAAAGACATTATACTTTTTTTTTTTTTCTGCTTTAAAATCTCTAGTTTCAGTGGGGTAAAATTGACACTTCCTGTTTCCTGTTGTCATGGTGACTTGTCAAATCGGGGCTCATCAGAGCTGATGAAACTAACTCACTGGCAGCAATTATGAACCCGATAACTCAGAGTTTCCACCCTGAGTCTAGAGGAAACCCCTTTTTCTTATGTTTGTGTCTATTTTATTCTGTTGCTGGATGATCCGAGGTGAACGAGCATTCATGACCCAAAGAAATCTACATTGTTTCTGTCAGTCCACCAAGTGCTGCACATGTTCTCTTCAGGTTATTTGATGTGTTGCTTGGTATATTGTAACCTCTCCTACCTTGGTAATTTGAGTCTTGGAGAATATTAGCAGTTTTATGACCCACAGAATGCTCGTTTTTCTTTTTCATATAATTCTGTTTTTTTGGTTCTCATTTCGTGTTATCCTAGATCATTTCACTTGAGCAGCCTGTTATTTTCTGTGCTTCCTGTTATCATTTCCTCTTTTCAGGACAATCAGAGCAGAGTTTTCCTGAGAAGTGTCTAAAAAAGTGTCTACTTTTCCTTTCCTTATTCTAAAAACATGCCCAACTCCATTACTAAGCTTAAAAGCCAGGTCCTTCCTATGAAACCAACAATTTAAATAAAGATAAGCGCACAATATGCAAATTATTCATTTCCATTAATAAATCATCATTTTAGTTTAATGTTTTATAAACACCTGTGTAAAGACTTGTTTGATTTTTCAAATTGCTGTCCATTTCCTCAAACCTCATGCATGCTCTGCCTTTCATGTTCAGTCTACATAAATCCCTCTCACCTGTACAGGTAGTGGTTGCCGTTAGCGAAGATGCTGTATTTGGAAACCCAGAAACTCAGCAGAGGTCCAAAGAGGACCAGTCCTGACAGCAGGAGGTGGAGGTGCCTTCGGACCAGGCTGCATCCTAAGATCCAGGCCAGGAGGCTGCTGATGAACTCCAGAACAGCATTCAGAGGCCTGAGGAGGAATCTGCCGGGGAGAATCAGCTCTGCCGCTATCTTTTGCAGCTTCTCCAAGTTGATCTCCGCTGTGAGGCTTTTGGAGGAGTTTTCACTCATTGGATCCATAGAAATTGAAGCCGTTGATCTGATTTATTTGTTGTTTAACAAGCTGGAGGGCTGTTGTCTATGAAAGGCCAGTCCCTCTTTGTGGCTGCCAGGCACGCAGCAGACCACATGCTATATAAAAATACAACACCTCTGCCCCCTTCACCCTTAAAATCCCCCACCCCCATATCAACAGACTGTAAGAGGAGACTAATAATGCACGCTGCTGCAAACGATCCCATTATTTTTTCCAAGCTGCTACAAACACTTTTTTTTTTTCAGTGTGTCTGCATTTCAGAAAACTAAACAGACTCCTTGGTTGCCAGGCGAACTCTTATTTTTTATTGCTGCCATCAAGTTTAAAAGAATTGCTTTGACCCAGATGACCTGTTTTTTTCTTGCTTCTCCTCTTCCTTTTTTTCTTCTTTTTCACCTAAATAGATTTAGCTTTTAGAGGCAAAGCTAAACTGTTGCAATCCTGCAGTCGGTCCAAACTAACGGCTGCCTTCTCACAATGTTATCAGCCTTTTTATTTCCAAGCAAGGTCATCAGGCCAGAGCCCATTTTAAGCTCCTTTCACTCTGAGATCCTTGAGCTAAAATAGGGTCAGCCAGCCCTGCTCTTCCCTTAGACTTTACAGATTCATTCTTTGATACCTGAACACATTTCAGACCTTTAACGTTAAACTAGAGATGGTGGGATTTTATACGAATCAGATTTATTCATGCAGGAACATAGTAGAGATGAATCAGACCCAGCAAAAGAATCTAAGGCTAATTTTAGTGCGTTGGCAGCATTGCTGTCTCTACAGCGCCCTTCAGACCTCTTTGCTGTGGTTCCTGCAGTGGCTAATTGTCTGCTCTTCTAGCAGCTCTAGGTGTAAAAGTAGTAATCAGTCCAATAATTAGACTTTTAGCACACGGAAACTTCAGAATAAATGTTCACATCCTGACACATCTTAACCAGTTTTAAAGTTTAATTAGATTTTAGGATTATGTAGTCCTTTTTTAAGTTTTACAATAAATATATTCAACGTTTTCCAGGCCAAGGACCTGAAACTGATGGTGAGATGAAGCTGGGACCCCCTAATTATATATATTGTATGAAATTGTCTTATATCAGACTGGTCCTATAGTCACTCTATTATAGATAGAGTAATGTAATGAAAGTAATTTCTCCCTGGGATTATTAAAGTATTTCTGATTCTGATTCCTGGTTGATGGGACAGGTGTTGTTAATGAAACGGTGCCCAGCTTGAAAGAGCTCCTGTGTGTCGCTGAATGTGTGCATTGATGACTAAAAGACATCTGCCTCCATTTATCTGTTTACTACAGTGTGTTGAATTCATGTTAATGTGGATTTAAAGACATTTCAATTTCAATCAGTGGAAAAAAAGTCTAATCAACCAAAACCTCCGCAGACCCCCTGTCGAAGACTTCCGCATTAAATAAACATATTTTAGGTTGTTTGGTCAAAACAGAAAATACATTCGTTCAATTTTCAAATACACCTTACTAAATAACCCAGAATACTGCTGTCAGGTTCTGTGTATCTTTATAAATGGCTTCCCATACTAGAGCTAATCTTAATGTTGGATTACTATTGGCTCTAGAATATGATTTTGACATGTGTTGAACGGTAAGTCTGTTAGTTTGTTAAAAGATCAGAAAACAAAACCTAAAACTGATGCAGAGACGATAACTGATGTTGACACTGATTAGAGGATGAAGGCCCAGAAGCTGCTTTACATACTAGCAAGGTTTTTAGAAACTTTCAGCTCAAGTTTGACAGGAAAAGTTTCCCCTAGGAGCAACAGAGGAAAGGATCATCTGACAGAAAAACAGCTTTTCTTTTGTCGAGCTTTGATGCTTCCCTCTGCTTGCAAAGACACCCTGGGTTAAGAGCCATATCTATTTAAAAAAAAAATAATCCCTGATAAGTTGAATGTCATAACACGCAAGAAACTACTAATAAATGTTTTTATTTTCTTGGACATTTTTATTTAGTTTTTTTCAGCTAGAGATTAAGAAACAGCTGTACATGCTAGCAGTGCTATGGAGGCCCACCTCTTTTATTTTATTTTTAAGTGGCAATTAATTGTATGCTTATTTATTTTTGGACCATTTATCCAGTTCTGTATTTATTTTTTAATTATGGTAGCATTGGTCCTCCATACAGTGCTAGTTGCTAACACTTTTCTGTGCAGATAATAAAATCACAGCAGCAATCAGTCCTACTTCAAAAGGTTAATTAGACCTTCCTTTTACTGTAGGAATTACATGTTTTTTTGACATCTGTAATAAAATTTTATGACATTTTAGTTTTTTTTGTTTTACTTGTAGAGATTTATCAGAACTAAATGAAAATAAAATAATAAAGGCATATTTTTCCAGTTATTTTATTAAAAAAAAAACTAAAATCTCATGATATGAAACAATGATTTTACACATTAAGTCAAATTTGTTTTGAGGAACAAATTTTTACCTGATAAATAAATCATTTGAAAAAGTATAGTTTAAAGAGTTTGTTTCATCAAAACATTTTACTTAAGTCTATAAAAAGGTAAAATTAGGTTATTTTACTGTTTGTTAACCTAGAGTTATAATTATAATTTTTATACAATGTGAATGTTTTAGAACATAGTAACGCACTTTTTATAGCATCAAATATTATAAAACTAAGACTTAGACATAACATTAAAAAATGTTATGTTTAGAGGTAGTGAGAGACTATTGCTAATTAAGTTTTTAAATCTTAAATTTAAGTGATAGAAACCACAGGATGAAGAATGATCTCAGAGAATATATAGAATATATTTTTTGGCACTTGTCTTCAATATTTAAGGTGTAAGACTCTGAAAATCAATTTTGGAATAATTGAAAAGGGAATTTTTACAAGAATTTTTATTCCTTCTGCTTGATTTTCACTCGTGTTCATTAAAAAACCTGATTCATTTGCTAATTAATGTCAAAATTGTGAAATCAAGTGAATAAACTAAATTGAAGCAAATATGTTAAATTTTATGCTTTAGTCGGAATGTTTTGTTCGAAAAAAAACAGCTTAAAAACTTTACATTTCTTCATTCCTGCTTAGGAACCACAGAGCAACACATTAAACACCAAAGGAGGCGGTTTTAGTGATACAATTAAAGAAAAGTCTTTTTTATTGTCACTGTAAAACATCTGTCTCAAAGTGACACTTGAATAAGTTTATAAACACCTGAAAATGTCATATACAGATGAGATTGTAAGATATTTACCATGAGAACATCCCCTGTTCATGTTTCTACCCAAGATCACACACATTTAAACCTTTGAGACACGTCACGGGTTATCCTGCCTGACAAAAATCACTCTTAAAGAAGAAGAAAGTGTGGAAAATTGTTTCTTTTTTCCAGTTTCCATCTGTTGATGACATCCAAGCGGCCATCTTGGACCATCTGATTATACTGAGAACCTTGAAAATAAAGATCTGGGGTTTAGGAGGAGAAAGATTAAGGTTTAACCTTTGTTACCGATAAAAGCAAAATGAATACTGAGGCAAAGTCAGCACAGCATCTATCAAAGCTCCCTCCAAAGCACATTTCATTAAAATACTTTACATGTAGACACAATCACCCCCCCTAGAATAACCACAGCATCTAGCTTATCATTACATCTTAATTTCTGTCTGGCTGCTGAATAAAGAGTCGGCCTCTTTATTCTGAACAAAACAAGACAAACGGGGAGTTTGGTTGTTCCTTTGTGCTCAAATCTGCTATTAACCCGGTGAGGTCATAAAGGCGTTCAGAAAAGACACTTCACAGCTATGCTTGCGATTATTAATATCCAGCATTGAATTAAAAGGGTGGTGGCGTCTGTGACAGTCCATCTGAGCTTCCAAACTCCCAGCGGCCCCCGTTTCAGTGGCATCTTCCGTCTCCTCCTTCATCCCTCTTCTCCGTCCATATGTCAATCTCTCTCTCCCGCTCCTCCTCCAGTGGATGGGTTTGTCTGTGCTCCCACATCCGCACCGCTCCGTCCCACTGTGGACACACAGAGTAAAGTTAAAATTCTGAGAAAAAAGTCAGAATTCTGAGAAAAAAAGTCAGAATTCTCAGATTAAAGTCAGAATTCTATATGTTTGTAACTGTTGCTAAAAAAATTTATTTTTTCAAATTCCTGTAAAAAGCCCTTTATATTATTAAATTAAAAATAAAAACTTAAGACAGCTTAATGCGTAAACTGAAATAGGAATTTTCAAATAAACTTTAAAACCATGTTTAATCAATTTTAACATTCAATGACTGTATTAAAAGTCTATAAAAGTTATTTTTGCTTGTTTTTTTGCTCCAATTGAAAGAAGTCAATAAGATTTAATTAGTACCCGCAGGTCATCAGCAGAATGTCAAAATAAAAAATTATGGCTTTTGAGTTTCTGTTACATGTTTCTAAAATATCCCCTTAAAATTAAGCCTTTTTATTTTTATTTTGTTAGTTTAGACGACCTAGTTTGAGAAAAAAGGGGTTAAACAGCAGCCTGAGCTTTGCTCCAAGTTTAT
The DNA here is from genome assembly GCF_016077235.1 of Cyprinodon tularosa. NCBI lineage: Eukaryota > Metazoa > Chordata > Actinopteri > Cyprinodontiformes > Cyprinodontidae > Cyprinodon > Cyprinodon tularosa. Next base: position 122,959 of record NW_024039751.1, read on the forward strand.
TTAATACCTATAAAATAAAAAGACTGCCAATAGCTTTGACAATTAATAAGTGTGAAAGATGCCTGGTTATAATATATTTATTATTCTGTTATAAATCCTTTTGTCTTTGGCCTCCTCATAAAGATATAATGACTTCCTTCGTGTTATTCTGGTTGTTGCTATTGTAATCATTATAGCAGTTGCTTGAGTTGGCACTGGGAAACCAGGCAGCTGACCAAGGGGGTATCTTTTTTTCCATAACTCACAGTCTGCTGCACAGCAAATAAAAAAAAAGGCATCAAAAATTGACTGTGTTTACCATAATCTATGCAGACTGAGCAGAGGATGACAGGCAGTGGTGATAGAAGTGGGTATGCACTATATGCAGCGCCATGCTACAGAGGGACGATGGCTTCTGTTTGCAAAAGCTGTTTGACCTCGTGAAAACATCAGCAAGAGAAAAACATCACTGAACTAACTTTGTCTTTAATGCCGAAATAAGAAGGATTTTTTCTGTACAAGCATGAACTCCCATAAGGCAAAACTAATATATATATATATATATATATATATATATATATATATATATATATATATATATATATATATATATATATATATATATATATATATATATATATATATATATATATATATATATATATATATATATATATATATATATATATATATATATATATATATATATATATATATATATATATATATATATACTAGTCTGTGGTAAAGAGCTGGTTCACATCATTTTTATTTATTAATTTTTTTTAATGGTACTACTGGCTCGATTTTTACGAGAGAAGGGGAGAGACATGCGGTAACGGACCACAGGTCGGATTCTAAACCAGGTCGGCCACATCGAGGACTAAAGTCTGATTTATACTTCGAAACTAGGGTGTCTACGTCACGGTGAATGCAGAGACGTTCTCGCCCCCTCTGCAGACACTCTGCTTCACCTCTCCCAAATTATAGGCCTCTGATTGGTCAAATCTACATCCGCTTTATCCTATGCGTATCTCCTGTTGGGTACCTTATCGGCTTGTTTTGTTTGTAAGACCGCCATTGCGGAAAACATCTTGTGAAGATGGACCAGCTAGAAGAGTGAGGTGTGAGAGAACGCTGGGACTCACCTGGATCCCCGCTCTTTTTCGCCCCCATATCTCTCCATTTTGGACAAACTTGCCCCCCACTTCCTCACCACCTCGGCCGTATCTAGACCCATAGCTAGTTCGTGATTGTCCCTCTTGCATTGTGGCGTGAAATAACACAGAGCAGACCATGCTTCAATATTGAGCTGCGGGAGTATAACCAGCCCATAAGGCCTCTGTACATGGGTCGTGTGCGCCAACCACTGCCCCATCGAAGCTGCCCCCAGTTAATTTAACTAAACAAAGGATGTTTCCAAGTTCAGAGAAGCTACTTCTGTCTAGGAAGCTAAAAACTCCTACCTTGCGCTGCAAGCTGGATTGTCGCGAGATCGGAGTTTTTAGTCTCACAACAAATTAATCTTGAAAGACACCCGCTAATACGTCCGTCTCGTAACAACCAGCAGCTCGGACCAATGACATGCCAGCAGTGTTTTTTGGGGCGGGACACATAGGAATGACGACAGCAAAAGGGCCTTGCCGGCATCGCAAACATGGCTACGCTGGAATACTCACCAACTATTTCACGTTTAAAAAAGGAGCAAGGAGAAGCACTTTGTGCATTTGTAGATGGGAATTACGTCTGTGCTTTTTTCTGGCAGGATTTGGAAAAGGTTTGATTTATCAGCTTACTCCGCTAGAAGTGAAAACACTCAAGAAGCTGCAGATGAATCCTTTTCTGATGCTACGATTGGTCAAAAGCGATAATGGAAGGGTATTATGGAAGTCCCCCAATCAGCTTGAAGTATTGTACTAAACTTCCTTTTCACGGACTGACTAAACAGCAGCCATCCCAGATTGATAACGTTGAACACAACTCAGTTATACACTTATTAATCTGGCTACTGCCATGTTAAAAAAACTCCACAAGGATCAAATTAATAAACGCAATAATAAACTTTAGAACCGCCCCTGGTTTAAAGTTATGCATGAAGAGAGAAAAGCTCTAATCTACACTTACATGACAGATCTGCTTCCTCTAGAGCACAACTGTCCAGTTCTTAGCCAGCTCTTCAGCGGATCTAGTGAATCCTTTATAATTAAGTCAATTCTGAGTTTTCTAAACTTTTTTTGGATGATAACCGCCTGCTGTCTGGCTGACTGCTGTTCAGAGCGGCTCCCTTAACACTAGGACTCCCAGAATTCTGATCCTGCTAGAACTCCCACCGGCCGTCAATTTGACGGGAGACATTTTTCTCAATGGAACGCATGAGTAGTGATGATGTCATCAACTGAAATTGTTCTAGTGTGGCATATAAACCCATTGTGGATACGTAAACCTTAAAACAGGTCTAATATATATTTTTCAAAGGCTGTATTGCGTGCTATTATTATTATTTGTGTTCTAAATTCATATTAAAAACAAATCCGTAAAGTAAGACCGTTTTACTACACAAGTTCAAAGTTTGAAATTACAATTATATTTACAGAAATTGATTCCCCCCCAAACATTTCACGCAGACCACCTTTTTACATTTATGACAAACGTATTATGAAAATTTTTTGTGCAGCGCAGAAGCTCCTGGCGCTGTTTTCTGCGCCTCGCCAAAGCTGCTCTACTGCGGGGGAGGGGCTGTGTGATTATGGTAGACTACCGGCTCTGGTTTGGCTTTTGGGCCGCTGAGTACCGGCTGAGGTGTGAGCAGAGATTGAACAAAAGTTTTACTATTCTCTGATGGGTCACTGATTCTTGTGCGTTTTCCCCGGCCGTGGTTGATCATCCTCGGACTCGCTCTCAGAATCTGAGCCGCTTCCTCCCCAGTCCTCCTCATCGCTCTCTCCCCCTCCATCTGAATTGCCATCATCAATAATTTGAAGCATTTCTAAAGCCTGTTTCGCTGTTAGATTTCCTCTGAAAGCCATTTTTCCGTATTAGCCAAAGAGTTCTAGGTAGAATGTTGGTTGCTAGGCAACGGTACCAAACATCAATCAACCGTGGGAAGAGTTTACAATGCATCTAATAGAGCTGTCAGAATGACGGCTGTGGGAGATCAAGGTAGAATTAACCATAATTATTTTTTACGTTTTAATTTTATTTGAAAAAATACATAAAAATGAAGGAAATATAGAAACAGAAAAAGTTAGTTAAAATAAGAAACATAAGATTAAATTTTATATATATTTCTTTCCCTTTAAAATCTTAGAACCGTCAGAATGACGGCCTTGGGAGTTCTAGATGTTCTGCTCTATGCAGGATCCTACAGTCGCTAAACTCACAGAGCTGCTGATGATTTTGTCATCATACGGATGCCAGCTGACGTCCCTCACACACGCGTCGTGACCCGACAGCCTGGACACCACCAAGCCAGTCAGCACGTCGTAGACTAGGACACAGAACAGGACACAAATCAGCCTCAGGAGGTCTCTACTCAGATTTTAATGTCAATAGATCAGCGAGCGCACAGAGCTACAACACTCACTGACGATCTTTCCTGTGGAACAGCCGGAGTAGATGAACCTCTGCCCAGTGCTGAACTCCGGAGAGAACCGGCAGCGAATGAGCGTGTGCAGGACGCCGTGGCCGCGGTAGGTCATCACTGAGGTGTCGCCGGCCAGCTTGTGTTTCTTTAGGGCTGCCAATTAAACAGATTAAAAGGTTACATGTGTAAAAAAAACATTTTGAACAGGATCTGAAAATTACATTTTCACTTAATATGCAACACACCAGAATATCATTGAGAAGGTCAGAAGCTGAATTAAAATCATCTAATAAAAGGATTCATTAACCCTAAATGCATCGTTGTAATGTGGCGACATGCAACAAAGTCCTCCATCTTTACGCCCATAAATATATTTCTGTGATAACCATCCATTCCATCTTCTCTTTTAAAGGTATAGTCGAGGATTTTTTTCCCCCTGGGTGAATCATCTAAATAAGTGGTCCGTCTAATAGTCAATCATTCAGCTGATATATTTAGGTAAGGCCGCCATACGTCCTTGCCTAGGTAGCCATCATTTCCTGAGCATGCGCACTTTCAGGCATATATCTGTGGTGAGCTACAGCTTCAGACATTTCTCACGGCGGTTCTTTGAAAATGGCCGAGGGTCGTAAGAGAGAAAAAGTGTCTATAAAGTGCATGAGAAGAAAAGAAGGTCCTCAGAAGAGGCAGACATATCACGGAAGGCTTTGCGTGGAGAGCTCTCCTCACAGAGCATTATCGGATTTGCTGCCACAAGATGGCGCAGGCACCGTGTAGTGGAGTGGACTGGAGTGGGGAGTTATGTAATCAAACCAGGGAGCAAAAAGCAGTGATCATCTGTTCAGTTAACTTTCACTATAAAGTCCACTATATATTCCCCGCTCTATATAGATATTGAGGGATTTAGGGGTTACAGCAGACATTTGGTCACAGTAGGATTGTATGAGCTATGAGAACAGCAACTTTTAAACAGAGCGTGCACAAGGAGAAATAGGCTTGTGCACGCTCTCGCACGTGTTTAATAGGCGTTCCCTCTCGGGAGCGGGTACAGGGTTGTGTGTAGGGGTGTAAATAATAATCGTTTTGTATCGATGCATCGATCCAACAGCCGGCGATCCAATGCATCAACGTGTCCGCAAGAGAATCGATTCATGTTTTGTTTTTTTTTCCCTCCGGTCTATTTTTATCCATTTGCTCCTTGACATAATTCTCCCTCATGTGCTGTGGTGGCGCTAAACCTATTTTGCCCTCCTACCTTGCTTCCTGGTTATACTCTTACAGCAGTGTGTTGTAGTGAGCAGACATTTTTGATTTATGCTCAATATTGAAGCGTGGTCTGTGCTACACGCTGTGGGTCTAGATACGGCCGAGGAGGTGAGGAAGTGGGGGCGAGTTTAGTCCGACGACGGAGGGACATGAGGGCCAAAAAGAGCAGAGATCCAGGTCGAAAAAGGGTCCCAACATTCTCGTGCACCTCGCTCTTCTAGCGGGTCAAACTTCACGAGTTGTTTTCCGCAATTTTGGTAATAAAAACAAACCAAGCCGGCCTCCTGTCTGCAGCACTGTCTGTGGTCAGCTACAATTTGGGAGAGGAGCAGCGGAGCGTTTTTGGAGAGGGGAGGAAACGTCTGGAGCTGAGGTATTGAATTGCACTCATTGAACTGATTTTGTGCAGTATTTTTTGATGCAAGGCCTTTCAGAATCTATAACACAGGGGGATGATTATTTTCAGTGAATGAGGTTCTAATAGGAATAGATGGAGTGCAACTTTTCTACTTCTGTTATTTGCTGTAGTTTCTAAAAAAAAATGCACAACGATATAACAGCTTTCATTGATTTATTTCAAACTTGTCTAGCCTATAAGGTGTTAAAAAATGAAAAATAGTCGAATCATATTGTGGTGTATTCTTGAGTATCAAAAATAATCGAATCGTTGGGTCAGAAAATCATTACTGAATCGAATCGCCAAGTTGGATGTGATTTACACCCCTAGTTGTGTGTGTGCATTTTTTTTTAGTGGAGAGGGCGGGTCTTCTCAATAGTTCACGAAAATCCTCCACTAAACTTTTAACTCAGCTAAGATGTTCCCTTTGGTTCATGAGGAGCTCGCCACATAGAGCCTTTTTTATTCTGGATAGATCAGAGTGGACCGTCAACACTTGGATTTCACGTTAAGCCCGGCGTACACAGTGCGATTTTTTTCAATCGTTGCATGCATCTGCTGCACACACTGTACGACTAAATGCAGGGTTTAGTCGTACAGTGTGAGCTCATAGCTCACGATTAATGTTCGGTCCGACGCTCTCATGCGATCTACCCGCTCACACTGTACGATTAAAAACCACGTCGGACTCAGCTCCGCAGTGAGATGGAGCTGTTCTTTAGCTCTCTTTCCTGAAGCTAAACAAATAGAAGAAGGATATTATGCTCAATATAGTGAACCGCGCTGCCTTGGCAATTTGTGCAATTTTATGCCTGAGGGCCCTAGAAAGAAAGGGCGACGACGTATTTGGAAAAAAGGTAACGGCTGAGCCGGCATGGCTGCTGTGGTCCGTCAATTTTTGCAGATTGAGCTGCATTTCACTCATTGCATCCCTGCCATGCTGCTGTGTTTATAGAAGAATCCTTCTTTGCGCATGCACCCTGAGCGAATTGCCCACGACGGTCGGGAGAAAATCAAAAATGTTTGATATTCTCCCGACCTCACGATTCCTGACCGGGAGGTTTTCGTGAGAGGCTGATCTCCACCTGTAACCCTCTGTATAAAACACGACTCACAGTCAGGCTGAAAGTCGGCCCGACTGAAAGCTTCTCGCATGACTGAAAAATCGCAATGCCGGGCTTTACCCTAGAAGACCTATCATGCTGCTATCTTTTGTTTTAGAGCACCTTTTTTTTTTTCAGCCAAACGTCTTCCTTCCACCCAACTTTCCATTGCTTGCATAAAACACACTGTGACGAGTCAGCTTATTGAGCAATAAGCTTTGTTTTCTACTTCTCTAGTTTAGGAGGTCAATGACTGCCTGCTGGATAAACATCAGAGCCTCACATCATCATCATCATCCTGTCAGTTTTATGCTTTTTTCTATTTTCCCGATTAACCACATTTCCACCTCCCTCTAAATTAATTCATTCTTTAAATATGTTCCTCTGACTGTAATGACTGTTTTGCACAGGTTTTAAATGAATTATTGAATTAAATTAACTGTTAGATGATGCTCTATTTCACTTTAATGAACGCTCTCTCCTCTTCCTCACCTCTCTGGGGAACCTGCTGCCAGCGGTAGTCCCAGTTTTGTTGGGTAACCGCCAGGCGGGATGCAGCTAAACCCTCTTTGGGTGAGAACTTTCGGACGTCCCACAGCTTGATGGACTGGTCCTTGGAGTTGCTGATGAGATAGCGAGCGTCGCCCTGGCATGCAAAGCAGACCCAAGAGAAACTCATCATTTCCCCATCAGAGAAACTCATCATTTCCCCATCAGCTCAGAAGCTTGGGAGAACTTTTTATGATGACAGGTGGACAGAAAGGCAGCAATCTCTCCTTCCAACGCCCACCTTGCTGTGGATGAAGGTGATGCCGTCTCGGTGGCCGGCCAGCTGTCCGACGGGCTGCGGCCTGTCCTCTCGCAGAGTCCGTCTGTCCCACACCTTGCACAGAGCGTCGTCACTGCCAGAAAAGAGCAGCTGGGACGAGCTGTCGGCGAACGCCACCGCGTTCACGTCGTCCTCGTGGGCATCGATCTAAAGGGAGGGGATGGTAGAGGAGAGAGTAAGGGATTCTGAGAGGAGTGTGGGCGAAAAATGAAGCGCAGGCACACAAAAAAAATCAACGTAGACGGTGATGGAGCAGATGGTGGCGGGTGGGGTCAGGTACTGACTGCTGCACAGACTGAAGCTGTGGGAGGAGGAGGGAGCGTGGTTCTAATGCTGCCCTGAATAGAAAAGGAAGGAAGGAAAAGAGATTTCCTTTTATATCCCACAGTGGGGAGATGTGAGCTCGTCGTTTAACCCTTAGGAAGCAGTGGGCTTCCTCCCTGATCGGCAATCTGAGGTCAAAGGTCTCACTCAGGAACCCAGAGTGGTTAGAGCCAGGGATACAGCAGCCTCTCTAACAACTGACCACAGAAGGAATACACTAGTGAAATACAGATACGGTTTTCGGTTCGGTATATGTTGATTGATAGCCTGACATGGTCATGTTGCTGTTAGCATAAACAAACCGTGTTGCACAATGCTTGCACACTGTTGCACTTTTATCCACCACTTTCTTTCCGCCGTCATCGTAGGTCACTCTAAATGCAAAGTGGTCCCATACAGCAGACCTATAAAGTGCTGCTGGCGCGTCTTCCAACTCCTGTTCTTTCCCACTCGCCATACCCACACAAAACTCCACAACTGATTTTTTTCTGCTACACCCGGCTACGCCGCTTCGCTTCTTCTTCTTGTTTACTACTGGTGGTTGGCTTTGTTCCAGTACCGCCACCTTCTGCTCTGGAGTGTACACGCTTCACCTATGAGAAAAAGGAGCAGCGCATGAACCGAACGCAACACACGCGAACCGAACCGAGACAGTAGAACCGAACGGTTTTCATAAACCGTTTCATCCCTAATGCAGATCTCTACCAGATTGAACTCTGACCCATTTAATACAACATTTCTATAGTTCTGCCTTCATAATGTCGTCCAGAAGGTTAAACCTCCATCCATCCTCAGGCCGTTTTCTCCTGTTTAGCTGCAGGATGACGCTGTCACTTTGCACATTTACGTTGCCATTTGCGTTCTAACTGTATCAAATGTCTATTTCAACAGACCAGTGCCTCTTCTTCTAACCGTTAGCCATGTCTACTGTTAAATGTGTGTTTTTTGCCAAAAATCTAAATTGTGACAGTGGTTTTATTTTGATTTTATACACGCCTCCCTCCAGGTTTTCACTCCCATCATGACCTCAAATGCTCTCTGGCTCAGAGCCGTCGCTGCAGGACTTTAATGTTGTATGAAAAGTCGGCTGATTTCAACCCACTTTAAGCTTATTACTGCCACCTATAGGGCTGGAGTGTGAAAGTTAGAGTCTTACCCTTGTTTAATGCATCAAAAACCATAAATTGAGGCCTTTGAGTTTTGGATTTTTTTTTTTTGTTAAATTGCAATTTTATTAAAAATGTAATTAACTGTCCTAGCTGATATTTCTATCTCCCACCATCTCCTTCCTTTAGAATCAAGTTCTCAGAGCTTCCCTCACCTTCAGCGTTCGTTTATTCTGTTCCAGATCGAAAACATAAAGGCAGCCATCATTTGCCCTGAAAAAAAAAAAAAAACACAGACAGGAAATATTAAATTAATTCCCTGTCATAGTTTATACGCCATTCCAATTCCTGCTTAATTAATTAAATAAATGAAATGTTGTCCGTCAAGACAAACAGCTGGAACAAGTAATCCATTCTTCTAAGCTCTGCCTGTCAGTCAGAGCTTTCAGACGAGTCGTACTCACCCGCCCAGGATCTCTTTGCCATCTGTTGACGCAGCCAGCGAGAACACGCAGAACCTCCTCTCATCTGGACTACAAAGCACACATACAGACACCATTACGACAAAGCAACGCGACTGAATCTCAACCACGCAGCCTTCAGCACCGTATCCCACACTAAGAACAGCTTAATGAGGTCATTCATCCCCTCCTAAACACATTTTCTACAGGGAGGGAAACTGACACACATAGAGGGGAAGGAGACTAAATCTGACAGCATCATTCATCCAGGTGGTGATGGAGGAGGAGTCGATGAGGCCGGCTGGTAGGGAATGATAGATTACCTGCTCCGTACTGTTATAAGTTACTATGAGGGGAAACACTAACTTGAGGTCCAGGGCGGTGTGGTTTTCACTGTCGCCATCTATACTGCACATATGAACTGTGGGAGGACACAGACAGAGAGGACATATGAGAGCAATGAAAGGATAAAAAAACACTGAATATGAGGAGAAAAACTGAGATTAACCATCCCTGCAGCAATATATTCTCACTGAACAAGACTGCTGGAATTAAAGAAATTAAATCTTAAATTGAGATAAATTATCCAACGCCTCTAAATCCAGGTTGGTTTTCTTTTAATCCTATCTTTATTCGTATGGGCCAGAAAACAAAAACAGGGACAAATCAACAGATATATATCAACCTGTTCTTCTTTGGCATTTATTATATGATTGTTCCTGATTTTTCGAGTATGAAAATGCTAATAATTAAATGTCTTTACAGAAAAAATAAATGTACCGTATTTTTCGGACTATAGACTGCACCTTGCTAAGAAACAAACAAAACAAAAAAAACGGAAATGTACATATATAAACCATAGCAGGCTATAAGTCGCTGATATCTACTGAACTGTTCCCCATCAAACCTGTAGGGGGAGCTCTACATATCAGCCCTGTAGAAAGGACGAAGAAGAACCAGCTCTTTATTTCAGCTCTGCAGGAGTTGAGCCCAGTCTCTTCATTGGTTTAACAGCTTTAATGCTCCAAATAAATGTCAAAATGTGTGAATTCGGGACATTTGTTCTCCATCCTGCCTGCTGAAAGCATGTTCTTTTGCTAAAAAAAAAATTTAGCCATCTTTGACTTCCACCCGATGGCGGTTAGGAAAAATCCACACAAAAGCCGCACCTTCGTTTAAACCGCATGGTTCAAAGGGTGGGAGCAAAGTAGCGGCTTATAGTCCTGAAAATACGATATAACTTTGAAAAAAGAAGCATTAACTAATGTTTTTCTCTATTAATTTAAAGTTTATAGATGCAAGTTGAAAACTGTATTTTAACACGCTGACTATTCATAGATTTCAGTTATCTCTACAGTCCGCCTTAAATCGAGTCTCCAGAAAAGAGATGCAGCTGAAATTGAATTTAATTGTTTTAGCTATCTGCACTAAATGCTAAACTCGGATGCCAAAAAAAAACAAAACATTTATTTAATAATAAAATGTTTTCTATATTATGACTATACCTAAATCATTACTTCACCTTTGTGTTTATTATAAAAATTAAAAGACCTATTAATGGATTAAATTGGTATCAGAAGTTCAGAAACTGGCCACTGAGATCTCAGCACTGCATCTATTTAAAAAGACCAAGAAAACAAACCATCTCACTGATTTGGAGCTAAATCTCTACATGCATCTTCCTTCCGTTTGAACATACTGAGCTGATCATTAAACTACAGTCATGTTGACAATCACTTAATAAAACTAATCTGTTAACCAACCAATGACCTTTATAGCTGATTTCTGAAACAAAGGGAAAGCAAGAGACTGGTCATAATGGTCGCAGAGCCTTACTGTAGTCAGACCAGCTGGAGTAGAGCACATGGCGAGTATCCGGAGTGAAGCAGACGTCCAATACGCTCCAGCCTACGTCACGGGCCTTCACCGTCCGTTGCAGGTGGAAACGCCCCCTGGAGGTGTCGTAGAGGCGGATGTTCTGGTCTAAATGGTCATATAGACGCATGGACAGTTAAAACCTAAATAATTGAAGGTTTTATTCTCTCATTATATGGTAGCGTTGTCTTTTAAACTTGCATTAGTGTCAAAAGTTTTGGGTTTGCTCCTCACACTAGTTTGCTAAGATTTTGACCCATTCCCCCAGACAGAACCAGTGTCACTCAGTCCGGTTATGAGATTAACTTGTTCCTACCAACCCTTCAGCCCTGCCTACACTTTTTTTTAATAGGACTGAGGTCTTTATGACAGCTGCTGCAAAACATTAGATCTGTTTGTCATTTGCAGACATGTTAAGGGTCTTTTATCCAATTGGAAGAGCCATTAAGCTAAGCTTTAACTTTCTTGCTGATATCTGAAGATACTGCCTCAGCTTTTCAGCATCATGTGCGGTTTTCATGATGCCATCTGTTTTTTGAAGTGTAGATAACTGTATGTAAACAATCCACAGTCTTAAACGTCAAAATTGGCTCATTTATTCCTTCTAAGGTAAAATTTGATTCCAATTGTTTTTTTTTAAATGTAGAATATTGAGAACCAGGTTTAAATTCAACATTAACAGTTATTTGTCAGTGACTGTAGCAGCACATCAACAGAGATGTTTTTAATGAATACAGAGGAAGGTGGTGGCTATATTGCATGTTTCTAAAACACCAACAAAATAAAACAGAAGTACTATCTGAAAGATGGATCAAAATGGAAAAAAAAAACAAAACAGGATTTTAAAGCCCCTTATTTACCTTGGCAGGCAGAGAGGAACATGTTGCCCTCCTCGCTGAACACTCCGCAAAAGGCTTTCTGTATGTATTTATCCTTATGAGACACATAGTTTGGCAGGAAACTGTAAAGAAGGACCAAAGAGAGCAAACCTCTGTATTGGGTGCATAAAAATATCAAATGGAACTGAATTTATTTCTAACTGATTCTTATTGTCTTTCCTTTGCAGCAATTTCTTCAAAAAACAGAAAAAGGGAGGTGTACTCACTGTGTGCGGATACGACTGCACTCCCCGTGAGAAAAACTGGAACCTCTACATCTGCCTTGTTCTCTCTGGGCAGAAAACAATGAACATTTAAAACAATTACCCCCCCCCCCCCGTTCAAAACGCTGCCCTAACTGGACTCCCTGTAAGTTCAAGGAGCGGTCCTGTTAAAAACCGGCCGTCTTAGGCATTAGTTGGAGCTAATTGCAAATGATTCAGATGCCATCTGCTCAGATTTTTCATTGGGTCTCACCTCTGTAAGCAGGTGGGTGAAACTGTGTCGCGTTTTCAAGGACGATGAGGCTGTAGCCAGGAGGACCTGCGTTCGGATCTCACTGCGGTCCACTTCTTGTGTGTCAGGCTGGGTGTCCACTAGAAAAAATAGCAAGACAATAGCTTTAAATAAAAAGTTAAATCTGTGTATCTGTAAGGAGAAGCTGCTACTTTTTTTTATAGCACAACTCAGTGAACCTATTTACATAATAAACAGATTTGATCATTTTGAAGGCGAGGACTTATTCTGCAGGAAGAGTTGACAGGAGGTTACCTGGCGGGTTGTAGCGGTCGCCCAGACGTCCGTCCCAGGCTCCGTCGCTGTCATCATCAGAGTCAGAGTATGACTGGACCAGCTGCAGCCCAGTAGCTTCATGGCCATGGACCACTCTGACCTGGCCCCTGCTCCAGCAAAAGCATCAACAATTAGCATCCATGGGAGACGATGCAATAAAGCTACGCTGCTGCAACAAAACAGGACTTTAAAAAAAGAATGAAATACCGCTTCCAAAAAGTATACGTAGTCCCAGAGAACATGGCTCAAACACTGAAAATTATATGGTTCTTACCAAGATAAAATATATAAATACATATATTTTAAAACTTTTAGACCGTTTATATTGTTTTAAGACATACAGGTGCTGGTCATAAAATTAGAATATCATGAAAAAGTAGATTGATTTCAGTAATTCCATTCAAAAAGTGAAACTTGTATATTATATTCATACATTACATACAAACTCATATATTTCAGATGTTTATTTTGTTTAATTTTGATGATTACAAATGACAACAAATGAAAATCTCAAATTCATCATATCAGAAAATTAGAATATTACTGAAGACCAATAAAAACAAAGGATTTATAGAAATGTTGGCCAACTGAAAAGTATGAACATGAAAAGTATGAGCATGTACAGCACTCAGTATTTAGTTGGGCCTCCTTTGGCCTGTATTACTGCAGCAATGCGGCGTGGCATGGAGTCGATCAGTCTGTGGCACTGCTCAGGTGTTATGATAGCCCAGGTTGCTCTAATAGTGGCTTTTAGCTCTTCTGAATTGTTGGGTCTGGTGTATTGCATCTTCTTCTTCACAATACCCCATAGATTTTCTATGGGGTTAAGGTCAGGAGAGTTTGCTGGCCAATTAAGAACAGGGATACCATGGTCCTTCAACCAGGTACTGGTAGCTTTGGCACTGTGTGCAGGTGCCAAGTCCTGTTGGAAAATGAAATCTGCATCTCCAAAAAGTTGGTCAGCTGCAGGAAGCATGAAGTGCTCTAAAACTTCCTGGTATGTGGCTGCGTTGACCCTGGACCTCAGAAAACACAATGGACCAACACCAGCAGATGACATGGCACCCCAAACCATCACTGACTGTGGAAACTTTACACTGGACTTCAAGCAACGTGGATGAAGTGCCTCTCTTCTTTTCCTCCAGACTCTGGGACCTTGATTTCCAAAGGAAATGCAAAATTTACTTTCATCAGAGAACATGACTTTGGACCACTCACCAGCAGTCCAGTCCTGTTTCTCTTTAGACGCTTCTGACGCTGTCTGTGGTTCAAGAGTGGCTTGACACAAGGAATGCGACAGCAGAAACCCATGTCTTTCATACGTCTGTGTGTGGTGGTTCTTGAAGCACTCACTCCAGCTGCAGTCCACTCTTTGTGAATCTCCCCCACATTTTTGAATGGGTTTTGTTTCACAATCCTCTCCAGGGTGCGGTTATCTCTCTTGCTTGTACACTTTTTTCGACCACATCTTTTCCTTCCCTTCGCCTCTCTATTAATGTGCTTGGACACTGAGCTCTGTGAACAGCCAGCCTCTTTAGCGATGACCTTTTGTGTCTTGCCCTCCTTGTGCAAGGTGTCGATGGTCGTCTTTTGGACAACTGTCAAGTCAGCAGTCTTCCCCATGATTGTGTAGCCTATAGAACTAGACTGAAAGACCATTTAAAGGCTTTTGCAGGTGGTTTGAGTTAATTAGCTGATTAGAGTGTGGCACCAGGGGCCATCAATTTTGAACCTTTTCACAATATTCTAATTTTCTGATATGATGAATTTGAGATTTTCATTTGTTGTCATTTGTAATCATCAAAATTAAACAAAATAAACATCTGAAATATATGAGTTTGTATGTAATGTATGAATATAATATACAAGTTTCACTTTTTAAATGGAATTACTGAAATCAATCTACTTTTTCATGATATTCTAATTTTATGACCAGCACCTGTACTTTCTCATTTTAAGTGTTCAAAAAGCTTATTTCTACATTTAAAAAGCTTAAGTAAACTGATCTTTCTGCAAGGAAAGATCATTGCACTTGTCTTGAGTAGCTTTTCCCTGGGATTTTATTATTATTTCTTGATTTTAGACATGCTATTTTTGCAGTGTACGTTTTTCTTTTGGGGGACGCCTTTTGCTAAAGTGAAGAATCAGCAGCTCAGTAATTAGATCAATGCAAAAGGTCAAATTTAGTCATTTACATTTTTCAAAAATCACTCTTAAAGGTTTTAATGTGACTATACATCCACAACCTTTATATACAATTGGGCAGATTTCATGCACCAGGCAAAGCAAGGTGATGTGGTTATTATTGTATAATAATAATAATTTTGCAGAGGGCTGCTTAAAATGCAATATTATTTGCAATTATACATCAATTGCGATGAGTTCATATCCTGCGTGTAACGTAATATTCAGTGAGTTGTAAAGTTCAACCAAGATCAGAAACATGTAACAACGCCAAAAAGTCTAAAGGTCAGAGAGATTCCTGGAAGCACACAGAAAAAAGAGGAGTGAACCAAGTGTTGATTTATAACAACTGATATCTTCCTTGTTTATTCATTTATAGTTATAGCCTGACTTTGTAATGTTGCACATTTGGATGAGAACATATTATAAAAAACAGTTTATAAATTGTAGCATAACTGTTTTTAGCACTGAAAGGTTTATTTCCTCCTTTGTAGACTTTCTATCTAAAACCAGGGATCTGCGGGGCCATAAGGGGCCCTTCTTCAGTGGCTATTAGCAGTGACAAAAAAATAACAGAGAACCAGCGAGTGGTTTTTGATGTATTATAATAACAAATACAAGTTTTAGAAGCTTCAGCAAATGTTTTCAAAGACTATTTAAATCAGATTAAGACTTTAACTTTTAATCTTTCAATTTTAATCCACATGAGGACAAAGAATCACTGAAATAAAACTTTAAATAAAATATTTTTTTCCCCTTCAGCTGACCTCCTTCATACCTAAAAAATTAAGCATACATTTGATAAATTTAGCTAAAGGTTTCTTTTTATCTGCAGTCAGAATTAAGGAAAATACATATTACAGATGCATTACGATATTGAAACTTAATCATACCCAGAAAAAATATTCAATACTCGATACTATTTTCGATACCGCAGGAATAAAAAAAAGCCAAGTAATTACAGCCGTAAAAACATATTAATTAACATAAAAATGACCTTTTTCAATCTCACCATGGAACATGCTCGCAACAGACTGAGAGATTCTATTAGTTGGTAAAAGTTAATAATAATATGTTTTATTTAAATTGCCGTTCAAGAAACCCGAGGAAACTGTACATATAGAGTAAAAAAAAGGGGGAAAAGCACAAATAGTCGGAATGCATTCAAAATACATGAATAAAAACAAAAATAAAAAAATACATAAAAATGTATTAATTGTGTGATACATTATTCTTTTAATAATCAAATAATCCAGAAATATCATATCCATATTCAGTATCAATACTACAGAGAATTATAATTTTATCCAGACACAGCGTTTTATTAACCCTAAGATTCTATTATAGATGTGAGAGGTCTGTTCTCTATGCCTCATGCATGTGAAAACCGCAGCCTTTCTAATTTAATTTTTACATCAAATCTAGAGTTTCAGGTGACCTGTCGGCCCAACTAAACTGACCTATTTAATATTATACGCACTATAAAATAACTATCTTAGTGTACTGCTGTGAGGTAAACAGTTATTCAAAAGACCAATTCTGACTGAGTGAGTCTGAATGCATTCGAAATACATGGATAAAAATAAAACCAAAAAAATATATAAAAATTTATTTAAGAGCCAATGAAAGATTAAATAAATATAAAAAAAAATAACCCAACAATTTGAAATAATCTTTAAGTTATTTGATGTATTACTAATTTAATAATCAAATAATCCAGAAATCCTAAAATTGCAAAAATATGCAAATATTATCTGTATTTAGTATCAATACTATAGCGAATTAGAATTGTATCCAGACACAGCGTTTCATTAACCCTGAGATAATATTATAGATGTGAGAGGTCTAATCTATATGCCTCATGCATGCGATAACCGCAGCATTTCTAATTAAATTTTAACATATAATGTAGTTTCTGGTGACAGACCTTCTTAATGTTATACACACAATAAAATACCTATCTTAGTGTATTGCTGTGTACGGAAGAGGATAAGGGCCACTGAAAAAATTAAAAAAGTTAACTGATTTTTACATTTTATTTCAGTTTAATATGGAAAAAAGTCAGAATTTTGACTTTGATCTCAGAATTCTGAATTTTTTTCTCAGAATTCCGACTTTAATCTCAGAATTCCGACTTGAATCTCAGAATTCTGACTTTTTTCTCAGAATTCTGACTTTAATCTCAGAATTCCGACTTTAATCTCAGAATTCTGAATTGTTTTTAGAATTCCGACTTTAATCTCAGAACTCCGACTTTAATCTCAGAATTCCGACTTTAATCTCAGAATTCTGAATTGTTTTTAGAATTCCGACTTTAATCTCAGAATTCCGACTTTAATCTCAGAATTCTGACTTTTTTCTCATAATTCTGACTTTAATCTCAAAATTCTTACTTTAATCTCAGAATTCTGACTTTTTTTCTCATAATTCTGACTTTAATCTCAAAATTCTTACTTTAATCTCAAAATTCTGACTTTAATCTCAAAATTCTAACTTTAATCTCAGAATTCTAAGTTTAATCTCAGAATTCTGACTTTTTCTCAGAATTCTGACTTTTTCTCAGAATTCTGACTTTAATCTCAAAATTCTGACTTTTTTCTCAGAATTCAGACTTTAATCTCAGAATTCTGACTTTGATCTGAGAATTCTGACTTTTTTCTCAGAATTCTGATTTTATTCTCTGAATTCTGACTTTGTTCCCCCATAATAAACAATAAATGCAAAAATCAGTTCATTTTTTTTTTCCAAATTTGCAGTGGCCCTAACCCCCTTCTGTAGCTTGGAGGTTATTCAAAAGACCAATAACTGACTGGGTGAGTTGTCTCATTGATTAAGAGTATGTTACTACTTCCTACATAAACAATGCAAACTAAGGAGCTGTAGTATTGAACACAAGCTGCTTTCTGTTATATTTACCTTCTCAGTAGGTAAGCCAGAACTTCAGCTAAGTCTACGTCCTCCTCAAAAGCAGACTGTCTGTCCCCCTGCTGCCTGTCAGCCGTCCTCCTGCCCCGGCTGCTGCTGCTGCTGCCGCTGCTGCTCTGGTTCGGTTCTGCTCCTTCTGACTGCTCTGCTGGGTTGCCACTGGAAGAGCCCCTTCCACAAGACATCCCAGAACTGGACTGAGAGCCCATAGACTGAGAGGGCCTGAGAAAGAGAGGCAGTATTATGCGGAGGGAAGGTGCAGAGCGCCGTCTATTGAAAGGAAATGAGGGGAAAAGATGCGTTAGGTAATCATCTAAACTCTGACATCCGCTCAAGTTTTTAGATTATTTTACTTCTTTAAACCAACAAACTTATACGTTCTGCTCAAGAAAATCTACCGTTTAACCAGAGGAGAAAATAACAAAGGGTTGCATATTAGGAAGAGTTAGCTAAAGTTGCTAACGATAACATTAGCTACCGATGGACAGTCCTCCTGACAGCTTCCAGCTCCTGCGGGGTTCCGAGAGGACCTGTCCGCCAGCTGGCTCCGGGTTTCCAGCCCGCTCCTCCACACCGTGCTGCTTTCACGGAGAACAGGCGGCTTGTTTTGCTAAAGCACCGTGTTTGGTCAGTGGACAGGCTGGCCCACTCTATTAATCGCCATGTTGTTTACAAAAGTGTGAAGGGGCTCTGCGCGTCACGTGACCAGCGCTCCTCTCGTCACATAACCTGAGAGCTACGTCACCACGACACCTCGCTGCTTGCAAGTACATCCCGCAATAAAAATACCATATGGAAAGCCGTTTTAACATAAATTCGGTTTCGTCTGACCATCCATATCGTAAATAACATTTTGCCTAGTAAAAATTCGTAAATTTTTTTAAAATTAGTAAAATGGGATTTAAGATATCTGGAATTATTATTCTTCCTAATCAGAATGTAAATAGAAATATCTTAAATTACCATTCCGGATAGTCAAAATGTGGTTTTGTCTAGTCAAAATGTATTTTAAGATATCTGGAATGTAATTATGGATGGTCAGACGAAACTGAATTTATGTTAAATGGGTTTGCCATATTAATAGGTGTTTTGACTAGTCAAAATATAATCAGAGATATCTTAAATCGCTAAAACGTCTAGTCACAAAACAATTAGAGATATCTTGAACGTAAAGGCGTTACAACCCTGTTTATGTTAAAACGGCTTGCCATACAGAGTCTTTTTGTACTTGTATCTCAAAAATGTTACTTATGGTTTCATCTGACCAGAGTACCTTCTTGTGCATTTTTTTCTTTTTACTTTTAATGGGACTTCTGATGCTTTCCTCTTTCCAGCCATAACCAGATTTGCAGAATTGAGGATTTAAGTTATCTTGGCAACAGAATCTTCCACCCAAACTGGATCTTTGCAGCTCTTCCAGTTACCTCTCATATGCTTATCTGATTAATGTTGACTCTGAAATATGCTTTTTCTCATAAATTATGACAGAGCTTTAATCATTTTTGTCACCTATATGTGATATTGAAAAAAAAGATGCAGGTGACATTCATAAAACTCCCCCAAAAAGACAAAAAATTGTCATATTTCTACAATAAAATTCAAACCCTATAAGAATTAAAAAAAAAAAATATGTTAAAGATTTTTACTTCTCTTTTACTTTTCAGGAAGAGTCTATGACTGAAACCCACCATGAGGATATTCTTCATCACTTGTGCCAGTAAGTATGGAGGGTTCAAAGGGACAAAATGACATAAATAACTGTATCATTAAATAATAATTGTAAGAAGCAACTAATCCAGGTCATTGAGTTTGATAGATAATATTTACAAATTAAATAATTTGATGATAAATCTATGCAGAGAAATAATAAAATCTTTATATAAGTGAATTTATTCTTTACAATTTTTTAAATATAATTGCTTAATTTCATCATTTAAATGATATATTTTATCATTTAATTGCACATTTAATTTAATTTCATAAATCAGACTTTAATAGTTCTTTTAATTGTTTTACGATGAATTGGTGAAATGAATGTATGGTACATTTAATCGTAGATTAATTTATTTCATTATTTTACGGTACATTTAATGATATACTTCATTGTTTAAAGATTTGTTCCGTAAATTGTACATTTAATTATTAAATTATTTAATTAGATTATTTAATTTTTTTCATGGGACCATTTTTCATTTCATAATAAATTTACATACACTTATTTTTATGACATATTCATTTATTTTATTTGATATTTTTTTGTGAAAATGCTTATCATGCACAAGTCCTTGTTGCCCACTAGGTCTCAAATGGAAAAAAATAATTAGTATTTCAGGACCAATAGTTGAAAATATCTGAGTTGATATTTCATTAGTAGGGGGAATAACAGCCCATTTGTTGGTTTAATGGATCCAAAAGTATATTGTTCCTGCATGAAATTATTCTATTAAACACAGCATAAGACATTTCTGCTGTCTTGATCACAGCATCAACTAATTTATGAGTGAATCTAGTCCAGAATAAACAAAATACTGAATTACTGAGGGAAAAACTCAGCATAACCAGGATTAAACAGGTTTATGTTAAACCCTTAAAGTCTTTGTGTGACTAAAAAACAAACAAAAAAAATGATTATTAGGGGTTCATCAAAGGATATAACCTGAATAAGTTCTTGCAAAAAGGCTGAACCTTTTTAAAGAAACTACTTTCCATACCATTTTTTTTTCTTTTTTTTTTTTTTGGTAAGGGCAGCTTAAAAGTCTTGAGGGCAGTTTCATCAGTTGGACCCAAATAAAATGCTCCAAGGTCATTAAACTTTGCAGACTTTGGGATGGTAACTCTAGACAGCTCAGAAATATCTGGGGTCTATTGGTGTCATTAAGACCCAACAGTACCGGTAAGCATTACATCTCCAACTCTGTTGCTCCGTGCAGGTAAACATTTCAGGGTGTGACCTGCCTCTTGCTCAATGGCTGCCTGGACAAGCTCCAGTAATGGGTGAATAGACTTTATAATTATTTCCTTTAATTCACTAAGAGCTTTGCTTTTGGTCCTTTTATTGAATAGGCTGTCCAAGGCTGGACCATTTTATTTTTGCACTCTGTTCAGCTGCAATTCTAACTCAAAATACATAGAAATTAAATACTTAGATTGGGATTTGTTCTAGTCCATTCCAGGTTTTATGAAAATCCCAGAGCAGCTAGTTTAGACTAGTACAAGTGGGTTTAGCTCGGTTTGTTTACTTAGTGCAAGCCCCAATTGTTCAGGAGTCTTTAATCCTGAGATCAAAAAGACATGTTTGTTCAATAGTGCCTATGCCAGCTTCATGAACCTGGGAAAGTTTGTCAATCTGACATCTTTCAATAGGAAATATTATAAATAACATGTTAAGAATTGCAGAGCTTAATAACTGATAGTTAATATTTTATGTCAGAACATTACTTGTTAGTGTAATTTAACAGTTTTGGGAGTTTGTAGCTAAAAATAGACATCTGCTTTAATGCATGTTTGCACATGATTATTGAAAGAGAAAAAACACATTTTAGTTTTGCACAAACATTTGAGAAAAATAAGGATGTATGAAGGATAGAAGTTTTGTTAATAAAGAGAGGCTTTATATCCTACTGCTGCTGCTACCTTAGCCCGTCTTTGACGTAAAAATAACTGCCTTTTCTCTATATTGTTGGACAAAAGGATGGATTATTTACAGCTGCACACACATCCACAGAAAAGTGCAGCCACAACAGACTGCTGGGGTTTTGTTTTTGACCAGCTCCATGGTAATGTCTCATACTAGCATTGTTAGCAGCGAGCATCCTTCATTCATGGTGACAAACCGGTTGGTGTGTTGGGGAAACTGTCATACTGACTTTAATCTGATTAATTAATCTAATCTTGTCTCCCTATATATAGGACAAATGCAGTAATTTGATTGATTGATCGACTATTGATCTGAGAAATTTACATCAGCTCGAATAGTCATAGGAGAAGAATGTGCCAAAGAAAGAAAAATGTGCATGGGATATATACAGTATATACATGTGACAGCTTTTTTTTTTTTTTTAAACCCTCTCTCAGGCTCAAATTAAGTTGTAGTTGCAGGAAAAAATATTTGGATATTTGGAGAAAATTATCATATGGGGTAGTAATATACAATTCAGACTTTTTTTTTTGAGAGAGAGACCTTCACATGTAATGAATTCTGGGATCTTGCAGATTTGCAACAGTGTTCCGGAGTGGTAAATTAACACTGAAGAGTGAATCTGATATGAATGTTAACTTTATTTGAATGTCACAAACAAAAATTTAACAATACAAAATAAAAATAAAAACTTTCTCTCGCAAAATTAGAGACAACTTTTTCTCAAACTTTTTCTCCACTGACATCTCAAAACCTCTTGAAAAGGCAGTTTCTGTTAAACTGTTGCTCAAAATGTAGGCAAACTAGTAGATAAAGCATGTAGCATCCATTGGTACCTGTTTGGGCACACGTTGCGAATCCACAACATTGAAATCGAGATGCCTCTGGTGAAATACCCAGAGGAGATCAAATCTACCAATTGGCATGTGTCATATTTTAACAGACATGATTCATCTTATGTAGTATTGATTTCAAAATAATGGAAATTGGTAGTGATACTTACATGAAATTGGTGCTTGAAAATCTCTTTCAGTGACACCAAGGACTCAGCCATGTTGAAAGTGAGTCAGCAGTGCTATCTGATGAGCTGGAGAGAAACTGTTTGTTGCAAATGGACAACTAAGTCCTTCTGTTGTACTTCTGAGTAACAAAAGCTCTTAAAATATGGATGTGGAGTAATTAGCTAAGTAGCATTTAGCTGTTGCAAATCTGCAACATCTGTTTGGAGAGGGTTATTAGCAGGATTATTATACAGAGTTATTGCACAGGGTGCATACCTGGGTATTTATATAGATGGATATTTATATATATATATAGTTATTGCACTGGGTGTCAAATATAAAGAAACCATCTATTGCAGAGGGTATTAAATAGTAATTGTACATTATACATTGCACAAGTTATTGCCTTTATAGTTTGGCATTGTAGAGTCTGTTGGCAGCAGAGTCCGGTCTGTTGTTTTTTTTTTGTAAATTCTTGTAAAACAATGGGAACTACATCATTGTCGATCCAAAATTTAAAAGAGCTTTACAACTTTGTGTTATTAAAAATAACTAAATTTTTTGTTACTATTGTTTGCAAATAAAACATTAAAGTTTAGCTACAGTAACAATAACTGTCTATGAGTCAGTTCAGCAAATGGATGCAACCAAGTCCATTTCTGTAGTTGCATGTTCCATGAAAGCAAAAAACATAGTTAGTAAAGGATTAATACTTTGAGTTGAACTGAACATTTTCCAAGAAGGAAGATAAAAGTATATAAGAATCAGTCTGAATAAAAATCCTCCAGACAAAGGGGTGCAATTTTTTTTCATTCTACCCCCTGTGTTTTGATACGAACCATTTATAAGGGTCTGTTTAACCTTAAAAAAGTATTAATGAATTATTTGAACATCCCTGTACATTTTATTAAGCTAACTTTACATTTTAAAAAATCCTGCAAAATTATTGCCTCAAAATGTTTGCGAAGATTCTCAGTCATTCAGGTCATGGTCATTCCAAAATAAGACAGTTAAAAACAATCCACTGGACTTAGTTTCCAAGTGTGAAGACGTTTCGCTTCCCATCCAGGAAGCTTTTTCAATTCAAAATGTCAGGAACAGCGAGTTCGAGGTTTTATACTGTAGCCCAACAAAACCTTGTTTTTGTTTTAAAAACATGCAAATTGAAACGGACGAAGAGGTCCACCCCTTTGGAATGGGGGGTCGTTTGGCTTCTTTTGTTAGCCTGCAATGCCCCATACCTGTCTATGTATCTGAAACGATGGTCGTTAAAGGGAATCATTGGCCTGGCTGAATAGGAGAGGTCCTGTACAGGAGGTGGGGCTGCAAAGATAGCAGGAAGGAAGTAACTCAATTGCTGCATTGTAGGTTTTTGAAAGCTGGAACCTGAGTCTGCCCTCTCTGTTTAAGGTTGTTTTTTCTTTCTTAACATAAATGGCTTCCTTCAAGTCCCGCTCAAACCACCGATTTTCTTTATCCACAATGTGAACATTCTGGTCCTCAAAAGAATGTCCTCTGTCCATTAGGTGTAGATGTACTGCGGAGTCTTGTCCAGAGAAGGCCGCTCTTCTTTGTTGGGCCATGTGTCTGTGGAGAGGTTGTTTGGTTTCTCCAATATAAAGATCAGAGCATTCCTCACTAAATTTAACTGCATCCAGCACTCCGCTCATATATGGTTTTGGGGTTTTGTCCTTAGGATGCACTAGTCTCTGTTCAAGGGTCTTATTCGGTTTGAAATGTACCGGGATTTTGTGTTTGGAGAAAATCCTCTTGGGTTTTTCATACCAATCCATCAACATATGGGATGGCGACATTTTTTAGTTTAATCTTCTCACCATTAAGTCCTGCTGCGTGTCTTCTGGATTACCTTGCTGATTTGAAAAAAAGCCCAGTTTGGGTATCCGCAGGTTTGAAGAGCATTTTTGATGCGTTTATCCTTCCCTTCTGTTTCTGTAGAGACATGCTCAGCCCTGTGTTGTAAGGTTCTGATGACTGAAAGTTTGTGTTCCAGTGGGTGGTGCGAGTCAAAAAGCATTGCCTCCAAAAAAAAAAAGTATTTTAAACTTAAAAAATGTGTGTGCAACTGCACACAATCAGTTTGTGCCATTGATTTAACTTCATAATTTTGGGTAGACGTAACAGTGATGGTAAGTTCTTTTTGGGGAACCAGCCTTCATCAGAGATCGTCTGCTTGCATGGAGCATTCTGTTTGTATTCCAAGCTATTTTGCATAATTCCCTTATTATATTTCCACATTAGTCATGCAATTCCTCATTTGCAATTTGAGCAGACATATTACCCAGCACACTGAGATGTTAGAGTCATCACACAACCAGCAAATCACTGTGTTTCACCTCTTAGGGAGTCAAATACCTTATTCACTACAGTGCATACATTATCAACTTTGCTTGCGGTGTCACCCAGCCACACGCATTCCCTGAAAATATCACTCAATATCCAAATTGTACTTAAGTAAGAGTAGAAATACTTTATGATATTTCTACTTTAGTAAGGGTAAACAAGTATTTGGTAAAAGGCCTGTTTAAGTACTGAGTTACTGACAGACCAAAATGTAAAGTTATGTGCAAATTCTGGTATTTTAAAGACCAGGTGTAAAGTAAGCTTGTTTAGCATTAAGCTTGTTTAGTTAAAACACTGTCTGTTAAAACACTTGTTTATTAAAGCAATATTTCATAAAGATATTGCTGAAGCTAAAGTTAAAAAGAAAGTCTGTCTGAAAGTATATTTTAGTCATAGTTATTCAAGTAAATGTAGCAGTAATTACTACCTTCCTTTGACTGTGCTTAAATGCACATGTCTCCTCTTCTTTCAAACACTTATAATAATATTTAAGTTATTAAGCCTGTTTTTAATCTAATTGTACACAGCACTTATTTAAAATGAGTATAAACAAGTTGATAAGAACTGAAGTTTTTAATTTAACTGAATGCTGGATTCTACAGTGCAGCTTTAAACCCTTGTTAAAAGACATCACAAAGGGCTGTGTATTTGAACTCCATCAACAAGTGAGACTTCCTTTTTTTTTAATTTGCTGCTTTGGTTAACCTAAAATAACCATCACACTTCATTATTAATGTTCCAAAAATAATCTAAAACCACTATTGTAGTTTCTGTTCTCGTTCTTACTGCGTACTTGATGTTTTCATTCAATAGATACTTTTTATTTGAGGTTGGGCCCCCATTATTAATGTGAGACTTTGTCTTGCTAAAATCATAACCATCAAATATCTTCAGGGCAGCAAAATAAAAGTTTATTGTATACTGTTGCATACCTAATCCTGTCAAAGTCTAATTGAGCAGCTCCTAATGGCCGAGCTTCTTTTCTTGTCTCTAAGGGCACGCCCAGCCACCCTTAAAGGAAGCTCCTTTCAGCTAAATGATTTAAGGATGTCATTGTTTGGGTCGTGTCTCCGCTCTCATGATCATAGGTGAAGGTAGGAAGGTAGACCGATTTACCATGACTGCTGAGCCGATCCATGTGGTGATCTTCTAAGCCGCGGTTCTTGACCAAATTTCTTGGGAGGGGGTACTAAGTGGGAGCAGTGTTTTTTATTCCTGGGGGCACAGAAAATAGGCAGAATTTTTAAAAATGGGGTAATAGAACCCAAGGACTGTTAGTGTTTCTAGAGAGCATAGATGTAGCAGATAAAAACTCTGATCCAGTCTCAGTAGGACTGAACCCTATAATCAGAGATGGGAAGTAACGAAGTACAAATACTTAGTTACTGTACTCAAGTAGATTTTTCTGATATTTTTACTTTATTTTACTACTTATTTTTATGGCGACTTTTTACTTCTACTCCTTACATTTTTACACAAATATCTGTACTTTCTACTCCTTACATTTTAAAAACTTGGCTCGTTACTTTAGTTTTGAATCATTTCAATGGAGTTACCGTTATTATTTTTCACGTCATCAATACCAAATTCAATCTAATTGGATGGGAATCTACGTTGCATTTGACGCACCACTACAAGATGAATCGACAGATTCGGCGGTATTCATTCGCAGGAAATCATTGCAGCTTGGTGGCGGTGGCGTTAGCATAGTAGCATGGACGACGAGATGATTGAAAATGAACACAACGGAGATCTAGTCCTATTGGCAGACATCCATTTAAAATGTAGGCAACGGCATGAAAAAAGTGGTTTCTACTTTTACTTTTATACTTTAAGTAAATTTACAAGCCTGTACTTTGTTACTTTTACTCGAGTAAAGAAGTTTAATCAGTACTTCCACTTTTACCAGAGTATTTTTTAACACAAGTATCTATACTTTTACTGAAGTACGGAAAGTGAGTACTTTTGCCATATCTGCCTATAATGAAATAAATCCAACAGACAAATCAGTTACGGTTACTTGGACGGTGCATAACACCATAAGACATTAGGGTTACATCTACATGAGCCATAACACGGGCCAAGAACAGTTCTACAGGAGTGGTGGTACCTGTAAAGAACTGCCCATGTATCTCCCTTCAGTCAAAACAAGCCCCTCAGGTATCTCAGGGGCTTGAACTCTTCACTTGAGGCCGGAACTCTCCTGAACTATAAGAGGGGTAGCCACACCTTTTAGGTCAAGAACTTGGGGGGAGTTGATTTATTGACTTAATTGATCTCAAGGTTGAGAAATGTACTTGTTACTTCGGCTCAAATAGTCAAAAAGAAGAAGGTGACAAAGAAAGAAAAGGTGCATGGGGGTATGTACAAGTTGACCTTCATCCCTTTCTGCCTTGCACTCACCTCAGCTTATGCTATGGGTCTAAGGTCCCCTGACTCCTGGTACCCCCCTCCCACAGGGCAGCACATGCAGATCCATTGAACAGACTCTGGGGAACCCTCGATGACCCCTCAGAGGATGTAGAGCTGGTCCATCTCTCAACAGCCAAGACAAAGACCATGATGCTCCTCCTGAAGCAGAGGTTGGACAATCACCCAGACTCATCCTTGCCTTCTCAGGCATGCTGAGCAGTGTGATACTCCTGTAGTTATGACGTACACCCTCTGGTCCAGCACAATAGTCTGCCCGTCCAGGGACACTGTCCCCAACTGCTCCATATTGTTGAAAAGGCATTTCAACTTCAAAAGTCCACTCAGACAGACTCCTACCCCAAAAGCCTTGGCACCCTGGAGGTTTTGACCCCCTTGGTGATGAAGGACTCCAACTCCTCTCCAGTCTCTGCTTCCATCAGGAAAGGTTTAATCGCACAATGAAGTTGATCTTCAAAGTATTCCCTCCACCGTCCGACAATGTCCTCAGTTGAGGTCAGCAGCCGACCACCCCAGATGTAAACAATGTTAGCAGTGCTTCATTCTTTGAAGGCACCCAACAGTTTGCCAGAATTGCTTTAAGGCTGAGCATTAGTCTGCATAATGAATAACTTCAACCTTTGAGCATGTGTATGGAGTGGGGTGGACAGGATCCAACATGAAGAGAATATTTATTTTAGTAACATCGGCAGTGACACATTTCTGGCACTCCCAGTAATTCTTTTTAAGCGGTTGGGACTGCAGCATTTGTGTCCTTTATATTAAAGATAACTGTTTCTCTGGTGATATAAAAAGCCTAGCCACTCTGAAAATAGAAAAGAAAGTTGATCTTCACCTAAATTTGAACTCTTCCACCATCAGATGGATCATTTAATTTAAATGTTACAAGCAGAACTGTAAACATCATGGAGTAACACCATAAAAACAATTGGGTTCCCTCTACTTAAAAACCACTTGTTCATGGAGTAAGTCAGAAAAAAGAAAATAGACTTTTGGATTTTGTTTTTACCACCAACTCTCTGGGGTTATTTGTGTAAAACAAAAAGTGAACATTGTCAATAAAAAAATGGTAGCACTGTTAACCATAACAGAGTCTAAGGCTATGTTCAGACTGTAGGTCTTAATGCTTGATTCTGATTTCTTTGTCTCAAATTGTTTATCTGAAGTTACCCACATGAGGAACAATAACAAGACATGTCAGAAGTCAGTGTCAATGGATGGATTTAAAGCTGTTAAGCAGTGAAAGCAGCCGGATGATAGAGCAGACAATGCGGGGAATGAGACAGAGGCGATTTAAATTATGAATTAAGGCTTTCTGTGGAGCACTGGCAGCGACGTCTCTGCAGAGAAATGTGTGGCTGCAGCGTCATGGCCAACTGACCTGTTAAGGTGTGACCCCACCGGTTTCTTTTGGATTGTTGTATCAACCCAAATACTAATAAATCCAAAGGTTCGTCCCTCCATTTTACACCCCCTTTTACGCTGTCCTCTAGGGGTGTAAATCACACCCATCAGGGCGATTCGTTTCAGTTTCAATTTCCTGACCCAACGATTCGATTATTTTCGATACTCAAGAATACACCACGAAACCATTCGATTAATTGGTTAATTTTTCAGGCTAGACAATGTTTCAAATTTGAAATAAATCAATGAATGCTGTAATATCGTTATGCATTTTATTTGAGAAACATTTCAGAATTACGTCCAGGAGCAAATGGATAGACATGAATAGATAGCCTTGCGGACGTGTCAATGCATCGGATCGTCGGCTGTTGGATCGATGCATCGATACAAAACGATTATTATTTACACCCCTACTGTCTTCCCTTTTTTTTCCTGTTGTAGTTGTGTTTCTCCCCTCACTATCAGAAGAGACACCATCTTCATAATAATTCCCGTATGGGTCCTTTGGCTGTTCAGACAGCAGTCACATTCCCAAAGATCCGACCTGTGAACTTACCCAAGGACATGTGGCCCGGATTGGATTTGAAAAAGTCGGTTCCATGTGACCTGGTCTGTTTACACGCTCATGAAAGATTCTCTCCTGGTTCACTTCAGGAAAAGAAATCTGATCTTGGCCACATTTGTCTACAGTGTGAACGTAGCGTATGATACTGTGGGCTGGTTTCTCTTCCAAAGGCCCAGAGGCAATTGTTACTGCATGAAAAACACTTTGAGACTTCACAGGGTCAGAGTAATATACTTTTATATTTGGGCTCATCCGTGTCCATACCAGCACTTTTCTATTTTAAACCATTTATACACATATTACCCGGCAAATATAGAAGTTTACATCGGTGGTGTTAATATGAACTAGATAAGCAGATAAAGGTATTTCTAAAGAGAGATCAAGCTTCTAATGCAGGCTGCTGCAGATGGAAATTAAACTGTCGCATTTAATGAAGAGAAAAGTTAAAAAACAACATTAGAAACAGTTGATTTATTCTTATTTAATATATTGCGTGTGTGTTTTTAAAACATTTGTTGTATAGTTACAGGAGTGTTTTGAAGAGGTTCACATAGCTCTACACATAGATGCAGCCAGCCAGTCAACCAGCCGTCCACATAAGTGTGCATGTTGTCTCCAATTGACAGACAAAAATAGATGACCCTTTTTAACAAATAGTCCGTGCAGCGCTGTCACCGCCAATGACATTTACAAGAACTCTCCTACATCTGGATCCACGGCTGTTTTAGGAAGTTGAGAATCAGGTTCGTCTTCAAACATGTTTCCAATTAAAAATACCTGCAATTAGATCATTTCCACTCTTTTTTTTTAAAGCAACAAACAAGGTTTGTGCAGTTTAAAACTATTAGAACTAATGTCCCTGTTTAGTATTTTACTAAAGGATATGTGCACTCAGCAGTTTTGCATATTGCTCCGGACGATATCTTTTCAGGTAAACAGTCATCTTTCCTTCAACTCTTCTCTCGCCGTGCAGACCTGAGTGAAAAGCAGCAGATCAAAAACATGTAAGAGAAGGAGATCGTAGCAAACAGTCAGCAGTTTGATAGCATCAAGCTCACCCAGCCTCTGAGCAGTTTGTCTGATCTTCTCTTGTGCAGACAGCATGTCCCCCCCCTCTGGTACAAGGACCTCTATCTCCCCCACATGGTAGCCAAAGTCAGCTTGGTCCAGATCGATCTGCACCCCCTCCACTCCTTTCAAAGTGAAGGACCTCCGTGTTGTAGTAAACTCTGCGAAGCAGACCAGATGCAGCTCGCTCAGCCAGGAGTCGTCTTCATCAGAGGGGGTCTCGTCCGTCTCAGGAGCATTGTTTATGAGCTCCTTTACTCTCTGGTAGATTTCAGAGAGGTTGGTGATCTCCTTATACTGAGTACACAGAGACTCCTCGGTTCTACTGACTGCAGCCGTCGGGCACTTGAGCTCCCAGGATTGTTTCCGTCTGCGCAGCCAAGTGTCTCTTAAAGTCAGTTTAAAATCCGGGGTGTCAAAATACTGATCGTGAAACTGTTTCTGGCCGATGCAAACTGAAGGAAGGAATATAAAAAAACCAAAAAAGAATCAACAAATAGAATAAAAGGAAACATGTTCTGACTGTAAGTCAACATTAATTTAAATAAGTGGTTCTAATACTTGCCTCCAATGTCCTCTACCGTTTTCAAGGTGTCTGAGTCGAATATAAACTTTTGTTCCACTTCCACACTCATCTGAAACGATACAGCAACCTCAGCATGAGAAGTACTTGTAGAGCAGGCATGTCAAAGTCAAACACACCGAGGGCCAAAAAAAATATTTGCTATAAGCTGAGGGCCAAACGGGTTAAATGTTTATTAACACATATTGAAATGAACATAGTCTATTGAACCAAGATCTAACACATTGTTTTTCCATCCATCCATTATCTGACACACTTGTCCCAAGTGGGTTTGCGAGGGGTGCTGGTGCCTATCTCAAGCAGTCAATGGGCGAGAGGCGGGGTTCACCCTGGACAGGTCGCCAGTCCATCGCAGGGCAACACAAAGACACACAACCATTCACACACACACACTCATACCTAAGGAGAATTTAGACAAGTCAATTAACCCAACAGTTATGTTTTTGGACTGTGGGTGGAAGCAGGAGTACCCGGAGAGAACTCATGAATGCACAGGGAGAACATGCAAACTACATGCAGAGTGCACTAACTGCGCTTTACAAATGTGTCAGCAGCAGCAGAGGCTGATTGAAACCACAATAAAAGGAGCCGGGCACAGAATAGTGAACAGACGGCACTGTAAGGGCCGGGTTCCGCGCCTGTAAGTAGCGCTCCGTCTCGATCAGAGTATCGTGCGGATCCCACCTGCCCCTCGCTCAGCAGCGGGTCCGTCTCTATCACCTGCAGGATCAGATCTGCCCCTCCCTCCATCCAGGCTCCTTTTATTTTGGCTTAGATCGGCCTTCTTAGACAACTGACTTCAGCCCAGATTGGGTTGTTAAAGAGGGAAAAGCAAAAAAACAAAACAAAAAAACAATCCAAACATGCAAAGCACAACAAAAAAATAAAAATTTAAGAAAAACACAACCATGTTTTCCCCTGGGAATGTAGTGTTGGTGCGTACAACACAACCGTACCAAGGCTACATTCCCCACAAAGCCACGGCAGCGCGCACAAGCGGCCGTGGCCTGTGGGCCGGTTCTAATGGTAATTAAATATCATCCAGGGGGCCATGGATAAACAACTCCCTTGATGTTGACATATGTGTTGTAGAGCATAACTCGCGGAACAAAACATAATAAAAATGTTTTGTTTAACATGTTATAGCATTAATGTTCATCCTTGGAACGTGGAAAAGTTATGATGTGATTTTCCTATAAAATCGAACCTGACTATCTTCCTCCTGTTGGCAAAATGTCCCTCAGTCTTCATCTTCTCAGCAATCCTGGGGCAGTTATCGCAGCCTTTCAGAGATTTGATGTCACATTACCAGGTGACATTTCGCAGCTGGACCAGTTTAAAGAGTGTTGCAACATGCAAGAAGGTCTGGCTGCTATCCAACTATTTTAATCTCTAACAAGAAGAAAGGAGAATGCTGTAAAACCTAAACACAGGTGGTAATTCATCAAGAAATCTGAAAGATAGATGGTCTACTTTCAACTCCTCGCAGCATTTTGTCCTTGCATTCATCTGAAAGTTCATACTTAACACGATTAATCTGAATAAATCAAATTAGCAAAGCAAAAATAGTGAACTGAATGACCAATTTTCTTTCATGTTTAACAACACAAGTCACTCAAATTATAAAGGAAGTATTTCTACCATTCATTAATGACGAGAAACTTCAATTTATTTTACAGGGAAGATGTTTGTTGGCTCAATACAAAGCAGTGCATGACTATGAAAGTATAATGAAAGTAAAACGTCATCTTCAAAATATTTCACAGATGTAAATCTGTCAAAATAGAAAATGTAATTGTTCCTCAGTATTTGTTTTTTTTTTCTGCAAAGGTCTCAGACAGCAGAGATGGGAAGTAATGAAGTACAAATACTTCATTACTGTACTCAAGTAGATTTTTCTGATATTTTTACTTTACTTTACTACTTATTTTTATGGCGACTTTTTACTTCTACTCCTTACATTTTTACACAAATATCTGTACTTTCTACTCCTTACATTTTAAAAAATTGGCTCGTTACTTTAGTTTTGAATCATTTCAATGGAGTTACTGTTATTATTTTTCACGCCATCAATACCAAATTCAATCTAATTGAATGGGAATCTACGTTGCATTTGACGCACCACTACAAAATGAATCGACAGATTCGGCGGTATTCATTGGCGGCAAATCATTGCAGCTTGGTGGCGGTGGCGTTAGCATAGTAGTATGGACGACGAGATGATTGAAAATGAACACAACGGAGATCTAGTCCTATTGGCAGACATCCATTTAAAATGTAGGCAACGGCATGAAAAAAGTGGTTTCTACTTTTACTTTTATACTTTAAGTAAATTTACAAGCCTGTACTTTGTTACTTTTACTTGAGTAAAGACGTTTAATCAGTACTTCCACTTTTACCAGAGTATTTTTTAACACAAGTATCTGTACTTTTACTCAAGTACGGAAAGTGAGTACTTTTGCCATCTCTGTCAGACAGTAACCATATTGAATGTAGGTAACACGTCAGACTGGGTTACATAAAAAAAAAAAAGTATCCATGCTTTTAGACATAAATTATCTGAAAATAGAAAGAATATTGCACAACTTCAGTCCTAAGACAAAGCTAAGTTTAAAGTCTTAGAAAGGACCGCAGAAATTAGAAGAGCAACCAAGAGGCCCATGGCAACTCTGGAGCAGCTACAGAGATCTGCAGCTCAGGGGAGATGCTTTGAATTAATTTCCCATTCAACATTTTAGTCCTTTATTAAAGAGCGGCACTGAGACAGTGAATTTATCCAGAGGCATAAGCAGAATGATTCATTTTGTCATGAGCAATATAAAGGTTCCATGTGAAAAAAGGTGATCTGCTATGATAAAGGGGAACTTTTTTATTTTTCTTACAGGAAAAACAAGAAATGTATTGATAGACAAACACTTAACATCAGCCTGAACAGACCACGGACACAGTGAAACAGGTGGCGGTGTCATGCTGTGGGGTTGCTTGTATTTTTCTAGGACAGGGAGGGTTATTAGTAAGGGTGTAGCGACTGAGCTTTTAATGGATGGATCCATTAATATTCCACAAAACCACATCAATATGTGCTTGGCAAATTGTTAATAATAATGACTTGAACTAGTCTAAAATCAATATACAGGGTAATTAATTAATAGTATTGCTATTAGGAAAATACACAGAGGCACGGTGGTTTTTTAAAATATATTCTTTTTAGATGCCTTCTATGTGAGCATTTTTAATAATGAATACATTAAATGTGACTCAGTTAAAGGAATAGTACACCCAAAACATGATTAGCCTTCATTTTCTACTCACCCCCATGCTGAACAACACTCTGGAGTACTTTTTTGATATCTCAAATGCATCTGGAGATCTGGGAGGCTTCTTGCTGTCTGCTGACATTCAAATAATGGAGGTCTATGGTGACCGAGACAGAAAGGTCCATAAAAGTCCACAAAAAACGTGTCAATATTCCTCCATACTGCTCGTCCAATGTATTCCAAGTGTCCTGAGTGGGTAGCATCCAGAATTTACTCGAAACGAAGTCATTTAGAATGTTTTTAGAGCATAAACAGTAGTGTATAGGATTTCCTGAAAGCGCGCGCCGGCGCGTTCATGACGCTACGGAAGCCGGCAGACCAAACCAGATGAAAGTGCGCATTTAGCGTCTGCTCTGCCAATAATGCAAGCGTAGAAGAAGAAATGTGCTGTTTACCTGTGCAAAGAAAGAAACAACGAAAGAAAAATGTCTGAGGACTTCAGTGTTGAGGAAGAGCAGGAGTTCTTTGCCGAGCTGAATGCGCTGGTTTGGTCTGCCGGCTTCCGTAGTGTCGGGAGCGCGCATGTGCGCGCTTTCATGAAATCCTATACACTACTGTTTATGCTCTAAAAACATTCTAAATGACTTTGTTTCGAGTAAATTCTGGATGCTACCCACTCAGGACACTTGGAATACATTGGACGAGCAGTATGGAGGAATATTGACACGTTTTTTGTGGACTTTTATGGACCTTTCTGTCTCGGTCACCATGGACCTCCATTATTTGAATGTCAGCAGACAGCAAGAAGCCTCCCAGATCTCCAGATGCATTTGAGATATCAAAAAAGTACTCCAGAGTGTTGTTCAGCATGGGGGTGAGTAGAAAATGAAGGCTAATCATGTTTTGGGTGTACTATTCCTTTAAGTCTGTCTGTGATGTCATGACCATGCATAAGAGGCACAGACTTCAACCAGATTTAGATGGAGGGGGAGTCACATTTACAAACAGCGTAGCCGCTGTTGTTTATATTTTGAGCTAAGAATTTACTGAAGCAATTTCAAGTTACTGAATTGTGTCGAATCGATCTAGACCAGGGGTCTTCAACTTTTTCCAGGCCAAGAACCCCCAAACTGATTGCGAGATGGAGCGGGGACCCCCTAATTATATATGGTATGAAATTGTGTTATATCAAACTGGTAATAGTCACTCTATTACAGATGGAGTGATGTAACAAAAGTAATTTCTCCCTGGGATTATTAAAGTATTTCTGATTCTGATTCCTGGTTGATGGGACAGGTGTTGTGAATGAAATGGTGCCCAGCTTGAAAGAGCTCCTGTGTGTCGCTGAATGTCTGCATTGATGACTGAAAGACATCTTCTGCCTCCATTTATCTGTTTACTACAGTCTGTTGAATTCATGTTAATGTGAATTTAAAGACATTTCAATCAGTGGAAAAAATTGCAGGAGGAATATTAAAAAAGTCTAATCAACCAAAACTTTCGTGACCCCCATGCAGTACCTCTGTGGACCCCCTAGGGGTCGCGGACCCCCTGTTGAAGACCTCTGATCTAGATTAACCAAAATCGGCCACGACTCGAATCGGAAGCCATGAATCGTGATATGAATCGAATCTTTGTTCCAATGAATCACTACACCCATAGCTGTTAGAGTTCATAGGAGGATAAATGAAGTTAAATATAGAAATATACAGCAAGAAAAAAGATCAGAGGCTTAATAAGACTTTTTTTTTTTCTTTCAGCAAAAAAACAAACAAAAAACAAATGAATATTAATGTTGTATTGGCGCAGTCAATCCCCAGGCCAAATCATGTTGAGAATCTGTAGCAAGACTTAGAAAATGCCTTTCAGATTTTCCTTTGGTCCAATCTATGCTGAACGATTATTAGAAAGGAAAACAAGCAACTACAGTCATTTTAAAGTCACTGATTATTTCTATATTTTAGCATTTAATATAAATATTAAAATGCCTTATGTTAATATTTATTACATTAACATATAATAACCTGGTATAACCTGATTTAAATGCAATAAACCATTTACTTTTTATTTAATTCTAGAATCTTACAATAAATAATTTTAATCAACCAGCCACAGTGTTGAACATAACTGGTCTGCTAAAAAAAATGTTTTTATAGTTCACTCTGTGTCATTTTATTAAAATAGAAGGCCCTAATTAGTAAAACAGGAAAACACCTGTCTCCTGAACAGCCCGAAAAGCGGTTACAAATACCGTAAAAATAGAAAAATAACATAACTGAAAGAGATACACTTTACGGCTTCGCATACCTTTACACAGGTGAGGACTTTCAATTCGCTTTCTTTTCAGTGCAAAATTCGTACGTCATGTCCAATTAGGGAGCCAGGAAGGGTCTGAGAGCTACATTTTTGCACAGGCGCATGAAGGGGCACCTATGAGTGTCTTCTGGCGGATCACTGGCCGCCTCGGAAACGCAGACGCGCACAGATGGTGCAGTTTTAATCCCCACCGCTTCATAAATATTTACTCCGCACACTCGACTGGTTGATCTAAAACCACACCTATCATTTGATTGAAAACATGCCATAATTCGGGCAGGCGGCGCTGAGCGGAGGCTTTGCAGCCTTAGCTCCATTATTCAGCTTTAATTAACTCGTCTGAATGTGTGTGACGATCCAAGTTGGCAGAATGGGGACTCATTTATAATTCACCTTTTAATGTGAGAATGGGGAGGAAGGGTTTCATGTTAGAGGGCATTCTGTCGAGTCTAATTTTTGACACTTTTTTTCTTTGAATGTTAAGGGGAAACGTGTCCACCAGGTTGCTGCTTTAAAGATAACTGTAAAAAAACACTTTTTGATGTATAAATAATGTGTGACTCCTGCAAAATTACATAAGGGATTTCATAGTCATATATGGAGGACAAAATGTGCCACAGTTGAATAAAAAGAATACTTATAAAATAAGTACAGGTGCTGGTCATAAAATTAGAATATCATGAAAAAGTAGATTGATTTCAGTAATTCAATTTAAAAAGTGAAACTTGTATATTATATTCATACATTACATACAAACTCATATATTTCAGATGTTTATTTTGTTTAATTTTGATGATTACAAATGACAACAAATGAAAATCTCAAATTCATCATATCAGAAAATTAGAATATTACTGAAGACCAATAAAAACAAAGGATTTATAGAAATGTTGGCCAACTGAAAAGTATGAACATGAAAAGTATGAGCATGTACAGCACTCAGTATTTAGTTGGGCCTCCTTTGGCCTGTATTACTGCAGCAATGCGGCGTGGCATGGAGTCGATCAGTCTGTGGCACTGCTCAGGTGTTATGATAGCCCAGGTTGCTCTAATAGTGGCTTTTAGCTCTTCTGAATTGTTGGGTCTGGTGTATTGCATCTTCTTCTTCACAGTACCCCATAGATTTTCTATGGGGTTAAGGTCAGGAGAGTTTGCTGGCCAATTAAGAACAGGGATACCATGGTCCTTCAACCAGGTACTGGTAGCTTTGGCACTGTGTGCAGGTGCCAAGTCCTGTTGGAAAATGAAATCTGCATCTCCAAAAATTTGGTCAGCTGCAGGAAGCATGAAGTGCTCTAAAACTTCCTGGTATGTGACTGCGTTGACCCTGGACCTCAGAAAACACAATGGACCAACACCAGCAGATGACATGGCACCCCAAACCATCACTGACTGTGGAAACTTTACACTGGACTTCAAGCAACGTGGATGAAGTGCCTCTCTTCTTTTCCTCCAGACTCTGGGACCTTGATTTCCAAAGGAAATGCAAAATTTACTTTCATCAGAGAACATGACTTTGGACCACTCACCAGCAGTCCAGTCCTGTTTCTCTTTAGCCCAGGCAAGACGCTTCTGACGCTGTCTGTGGTTCAAGAGTGGCTTGACACAAGGAATGCGACAGCAGAAACCCATGTCTTTCATACGTCTGTGTGTGGTGGTTCTTGAAGCACTCACTCCAGCTGCAGTCCACTCTTTGTGAATCTCCCCCACATTTTTGAATGGGTTTTGTTTCACAATCCTCTCCAGGGTGCGGTTATCTCTCTTGCTTGTACACTTTTTTCGACCACATCTTTTCCTTCCCTTCGCCTCTCTATTAATGTGCTTGGACACTGAGCTCTGTGAACAGCCAGCCTCTTTAGCGATGACCTTTTGTGTCTTGCCCTCCTTGTGCAAGGTGTCGATGGTCGTCTTTTGGACAACTGTCAAGTCAGCAGTCTTCCCCATGATTGTGTAGCCTATAGAACTAGACTGAAAGACCATTTAAAGGCTTTTGCAGGTGGTTTGAGTTAATTAGCTGATTAGAGTGTGGCACCAGGGGCCATCAATTTTGAACCTTTTCACAATATTCTAATTTTCTGATATGATGAATTTGAGATTTTCATTTGTTGTCATTTGTAATCATCAAAATTAAACAAAATAAACATCTGAAATATATGAGTTTGTATGTAATGTATGAATATAATATACAAGTTTCACTTTTTAAATGGAATTACTGAAATCAATCTACTTTTTCATGATATTCTAATTTTATGACCAGCACCTGTATTTACAAATATGGAATTTTATAAATATGTACACTGCATAAACAAAGTTACAGATAATTACTACCAAAAGTGTAAAAATATTGAAATATATATATACTATGGTGGTACAAAACTTGATTTTAATTTCAAAATTTAAAAAAACAAATGCTAACACATTGTCGAATGATATATGGAACTTGTTAAATTGGCTTTCAAAATTGCTAAAAGCATATTTGAATGTCTTAAATTGTGTTAAAATGCAGGATGACATAATAAAAATTTGTTAGAACTGTAAATATACAGTCATAATTTACTATTACTATGTTTTTAAGTATTTATTACTGTTTTCAAGGCTGCACTTTAAAAAATTAAATTGTCTTGAGCTGTTTTAAATGAAATTTCTTTTTGTTTACACCGGTGTATTCAAAATGAAAAAGTAAATCTGTTTAAGTCTAAGCTGTCACTGTAGCTTCTAAAATAGACCATAATATCACAACTTTTGATGCCAAGGATTTTTTTTTTAGTTTTCATGTTTATTTCATAAAGAATTAAGATATATTATCTGAATGGTATTTAAGGAGAATTTCATGCAATTCTTTAATACTTTTAATTTTAATAGCATAAAAACATATAAAAAGGCTAATTATGAGAATCCCGATTGTAGTTCTGCATAGCCTCCATACAAGGTTTGTTGCAACACTGAATTTTTTTTTTAAGTCAAATTAAGTAAAACCTCAACCTGAATTGAATTGAGAATAAAATAAGTAAATTACAAACAAAAAACAACAAAAAAAAACATGCAAAGCAAAAACTAACCAGTTAATATCCCTTTCTAAATTAACATAGTACAAAATAATAGAAAATAGTAAACATGCAAATTTCTATTTTTTATTTGGGGGGGGGGGGGGGGGGGGGGGGGGGGTAGCTCAACTTTTAAAATAAATACACAAATTCTGAGTTCTGTTTTGTATTTAATTCTGCATTTATTTAAATAAATATTAACTCAACTTTACCTATATATTCTTTTTATTTCTTTATATGGAATCTTAAATTATTTTATATATTTTTTTTATGCTTTATTAACCATTCCGTGTTGAGAATTGATATACAACAGTTAGTGAAACATTGGACAATTATAGGTAAAAGTATAACTTTAAGAAAGACGAGACATAGAAGGTAAAAAAAATAAAATAAATGAAATAAACAAATAAATAAATAAATAAATAAACATAAAATAATAATATCTAGGGGTTTACATTGAGTTTATGGTCATTTACAAAATTGTATAATTTTATACCATTTTTCTTCGTCATAAATTTAAGTGATTTAAAATACAAAAAAAGTTCTTTAAGGAAAACGTTGAAGTTTGGCTTGGTCCTCATGTATTTGTTTTTGTGAATGAAAAATTTCCCCATCATGAGTAAAACATTAAAGGCTATGTCTTGCAGGTTAACTGTCATTTCTATTCCAAACAAAACACTCTCTTTGTCCAGATAAGAAGGAAATTATTTTATAATTGACCACACTGTGGCACATCCGGGGCTCCATAGATCCTGAATGTCAGCAATCAGCGTTGGAGGGAGCTGTGGTCTGTTTACTAGAGGGAAGAGGGGAAGGAGAGAGGGCAAATAAGGGAGGGGGGAAACTGAAGAGAGCAACGAGAGAGAGAGAGAGAGAGAGAGAGGGCAGGCAGGCAAGAAAACTTTTCACTTGTGAGGAGCCACAGAGGAAGCGTGTGTGCGTGTAGGAGCGGCGACCATGCAGGTAAAAACGCATTTGCTAATTGCTCCCAACTTAATTAAACCAGATCCGCGGTCGTTTAATTGCGCCCCTTCGAAGAGTGGCCTGCGACTGTTAGACGAGCGAGTAAAAAAAAACGACGGATCGTGCCCCGATACTAATCCGATCCATAATAGAAATCCCACATTAAATCCCAAACTTTTTTTTTTTCTGCCCCCTCCGTCTCTGTTTCGCCTGCTCTCCCCGATCCACCCCCCCATCGTCGAGGCAAACGCGACGGACGTACTCCTTTTTTCCAACTAACGTTTTTTTGTTTTTTAAGTGTCGTTTAAATATATCCTCAATTACGTGTTTCGGGGCTGTTTAAACAAGAGTTGAGGGAAAATACTCATGTGTTGCACCGAAAGTGTTTTAAGGTGTGGATCCGAGCGCTAGGACGCAGTCAAATAGGGGGTCTAACTAGTCACCGAGGGAGGAGGAGGGGGCGCGAGCCCAACACATCTGTAAGCGGAGCCCACGTTCATTAATTAAATGGCTTCAGTCCGGGTAGGCCTCCATTTACGCTGCTGAGTAGCAGCCGGCGGGTGGTGCAACCCTAGATGCCCGATTGGCAGCTCATAATCAGAGGGGGAAGGAAATAACTAGAGGCCGAGGTTGTTGCCTTTTTTTTCTTCTTCTTCTTTTTGGATTCTGAAGTTTAGTGTTTTTATGTCATAGCTGAACTCTTGTTTTTCGAGCTCCCCCACCTGGAGCCCCGGACAGTTTTGTTTGCAAGCGCACCCAGTCGGAGGCAGTTTGAGCAACGGGTTAATTAGCGTCGCTTGCTAACAGGCTAGCTAGCGAAGTAACACGGCTGTTAACAGCTCCGACTCTTTTGTTTATTAATTTAACGTCGGCCCAGCCCGAGCAGAGCACCGAGCGGAGATTATGCTCACTCTTCCACACCCCCTATTTTTTTTTTCGCAGCTTTTAAAGAAGTGTGTCGTTGGCCGCAGGATTATTTTCGGTAAACTATCAGCTAACGAGCATTTCCAAACAGCAGTGTAATGCGACGTAGCGGGGGGGGGCTTCACAGCCTAGCTTGCTAGCTAATTGATTCGGTCGGCATAGCTAATTAGAATGCTAATTAATTAGCCTCTTTAAGGCAGAGGGACACAGAATCTGTTAGTTTGTGGTGTTTTTGGTTACATATGTCATGCGGTATTTTAATATGACCTGAACAATGCTCAGGCAGACTCATCGAAACAGTATCTGATCACATATCCCTGCTAGCTTGCTAATTGGCAGGAGTAAGGAAGTGAGGTGGTAGCTGTGTTGGTATTTTTATTTGGCTGCATCTGTTATTAACGCTCTGAGAAAATGCATGGGCGACATTTGTAGAAATGCAGACTGTTTTGATGTCACTTTTTGCTTGAGTTAAAATGCATGTTGTTGTGGGGAGGCAATGTGATCTCAAAATAAACGGCCCAGTGTTTTTTTCTAGTGCTGCATGGCTTCATTTGCATTTTTTTTTAGCTGTTCTCCTTTTTTGTTTTTGCTCTTAATGGTTGATCATCTGTGAAATGAGTCTGAATTAAAAGAGGAATAAAACACTAGTTCTTCAATTTAATATGAACGGGTTCTTGTATTACAATGTGACATTTAAACAGTTTATGAGGAAATTAAGATCAGATTTAACAGGGTGGGATTAGTTTTACTAGAAATAACTGCATATTCTACACTTACATCTAAAATAAAAGCTACAAAAACAAAAATATCTCCATAAATACTGCAATAAACGCTTTATTAATGCTAGAATTAAGATTGGTGCTTATTCTCATGAATGATTTTAACTCAATTAAAAGAGTAATGGCATGTCTGCTTCAAATGAGATTGTTGGAAATTTAGTTGGAGTGCTTTTAAAGTGCTGAAATTAAGATTTTCATCCCTCAGCTTAAACTTGAACTAGCACTTTTTTTTTAAACTTTTGCATATAC
Organism: Cyprinodon tularosa; assembly: GCF_016077235.1. Taxonomy (NCBI): domain Eukaryota; kingdom Metazoa; phylum Chordata; class Actinopteri; order Cyprinodontiformes; family Cyprinodontidae; genus Cyprinodon; species Cyprinodon tularosa. The sequence goes on from NW_024039751.1 coordinate 165,242, forward strand.
GGTAAATTTTGCTGTGTTAAAGTAACACTTTAAGAGTCCCACTTGGAATTAGTGTTAAACTAGAACTCTACATAGTGTATATTTTACTGCAGTTTTTGTTGTAATAACTCTAAAAGAGTCAATGTACTTTGACACTGCATATTTAATACTGTGGAATTTACTGTGTACATGCAGGAAATATTACGTTTTTAGGTAAATTAATACAAATTGGGCTGCCCAAAAACCTGTATAATTTGCTTCCAGCTGTGTTGTTAACAGTAATGACATACAATGAATAATAAATGCTATCTGGGGATTGTTATTGGAGTTACTCCAAACTGCAGCAAATAAGAATTGGTTTCTGAAGGGGCGGAGCAGCTTTGGGCTGAATAACAGAATAGGTGATTGGAGCAGAGGAGCATGCCTTAGATTTACTGAAGTACTATATCTACTGTAACATCTTTGTAATTTAATATGCATACATAGAGCGAAGGAAACTTGCTGAACAATCAACAAATGTATCAAGCTTTTAGCACTATTGTGGAGGATATTTGTTGTTTTTGCTGTTTGACACTTTGTAGAGAAACTTCAAGAATGCTGTTGATTATTTTAGCAACTGCTTAACCTCTTCTTCCAATTTGATCTGAAAAGATTTAATCTTAAAATATTAATTGCACGTTTCAGATGCATTTATAGAGGGGAAGAAGTATAAAAAGTTTTTAATTGGTGCTCTTAGTGGGTGGTTCTGTCTGCAATTTGTGTTTGAGTTTCTGCGTTTAGATAATTGCAGTAGTCATTAACAAAAGTGCAGTTATGAATATTCTGATTAATTATTTTAGCCTTTAAAATATGCAAAGCCAATATTTGCAGATTCAACATAGTAGGGAGCCTATCAGATTAGAAAACAGCTTTAAGTTGAGGTGGATAAATACAGGTGCTGGTCATAAAATTAGAATATCATGAAAAAGTAGATTGATTTCAGTAATTCCATTTAAAAAGTGAAACTTGTATATTATATTCATACATTACATACAAACTCATATATTTCAGATGTTTATTTTGTTTAATTTTGATGATTACAAATGACAACAAATGAAAATCTCAAATTCATCATATCAGAAAATTAGAATATTGTGAAAAGGTTCAAAATTGATGGCCCCTGGTGCCACACTCTAATCAGCTAATTAACTCAAACCACCTGCAAAAGCCTTTAAATGGTCTTTCAGTCTAGTTCTATAGGCTACACAATCATGGGGAAGACTGCTGACTTGACAGTTGTCCAAAAGACGACCATCGACACCTTGCACAAGGAGGGCAAGACACAAAAGGTCATCGCTAAAGAGGCTGGCTGTTCACAGAGCTCAGTGTCCAAGCACATTAATAGAGAGGCGAAGGGAAGGAAAAGATGTGGTCGAAAAAAGTGTACAAGCAAGAGAGATAACCGCACCCTGGAGAGGATTGTGAAACAAAACCCATTCAAAAATGTGGGGGAGATTCACAAAGAGTGGACTGCAGCTGGAGTGAGTGCTTCAAGAACCACCACACACAGACGTATGAAAGACATGGGTTTCTGCTGTCGCATTCCTTGTGTCAAGCCACTCTTGAACCACAGACAGCGTCAGAAGCGTCTTGGCTGGGCTAAAGAGAAACAGGACTGGACTGCTGGTGAGTGGTCCAAAGTCATGTTCTCTGATGAAAGTAAATTTTGCATTTCCTTTGGAAATCAAGGTCCCAGAGTCTGGAGGAAAAGAAGAGAGGCACTTCATCCACGTTGCTTGAAGTCCAGTGTAAAGTTTCCACAGTCAGTGATGGTTTGGGGTGCCATGTCATCTGCTGGTGTTGGTCCATTGTGTTTTCTGAGGTCCAGGGTCAACGCAGCCACATACCAGGAAGTTTTAGAGCACTTCATGCTTCCTGCAGCTGACCAACTTTTTGGAGATGCAGATTTCATTTTCCAACAGGACTTGGCACCTGCACACAGTGCCAAAGCTACCAGTACCTGGTTGAAGGACCATGGTATCCCTGTTCTTAATTGGCCAGCAAACTCTCCTGACCTTAACCCCATAGAAAATCTATGGGGTATTGTGAAGAAGAAGATGCAATACACCAGACCCAACAATTCAGAAGAGCTAAAAGCCACTATTAGAGCAACCTGGGCTATCATAACACCTGAGCAGTGCCACAGACTGATCGACTCCATGCCACGCCGCATTGCTGCAGTAATACAGGCCAAAGGAGGCCCAACTAAATACTGAGTGCTGTACATGCTCATACTTTTCATGTTCATACTTTTCAGTTGGCCAAAATTTCTATAAATCCTTTGTTTTTATTGGTCTTCAGTAATATTCTAATTTTCTGATATGATGAATTTGAGATTTTCATTTGTTGTCATTTGTAATCATCAAAATTAAACAAAATAAACATCTGAAATATATGAGTTTGTATGTAATGTATGAATATAATATACAAGTTTCACTTTTTAAATGGAATTACTGAAATCAATCTACTTTTTCATGATATTCTAATTTTATGACCAGCACCTGTAGCAATAGGTGGGGCAGGGGCAGAGCTTTAAAAACTGGGTACAATGGTACTTTGGTATGTCTTGGAAATAAGTTTATTTTGTGTGCATGATGGGAGTTTTGTATTTTATTTATTTTAATTTTGGTACTGAAAGGTTGCCATGCCTACTATGGCCTATTCCCATGGCTAAAGATTTTGGAGGTTGAAAAGGAACATAACCTGGAAAAATATAATGTCGATCTGACATTAGTTTTATTTTTATCAAAACAGTAAATATGCCATTACAGGGTTTAACATTGTACAGTCAGGGTATGCAGTAGGGCTGAAACAATTAATCAGATTAATTGATTATTGAAATAATAGTCAACTATTTTAGTAATTAAGCGTTAACTTGAGTGTAGATAGATTTAGCTGATAGAGAAACCCACTTAGAGCAGCAATTATATATTTTTTTGCAATTTTGACATAATTTTGGACTTGACAAAAAACTTTTCTGCCAATCTCCTCTATCCAGAACTCCTCAAGTAGAAAAGTTTTCACCCATTTTAATTTCTTTAAAAAATCTTTAAGGAACCTTTGTCGACCGATTAGTAATCCAAAAAATAATCGACAGATTAATCGATAGATCCAGCCCTACTATGCAGATTGATTGGTTTAGCTTTAGTAGTGCTGGTAAATACAGTTTTATTTATAAGGTTTAACATTAAAAACTTTCCTTTCAAGGTTTTGCGTTGTCCCACGGCTGCTTTTATCCTTCACTATTGTTCTCGGTTTGTTTGTTATAGTTGAAAATGACGTTAATATATGTAGATGAGAGGAATGTTCTAGGAAATCAGCTTTGGGTAACATAAACACAATACACCTTTAGTGTCAGCGATTACATCGGCCTAATATTCACCATTAACTGCCTGATCTAATGCTTAACCAGCCTGTACTGATTTCCCTGCTCCAAGCTGTTGATGACATTGTTTTTTATCCTTCAGGAGGAGTCTGTAGAGGCGGCGTGCAGTGAAAGGAATGGGGTTGCAAAGTGGCTGTGCCCCCTGTGCCAACAAGGGCAGTCTGACCGATCTTCCTTGTCTCTACATCTCACTGAGCAACACAGCGTACTTCCATCGTGTGTGGAAAGACTGCTGGACATTGTAAGTTTGGTATGTGTCTGTTCCTATGTTACATCACACATAAATTCAGGGTTCTTTCTAACAAGCACTTTTTTCCTAATCGCATTGATAACTAAATAAGAAGTAAAAAGAAAATGATCTGTAAAATTTTTGTTATTCAGGTTAAGTGCAAAAGGTGTGGGTCTTTACCAGTTTTAAAATGAGCTACACCCTTATGTGAAATATATATATTTTTTAAAACACTCTACTGAGCGCAATTTTTAGTTATTAAAAGAAAACCTTTAGTTATTAAAAAAATAGATAAAGTTTAGAAAAAGAAAATGAATCTCTCAGCTCTTGCGGAGAAAAGTTTCAGTCTGGTGGAGCTAATTAAAGCACTAATTAGCTTATCATCAGCATGCCAGAAAAAAAGCAGAATGTTTAGCAGTTTCAGGGCTCGGGATGTTCAGGTGTCTATTTACACTAGGGCTGCAACTAACGGTTAATTTGCAAAGCGATTATTCTGTCGATTATTTTTTTTCAATTGATCTAATAATAATCGGATAGTTAAAGGTTCCTTAAAGACAACTTTTTACCAAATGAAACCAGGTGAAACTCAAACTTTTCCGGTTGAGGAGTTCTGAATAGAGCATTTTGACAGACGAAAATACATATTTTTTTAATATTAAATTTAAAACATTTGTATTTTTCTTTTTTCTTTTTCGTTCTTGGTATAATTAATGCTCTAAGGCGGTCGTTCTGTCAGCTACAGACATGCTTTAGAGTCTTTTTGCTCCAGTTAACGACTAATTGATTACTAAATTAGTCAACGATTATTCCAATAATTGAATTATCCCGATTAATCTGATTGTTTCAGCCCTAATTTACACAATACCAAGCTTTACAGCTAAGCAATATGGCTTTGAAATCTAACCTCCATTTCTATTTTGTTTCCTCCCAAACTTGATTAATTGACTAACCTTTTATTTCTTTATAAACAAAAGAAAATGATGTACTTGTATCCTTGTGAAACAGTCAAACTAAAGCCTCTTTAGCAGTTGGTGGGTTTTTCAAACAAGGGTCACCCGCTAACAGTTGGCGTTTGCTTCTCTTCCCATTGGCAATAAAAAGCTGTCAGACCCCCCGCTGGCAAGATACCTGGCCTCAATTGCCCCACTGTCATGTCTCTGGTGACGCCATCATGCTGGGTTAGCGTTGATGATGTCACCAGTGCAACAGTAATCAGAAAACGATGGAATTAACATGAAAGTTAGCCGATGTGCTTTATTACTTTGCACTTCGTCCGAATCCCTCTTACCGGTGCTTACTTTACTCTTGGCTTGTTAGATCAGACGTAAGTGGTGCGGTGTGTTAATTTAAGGTCTACAACTAGCGATGATTTTGCAAATCGATTAATCTGGCGATTATTTTTTTCGACTAATAATGGAAAAAAGGAAGATTTTTTTACAAATATTTCTAGGTGAAACTAAAACTTTTCCACTTGAGATCTAGATAGAGTATTTTGACGGATGAAAAAGTTGTTTTTTTTATTATTTTTTTTATCTTGAATGCAAAATGTTTACTTTTAATTTTTTATATAATTACTGCTCCAAGTGGGCCGCTCTGTCAGCTAAAGACATGTTTTACAGTCTCTATACTACAGTTAAAGAGTAATTGATACTAAATTAGTTGACAATTATTTAAATAATCGATCAATCTGATTGTTTCAGGTCTTGTTGATTTCCGTACGTTGCGCTCATGGTATCATGTTAATTAGCAGGTCGACCTGGGTCTGCTCTTCTTACTGTATGTCGATCGGAGCTGAGCCATTTGAAGGCGATTTTAACCTGTTTGCGGTTCAATGTGCTGTTCCCACTGCCACTAAAAGCTGATTGTTCCCGGGTTTAAACAGGTTTTTCGGCCAATGGAAAAGGGATATAAATGTTTCTAGCTGGTGCTTATCACACAGTGAGCTTGTTTATCCATTATTAGTAAATGTATAAAAACAAACAGTGATGAACTAATGTCACTCTGAGCTATGGAAGCCCAACGAGTACCTTGGAGGAAAAAAATTCAGATTTCCTAAATATGTGATTAAATAACATAAAATTGATAAACTGAAATACAAATAATCAGTAAAATATTGAATCTTAAGGAAGATATTTAGACTATTTCTAAACAACTTACACATCCTAATTCCACAGCAACAGATTATTCACAAGTGATACAAAACTTAAAACTGTTGTTAATCTTTTCAGGGTTGAATGTTTCTGCAATTTCACCCAAACTCAGACTGTGCAATGGAAAACCCCAAAAAGCTCCACCCCCCAGCCTCACCAGGCCTCAGTTAGCATGTTAAAGTTCATGACGATGCAATCAGGGAAAAGCTGAACCAGTAGAATCTGTCTGGGAGCCTCCTCTCACTAAAGGGATATGGCAAACATTTCAACCATGAGCCCTCTGGTAAAATTGGTTTGGAAAAATGACACTAAAGTCTAGATGCGCTATGCCAGATTTGGGGAAAGAAACAAGTCATATTCCAGAAAGCGGCTCATACCAACTATTAGTCATGTGGTGGAAGAGATGATTAAATATCTTAATTTTAGGATCATTTTTATTTTTTTTGTGGGTTACTTTAAATCTTAGAGCCAAGAGATGGGCAGAGAGGAAATAGATTTACATTTTATAGATGTAAATTCTCCCCCATTTGCTTTAGCAATTACAAAGATTTTTTTACCATGTTTTAAATGCGTAGTTATCATAATCCAGTATTTTTATCCTTTTTAAAATTTCAAGAACATGGAAAGTAACTGCTAAATACTTCTTTTATTTAACATAAATCTTTTTGAGGTAATACCATTAAAAAGCCCTTTCTCTCATTGACAGTAGTGACATTTTTATCTATCTTTTTTGGCTACTTAAGAACTGCTTCTTCGTGATTTATTACTTTTTAACTTATTCTTTAGATACAGTTGCAAAGAGGAAAAGGTTATTAATGCAAATTGACTTAAAATAGTAATAGGGTTGCAGGTTTCGATGTGTACATAATGTTTGATAATGGAACAACAAAGTTTCCAAATTTGAAGCGTCTGAGCGCCATGCTGGGAAAATGTTGCACCTCAATGAGCTGAAACCCTTCAAGAGAAACTTTTATAGCACAGCGTTGGAAGACAGAGTGAGTTAGTATTGTTGCTTCTATTAAAGACGGCTCATGCTCTCAGGGTAATTTGCAAATTAAAGACTAGCCAGGCTTGCTATGTGTAATATAACCACACTTGCTTGAGTCACGCCCAAATGTGCTACATAATGACATTCGGCTCATCTGGCAGGAGCTGTTTCACATTCAAGTTTGCGACCAGAATACATCTGAATGACTCCTTCTGTTTTTCCAGGCTGTTTTAAAACGGGCTGCCAGTGGAGAAGAGTGCAAAGGGGTTCCACAGCCCACAGGTAAATGCTATGAATGTTAACAATTAAAATAAACAAATACATGTTGACATAAAGCTAAGCTAATAATTATGCATATGTAGTGTTGTGGAAAAGTATAGCAGCAGATAATCTTAACTGACCAATGTGGAAAAATCTCCTGAACATAATACCTGGTTGTTTTTGTCCTCGGTCTGTTTAAGCTGACTCCCTTTGAAAAGATCCTAGTGCATCAGATATAAGTTAAGACTTTGACTAGAACACTTCAAATCGTTCCATTCTGCACTTTAACTTGAGGTGTCTCTTTCTAGCTCTAATCCCTCTGTTTTACTTTACCACCGTAATGTTTTACTGTAGCCAAGCTCGGACTGGGAACGGTGTGTCAGCATTCACTGCCAGTCTAGGTGGCATGTGGACAATGAAATGGAATAATGTAAACGTATGCAAAACCCCATCATGCACTGCAACATATTTTTGCTAAATATTCCAACATAAATTCGCCAAATATAAGAGGAGCATCATAGTTTGTTGTAAAGAAAGCATTTCAGTTTTATTATTATTTAGTTTGTTGCAAGGGTTTTACAGTAAGAAGAAATAGAAAATGACACCATATGCTGACGGTCACAAGGATGTGCATGACAAGGAAGGGCTATATATATACTGCATGCTTCATTTAGGCAGTTAACATTGTTTTACTGCTTGAGGTCCTTGAGTTATTTACTGTCACAGGTAGGAGCTTCAGCCGGAGCGTAAGTGTTGGGGCCGGTATGATTTAAGTAGGGCCGGCCCCCGCATGCTGAAAGTAGGACCGTCCCACTGGGTAAATGCCCGGCATCACAGATTACCAGTCCGAGCCTGCTGTAGCGTCACACCAGTAAACAGGAAGCACACCTCCAAAACTAAATCACTACCTTTGTCTTATTGGCCTGAAGAATATGTTCCCATAGATCTTAGATCATATGGATCCGTTTTTCCTTTTTTTTCATTTCATTGAAGCAAGAGACAACAGTTTATTGATTTTTGGATTTGGATGCCTTTTTTTTTTCTTTTTTTTTTTCCTTTTTTTGTTAATTTCCCCAATCCCTTTCTTATCATTAAATGATGAACCCTGGACTTTATTAAGTCAAATGAGTCTAACAGAGCTTTGGATGATGATCTGACCTCTTTTATGATGTTCCATATCAGTCGTATTTGCACTCTTGGGGTAATACTTCTGGGAATGTTCCCTGCCAGGCTTTTAGTTAGGAACATTTCATAGGGTACACACCTTGGTGTATCACATCTTTAGGCTTTTGCACAGTGTAGGGGGGGTTAAGGGGTATCCTCCCACATAAATCTTTGAAATTTAGACTCTGAAACACTATTTGCTGCATTTTGGTGGAATGCAGCTACATTTTTTTTATCTTTGTTATAGAAAGTATGTGTGCTTGACTAGAGACATTTCATAAGGAATACATGAGATCAATTTTAGGTATATTATGTTTCATAGGTAATTCAAAGACTCAGAAAATGTAATGAAAGTTCACACCATGATTTGAGCAGCAAAACAGCACCTGCTGCTTTATTCTTGATGCTTGTACGCAGGTCAAGTAAAGTGTTGACAGTTGCGGCTAATGCTTGTACTCAGGCTGATTTACCACTATGCAAAACTAAGCAGTTTCCTAGCGCCCCAAGTTCCTGGGAGCCCCATAAATATCCTTTTACATGCATGGTTAATACAGATTTGACTTATTTGTGCACATTATGTTTTTGATAAAAATCCTTTCATTGATATGCTATCAGAATGCTTATAATATAAGTGTGTCTCAGGGCCCCCCTTCAGTGTCCACCACATTGGATCAGTCTATTTGCTGTGCGTGTGCAGAAAGGTCCAAACAAACGGCAGCAAATTATTTTAAAACAAATGGCGGGAAGAGCAGCGATTCCTCTTTTTCTTCTTCCTCTCAGATGTAAACACAGAAGCATGGTGGGGGTGCAGGTGAAAGGAAGTTCTTTCTGTAAAATTGGCAGACCGTAGTAGTCACGTTTGTTCAGCCATATCTTTGTGCAAATGCACCTTTTCTTTTTAGGGCTTTCAGCAAAAAAAAAAATAGCACAAATTGCCAAGGCATTTTCCTCTTCTACTTGTTTGGCGTCTGGATAGACGAGTCGGAGTAGCTCCATCTCAACGCGGAGCTGAGTCAGACGTGGTTTTTAGACATACAGAGTGAGCAGGAAGATCGCATCAGAGTGTCGGGCTGAACAAATATCGTTAGCTGTAAACTCACACAGTACGACGAAACCCAGCGGTTTCCTGCGGTGTTTAGTGATTGTGTTTTTAGTGATTAAAAAAATCTTTGATTCCTTTTGAGACGGCATGAAAAGTCAGCTGAGCACATTGCCAATATCAAAAGAAAAAGGGACAAAAGAAATTATGGAGAGGAAAGCAGAGGGGGACAAAATGTATAACAAATAATATAAGTCTATTCTATAAAAATTTCTGTATCTGTATAATAGGTCTGTTTAATGTCTTGTCTGAATTCAGAGGGCCCCTGTCTGTCCAGGGCCCCAAATTTCCTAAATCTGCCCCTGCTTGAGCTGCTCCTGTGTTCAGTGTCAGAGTGTCTTTACTATAGTGACAGTGATGAGCTGATAAAAAGTAGCTTGAATATATTTTTAAGCGAGAAAGTCCAAATTACGATCCTGCATTAAAATATTATTTCCCTGTTGCAGACGCCAGTTCCCAGATCAGCTTCTCTGATTGGTTGATATGGTTGAGCAAAAAGAATAAAATTTTACCCATTCCAGCATCTGCTGCTTGTGAAATGTTGAACATTTGAGCGAAGTTTTCAGTGGAAAATTAGGGTATACCGAGGCTATACATCCCAAAAACAGGGCGTACAATTTGTCATTTTATGTAAAGGGCGCACAATGTACGCCCATATGCATTGCTAGCTAAAAGTGTGTTTCCCACTGTCCCTTATTCATCCACTAGTGGGTAAATGTCTTCATTGAAGTCAAAATTGCCTTTGAGTCAGTGAGTTGATGCAATCAGCTGGTTTTCCTTAGATAGAAAACTTTAAATCAATTTGACTGAATGATCTGGTTGAAATGTAAATTCCCTTGAGAGTGTGATGTGAATTGGCGTTATATAAATAAACTGAATTGAATTTCTAGACTGAGTGACTTCTTGATGCCCAGTTGTTTTAAGCATGAGCTTTTGTGTCCCCTTTTCTGCTTTACGTTGTCATTCAGGTTTTATTTGATCAGTATTTTGACATAAGTTTACATTCAGATTGGTCTGAACCCCACCCCCCTTCTATCTTTTTCAGTAATTTAAATCATTGCTATACATTTTTTTTTATAACTTAGGCTGACAGAACTTAAGTGGAACAAAGGGGTAAAAAAACATAAGAAGTCTCTATGGAATATTTATGTTACTAAAGGAAAATATATGCGAAGATTAATATAGAATTTAAAACTGTAATACAAAGAAATTAAGGTTTTTTTTTTTTTCTTTTCCAGATGCTGAATTTTCACAACTGATGTCCACTGCAGAGACCCATTCAGATCCCTGCCAATCTGCAGAGTGTTCAGACACTAGCCAGACACTTGGAGACAAAGAGATGGAGGAAGAGAGATTAATGGAACAGGAGGGAGGTGAAGCCGAGGAGGGAAACCTACTCCCAGAAGCCAAACTACATAGTGCAATTGAAAACTCTGAATCACCAGGCACAAGTGAAAAGTCGGTGGGTAAAAACGGTGTGCCAGCTGAAAAAAGCACCAGGTCGTTTAAATGCAGTGCCTGCCTGGAAAGTTTCCCCAATAGGACTGCCTTGAGCGTTCATTATACGTCTGCATCCCACATTAAGAGGATGACGACGGGCAGCGAAGCCTGTGCCCAGTCTCCCTCAGCTGCAAGTCTGCCTCGGCCGTATATATCCAACAAGCCCTACCAGTGTGCTGTGTGTCGGGTCTCCTACAATCACTCCATCACCCTTGAGAGCCATATGAAATCTGTTCTGCACCAGACCCGGAGTAGAAACGCTGGCATTGTTTCAAACGGTGCAGTAACCGCAGCTGGTTTGAGAGGTAGCGGCGCTAGCGCTCCAAACCCTGCAGTCTCAACCTCTGAGAGCAAAGGCAGCTCTCTGGGGACCTCCAGCAACTGTGCAGCGCCTGGGACAGTGATGAGTGGCGCAAAAGATGGAGAACAGATTACAGGTCCACAAGTGGCGCCCTCCCTCCTTACTGCCCCGGTGGCCTCGGCTCAAGCGGTCTCCGCCTTTCTCACCCTGCTCACATCCGCCCCCAGCCCCCTGTCGCATTCCATCCTCCCGTCCCTGTTTGCTGCAGGTGCAGCTCCTGGTGCCGCTGCTCCTCAGCTCATGCCTCAGCCTCACATGGTCATGCCTCTCATCTTAAATGGGCTCCAGGCCCAAACTCAGCAGCATCAAGAGAACCAGCAAGGTCAGCTCCTTACCCAGTGCGTCCCATTCGTAGGCCTCACCCCAGCCCAGCAGGCCCTTCTAACCCAAAGACTGAACAGCTTGCAGAACCAGTGGCCCTCGTCAGTTGTTCCTGCTCACATGCAGCCCTCTCAGGAAGAGCAAGGCCAAGAGAGGCAGAGCGGCGACAAAAAATGCTCAGATCAGATCAAGAACGGAGACAGCGGTACTTTAGAGAATGCGAAGGGAGAGGGACCTGAAGGAGAAAATGTTGAGGGATCCGCAGAGGGTGCAGATAAAGAAGCCCAAGAGAAGAGCATCGCTGATGAGAATGGCGTGAAAGAACATCAGCATAGCAGAACAGATGGAAACTGCTCTACAGATCAGCCTGGCTTGAAAGGTGATGAGGAAGCTTGCCTGAAGCATTCCCCGGCAGGCTCAGGCAAGGACCTCCGCATTAGTTTGTCGCCTTTAGCATCTGTGACCAGCAATTCCAGCCTCAGTCCCATGAACTTAAATCTTACACTTAGCCCTGATTCCACCCCTCAAAAGTCTCAGTCAGGCACTACCCCCTGTGCCTCATCTAAGTCCAGCCCTAAAAGAAACGACTTAACCTGCAAACCTGCTCTTCACTGTAACGCTGTAGAAATCAATCATTTGGACCTTCCTGTACTATCAGAGTTCCAGTCTGAGGTTCTCTGGGCATTCTTTGAGTCCCGTACCGAAGCGGATGCTGCGAGTCCTCCCTGCGAGGACTGCGAAGCACTAGGTAGAGAGGTGGGGCTTTCAGAGGAGGAGGTCCGGAGGTGGTTGAGCCATGCCCGCCATACAAAGCAGAGACGGCGTGCAGAGCTGAAACAAGCAGAGGGGTTTGCGAGACACAGTCAAGGGTCTGACGATGACTATGATGATGAGGAAAACTCCCTGATAATCGCAGAGGGTGATGATGACGCTGAGGCTACAAGCAGTCAGGTCATGGATTTGTCCGGCAACAGAGGGAAGCGCACCAGGAAGGCGGGAAGGGAAGGCCGCGGGGAATCCGGTCTTACGTCCGACTCAGAAGCCGAAGTTTACACTTCAGTCATCGTTTCTGATGAGGAGAGCCAAAACGAATCGCTGCGGGAAGGTGCTGAGAGTCCTGCTAAAGAAGAAGCACAGCGAGAGGTACACGGCGACAAGGGCACAGCTGGAGGGAAAGTACTGCGCTCTACCACAGTCTTTCTCTCTGATGCGGAGGACGAGTATGAGGATGATGAGGCTGGAGGAGCTCAGAGGGCTAAGAAGAAAAAGCGCAAAGGGGATTTTGAGCGGGAGGAGGTTGAGGCAAAGAAAGACAGACAGGACCCAGATTTGGATCTTGAATTGGAAGCTCAAGGAGATCCTCCAAGTTCGCAACCTGCGGGGATTGACCACTCTGCTGCTCTACACTCTCTCCCTTTGTCCATTGCTCCTTTTTCTACACAGCTCCTTAGCCCTTATGTTCTATCTCTCTCTCCTTCGATGGCAGGCAATGGAAACAAAATCTCACTCTTTCCTAATCCCCCAACCATTAGCCGCTTCCCAGGCTCGTTACTCTCTCAGACTCTCTCCTCCCACCAAACGTCTCACTACCTGTCCAACGGGGACGACTGCGAGTCTGCGCTGGATCTCAGCATGGGGAAAAACAACTCCAAATATGCGTCTTCCTCCTCGTCTCCCGCCGATAGATTGTCTGTGCAGAAGGGACAGCTGCTGGACGGGCTTGGCCTCCGGCCCACGTCCAAAGGCCTGGTGGTGGTCCAGGTTAAACAAGAGCCCGGTACCGTTGTGCCGCCGTCCAATAGCCCGATAAACCTTGTGAACTGCAGCAACATGTCAAAGTCTCACCTCTACATGAGAGCAGACGACACATCAAAGATGGACAGAGAGAAGGAGTCGGAGCTTCCTGAGAGGAAGTCCAAAGGCAAACGGTACCGGGACATGCGGCGCTCAAGGACCATCATTCAAGCCGAACAGCTCGACATATTATACGGCTGCTACTTTAAAGACCCAAACCCTGGGAAGCATGAGTTTGAACAGATTTCAGAGTGGGTCCATCTTCCAAAGAAGGTTGTTCAGATCTGGTTCCAGAACATGAGGGCAAGGGAAAGGAAAGGTGAGGTGCGGTTCATCAGCGATGGCACCCTGGCTGCTGTCGGAAAACCTCTTATCAAGTTCACCTGGCCTCTTTCCAAACCCATATTTTCTCATAAGGCTGCTACCAATAACTCTGGGGGCATCACCGCTACCCCAATTGTCCGGACTCTGATAAAGACGGAGAAAGAGCCGGAGAAGGAGCTGGCAAAGGCAACTTTAGTGAAGAAGGTGATCCCTGTTCCCATCAAGCCCAAGGACGTAGCTTCCCCCACTGCAGGGTCCCCTGTGAGCAGCAGCGTTACTGCAGTGCCAAAGATCAAGCTGGAAGCCAGCAGCAATGTCAGTATGGTGAAAGTCTTGCCCAAAGCCCCTACCCCTGTCCTCTTATCCCCACCCAGGGAGCCGGTTCCCATCGCCCCACGGCCTCTTCAAAAACAGCAAGAGGAGAGCGATGACGAAAAAACCGACGAGGAAAAAGAGGACGAAAATGAAACGATGATCAGACCGGGGATGGCTAACCGCATGGTGCCGAAGCTGGCCACGACTCCCATCAACAACCGGCCTCCAGCCTCCACTCTAGTGCCACAAAAGCAAAATGGACTCAATTACTGGACCCCAAAAGTCCCAATTAAAATCAATACGCTGTCTAGAGAACAACTGGCACTTCCCTCACACACGCCGCCCCGCACCATCCCCCCTCCTCCCACCCCCAGCATCGCACCGGTCAGCCCAAACTTATCCGGCTCCGCAAAGGCGGCCAGCCCCTCCACTCCCATCATGGCCAAGTCCAGCCCCACAGAAAACATGATTCTGTCACCTTCATCCAGCCGCAGGCCACGCACCCACCTGTCCTGTCTGCAGCTGGCCATCTTACAGTCGTGTTACGAAACCTGCGCCCACCCCAACGCCATGGAGTGCGAGGCGATCGGCACAGAGCTCAACCTGCCGCTCAAGGTGGTGCAGATCTGGTTTCAGAATACCAGAGCCAAGGAGAAGCGATGGAGACTGCAGCAAGAGAAAATGGTACGTTACCAACTAGACGCATTTATTCTGGCTTGTTACTTTATTGTAAAATAAAGTAGTTCTTTTAGGGAGAAACTTTACTATTCTGGTCAGAACATAAAACATTTATCGGGCCCATTTGGAAGATTGGGAAAATGAAGGTCAGAGATAAATATGCCCTATTTACAAGTTTCTTTTTTCCCCCATTTTGTCAAACTCATTAGACGGAGATTACTTCATATAAATTTTTGAATTTAATTTATTGCTGTGGCGAAATGCTAATCAAATATAGCTGGTCCAATGTGGGATCCCAGACAGCTAAAATCAGGTTGGGCCACCGGTGTCAGTGATAACCGTGACTGTAAGGAGGGAATCTGGTCTTTGCTGAACTGTTTTCATTCTGCTGCATTAAGGAGTTTTTGAGCATAAACAACCGTTAAAGGTCACATCACAGCACTTCAGGAAAGTTAGACTGGTGTTTGAAGTCACTCCAAAAGTAGAAGGGACTTGATTAGAGATAGACTAAGTGGATGAATAAATAAAGTGTTGGCTGGACCTTCACCTTCAAGATGAGTAGAAAGTATAGTTCCATCAGATTAGGTAGAGCCTATCTATCCACCAGCCTATCGTCTCCGCCACATTTGCCTCTCAGCACGATCTGGGTTGTTCTTTTAATCTGTGGCTTTGCCCAGTAACAGTCTCTCATTTAATTGAATTGTTAACAGGGAATGTTTACCACTGCACCATGAGAACTTGATTTGTGGGTAATGGTTGTAACTGTGGTTTGCTGCAGCCCTGAAGCTTTACAAATAGCCTTATAATCTCATCCAGACTGTTGGATGCAGTATAACTAGTTTTGGCCTACTTCTGTGGTTAGACAGGTTTGGTTTCACTGATCTAATGAATCTACAGGTTGGGTAATGAGGCCTGGGTGGGTCTTAAATTAACCTGCTTTCCAAAACCAAGAGGGCCAGTTAAATGTTCATATGATACATTTTGGATATTTATTTTTCCTTCATAAACAAAACTGTTATTCTACCTTTTTTATATAGATACATTTCTGTTTGAGGTTTTCAGAATGTTTAATGTTTCCCTGCCTTATTATTTTAAACATGTATACAGATATCACTGGTGGTGCTTTTAAACAAATCTGGATGTTGAACTTCAAGTAGCTCCAACCTGTGGATTATAAATGTTTATAGTTGAGAGGAAAATGATGATCTGAGTCCGTAAAAAACAAATATTAGGAACTCTTATGATTGTTTCCCATCTCCGTTTACCTTCCCTAGTATCCCCTGTCGGATGGGAAGGTGGACACCAGCTCCGGAAGCTACCTTCACTACAGCGCCCTGAAAGCCAACCGGCCCATCCTGCCCAAACCCGTTCAGCTGACCATCACCGAACCCACGGCCTCTCCGGCGCCGGGCCAGCCGGCTCCAAAGGAGACCCTGACGGGCCACTGCGACGCCTGCAACGTGTCCTTCGAGTCGCGGGCTGCCGCCAGGGCCCACGTCTTCTCCCCACGCCATCTGGCCACTTTGAGAACCACTAACTTTGGCCAGCCAACGGCTCTGGTCAACAAGAACAGCTCGCAGGTTTCTGCGTCCGCTCCCGTGACCAGCCCAGCAGCCGAGGGGGAGATAGTCATCGAGCTGCCCCCCTCCTCAGCCACCAGCAACAGTTAGAGACTCAGATCAGGAATGGTCTGCACATTGACAATTGTTGGAGCCATTTGGGCTCCTCAGATTTTATTACACATATGAGCACTAACCCTCTAAAGGTAATCTTTCGCTACAACACCCCCCCCCTGCTACTCTATGCTCGACCGTCACTCAGCCTGATGACATAAACTGAGCAGACTCCACCCATGCTGCTTGTCACTTTTATCAGCTGATTCTGATGAGCGTGATGACCCTACAAAGTTCTCCTCCACCTTATCACACTTACCGCAACAATTTTTCACCCCCAAAAATCATACTGACTAACTTCCTATAATTTGTAAAGGCACTCAAATCGCAAAGCTTGACACGTTCTGTCCTACAGACTGAGGCAAGTGTTCCTGCTTTTTGGCAGCGGCCACACATCGCCCAGAAATACTGTTTTTGGGATGAGAACATGAAACACACAAATAACTGGCTGTTAGTTTTTGTTTTGTTTTGTTTCTTTTTTTTCCCTCCTCCTCTCACTTCCTGGGCAAAGCTTCTTATGATATGAGACTGAGCTGAGCTGTTGGGAGATGAGGACAACCTGGTAATAACCAGCTTTTTGGTTGCTTCAGGAGTGCTTTCTCTTTCATTTGGGATATAACAGAGGTACTATGGAAAGAGTAGGGCTTGTAAAGGTGTCTGCAATTACATCATAGTTTCATGACAATCTTAAAAATGGCTAAAAAAAAAGGGTTTTAAGAAAATAGAATCCGTGGCATACCGCACTTTGACATTTAACATTGAGATGTTTTTAAAGCATTCTGATGCAGGTGTCTTTTTATGGGAAGATAAATTGATGCATGTTGGATGCCTTAATATAAATCACATTAGATTTTTTTTTTCTTTTTGGCTAATCAACTGTAACATGCTTGAGGTGTGAGCCCAATTATTATAAAAATTAAAAATGATTTGGATGCATCATTGAAGAGCTTTTTTTTTTTACACCCATTCCCAGGGAGCCGTCTCTGAATGTCGTCATCGATGTTCAATCCCGTTAAGTAAACCTGACGGCATTTTCATGGCCAAGAATCTTAATTTATTTTTAGTTTTTTTTTTCCTCTCATGAAATTCTCTAGTTTCTGTGAATTTTAAATCCTCCCCTATGTTTGTGTGTCATTATTTTTCGGAATGTGGCTCCTCAGACTTGCTTGGGAAATCTAAATATTTGACACCCTCCTCCTGGTGCGTTAAATCATGGCAGCCTTAAAAGGAAATCCCAAAAGGAGGTCTTTGTAAATTGATTTAATCTCTATTTGGCACTAAGACTCGGACTGATTTCCCAATATTTCTTTTTTTTTTTTATACTGTAAGGGTTGCTTTTTTTTGTACTCATTTTATTCACTTGTGTGTTTGTAAAACGACGGGAAGCAATTACAACTGGTAAATGTTTTTATCTAGGTCAAAAGCCAATCCAGTCAGATTGAGAAAGCAGGCATGTTTCCCCCCTCCCTCCCTTTTCATTGGGGTTTCAAAGCAGTAAATGACTCCGGTCATGTATGTGCTGTTAGATGGGATGTTAAAACTCTTGAAACCACACCAAGGGAGACACTGGGGTATTATTAGTATCATCCAGTGGCTGATGGGTACTCTAATCTAAGCAAGTAAATTAGGAAGCAGAAAACGTGTTCACTGAGAGCTAAATAAGATGGTGCTGTGTTGAAGGACACAAACTAAAGATGTTTTCCTTCGGTTTAAGCTGTATATTAATGTTACTATTAATAGTTTTAACAAAATGCAAAACTAAAACATGATCTTTTGTAAAGAAATATATAAAAAAAAATTAACTGATATTCCAAAGTAATCCTCACTTTGCTTTCTGTCATTCAGAAACCAAAAAGCAATCTTTAGGTCGACAGAGAGCAAGAGAGGTCCTAATGCAAACTGTAAGAAGAAGAAAAAAAAAAAAAAAGACATCCCAGACTTGACACTTGCACTAGTCCACCATTTTTGCACAAGCTACAGAGATCCGGGATGAACACGGCCATCACTGCGACGTTTAAAGTGGCAAAACAAAGATGGGATCGATGTCCTTTTGAACCAAGAGTAATAATTTGTACTTGTGTTGG
Organism: Cyprinodon tularosa; assembly: GCF_016077235.1. Lineage (NCBI taxonomy): Eukaryota > Metazoa > Chordata > Actinopteri > Cyprinodontiformes > Cyprinodontidae > Cyprinodon > Cyprinodon tularosa. Next base: position 183,586 of record NW_024039751.1, read on the forward strand.
AAACTGTATCTTGTGTGTACGGCAAGGACTAGGGAGCTCGAACCTCAAGCCTGGGATTACACACACACACACACAGACACGGTATTGCACTGTCCAAACTAGATAATGTTTTTATGGAGATCTGCTTTATATTCCCTTATGTTTCATGGTCACTTTTGATTATCACTATTGTTATAACTGTACTACTACTTATACAATTTATTATTACTCCTCATCACTGTTTTTTTTTTATTCTTCTTGATTCATAATGGTTTTAAATGCCACTGCTCTGCTCAGAAGGAGTATGGTATTCCTATGAATATTGAACAATAATAGTGGCAGTGTTGTTAATTGTTAGATTTATAATTAAGCTTAATTTTCCTCCTCACTTGTACCTGCCTTTGTGTTTGGTCTCCATTATGCTTTCTTTGTTATACAGAAAAACAAATAAAACCAGTTGAACAACAAACAGGAGGAGGGTGGTCTGATTTTATTAAACCTGTGGAACGATGACTATATCTGAAGAGAAGTCGCTGTTTATTTGGATAAATTCTGTTTGAAAGGATCACTGTTTTTTTTTAATGTGTACATCTGTGAGATCTCAGGTTGTCTAGGTTCTGCTGAAGATCTGAATGGAAGACCTCATCAGCAGGTAACGTATTACCTTTTTTTTAGGGCAAGTAGTTTAAATGTTTGTTTAGGAAAACGATCTATGCTGACTATTTGCACAGTGCATGCCAGATATTTAAGAACTAGATAACTTAGTGGTTAAGATGAAACACCCACTGCAGAGCTTTCTATGAAATGTTTTTCTATAGTTTTATAACAGCTTTTGTATTTCCCTTCAGGTATAAAATATTTCTTATCTTGTGGGTCACAGCGGGGATTTTTTTTATTGGATACTTTCACATCTGGAGAAGAACACTTACATGCGGGTGCTGTTCCTGGACTTCAGCTTTCAACACCATCATCCCACAGCATCTGATCGGCAAACTAGAACATCTGGGCTTCAATAAACCCCTCTGCAATTGGCTGCTAGACTTCCTCACCAACAGACCTCAGTCAGTCCGGGTTGGACTGAACACCTCTGATGTCATCACCCTAAGCACAGGCTCCCCTCAGGGCTGCGTCCTGATGATATAAGACTGCGCCTCCACGTTCACCACCAATCACATTCTGAAGTTTGCAGATGACACCACCTAGGTAGGCCTCATCAGAGAACAACCAGCAGGGCTACAGAGAGGAGGTGGAGCAGCTGGTGCTGAGATAACAGCCTGATCCTGAACGTGGAGAAGACGAAGATCATCTTGGTCTTCAGGAAGAAGCGGCCTAACTACGCTCCACTGGTCAGCCGTAGAGGTGGTCAGCAGCACCAAATTCCTGGGGGTGAACATCACAGACACCCTCACCTGGACTATAAACACCACCTCACTGGTCAAAAGGGCACAAAAGCACTTGTACTTCCTGCAGAGGATGAGGAGAGCCCACCTATCCTCACCACCTTCTACAGAAGCACTATAGAGAGTGTTCTGACCAGCTGTCTCACTGTGTGGTGTGGAGGCTGCAGCGCCTCAGACTGGAAGAAGGTGAGGAGAGTGGTGAAAACTGCAGAGAAGATCATAAGGGCTCCTCTTCCCTCCATTAGACATTTAATCCCAGCGCTGCGTGTCCTGAGCCCATCACCGCTCACACCCCCACCATGGACTGTTCTCCCTGCTGCCCTCTGGGAAGAGGCTTCGCAGTTCTGTAACAGCTTTTTCCCTGCTGCCATAAGACTGTTGAAACTCTAAGCAAGTCCCAAATCGAGACTCTGCATTACACTTGAAAACATATTTGCACTACATGGCCAATTTTCCCCTCTAAAGTGAACTTATCAGCTCAGTTTTCTCATATTCTTCTTTATAAATGCAAATGTTAATTTAACTGCTGCAATCTTCTCATTCAGTTTAAAAACTATTCATTGAAATGTTGTTTTGTATACACATGGTGTATAGAAAATGACAAAGTTTCTTTCATTTAGCTCTCTTGCATTGCTCCTTTATCCACCACCTACTGGCCTAGTAGTGTAAGTTCACTAAAATAAAAAAAATTAAGGCTGTCTTTTTCTAATTTTAACCACATATGTATCAATCTTCCTACTATGTGTGAATTTTATTTCTTAAAAGAAACTTTGATATAATTAAACTGCAAAAGACCAATGTTAAAATTTGGAAAGATCAACATGATTAATCATCAGTAAAAAAAAAAAGCCTCACTTTTCTGATGTCAAAAATCATGGTTTATTTTACTTTAATCTACCTTTATTTTTATGATCACTAAATGATCTTGTATAGTTTTATTATATTCAATACAGTAGTAGACAGGATGATAAGGTCAGAATTATTTATAGTAAGCAGCTGATGATAAATAGCGCTAGAGTGTAAAGTTGGCATAGCCTTAGTGGTCAGGTGTGAGATCTTTTTTTATTTTATTTTTTTACTGACAAGAATGTTAGAATATATGTGGCTGCATTCATTTTTTTCTGTATTGATTCCAGTCAACATATAGTAGAAAACACTGAAGTATGTTCTAGTCTAAATAGTTTTCCTCTGATTGGACTTTAAGAAAAACGGGCAGTAGGAAAAACATGAGTGATGCTGCAAAAATTATATTGTATTATATAGGAAGCTGCAAGGAACCTTTTCAACTGACTGTAAAGCAAAAATACCTTATAGCGTTATGGCTTTCTGGGAAGAAGTTTTATAGGCATGAAAATGGGCATTTCAGTGTGTGTTAACGGAGCGGCAAGTTGGAAAGACATCATTCATGTCTCTAGATGTGTGAAGTTGGTAAAGACCAAATGCAAAATATTTGCAACCGTCACTGTTACATAATGCTAATGGGTTTGAATACCATGGTATGCCACACTTTTTATTTATTTTTTATTGTAAAAGCATGTATGATTATCTTTTCACTTCCCAATTACCCTGCGTTTTTATACATTATTCTCCTTTACGACTAAAATAATCACTGATCCCAACAAACTGTTGTTTATATCCCTGTCATTATTTTTTTTTTCAGCTTTTTTATGGTCATTACACCGTCAATTCAGTTTATTTATATAGCACCAATTCACAACACAAGTAATCTCAAGGCACTTTACAGTTCAACCAGATCAAACAGTCAAATTGATTCAAAGTTTTCTATCTAAGGAAAACTGGTTGATTGCATCGACTCATTGACTCAAATGCAATCCCTTACACTAAGCGGCACTTGTAGCGACAGTGGAGAGGAAAAACTCCCTTTAACAGGAAGAAACCTCCAGCAGAACCAGGCTCAGTGTGAGTGGCCATCTGCCGAGGCTGACTGGGGTTCATGCGGCGCCCATGGAGCAGCGTGGGGTTCAGGGTTTTTGCTCAGGGACCCCAGAGGGGCAATTTTTGGGACTGGGGCCCAAACCTTTGGATTTCAAGCATAATGCCCTCACCACTAGGCTGCAACTCACCTAAATTCCAATATTATTCTAGAATCTTAAATATTCTGGAGTGTCTTGTCAGTAAATGCATATAAATCAACTTTTTACACACTTTTTTTGTCTGGGTTATCTTTAGTGGTACATTTTATCTAACTGTAAATATTCTGCTTTTATTTCCATCTGTATGCTATCATACATGCAGCCTAGCTACTCAAAATCTATGAATTATTTATGCAGCATGATAGCCATTTTATTCTTAAATATTAGAAAAAATTCAACACTTCAATGCGGTTTTATAATTTTTTTTAATAGTATTGTTTCCTATCAAAAAAAATCATTCACTAAAAACCTTAAAATGTAATAGATATAAACTTTTTGGAAGAACACAGTCTGTTCCTGTTTCCATGTACATAATTCTATAGAAAATGTCTTAATTGATTTAAAAAAGAATGACCTGGTTCAGTTAGGTCAGAGAGGGTGAGGCTGTTGATATGACTCTCAAATACTACTGGAATGTATTGGGTGAGCAGCTGGCTTAAGTTATTTGGTAACGGATAGCAGTCTGATTGACAGGTATCTAATCCAATCAAATGCGTACGACGCCATTCGCGGACCGGAAAGCCCCCGCGCCATTGTCCAATGAGCACACGGCAGATACTGAAACGGTTGGTTACGAACGCTCTTTAGCCCAATAGAATCACGAGATTTACGCCCGCAGTGATAAATGACTCCGCCCATTGCCTTCCATTTCTGAACTGAGGAGACACCGCCGCGTTCGCGTACCGTCCGTACCAGTTTTTTTTATATACATGTTTAAGTGAGAAAAATAACTCGGTTCAGTGTCGTAGGTTTTGCGGAATTGCCTTAATATAGCGGAAGAAGCGGAACACTTTAAGTGTCGCGGTACGCTGTTCGAGTTCTAGCTAAAGCTAGCTTTTATTTCATATTTTAACTTTACAAAGCGGCGTTTTCCGCCGTTTTTTTTTTTTTCCTTCTCGCCGCCCCGCTCACTCTACCCCCTTGTGTGTGAGTGGGGGCCTGCAACGTCGGTTTAGCCACGAGGCGCGTCGGTTGTGTCGGATTAGAGCGATGGCAGAGTTCGGCAACGGACTAGCAGATGAATCTCTACTAGATTCAGATCCCGGACATCCCGAACTGGAGGACCCAGGTGTCGGCGACGAAGATCCGGGATTAGAAGAGGGAGAGGCCGCCATTGAAGACCCGGTGAGTAAAGGGTATTGTTCCACGAGTGAAAATCGCCTCTAGTAACTAGACGCGTCAATACAACATAGACACTGATATGAATGAAATGTAAAATATAGGAATACAGTTATTCTCTCTCCCTCCCCCCTCCTCCTCAACAAATCATGGGTCACATGCCGTTCTGTAATGCTACCTCGGTATCAACTGCCATTGTGGTTCTTTCAGTGCAGCAGTACTGGGTGGTGACATGCGTGGTGTCCGCGGCCATCTTGGCGCAAGAGCAACGCCAGTTTCTCTGCGCTAGAGAGAGCAGCCCTAGCCGGTTGGGGGTGGGGGGTTTGAAAAAAAAAAATGCAGGACGGAGATGCGGGACACTGTTGGGGCGAGCACCGGACAGGCCGCAGCCGTTAGCTGTCATTTTCCAGCTCCATCTCCTTTGAGAAGGCGACCGTCTTACGGTAATTTACCATATTCTATTTATTTTTTTTATTTTATTTTCGCTGCGGTGTCAGGCGTTGCTGTACGCGCGCGCCCGCGAATGACCCAGCGGCTAACGTTAGCATCGATGCTGCACCCCGAAAAGACCAGCGAACCGGCCAACCGTTATTCGGTTTCCGGATAAATCTACAGCGCGTCATGTTTGGCTGTTGGCCTTAATTATATCACGCGATAATATCAACTCTCATGAGCTCGTATCAATTAAGCGAACAATAAAGCTGGATCAGGCCGACATACTCTTTCGCCATATTTTTCGTGCCTTTTGGCCGACTGTGCGCGCGTTAACATGCATCACTGGGAGTTCAAAATGAACGCCAACAGCACAATTTCATTTACATTTGCACATGCGCATCCTATATTTTTGCATTAGTGCATTAGCATTTCCAATTATGTGATTACATGCTTGTTTTATTTTGTGCAAGGAAAAATCGTGGCTCGGAATGCAGAATAGTAAAAAGGGGGTCTGCGGTATTTAAGGGGCTGGGTTTTTTTGTTTGCTAGAGCAAGGAGATTGAATGAGCAGAGGGAGGGGAGAGAGATCTTGGCCTTTATATGCGACAAAAAATAGTTGAACCTGTCAGATGCCGGCGGATTATACATCCTGTCTTGAACGATGCTCAGGTTGTCTATAGTTTGAGATTCTGCATAAAAAATATACCAATTTTATAGCTTCATCTTGGCTGCCTTGCCTCCACTTTTTAGCCAATTATTGGAGGATCTAAATTTAAATTGGTCCAAGGGTGTTTCCAAGACCAAATGTGGAATATTTCAGGTGGAGGCAATTGCTCTGAATGATGCTGTAGCTACTCCCACTGTGCTGCAGTGCACCACTGTCAGACAGGAGGGACTGCTCACACGTGAGGGCACAGGGAAGTCTCTATTCACTGCCAATGAAGAGGATTTTACATGAAAATGTTATTGGAGAACTATATGAAGTAAAGAATGACAAATGTATGATTATTTGAGTGGTTATTTGCTGCATTTCATTGCCTTGTACCTGTGCAATTACAGTAAAGTTGAATCTAATCTATTTTGACACAGAGAGGTTTGTGCAGTTTAATGACATACCAATGTGTAAACACAATAATTGTGTCAATTCAATATTGACATGTGTTAGGTTTGCTGTGCTATATATTTACTTCTGTTTGCAGATGTCAGTTTTTTTTAAGGGGGGGTCAATTGGGATTAATTGCAATTAGCATTAAAAACTATGAAGGCTTTTTTTTTTTTTTAAATCAGCGAACATTTTCATCAGCAGGTTAAACTTAAATCTGTTGTTGGGTTTTATAGAAATCACATGAAGTTTAGGGTTATGCACTTTAATGTCGTAATGGGGGTGACTTTATTTGGATCTCCTACTGTGTATCTACACATTTTTTTTTTCATACCCTCGTATGCTTTAGCATAAAACTAAAATGTCAGGTCAGACTCTTTTATAAAACCAAAAATGGTATCCTTTAATTTGCAGTGAGAGGGGCTGCTGCATAGGGCTGTAGTCTGTTTCTACTGCAGTAAGGACTTTCAGACAAGTTTGTTTGTTTTTAGAGTTCTGATTTCGAGAGGCTGATTAGAATATTCCTGTTTCTGAAGGAACTGGAGGCAATTAAAGCTCGGGTCCGAGAGATGGAGGAAGAGGCCGAAAAGCTGAAGGAGCTACAGAACGAGGTGGAGAAACAGATGAATCTCAGCCCCCCACCAGGTATGTTCGTCTTCCCCATTATTTGTTTTTTTTTTTTTTTCTCTTGTCTTTGTTGCAGTGAGTTTTTTTTTTTATATGGGTTGCTTACTGTCTTAAATAGGGCTGGGTACCGAACTTCGGTACTTTTATGGTACCGACCGAAATGCTTCGGTTCTACAGAGTATCGAAACATGCCTCGTCTTTCGGTACCAAGTTTCGGTGATTGGCTGGAACACTTAAGGTGATTGCGTCATCCAGGAAAAATACACAGGTGGTCACGCCTACAGCCAGGGTTCATGTGTATCTTTTGTGAACTGGTTGCAGCGTCGCGGAACCCCTTTAAAATGCCGCCCAGGTCAAAAGTGCGGCTTCACTTTATTAAGACTGATGCTAATAGTGCACAATGCAATACATCGTGCACGGAAACAATTTAAGAGCAGAAAGTTGCTCTGTGTTTGACTGCAAGAAGAGCGGACCGCAGCCAGCGCGACCATCCTCCTCTCAGCAGCCCGTGGGCAGAGCAAAGCCAGAGCGGAGTGAATCATGCTGCTTTCAAACTGGACGCAGCAAGAGCAGCAAAATCTCGTCTGCTGCTTCCTTTTTGCTGCTTGTACCAGCTTCTGACGCGCTGCTGAAGAAGCTTTGCTGCTCTGGCTGCGCGGTCGCAAAGTGGGTCAGACGCGCGTTGGGCGGAGCTACTCTATCCTTTATTTGCCTTGCAGCTATATTTGCTGTGATCAGTGGGAATAAAGTAGTTTTATTATGTTTTTAAGTGGGAAAATCCACCTGAAAACGTGATCAGTGCAGTCAGTTCATCCTGCCTTCAATATTTCTGTCGGAGCCGCTCAGACCCCCCATACCAGCGGTGCGCTGTCAGTAGGATCCCATTCAACGGGCTTGTTTGTCAGACATGGTAATTTTTCTAAAGGAAAACTGCTAAGTAAAAAGGTCCTCAATGTTACAGTGAATATTAGACACTGAATTATTTATTTTTTTATGTAAGAGGAAAAATGTAAATGGAAAAACAGAGCTTAAAATAAAACTCAAGATTTGTACTTTTTTATGTTGTGTAATTTTCTTTTTTTTCGAATTGATATTATAAAACTGGTATCGAAAAAAGTATCGTTCAGGAACCGGTATCGAAGTGAAGGTATCGGTATTGGTACCGGAACCGAAATTTTTTTAACAATACCCAGCCCTAGTCTTAAAGACACTTGGGTTGATGCATTTGTTCATTAAGTTACCCAGTTCTCCTTTAAGTTGGCTGAAACTCAAGCATGTTTAAATGACAAAATGACTTGGAGTAGTGAGCCAGTAGGATTACTTCATATTTCACTGTCCACCCCGCCACCTATTCCACCTTCATGCTACTATTGGATGAAAAATAAAGTGTCAGGTTTTGTGTTTCTGCTGGGTCTCAGTGCAATAAATCCCCTCAGTTCTGCAGTTATGTTCTCACTGCAGGCAAATGCAACCTAAATACTTTGGTATACTTTGGGCCATTGGTGATCCATATTCAGCTTTTAATTTGAGTCAGTTATGTTCCTTTTCACGTTAAAAAAAATCTGAATTGTAGCGCCTCTGTGTTTTTTAAAATGTGAGCGCTCAAGCCCATTTCATCCAACTCGTTACCCTGGCTTTAGCCCCTTTCCAACTTAAAACGCATGTTTTTCAAATCTGGGTCGACCCGCTAACAATCGGCATTTGGCTGCCTTCAAACTGGCAAAAAAAGCTTGGTCTATCCCCTAGCTGAAAATCCGTGGCCTCTGTCCCCCAGCAGCTGCGTGTCCGGCGACGCCTCATGCCATTTACTGTTGATGTCACCCCTGCAACAGAAATCAGGAAAGTAAACAATGGAGAGCAGCATGTAAGAAACCCTGGGCGTAGTTCTTTTAATGTTTTTCTCTTTTATCTGTCCGAATTTCTCACCAGTGCTGCGCCAAATGTAAATGTCGTTTCGACTTGTTAGATCAGAAGCTAGTGGCGCGCTGTGCTGATGTCCATACGTTGTGCTCAGTGGTGTTGCTAATTTAGCAGGTCAACCTGGGTCTGGTGTTCCCACAGCATGCCGATAAGAGCCGAAGCGATTTTAACGCGGATCGCTTGGAAAGATCAACATGATACTAACTCCAGCAACAGCACTCATTGCTCCAACACATTAGAATCAGTTCTGCTCTCTTCTTCTCTCCCCTCTATTCGTCTTATAAGATGATCATGATGTCAGCTCCCATGGTTAAAGAGATTATAATGACACAGAGTTTCTGACACCTGTTATTACTTCTGAATATGGTTTGCTGCTGTGTGATGTCCACACTGTTCGTCTGTGCATATGGGCCCTGTTCGGGGCCATAAATGGTTCAGACTGGAGTCTGGTGGCTGCATGAAACTAGTAGTGTTAGCTGCCATGTGAGAAAATTGTTGAGTATCAAGCAGTGTGAATGTAGCTTTAGATGTTAGCACTGTGTTGTAGTGGTCCAAATATGCAACCATGTTAAACCTAAGAAAATGAAAGTTGAAACTTTCAAGCTGTTAGAATCACTGTTATTAGGTCTGCTTGACCTAATAACTTCTGGAACTTGCAGAGCCGTTTGATAGCTGTTTTTCTTCTTCAGTTCACAGATTTTTAAATTCCACTAGATATCCGACGTGTCTCTGCTTTAACCCAACTCTGTTAAATAACTGGATCATTAGTAGGATCATTCTGGGGGGCAAAATCTTCAACATTGGATTGGCAGGAGTGTAAAGTGTACATTTAACAGGGCAGGACCACCGTTATTGCAGCTTTTGAGCTAACGCAGGCTGAGTAGTAGAGCAATGTTTCTTTCTTGGGCTCTGATTGTATTTAGTTAATTGCCTATAGTCAACACATCTAATTTTGAAAGATGCATTTTATCATCAATTCTGTCATTACCACAAAAAAGATCAACAATTTATCAGCCTGAGCAATTGGAGGAGAAAAGGGGATCTAGGTTTATTCCTCCTGTTATCAGTACCAGCTTAAATAGTTAATATTGAAATCTCCTTAACAACTGGATTGTTGTTCTTGTGATGTACACAAATAAAGGGAACATTCAAATGACACGACTTAGTTTTATTTATTTTTTTTTTAAGCCTTCTGTTGTCCAAATTAACTCTCTGAGGGTCTTTTTACTCAAACTCACAGCCTCAGGATTCCAAGCTCTATGCCCTAACCACTAGGTCACCACTCCCCCTACATCTGCATTTGACCCATCCCCTTGGGGAGCAATGGGCTGCCATGGTGAGGTGCCCTGGGAGCAATGTGGGGTTAAGGGTCTTGGTCAGACTCCCAGAGTGGCAGTCTGTGAGCTTGAACTAAAAACCTCAGGGTTCCAAGCTCTACACCCTAACCACTAGGGGTGTAAATCACACCCATCATGGCGATTCGATTCAGTAGGGCTGCAACTAACGATTATTTTAAAAATCGATGAATCGGCTGATTATTTTTCCGATTAATCGATGAATCGGAAAAAAAATATTTTTTATATTAACCTCTTTATTCCAAAATAAACATTTTAGACAGAACAAACAAGCACACAAGTACAGGTTGCTCATTAACTGTACTGGTGCAATATGAAAAATAAATGTTTGTGTTAAAACTACGCAAACTTACATGACAAATGTAGCTGTACATCCACAAAATATAGGGTAGTTTGTTTCATAAAGCACAAAAAAAGACAGGCATTTTTGTTTTTTAAAGCCCCTAAGGGGTTCAAACAATAGGTCCCCCCATTTCAACAAATGAGTTTTTTTTAGACTAGAAGAGTTCTGCCTTTTAAGACAGGAAAGTATAGCAGTTAAAGTTGCTACTTGAGAAAATACTTAACCATAGAGATGAAAATAGCCCTGTGATTCAAATTATAAATTGTATTTGGAATAAAAATGAGAGAACTAGGGGTGCTAAAAAACACATCCTCCAAAGACAGATATTTACATGGAAATGTGGCATATAATTAATTGACATTACTGATCTTGCTGGATTTTATTCTGCTTTACTTCCATAAATTGCAGGATCTTCTTTATCTTTGCCAGAAGATTTAAACTTTAAAAGCCTTGCCTTCATAATTTGCAAGTAAATTTATTTATAAAGAAAACATAAACGCTGCTTAAGCTAATTCAAATGAAATTAAAAGTAAAATAAGTAGCCAACCTTATCACTGTCTGTAACCTACTAACACGGTAAGGAAAGCATCAGATGAGCTACCTGAGAAACCAACGTAACGTTTCCCCACTTTAAAACCAAACAAACATGGTTACTCATCCTGCTGATCAGCTCTCTTCACTGCCATTGAAGGCTCCAACGTGTTTTCTTTTCAGGTGCTGCGTCATAACAGTGGTGCTTCCGTGCCATGTTCATTTGTTTTGACAAAAGTTGCATGTTACGACTTTTTTCACTTTACAAAGCGCAGGCTATTTTAATAATTGTGATCAATTTGCGCCGTCAATCCCGCCGCATGCGCGCGTCATTTGCAGTCTGAACGCTGAGGGTAAATTCCTCACTAAATTCCTGCGGCTCTGCCTGCAGCGCTGAGAGGGATTCCTGTGGGAGAGGGAGAAAGGGGTTGGGATGGGGGGGGCGCCCCACAGCAGGCAAAAGCCGCCAGTGACACCGTAAAAAGTCGCCAGATTTGTCGCAAGTTGCTTTTTTGAAAAATAGTCGCTGGAGGGGTCTGAAAAGTCTCTGAGTTGGCAACACTGCACCTGCGGCGCTGACTCGCTCCGCCATATATTTTTTTTCCTTCCCCGGATGACGGCGGCGGCGGATGACGCATTAATCGCGGGACACAACTAATCGATGATTAAATTCGTTGCCAACGCTTTTAAAAGTCGATTTTTATCGATTTTATCGATTCGTTGTTGCAGCCCTACGATTCAGTATCAATTTCCCGACCCAAATTTTCACACAAATGACTCAAACCCACAAGGGGTGTGTAAGTCATCTTTTTCCTCCGCCATTTGCATACCCAAGCGGAAAAGCTAATAATTAAGGAACTGTAAGGCCAAATGATTTGTGAGACATTATTTGAAAGCTTACACATTCTTGTTTCTAAAAATATGAGAAGTGTGACTTAAACACTGCCTAAACTGCATCCGTTCAAACGTGACTCCTAGTTTTGTTTTTTGTTTTTTTTTTTGTTTTTATATTTCTGGAAAATAGTAGGTCTTTTCTTAATAGCAGTAACAAGGAAAGGCTCGATACTATATAATAACTTTGTCAGACCTATGGGACTTTTAACTTCGTGTTTCCAAATTGTGCTTATTGCTGTTACACAAAATTTTGAGAAAAATTCGCACTGAAGCATTTTGATGACCACTGAACATTTTTGAAGCATTTTGAAGCATGCAATCAATTGTTTTCTGTTTTCTTTTGTTGGCTGGAAAATTATGAACACAAACATACCCAAGATCGAAGGCAGCTGTTTCGGGAAATAAGTCTTATTAGCAAGATGCTAAGCGTTAGCCCTGACAAGCAAACTTTTATTTTTATTACAAATATGCTGGATTAGATTTAATTGTTGAACCCTGATAAACAAGCAGGATATAAACAGTTGAAGATTGGATTTATAAAATGGCCTCAGGATCTCTTTAATACAAAAGCAAAGAGCGGTTGTACTAGACTTATGTTTTTTTTTTTTTTTTACCCCCTGCATCTTCTGGAGATGATTATATAACTATCTTGTTATCACGGCTAAACCATTAATTGTTTTCTCGAAACGATTAACCTGTAAGAGTAATGAATGAGGCTGGCCAACAGCCCTGGATTCCCAGTCAATCAATGCCTGCGGTTCCCGTAGTTGTGCAGCAGCGGTTTTATCAAAACCTTTCTTCTGGACTCATTCATTTCAAACTGTTGTCTATTCCATTTGCACAAAAGCTTGTGAAATTGTCAGTGTTGCTACCTAAATGGTCACAGAATTTTGATTTAATTCATATTCTGCGTTGTTTACGTGTGCTCCTAATTTTTTTTTGAGCAGTGCTTTTACAGTGCTGTCCCACAGGTCTGTGTGCATGTCTGGTCACTACCATGGTAAAGACAAAGAAGCCATTACAAATACAGACAATATTCCTACAGAAATGTTCTTTTGCTATTCCTGAGGCCTTCATCAGAAGTAACTTGGTACTTTAAACCTTTGGAACACAATCCTGTTGTATGCAAGGGGGTCTTTAATGTATATTGCATAGCACTTCTTGTTGGAGATGAGAAGGTAGATCTGTTGGTGTGTAAATGTTATGGATGACAACCATGCCGTGTCGACTCTCTTGGTCCATTAAACCAATAACATTAAGGGACAATTGGAGACATCCACCACAGCACCTTTAGCCATAATAATGTCAAATGATTTAAAAATGATACTCTAATTGGGCTGTTATTGCTTTCAATCAGCTTTACAGCTCTAGAAATGCTTTAAACGCATTTAGTTGCACATACATGTGAAACCTGTCTGACCAGTCAGGAATGTTGAAACCGTAATATTTCAACAGCAGTGTGTGTAACAAGGTTCAGTGTTTCCCATTTGGTAAAACCTGCTAATTAAGGTTCCAGAGCTGCATCTAATGGACCCTGTCTGTTTCACAGCAGTCTTATCATCTTATCTGCTTTGTTTTTCTCCTCCAGTTGGTCCTGTCATCATGTCCATCGAGGAGAAGATGGAGGCAGATGGCAGATCTATTTATGTTGGCAATGTAAGTCTTATTTTCTCACTTGGACTCATGTCCACCATGTATCTCAGTTAAAGTTCAAGATCTCCAAAAGATATACATTTTTCCACTTTGTGTAATTATTTGGGTTGATCTTTATAAGTAGACCAGTAACCATTTTTATTTTTGCTTTCACTTTTTAAATTGAACCCTGAAATTTTTAAGTTCCACTTGATGAGGCACTTCCATGTTTTTACTGTTGAAAATACAGCTGTGAGTTGGCTGATGGTATTAGGATAGTTCCTGTGCTGTGAGCTTCAACTCCCTCCTGCTTTGTTAGTATTTTCTTTTCTTCCTGACACTTGTGAGCACTGCCCTGCTGTGGCAGATACATTGTGACCTATGAAACCCATCAACAGCGATAATGTTTGCAAAACAGATTTAAATATGTTCATTTTAAACACCAAGGTTATCTTATCCAGTTTGAATTAAACGTGATATGTTGTCTCCCAGTGACGTACTCATATGCCTTTTCATATCGTCTTTCATCAGGTGGATTATGGAGCCACGGCGGAGGAGCTGGAAGCTCACTTTCATGGCTGTGGTTCAGTAAACAGAGTCACCATTCTATGTGACAAATACACAGGGCATCCCAAGGGGTAATAATGCACCCACTGTTCTCTTTTGTTGTCCCTTGAGTTTCTAAGGATATATTTGGTAATAGTTTTGATCGATTAGTAATCAAATGTAGCGTTTCCCTAGAGCAAGTTTTTTTTTATTTTTATTCAGCTTCAGTTATCATTAAAGGAGGTTTCAGTTCAGTTTGGTTTGTTTAAAACCAGACCTCTAGCAGAATTCAAAATTGTCTTTCATTTTTGTATTTAGACATTTCTGTATCTTTTTTTTCCTCCCACTTTTAGTTTTGCTTACATTGAGTTTGCAGACAAAGAGTCGGTTCGGACAGCTATGGCCCTGGATGAATCCCTTTTCAGAGGCAGACAGATAAAGGTGAGACTGTTGATCTACAGCCAAGGAGAAATGAGCGGTGGCAATCCAAACGAACTGTAACGTTCACTGAGTCTCCTTAACCATCTGTAGGTGGGAGCCAAGAGAACAAACAGACCAGGCATCAGCACCACAGATCGCGGTTTTCCACGGGGTCGGTTCCGATCACGGGGAGGAGGAAGCTTCGCCTCGCGTGCGCGATATTACACCGGTTACCCACCCAGAACCAGAGGACGGGCCTTCAGGTGAGCAGCTGTGGAGACGTCTTCTGTTTCATTCCCTTCATGCAGACCATGCCATTCACAGTTTGATCTGTACGGTAAATTATAACTGTAGGCTTAAACATGAAGGAAAAAGGCCTTCTGTTTTTGTTGCAGTCTTAGGGCCATCTTAGTTCAGTTCAATCATGCGTAGCTGTCCTCTCTTTGGTCTTTGCTACCATATTTAGAGCAGTTGTTGCTCAGTAAGAACAACTCCTGGTTTAATCTCTTTCATTTGTGTAACAGAAAATGTCTGACCCTCAATGTCAGACTCTAATCAGCCACTCCACCACATTCCATGAAACCCTTGCTCTGCTAGTTTAATCAGTGATTTAAGACACATCGCAGGATAAGGCACTGAGAGGCTTTAGATGGGAGCAATAACACTGATATAAATGGATAACACAGAAAATCCCTGAATTACTCATTTAACTGTTTAGTTTGTTTGGTTAAAGAAAGTCTAATGCTAAATATTCCCCTGTTACTGTTTCTAACAGCGTATTGCCCCTCCTTCATTAATCAGCAGCATAGGCTAATATGTAGTCCTCTCCCCCAGAGAGTAGCGCACAGACTGTTCTTCTTGAACCGGCCTTGATGGGGCCCCATCTGGTAGCTACATCAGGAATTTACCACCAGTTTATTTCAGATTGTGCTGCAATGGAACAGAATGAGCTGAACATCTGGTCCACATGTAACATTTCACCAGTGCTTTGTCTTGTTGTGGTATCTGCATCAAAATCTTTGCATGGAGCTTTTGCAAGCTTGGGAAGATTTTCACTTTTTGGCTGTAATGATGGAGTCACGCTCCAAAAGATAACGTACTTGTCTGACTGGAAATGTTCTCTGTTCTAAACTAATTCCTCCTCTGCTACCATGTAATGGTATTAAAGGATTATGCTGCCAAATAACATTTGTGTAGTTTCTACAATTCGCCAACCCATTGGAAGAAAGACGTGCTACTGCTGCTAACATTATAAACTATATAGATTAAAGTTAATGTTTATAATGCTGCATGGTATTTAAAACTGCAGTCAGCGCATTATTGAAGTGTGAATTAACATGGTAACAGAGATGCTTGAATGCAGGATTAGGTAGGCCAAAAAATTTCAGGTCTACATGAGTAAAATTATTTCTAGCCAGAAGTAATTTGGTATCTAATTTAACCATCTTTTAGAACCAAATCATTACATTTCCTCTGATCTGAATTGAAGTCCGTTCCATTTATAATCCTTAGTAAACAGCCTGTTTTACACAAACAAAACCAGCTGACCTTTGACTTTTATTAAAGATAAATACTAAAGATGGTTCAGCTCTATAGAGAAATTTGATTGAGAGATTTTTACTTTCCAAAGTAAAGTCTTTGACCTTTACATCTTATCTGTCCCTCCATCTAGAATGTGATAATCTGTGGTAGTTATATTCCTGCTAAACAGTTGGAATATTTAAGGCTATGTTCACACAGCAGCCTGAAGTGACCCAAATCCCATTTATTTTTTATTTCTCATAAACAACAATGTGAACGGCAACGCAGAAAAATGGGATTTCACAAAAAATCGGAATCGAGCATCAAGGCCTGCAGTGTGAGTGTAGCCTAAGTTTGTATCCATGACGACCCAAACAACAAATGTTGCTCTTCAGACCATCGTTTGTATGGATGCCATCCAGCAGGTCTGGATTGTAGTAGGAGCTAACACGGAGGTTGGTCTGAAGAAATTATGTAGACACTTTCAGAGCAGTGGTCTGCAGCAACAGGTGGGGGAAGGGGGCCATGCTCCATTCAGTTGAAATGAAGAACATTTTCCTGATGGGAGCATCTAGGGCTGGATGTGATCTCATATCATTATAGTGATTAATCCTCCAAGCACGTGCAGTGAAAAGCCAAGATCTGATGCCTGCCTGAATGTAGAATGGTGTGCATGGGTAGTTTTTCCTTTGTTTGGATTTTCTTGTCCTTTTTTTGCATGAACATGACCCTCCTCTCACACGGCACACACTCTCCATCAGCTCAGTGTCAGCTTCACAGCGCTCACTCCCAGAAACGAGGGTTCATTACTGCAGCCTGACCTCGGCATCTGGCCTATCAACCAGTGGACCGTCGGTCCCAGTGTGACCTGTTGGTGCTGTCTGTGTGACTGAGAGAAAATATGTGAAGCTCTGCGTGGCACCACTGTATGTCGCTCTGTGTTTGAATGTGGGATATAATGCTGCAGCTCTGAGTCATGTGCACAAAGTGTGTGTGTGTGTGTGTGTGTGTGTGGTGCTGTTTGTCCTCATGGTCTTTCCCCACAGTGACCCCAGAGGAGACTCACACACACACACAGAGAGAGAGAGAGAAAGAGGGAGGGTGCCATTGCTGTCCCCTCACACCCCAACACTTGTTTTCACCTTATATCTAAAATAAATTTCCTTTTTTTTTTTTTAAAGCTGCTTCCAGCTGATTTTTATTTTTTTTCCAAACTATAGCCTTTCCTCCGCACTGATTTTTAAAGATAGTCTGTCTACTTTATTCGTTTCGTTTACGTCTAGGCCTGAATTCAAATCTCTTCTCCCCTCACATATATCTATATATTATCACACCAGGAAATTGGTGTCCATCTTAAAGCGAACAGGAAAAAAAATCTCACCCTCTTTTTCTCTCTCTTTTCCAGGGGCCGAGCGCGACCATCATCGTGGTATTCCCCTTACTAAACACCCCCCCCTCCCCAGTACTCCCTTACTATCAGTCCCCCCCTCCCATCTCTGTTCCATTTGAAAACACATGCACACACATGACCACACACTATGAAAGTCCCCCCCCCTTCCCTCCCCTCCAAAAAAGAAGAAACCACAGAGGAGAGGATTAAAAAAAATATAAAAAAGACAAAAAATGGAAAAGAAAAAAGCCTCTCCTGGACAGAGAGAGACTGGCTGGCCGGTGTGAGATTGTGTGAAAGCGTGCGTGTGCAGAGCGTGATGCGGTCACACCTGGTAAGGTAAACCTTGGTTGGCCATTGGTGGGGAGGGACATGCGCTGGCAGTTATTTGTTGGTTTTTGTTTGTTTATGAAGGGGGGGGGGGGGTTAAAGTGTTTTTTAAAAAGAGAGAAAGATGGTATCTCAGGCTGCAGATGTGTCTCCTTTGGTCTGGCTGTGACCTACTGCTTTCACACCATCACCAGTACAGCCCACCCACTCACCTTCCACCACCATCAAAAAAAAAAAAAAAAAGAATGGGAGGTAGGGAGAAAAAATAGGGAGGGAAGTAAGGTTCACTATTCAACTGTTTTTTGTTGTTAGCGCATCAGCTTGTTACTTGTAGTTTGAGTGTTTGTTGATGCAACTCTGTTGTCTGGAGTTTGTCATTACTCCCTAACCCCCCCCTCCCTCCTCACCTCCTTTTGTGTCAGTTTCCTGGCTTTTACACCCCCTCCCCTTTTTTTATATTAGTTTTTTTATTTATGGGTTATTTTCAGCTGTCCTGTGCTTCCTGGACAGCGAGGAACTCCATGATTCTTTTTTTTTTCTTCCCCACTTTATTGATTAGTTTTTTTTCTTTAGTTCCCTCCCCCTCTACACCTTGTCTTCCATCTCTCCTCCCACTCCACCTCATCCTGTCTCCCCCCCTCCTCTCTTTGTATATTAGACCACTTCTTGTCGTTTCAGGTTTCAAGACCAGTGGAGGCTGACAACCCCTCCCCAGGTGGCGCCGGCCCCCCCCACCGTCTCGGCAGCATCTCTGTCTCTCTCCGCTCCTGCTATGCACACTCACCCCATCCTATCAGTGTGGGGCGGCGGGGGAGGGGGGCAGGGCGACCACAGGCCTACCGCTGGAGGCATTTACTACAACAGCAAACGCTGACGACGCTTTTTAACTAACACCTTAAAAAAAAAGAAAATAAAACACACGCATCACACATCGTCCAAGACAAACATACACACCTAACCAAACGCAGCAGTAATGACGGTCAGCCAAGCCAACACATGACTTCTACACCCAGAGCCGAAGCCAATAATAGCTGAGAGGCAGACAGGCAAGTTAAGAGGGGGGGAGAGTGAGATGGGAGAGTAGGTGATTCATTATGGAGGTGTCCTGAGGGCGCCCCCTTTCTCTGAGCAGGCGCAGTGCAGCCACGGCTTGTCTGAGAGAGGCTGCTGAGCTAACAGCATGGATTTCAATTGAAGAGTGGGCTGGAGCTGTTTTTAGGGTGGGGGAAGTTGGGGCTAGGGTTTGTCTGGAGACCTTTTTGATTTCTTTTTTTTATTTTGAAAAAAAAAAAGGGAGGGAGGGGTTTGACAAATGTTTTGCTTTTTTATTTTTAATTTTTAACCCATGAGTCTGTAATTAGGAGGAAAAAAATAAAGACATTGTGTAAAAATGGAACCGCGTCAGCCTTTCTGTTCATCTATTGAAGGGATTAGATGTGTTTTTTTTTTAAAGGTAAATTCCTTTTTTGTCCCACAACTCCACTCTGGGAGCAGTGGGCTGCCATCATGCTTGGCCCAGTGTGGGGTTAAGGGTCTTGCTCAGGGACCCAGAGTGGCAGTCTGTGGGGATCGTAGCGGGTACTTGCAACCTTCCCTTTATTGGCCCTCTACAGATCTTCCATGTGGGATGATGGGTAAAAAACTTTTTATAAGGATCACTATAGGAAAAAAAAAATATCAGAATTGTTTACTCAAAAAGCTTAATTTTGTTTTTTAAGAAATTATCGATCTCTTTATAGAGAATGTTTCTAAATCTAAGGTTAACATCAATTTAAAAACTTAACTAATGTTCAATAAATGAGCCAATGAGACCAGCATAAAAATGTGCTTGAATTTACATCCTTATATGGTTATAAGAATAAAGGGCTTAAATCACAGAAGTCCTAGTTCTGTAAAAAATAAAGACATTGTGTAAAAATGGAACCGCTAGCTGGAATGACTACCTTTTTTTCTTTTGGCTTCTGAACCGCAAACCCTTAAAATATAGTTTGAGTTTGGGAACCATGGAAAGAAAAATGATAGAGGTTAAAAAATTTGATGGAATAGAAAATCCCTTTATTGTCCCAACATTGGGAAATTCAGGTGTTTAAAGCAGCAAAAAGATAAATGGTCACAGAAATGTGGTGCTTTAGAAAAATGTATAAGAATAACAAAATATTGACTGGATGGGTATTTGAAAACAACAGATGTACAAAAGGCATGTTTAAGATAGAAACTGTTAAATCAGTATGAATATAACAACTTATTGAAGTTGTTGGGAGCAATGGCGGTTATAGTTACAGCTGCTGGGAGGAAGGATCTGTGATAACGCTTCCTGGTTCATCATCCCTGCTATTAATGTGATGGAACTAGGTGCTACATGGGTCCCCAATATAAGCTAAAGATTCAAAACCATTTAGAGAAACTTAAGCTAAAGGCTCAGATGTGATATTTGACCAGAGGATAAAAGTCTTAAGCCTGGCTTTGGTTGAAGAAAATTTGTTTCTGAGTTGATGAACTTTCTTTAAAGTAGATGCTGGGATATTAAACCAGCAAAAATTTCCACTTTGGAATCTGTGTAATGACCCACATGAAGCCCAGATGGTCATAACTTGGAGGTAATGTTGGCTTTTAGCTGAGGTAAAAATGCTAAATAAAAACCTCACAGCAGTCAGAAAGGTTGGCCAACAATATAAAAGTATTAAGCTAATCAAACAATCTAAATTGATTAAGATTATACATAAACATGCAGTCTGCTCCTTTAAACTGCTCTTCCCATATTTTGATTTGTAGTAGGTGGCATTGTTAACCAGTGCATATGTTTCTGGAAGTAAACCCTACAAACACCGAGCTGAAATCATTTCCCCAAACAGACAGTTCCCTAGCATTTGTGTAGGATGTACAACTTTAGTCTGATGAAGCAGTAATGGTGTTGCAGTGTTGGTATGCACCCCCAAACCGAGTGATGTGTGCCAAATAGCTGCTGCTGGCAGTGTGTTAAGTGGAGCGAGCAGCAGTGGCCGCCATTAATCCCCCACCAACATCTGGCTGGGTGTCCAGCAGCTGTTCAGAGCGCTGAACGCGGCTACAACCGAGAGGGGTTTTAATCGGACAGGCTTTAGTACACACATCCCATAGAAATGGTAATAACTTGTAGGATAAAGTATATTTAATGCTGTAGTATTTGCCCCATTTATGATGAATGCAGGAAACATGGGTGCCCTCTGGTGGTGATTGCTGAAATTGATTAAATGGGAGGGAAACAAAACCAATCAAAACAATGTGGAGTTTATTCAACATTAGTTACATATTAGAAGTTTAACGTTGGAAAACAGTCTAACAGTTGGTGTATTAAGCTTTTAAATCCCTGAACAGCAAAGTTGGGCTCATCTGTGCTTCTTGAAGGCTGTAGAAAGAAGAAAAAACGATGAGCCATCTTAGCTTAAAGGTAAAACCAAAGCTTAAGTTTAGAATAAACTTACCTCTCCTTTTGGTTTTCTTTTTCATGATTTTCTTCTTTTTCTTTGCTCTAATGGTTTCCCCATCCTGGACAATAAGAATAAACCAAAATTAGCAATGAAATAACAGCAACCGGTGGAGAGTTTTACTGTGAGAACACACCTGTCCACCTTCACCGCCCGTCAGAGCTGTGATGTCGCTGAAGTGCGTGATGCCGCTGAGCTGGCCGGACATGGCCATGGTGCTCCTCTTCCTCGCCTTCCTCTCGTGCTTCGGCACGTTCAGACGCACCATCATCGACTCCTCGTAGTTCTTCCTGTGGAGCTCCTCTCGGCCCTCCCTCTCCGACTGGACGTCTCGCCTGTCCCGGATCTCCTCCGGAGCGTCGCTGTACTGCTGCCTCAGCTCCTGGATCACGGAGCTCCGGAGAGCCACCCGTCGCTGCCGCTCCATCTGAGCCTTCTTCCTGTCTGCCTCTGTCATGTCGCCATCTTGAAAGGTAAAAACCGCCTTTATTAACATCTGAGAAATTAGCTCAACTGAGAAGTTTAGCTCTACCATCGGAGTGGAGTGAGGTTACCGTAATGCACTGGTGCGATCTTTGGAGGTATATATTTCCTGCCACTAGAGTGAGCTGCTTTCTTGTCAGAAGCTCCCTTGTTTGCTTCATCTTCAGAGTCCGATTCGCTCAGCTGGACAATAAGACACAGAAGCATCTTTAATTTATTCTATAGCCAAACTAAAACATTAATAATCCAACAGATAACCGAAAGGATAATCAATACCTCCATAAATTAAGCAAAGTTATGAGAAAAGAGAGAAAAACTGACCTTGCTGACGAGATTTTCCGGATTTGGACGCAGATGCAGCGGGTCATTTTCAGCTAAAAGAAAAAGAACAAATGTATTCAGATCATCCTGCTACTGATAGGCTACTAGAGGTGATCTTTAATGGAAGGAAAACTCCAAACTCGTTTCACCTAAGCTTCCAGTAACAGCTGTGCGCACCAGTTTGTCAATCTGGTACTTCAGTTTGTGGTCCAGAGGTCGCATTTTCTCCAGAACCTTCAGAGAAGGAAAAACTCTCATTAAAAAGGAAAAACTAAATCCATCTTAGACAGGAACTGTCCTCCCTCTGAAAGGCACTCTTACAGTTCTGATTGTGACCACTCTGCTCAAAGCCGCGCTGTCCTTTATCTTCCCTCCTTCCGTCTTGATGCTGATCAGATGAGTGAGGTCCTGAAGGTAGAAGAGCAGGAGGTTGTAGCGAAGGTCCAAGAAGGACAAACCCTGCAAGGGACAATAAATATATATACAAACTAAAGTATCTGGTCAAGTGTTCATACTTTTTTTTTAGCTTCTTCATATTCTAACACTATAAAACCACAACCATCAATGCATTTCACAACATAATGATGTCACAGCCCTAAACGAAGCTGTGCTCAAGTATTAAGTGGAAGCCAAATGATGTAGTTTGCTTTTTACAAATAAAATCCTCCAAACAGAGCATTGTGAGCATGGTGGTGGTGGCATCATGGTGTGGAAATGTTTTTGTTAAGCAGGGGAAGGATGATGGAAGGAGCTAAACCTGAAAATAATAAAAAACACTTCAAATTTTCTTCTACCTTCCAGCAAAACTATGACGGTAAACAAACAGCTGGAGCTACAGTCGTTCAGATCAAAGCATTTCAATTGGTTTCAGTCAAACTTAGAACTGTAAGTACGGCAGTTCTGAGGAGATAAATGGATTTAGGTCTGGACTTATTCCAACACATCAACCCGCTTTGATCTGAAGCATTAAAAGTGTTGCTCATTCTGGATGTTTCCACCTCAGCCTCATGCCTTCCTTCTGAAACAGAATTTTGCAAAATTTTTGGAAAGAACCACCCTCTCCTCTTTAAAAAACAAAATGCACATGCACGACCCTGTACCCGTGCACGAGCCCATTTCTCCTCGTGCACGCTCTGTTTGAAAGTAGCTGTTTGCATCGCTCATACAAGCTTACGTTCCAAAAGAAGGTTTGCACGTCTTCCACTATGTCAGACTGGGGATGAGCAAGTAGGACGACCTTACGTAAACATATCACCAGAATGATTGACAATTAGGAGGACCAATTATTTTGATGATCAATCCCCCCAAAAAAACATCCTCTGCTATACCTTTAAAGGAGAATTCCGGTTTTTAACACTTTTAGCCCATTTTCTGTAGTGTCCAGGATGAAATCGAATGATCGACACCAAAAGTTTGACAGTTGGTCCTGTCTCTGCTTTTTGGCTCATTTAGAATCCACCCCTGGCTGCTTCAGAATGGCTTCCATAGTGCATGTCCGATAATGTCCTTAAAACAACCTTAAACGTTCTTTTTTTAAAATATGCTACTCACCGGGTCGTCAGCGCTGTTCAATGACGTTCCAAAAAAAGTTTCATAAAGAAAAAACGTTCCTGTAGTGTTTTATTTAGCATTTTGTAAATCCCATTGAGTTCTGTAGGAATAGTCAATATTCCCCTGCCACCGGAAACGGAAATGGGGCCTGTTTACACAGTTGTAGTCTTTTCGCTTCACTCTGTGTACTCCGACGTCGAGGTGCTAACGTCTCTGTTAAACACTTAAAAAAACTCTGAAAATGGAATACGAAAGGTGGATTCTTGATTCTCGTCGTCGGAGTACACAGAGTGAAGCGAAAAGACTACAACTGTGTAAACAGGCCCCATTTCCGTTTCCGGTGGCAGCGGAATATTGACTATTCCAACAGAACTCAATGGGATTTACAAAATGCTAAATAAAACACTACAGGAACGTTTTTTCTTCACGAAACTTTTTTTGGAACGTCATTGAACAGCGCTGACGACCCGGTGAGTAGCATATATAAAAAAAAAAAGAGCGTTTAAGGTTGTTTTAAGGACATTATCGAACATGCACTATGGAAGCCATTCTAAAGCAGCCAGGGGTGGATTCTGCATGAGCCAAAAAGCAGACACAGGACCAACTGTCAAAATTTTGGTGTCGATCATTCGATTTCATCCTGGACACTACAGAAAATGGGCTAAAAGTGTTAAAAACCGGAATTCTCCTTTAAGGTCCACTAGACTAACCGACCTGAAGGAGGGCATTCCCACAGCATGATGCCACTCCACCATGTTCCAATTAAATAGTTTTATTGCTTACCTTTGAAGTCTTGAACACTCCATCCTTAACTTTGGTCAACAGCTCATGGACATGACTGGTTACTGATGCCACCTAAAAGGAGAACAATCGTTTATAGAGGGAGAAAAACCAATAGGAACACGAACAGAGCAAAGGTCAGCAGCTCTGTTATTTTCAATGTGAATAAGTCGCTTATATTCGCTCATACTGCTGTTTTATAGCCTGATAAGACATCCAGTTACAGTTTAAGGAAAATATTAACCTTCTCCCTATGGCGTCGTAAACAAAGATACATTATTATTATGCTGATGATTCATTGCAGATCTTCCAAAAAGAGGATTTTCATGAGATGTTTTTGTAATATAAATAAACCCCTACCTGCTCCGTGAGGTTATTTAACAGCTGCACAGCTCTGGGTACATCGCTTTCGATTAGATCCTGTAAAAATAAGAAAACCAATCCTGTTAGCAGACATGTAGCAGGAGGCGATCATGTTTTATCTGTAAGCGAAGCAGATTCGCTTTAGAAAATTAATCCCCGACGTTAAGAGGAATATAAGAGATTAGTTCAAGGAGTTAACAGGGAGGTAATTAAAAGCTTTAGAAGTAGAACAATAAAGTTGTAATAGTGGTTTAACGCGGCGGTTAGACTCACGTTGACAACAGGAGCAGCCATTTTAACTTCCACTGCTGTACGGAAGCCGCGGAGGGACAAAAATCTGAAGTTCCTTCGCGCTTTCTGTAATGTTGGAAGCTTAAATGATTCAAAAACGTTGAAAAACTTAATCAAAATGTACGGAAGAGGATTAGCACCAATGGAGAAAAAATAAATAAAAAGTTAACTGATTTTAAAATTTTATTTCAGTATAATATGAGAAAAAGGTGAGAATTCTAACTTTAATTTCAGAATTCTAACTTTAATTTCAGAATTTTTACTTTTTTCTCAGAATTCTGAATTTAATCTCAGAATGTTGGATCTTAATGTAGATGGGCACCATGAAGGAAGAGATGTGGGAGCGCTCAGCTTCACTGACAAAGATGTGGGTTGTTTGGGTGGGCCAGGAATACGTTGGTGGAAAATGATGGAATTAAGGCAACTTTTTACTTGCCCGAGTTGTCCCCGGTGATGTTAATTAAAGTTCAGATTAAAATCAGAATTCTTAGAAAAAAGTCCGAATTCCAAGGTGAAAGTCATAATTCTGAGAAAAAAAAGTCAGAATTCTGAGAAATAAATTCAGAATTATGACTTTTTTTCCCATATTAAACTGAAATAATATTTAAAAATCTGTTAACTTTTTAATTTTTTCAGTGGCCCTAATTCTCTTCCGTAAAAATGTCTTCCGAAAGGCTTTTTTTTTTTTTTTTTTTTTTTTACTCGTCTTTAATCTTTAATCTAATTTTGAGCTGTTATGTGCTGTTACTTCCTAACCTCCTACTTCTATTAACCCCACTAAGTGACATCTGGGCAGCTTTCTGAAGAATGATGATCCACCTTCATTTTCTTTCTGGGTCCGAATACAAGACAGTTTTTTGTGCAACAGTATCTGTAGGCCCTACTTGTGCTGTGATGAATTATCTGTGTAATAATTTACCTATAGACTTTAAATAAACATGCTTGCATATGCTTTAATTTATTCTGCACTAGAGCAAGTTGGTGCACCAATGCTAAGAAATGTTCAGTTTGCTTTTCTCCATCTTGGCCAGCAGCAGCTTAATTCGATCATTGCATTCATCAGTGAGTCTCTATGTGAAGCAACACTATATGGTTTAGAGAGGGGAAATATTTACTGGTTCATCACACACACCAAACTTATAACGAAACTTGTTATCCAGGTCTCGGTGAATACAATAAAGGTTTAAAGACAAAACAACTGTATTTCAGTTCTTGTTTTTTAACCCTTTTTGCACTTTTATTTTTATTATAAAAAGGTAGGTCCTTTATTTCCAATTCAGTAAATTAAAATATGCAGAGGCTCAATTATTTGTTTTAAAGTAGCTGTGGAAAAACTTTTTTTACGGAAACATATGTGTAGCATGTACTTAATATAGTTTCAAAATTGTTTTATAAGTCTGATGTATGATTATACTCTTAAACATCATGTTTTAATTATCCCCAAAAGCAGGAAACACAATTTACAGAAGTTACAGCTTGAAAAATTCAGTTTTACTTCAGTCAGTATGGTCACTTATCCCCCCGTAGCGGTACCTGTCCACTCGTAGATGTCATATTAAAACCACATCTCTGATAAGACTGCACTCTCTCTCCAAATAAACTCTTTCTATTCAAATAAAACTCTTTTTTTCTTCTTTTTTTTTTTGGGGGGGGGGGGGGGGGGGGGGGGGGGGGGGGGGGTTAGATTTGGTATTTTCTGGTCTAAAGTCATCAACTACTTGCACTTTAACATTAGTAAACGTGCCTTTTAAAGGAATCTCCTATTTTTCAGATATTGTGCTGTAGTTCTGGTTGCACTTCTAACTTTAACTCAATAATAAATTAGGTTATTTTAAACATAAAGTCCAAAATTATTAATATGTTGAAATGCTTTTTTATATATGGATATAAAATAGAGCTATACTCAGACTAAACTATTGTTAAATAGAACTTTCTGACATAAACAAGTTCATTTTGGCAGTCAGACATCCTGCGCTGACTTCATATCTCCATTGTCATTTAATAGAGGGCGATCAGATAAAGACATCCTGGATGTTTCCTCACAGCTCAGGCCTCTGGGATTCCTCCTGAACTTGATAACCACCTGTCCCCTCAGAGATGTTAATGAGACATAAATGCTAATTGTAGGGCCCCTGGTTGCGATAAGAGGGTAAGTGATGGCTCAATGTTACAGTTTTTTTGTTTTTTTTTCGGATTTCAGAGGAACCCATGAATGGAAGTTGAATCGTCTTCCTAAAAAGGATGAAATGTGCAACAGTTAGTGTCTGAGAGAGAGAGGAAGTGCTGATGTGATCATCAGAGGGGTACCTGCCTTTCAGTGTCCTGTCTTAAAGTCATTACCACTCACACAGCCCGAGGAGAGATACGGAGTTAGAGGAGAGCCATGGTAAGTCACAACCAAGCTTTAAATTAATCGAAATTGGCCTTAATGTTAGAAATTGGAATAAAAAAAAATGGTGCATTCAGTAAATCCACCAACAGAGTTTCTGTTTTAATGTGAGCTAAATACGGAATATACTCTCAGCTTTCTGTCGTAGGCCTGTTTGGTAAAATTAACTACTTCATCATTACTGTCTTGTGGGCATGAAAGTCCAAATAATGGCAATAATTAGTTTTATATATTAAATATATCAAGTATGTGGATAATTTTGACTTTTTGCATCAAACCAAACAATCTAAAACATGTACTGTAATGAGATTTCATGAGTAGCTAGTTTAAGAATGCCCCCAGAAAGGCTTTCAGCAACCACTTACCATTCTTATTGATTATTTTATCACATATATCTATTTAAAGTATAGCATAAAATGTAAAAAAAAAAGTAATAATTCACACTATTTTTTATGCAGAATAAACATATTTATGTGGGTTATATCTGATTTTAATGTTCCCAGTTTAATCGGTTACTTTTTCTGTATAAAGTTTGCATATATTAATTAATAAGCAACAATTTGTTGTAATTTATAACGATCCTACTATTAAAAAAAAGCTGTCTTATGAGGACGCACTGTATATACTGTATATATCACATGCACCTTTTTCTTCCTTTGGTGCATTCTTCTTTTCAACTTAAGCCGATGCAACGAGTAAATTTCTCCACTGTGAGATCAATAAAATTAATCAATCAATTTATTTTCTATAGGTTGTTAACAAGTTGTTGCATGAATTATTTAGATAATATTTAAGCTCTACTGTTTCAGTTAAAGTAACATGATGATAAAAGCATGGATTTAATCTAATTCTGCCATCAACGTTCCGTACAGATGTCAGATTCCAGAGTGTCCTCTGTCATCCAGGAATGGGTGAGCTCGTATCCCGCTCAGCCTCACAGCCAAACCCTGAATCCTGTCTCCAACCAAGCTGCAGCCTCCAACCAGATATCTCAGATGGACATGATCTCATACAACCAGTCCCAGGGGATCATAAGGGGGGGTGCTGATGACAGAGTGGTTGAACAGATGATGGGGCTGCCCTACCTGTCCTACAACACATCCTGTTTCAGCCACGGTTCTAACTCAGGGAATTCGAACCACCATCAGAGCCATGCAGGCACTCAGCAGGTGAGTCTAGTGTTGCATTGAAGGAGTAAAAAAAACAAACAAAAAAAAACTCTCTGTTTAAATGTTTCTGTGCTTCTCCATACAGGATTTCTCCCCCTTCCTGCTGCCCACCCTCAGGGCCCCTGTGACCAAGAGAAGCATCAGCAAGGATAGCGCAGAGTACCGCCTGAGGCGTGAGAGGAACAACATCGCAGTGAGGAAGAGCAGGGACAAAGCCCGTAGGAGGATCATGCTGACCCAGCAGAGGGCCCTGCAGCTACAGGAGGAGAACCAGAAGCTGCAGATGAAGATAGGACAGCTCACCCAGGAGCTGGACACTCTGAAACACATCCTGTCGCAGCGGCACCTGCAGGGAGCCGAGGAGGGAGCAGCACAGGAGGCCGGCATCTGAACACGCATCACAGCTACTGCTAGCATAGACATGAATGTCAAACGACTCAAGAGTCTCATTTACACTAACATTTGCGAATTTTGGGAAGTGGAAAGATTGACTATAGCATAGGTTTAAGATGTGTGCTTCTTGAAGTTGCATAACGCTTAAAAAAAGCAGAACTTACTCAGAGTCTCCTGTCAACCGCACAGAGGTTCTGTTCGCCACCCTTCAGCTTTAGTGCATCTTAAACATTTCAGTTGCTTTGGGTTTTAAATGCTTAATGTTTTAACCTAATGACTGATTATGAAAAGGATAAATTCTTTCAATCTCATGCTGTAATATTTCACACCACAATAAAAGCCAAATGATTTAATCAGGTTGTGTTAACCTCAACACGGGAAAGGTTTTTAAAAATACACTTTAGTTCTATGTTTTAACTTTTATAAGCAGAATCCAGAAATTACAAAAAGTTATAAATTCACTTTATAATTTTGATTGCTTACATTAGTAAAAAGCTTTAGTTGGTCAACTGTATCAGCTTTCTTGCACTAGTTAAGGAATTTAAATGGAACCTTGGTTTTATTTAAACAAATAATCAAACAAAATATCTAAATTTCAAGCACATAGCTCTGGAATTCCACTTCAATTACCTTTTTTATTTTAAAAGACGATTTTATTCATGTTTTTTTTCATCAGCTTAGTTTTTGCTAAGGGTAAAACATTATGAGCTATAAAAAATTTACAGTTTACAAGCTTTAGCTTAGCTATTGCTGCTGATTAATAAGATTTGTTTACTTTAGCTCACGTAAGTAAATGATCCTGTCCTCTTAACAGTTTTTAATTAAAATGAAAGTAAACCAATTAAGTTTATCATAAATAATCTCATGTTTGATTTTATCCATTAAAAGAAAACTATTTGTAAATTTGCTTTCTAGACAACTGTTAGCTAAGGATGCGGTGTGCAGCTAAATACAGAGATATAACATTTTACATTTTTGAAAATTATATTTAAGAGGTAAATTATTAAGTTTGGATGTCCTGATTCCCTGTATTAAAAAAACAAAAAAACAAAAACAAATTGCAATGTTCTATTTTTGGCTATCTACCAATTAAGATAAAAGATTGCTTTTAGAAAAAACATGATACATTAGAAAGAACAATTTTAATTATATTTAACAACAAAGCTGAAAAGTTCTATCCATCTATGATATTTTTTTTTTCCTTTTCTTTTACTGTTTTTGTCATTTCTAATACATTTTTATAAATTTGTTTTTATGTCAGCTAATTAAATATGGAAATGTTCTAATATGGCATACTGTATTTTTTTGATATATACATTCAAAATAAAGGATGTGATTGATTTTATATTTCAGTCTCTTCAATTTGTGTCAGCTGCAAAGACAAAAAGAAAAAATAACCCTTTGATGTTCAAATTTCCCACAGTGAAATTATGGTTCAAATGTAGTAAATGAAGCATTTTTGGGTGAAAAATATTATTTAGGCATTTTACGAAGTTTTAATGTATTAGAAAATGCAAAAAAAACAAAACAACTAATTGTCAGTTTGTAAAACATAGAAATAAACTCTGTGGATGTAATTTCTTTTTGTAAAATCAGAAGAATAACACTGAAAATGCAATAAAATAAAAAATAAAAATGAAAAGATAAATCATGAAGATGCAAACTGGTCGACGGGACATTCATGAAAGTTGTCCACTGTTTCTGTCAGTCAGATTTGTTGTATGATTTCTACTTCATAACCATTGACTAATCATTTTACCTGACATTTGTTGTCTTCTTCAGAGCTGATTGTGAAGTCTTATTGCCCAACAGAGTTACACAACCACCCGTGGTTTGTAGTGGAGGCAACGCAATCTAAAAATCTTAGTGCCTCCATCCACTAATATTTGATTTATGCCTTTATATTGATGCAAATTACTTTAAATTTACTTATCAAGATATTGTAGGAAAATCTGATTGGTTATTTTCTATGAATAATTAGTAAAATATTGTCAAATAAAGAATTTCTTCTCCATTATGATATTGTTTTTCAGTGATACACAGAATAATGGTTGTTGACATCATTCTTTCTTCATTTAAACATCTAAAAAACAGAGCTGTAGGATTCCTAGCCTTAACATTGCATAGAATCAACATTTTCTGTTGCTGTATCATTGATTCCCCACAGCATCCTTCATCAAGGTACATGGCGCACACCAGCCGTGCTATTTCCCATTAACCCTCTACCCACAGAAACGGACGTCATGCCATGGACCGTTGTGCCCCAGCGGTTTCCCTTTGTGGGATGGCCAAGATTTCAACACAGTGGAGGACAGAGCTGAGGAGCTCAGAGATAATATCAGTGTTTCGCGCTGCCAGGGCCTTCCTGTGGCTGTGATGGTAATGAAGGGACACAGAGATAGCAGACAGAAATGAGGGGGTGGGGGCATCCAGCCAGACATTTGGCTTATTTACGTAATGTAAAATCTTAGATTTTTGGCTTAAGATTTAAGATTCCATTGGAACTATAGGGGAGATGAAAACCTATTTGATTAACTACTAATTTTTACTGTTTCTACTGGATAAAGATGCCCCAAGTTAATAAAAGTTATATTAAACAAACAGAACAGTGACTTAGGATGACAACAATCAGTAAATAACATGAATAAAAGCAATATGAAAACATGAAGTTAGTGAAATATCTCAAAAAACCAACACATTATGCCTCGATCGAAGGTAATTAATGAGCAGATGAAAGAACTCTGTCAGGAAATGGTTTGAACCAATCTGAAAGCCATTAGTCATGAAATATACGTATCACATTGGGGAACCTTACCTGGACTAACCAAAATTACTCCAAAAGTGCAGCAAAGACTGCGACTGCGACATAAACCCTAGTCTGCATCAGAGTTCATGTCACAATAAAATAAAGGGCATCCATGGGAGAGAGCTACAGCCAGAACCTCACATTCCCTTCAAACATCTAATAATATTCAGCAGATTGTCAAGACAGAGGCCGAATGCATTTTATTTTGTTTCTACTGAGATTATCTTTGTTTTATATAGAAATTGTCATCCATTCATCTTCTGCTGCTTTTTGTCAGGGTTGGGGGGGGGGGGGGGGGGGGGGGTATCTTGTGCCTAGAACTGGTGAGCAGCCCACACTGCAAAAAAATCTAAATATTGATATGTAATTTTTTCTTAAAATAAGTGCATTTGTTCTTGGATTGAGGAGGTAAAAGAGACATTTTGCTAATAGATCAATACAATTTACACTTAAAATAAGAAAACACAATTGCATTGTCTTATTTCAAGTGCATAGGATCTAAATATCTTATTTAAAGTGTAAAAATACTAATTCCATTGACTCCATCTCATTTACCTACTCAAATTAAGGATAAATACACTTAGTTAAAAAAAATTGTAGTTATTTCTAGATTGTTTTTCTAGTCCAGGGTTGACCAGTCTATCCTAAGGCAACAAATACAGCGATGCAAAGAAAAACACACATGTTTGTATTTCTATGCATATTAGGAGTTTACATTGATTTACATTCCTTTTAGATCCTGAATTTATGCCTAACCCTGACATTTACCCCAATTCTAACCCTTTTCAGTATATTTCTAACCCTAACCTTAAACTAAAGTATTTCCCACCTTACATCTAAACTAACTTTGTAAGGTTAAAAATGGGGCTGCGCCACATTAGGACCAGACTTTTGGCCCCATAAGGTCTGTTGGTCCTCAGAAGGACAAATAAATATACCCAAAACGGTCCTAAATATGTCATACACTCACACAAACTTGTCTCACTATCTTTGTGGGGCCTTTCCATTGACCTAATACCTGACCCCAATGTAACCTTAATTAATATCTTAGTCTTAAACGTGACCCCTGATGTAAAAACAGCAATTCCCCTCATGGGGTCCAGGCATCGGGCCCCACAAGGAGCAGTCGGTCCCCACAACAATGTATTAAAAACAAGGGGTCTTAAAGATGAAGTGATCAGTGATATTTTTTTAAATTGTGGGTTGAACACAGAGAGAACAAATGCATGCAAAGGGAGAAAATGCAATCTCCATGCAGAACGACGCGGATCCAGGAATCAAATATAGGACCTCCCTGCTGCACGGCTACAGAGCAAGAAAGAGAAATATTTCATTTCAATATTACATTTCAAAGAAGTAAAAAAAAAACAATCCACTGGACTTTGATTCCATGTTTGAAGACATTTCACTTCTCATCCAGGAAGCTTTTTTAAATGAAAAATGTCAGAATTAGCATCAACTTCCAAGCGTTGTAGAGTTAAATTAAATATAGGAGAAAGCTGCAACAGGCCTTGTTGCTGGATACAATTAAACGTTGATATCCATTTTGTTGGTGAATAAGACCATTTTTAAACTTCTTACACTTTTTCTACATTTATGATACTTTGAAGCATTTCTTTTATTTAACATGACATTTTTCAAAAAGCAAAAATCCCCTAAGCACAGCTGCAGATCAGCCCAACCAAACTTAATCTCTTCTCTGAGTCTTATTGGGCTTTTTCTCTTTTTCTATGAAATACAAACAATTGCTTGTGAAAATTTACAAAAGGAGAGTGAAAGTGCAATAAATACCTTTTTTTTTTCACTCTGACATGTCCTCAGGCAAATAAAAACTTCTGTGTGACCGTGTCTGTTGAAATGTCCCACAGCGTCATGTGGGGCAATCTGTGGTCCCAGGACTGCAACATCTCCACAGAGTTAAGAAAGTCTGTATTTCACCTAATCCCTAACAAGTTACTCAACTTTAGAGCACCATATGGACCTCACCACAACCCCGCCAACAGAGCTCAGCTCCCAGATCATATACTGATAAAAAAAAAAAAAAAAATGTAAGTTTTATATTATTGTAGAAGGAAATGAGAAAAAACATTTGCAAGTAACGTTGGGTGATGCTTTTAAGTTCAGGCAGTTAAACCCCCCTGAAAAAACTCCCCCTAAATGACCTGTTAACAAACTGCAAAATGGGTTTGCCATATCTTAGATAGAAGAAGGAAAAATAGAACATTCAGAACCACCAAATATAATGTTTATTGTCGACTGAAATACAAAGCCTGGATGAGGAAAACACATTAACTCTGCTATAAATATTTAATTTTATTATAACTTCCTTTGCAGCCTTCAGCTCTGATGGTCCTGTCATGCATGCCAAGTGGAGCAAACACGGTTGGACATCAGTTACCACATTTTATACTAAAAAAATTTTGAAAATGTGATTTACTGTGGGAATAATAAGGGTGACACTTGTTGCAGAAGATTCTCTGGTTTGCTTCTTCAGACAAGCGGCAGCAGCAGGGTCAGGCACAGAGGAATGAAAGACCTCCATGAACCCCTGTCTCAATCTGCATGGAGGAATATTTGGGTGTTTGACATGCCACCTCTGGGTCTCTTATTTACAGCGCCACCCTGTGGCAGAAAATATGAAGAAACAGAAAAGAGCACAGATAGACAGACAGCTCACTCTGTCATGCACTGTTGGAAAGTTGTGATTTATGAGATACATAAACACATATAAGTTTATGATTTTTTTACATTAAGAAAAACTGAGGAAATCATTTAAGTCTGGTATATATTTGCATTTAGCCCCTTTGAGTGATTACTTTGAAGAACCAGAGTTTACTGCATTAAAGCTTAAAGTCTATTGGGAATAATGCCACCAGATTTAATCAAACATTCTGCCTATTTTTTTCAAATCTATAGACATAGATTTCTATACATTCTTGTTTGCAAAATAATTTAAGTTACTGACCCCATCTTCTCCGATAGGCCTCGAATAAATTCACACCAATCTTCTACCTTCGGAATTCTCCTTTTTTGATTAAAAAGAAAAAAATCTGTTCGCTATTACAATTTTTAACCTTAGAGATTTTTAAAGGACATTAGGTAACAAACAGCATCATAAAGTCAAAGGAACGTGGCACACAGGAAGAGTTAAGGATCTGCACGTTTTAAGTGGTTATAAAACAACTTCCCAAGTTTTGATCGTAAAACACAACAATGTTTATATTGTCACCTGAACAACTGCAAACCTACAAAAACACCACTTTTGTCTCAAAGTGACAGGCTGGTCAAGGACTGCAATGGTCAAAAGCCCGTGGTCATTTTAGAGCAGCTGCTGAGATCTGTAGCTCAGGTGGGAAAGTTCTTTGACTACTTTTAGTTTTTCGCAGGTCTAGTTTAGTTTATATGTAAGAGGTCTTTTAGTTATTAGGCTCCTCTCTTATAGAACCAGCTACCAGTTTAAGTCTGTGAGGCTGACATCCTTTCTACTATTAAGATTAGGCTTGAAACTCAGGATAACAAAAGCTATCCTGAGGTATCTCTATAGTTATGCTGCTATAGGCTTAGACTGCTGGAGGACATAAGAGCAACTTTTAACCATTCTGCTTCATTGTATCTCGGTTCTCCCATTCTGCAGTATTTGTTGAATGGTTACCCCTAACCTGAAAAAAAAAAAGTTTTCAGTGTAATATGGGGAAAATGTCAGAATTCTGAGATTAATGTCAGAATTCTAACTTTCCCCCCATATTAAAATGAAATAATATTTAAAAATCAGTTAACTTTTTTTTTTTTTTTTCAGTGGCCCTAATACTCTTCCATATTTTTCTGTACATGTCATGATGGTTTTTAAAGATCTCACCCACATGCAGAGTTTCACTCAGAGAGCCAGGGGAAAAGTTAACAGGTTTATTGAGAGGTTGACAAAAATAACAGAGAAAGAGATTATAAGCAGAGTTATCACAGTGGGACTTCAGCGGTCTGGTGATCCGGAACTGGAAACTGTTAGGGGAGATCAAAAGGATCAGTTCAAGGTCCGTAGGGAAAATGAATGAGATTGGTGAATTGCTGGAGAAGACTCACGTTAGGGAGATTCTAGGTTTTCCTTGGGTCCAGTTTGTGGGGGGTTTAATCCTGAGATGAAGGAACTCGTTGTAGGGCGGACGGCAGACTTGCCTTGGGTCCAGAGGAGCAATGGAATGGACTGTCACCGGGTTTTCCTCAAGTGGGCTCGAACAGATCTGGTGAAGGTTTCCCCTAGTTCAGTGTGACTCGAATTATTGCTTCCAAGGGGGGGGGGGGGGGGGGGGGGGGGGGTAAAAGGACCAGGCTTATCCAATGGATCAGGAGGGCATCCTACTGGAGAACAAAGACAAAGGCAAGGCTTAGACTCAGAGAGACAAAGCAAAGGTTAGACTCTGCTAATCTTGGTAAGGCTAGAGTACCCAATACTGCCAAACACTCTGGCGTCGAGGTGGTGACAGTCCGCAGCTCAAGTACTCCTCTGGTAATAACCCAACGAGCCGCAGGTGTGCAGGGAGGCCCAACGAGGACAAGGCACCGCCTGGTGGTGGGGAGAGGAAAAAACACAGAAAACAACCCACACAAACTGGAACCCTAACAGTATATCTTTTATTGGAAATTTAGATTAATATTGTTATTTTGTTATGTACGTATTGCTGTCACTTGAGAAAATAAATATTTTTCTCAAATTTTATTTCAGTGTAATTTGGGGGAAAAAAAGTCAGAATACTGAGATTAAAGTAAGAATTCTGACTTTTTTCCCATATTAAACTGAAATAAAATGTAAAAATCAGTTAACTTTTTTTTTTTTTAGTGGCTCTAATCCTCTTCCGTATTTCTCTGTATATCTTTTATTGGAATTTCTAATGAATATTTTTGTTTTTGTTTTGTTATGTACAGAAGCGTATTGCTGTCATTTGAGAAAATAAATATTTCTCTCAAATTTTATTTCAGTGAAATGGGGGGGTCAGAATTCTGAGATTAAAGTCAGAATTCTCACTTTCCCCCCCTATATTAAGCTGAAATAATATTTAAAAATCAGTTAACTTTTTTTTCAGTGGCTCTAATCCTCTTCCGTATTTCTCTGTATATCTTTTATTGGAAATTTAAATTAATATTTTTGTTTTGTTCTGCCACTTGAGAAAATTAATATTTGATAACAAATATATTGTGTAAACGTGATAACTTATATGCTTTTAGTCAGTAGTAACCGCGAGACTCATTTGTCTGGTTTTATTTTGGAGTTTATCCTTTTAGCAGCCACTTTTTTTGTCAAAGTGAATCATCACTTTACGTACACGATCTTTGTCGGCAGGTTAGACGCTTTCTTGACGATCTCAGACGATTTTTCTCGAAGTTCTCCGCCGCCGGTCGCGCTGTCCCCTTTAAACAGGCGTCTCTCCGCAGTTTTCCACCCTCTTTGTCCGCCTGTCTGCTCATTCCCCTTTAAGGTGATGTCGTACCCACTTCTGGCTTATTATTCCCTCTTGTTCCTGTTGTAATGTCGGCGCTCGGACACTCGGACTAACAGCAGCACCGAACCGGGTCCCCCATCACATGTCCAAACCCCGGAGCCTTAGCTGAGCTCCGGACTGACAGTCGCCTGCTGTCCGAATCAAAGGTGGGGAACACCAGAAGCTGCTCTCCTCCTGGATAGAAATGTCTGCTCAGATGTTAGAGAAGCAGGCTGGACCAGCTGAGGATCGGAGGATGTGGTGAAATCCGTCCAAACCCCGCGATGTTACGGATGTTTGGAGGAAACAAGGCGCTCATTTCTGGCTCCAGTTTAACCTTCTTTTAATCAACGGTAAGTGAATGTGGGGATTTACTCTGGGAGCCACGCAGATGCTGGAAAAACATCCGCTTTTATTTTTGTTTAGTTATTTTTTTCCGTGGCAGGTGTCTTTAACAGGGGGGCCCCTCCATCACTGCTGCTCTGTTTTCAGAGGCCAGCCAGTTTGGCCCCTGGTGTTACATTCCTTCCACGTCCTTTCCCTTCAACCTCCTAAAAAAACAAGAAAAAAAGCTCTTATGTAACCCAGTGGGATTCCTTTTCTGTTAGACTTCCTCGCCCTGTGGAAGGAAAACACTCCTGCAGGAGCCCCATGTGGGCAGACAGGCTGTCCCAGAGACACATCAGAGCTCCCTATACTCACAAAACTTTATTATCCTCCAACAAAAACAATGATCTGGATTTTAACTGATGGTTATGAGGTTGTTATTAAAGTGATGTCAGACTCTGTGAGGCTTTTATTAGGTTAGAATGATGTAATGAATCCATAGAATCTTCTCATTGTATTTAAAAGGAGATCCCACAGCATGATGCTACCACTACCATGTTTTTCTGTGTATTCTGTATTTTTTAGAGCTCTGTGGACCTCCATCCCCAAACGATGACATCCCCCGACTCGCCTCCCCTCATCTCCCCTTCTCCATGTCCAGCGCCTCCCCCGTCCCTGCCCTCCTCCCCGCTTCCTACCTCCCCGGCCCCGTCCTCCTCCTCCCTCCCCGCCCCGCCCTCGCTGCCCCCCACAGGTGAGGTGATGGTGCTGGCTCTGGGCAGGAAGAAGCAGCGCGTGCTGATTGCTCTCTCCATCCTACCCAACCTTTTCCTGGCCTTCCTGCTCTCCTCCGACCCCCTCATCACCCTCTCCCCTCCCCACCACTGCCGCCTGCCCGGCCCGTCGCCTGCGCCGGAGGTCCTGAACGCCTCCCTTCCCTGGGAGAAGGGGGTGAGGCCCGGGGAGACGGGGAGCCCATCGCAGTGTAAGCAGTACGCGAACAGCAGCCAGTCGGCCGTGGTGGACTGCGAGGGCGGATGGGACTACAACGTCACAGAGGGGCTGAAGAACAACATCGTGACGGAGGTAAAGCTTCAGCCTCTGGCCTTCTGCTGGGTGTCTTTGCTTTATTTTCCTTTTAATATTAAAGGCAGCTGCCCATCCTGGCAGGCTGTGCTAATTCCATTTAGCATCACAAACTTATTTAAACAGGGGAACACCCAAATAAAAGTCTGTGTGACGCTCCACAAGTGTTTTATAGGATTATAACCCTCTTAGCTTCAAACAGGATTACATACAGAACATTCCTGGCTACTTTCGGCTTTCATTCATTTCAAGTATTATAATAATCTAAAAAAAGCTTCCTTGGATCTCCTAATTGGTGACATGCTGTTTCCTGTTCATTTCAACATACTTCTGTATGAGGCTGCGTTCCTCTAGGCCTCTCCTCCTTCCACAGATAACCAACCGGACAGCTTTTTTGATGGTTTAAATAAATGTAAACACTAATGTGAATGAGAATAATATAATTATACCTTTTTTTTTGTTCTGATTCACTAAATCCATTTCCTTCAACTAAAAATGTTCTGAACATTTAAGGATTAAAATCAGTTAAAAGATGTAACTATTTAAAAAGATGCAAATAATATTGTTGAATAATAGGCCCTATTTAAGGTGAAGGAATAAAATGAAATGAAAGGTAACTGCATTTAAATGTGATATGATGTAAATGATATCTACTTTTTACACACAGGAAGTATTAAATAGTGAAGGTTTTGCTTACAAATTCTTATTTGGCTATTAAATGTTAAAACTACTTGCCATAATCGCAGAGGAAACCATTAATAACATGATTTAAACTTGATAAAAATACATCAGGGTTATTATTTTGTTAAATAAAAGTTTTAAATAAAGGACAGATATAAGAAAGTTTAAAGAACAGATGGGGTTGGGGGGGGGGGGGGGTGTCAGCCTTACAATAGTGTACAAATAAACGCAGCAGCTTTTCTCTTGGCTTTAAAGGAGATTGGATAGAGATAAAAACTCCTCCTGTTTTGTACAAAGCACCACTTCTGCTGCTTCTGCTGCCTTCAGCTACAGATGAAGCAACAACTTTATGAGCGTCAGAGTCCGTTCGCTTGTCCTTAGCGGCTGTCAGTAGGAGCTAAAGCAGACGACATGAACCAGGAGGTAGTGCAGGCAGATCTGCAGTCTTAAAACGACATCTTTGCTAAATGTTGTGCTCCTGGACCAGGCTAGCTGCTCAATGCTATTCGGTTTTTCTATAATTCACACACAAGCAGAGAAGAAAAATGCACAGCAGTGCTGTGAATGAGGAGCAGCCAGCAGGAGTGCAAACAAACAGGTTTAACACTTCGGCTGGTACTGTTTCAAACATCTGGCGGCCATGTTGGATTTAAAGACAACAAACCCCTCTTCTTTTGCTGCATTTTTGATGTTACTTGGAAAAACTGGAGGTAAAGCTGTTTAGTGTAACACAGGAACTCTGCCGTGATGATTTTTTACAGACTTAGGGTGGGAACGATTCTCAGATCTCTGTTTCTGCTGCTAATCGAAAAGAGTTGGGACTCTTTTAGGCTCCCTTCGCTATCTCCTGCAGGTTCTTCTCATTTTCATCTCTTTCAGCTGGATGCTGATGCGGTTCAGGCTGGGATTTGTTATTTTTTTATGTGGTGAAGTCTTCTGAGAAGTCTTCACCTTAGGTGATCTGCGGAAGTCAATGATTGTCTTTGAGTTCAGGTTGGTTAAAGGAAAAAACAGCAGGACTGTTTTTTTTTCCATATCCATTTGTAGTTCTAAAGGGCTTTTTTTGGGAGGATTTCTGGGGTTGAACCATTTAGAACAGAGACCAAGGCATTCAAATAAGGAAATATTTATTATTTGGGAATGAAGGACAAAATAAATCTTTTCTTCATTCTAGTTTATATTTACACGAC
This sequence comes from Cyprinodon tularosa, assembly GCF_016077235.1. Taxonomy (NCBI): domain Eukaryota; kingdom Metazoa; phylum Chordata; class Actinopteri; order Cyprinodontiformes; family Cyprinodontidae; genus Cyprinodon; species Cyprinodon tularosa. The sequence continues at coordinate 224,048 of NW_024039751.1, forward strand.
TGCTTTGGCCAACATCAATCATTTGCTTTCCAGCTTTGTGCTCCTTGAGTATAAGAGAATAACTTTGTATCCTGGAGCTTTTAAGCTGTAATTAAAGCAGCAGCTGATTCCTGGACTTCATCCATATGCTCCCTCTCACCTCTACAGCATGCATCATGGATTGTAAACTTGTCGCCCCATTTTTTTTCTGTTTCTGACCACACTGCTGTAGGAGCCCCACCCAGTCCACAGAGTTGGGGCAGTATGCTAGTAATCCACCCACACCACTGCAGCACACGGAAAAAGGCTCAAACGCTGCCAAGGGAGGCATTTGGATGCAAAAGCATCCGTGTTGTGAAAGCGTTGCCCAGCAGTGCTCACACTCAGGTTTGCAGACAGGATGCTCTGCTGTCTGTGAGGCTTTTCCTCCTTTATTTTGTGCAGCGTCTTTGTGCTGAGGTGGCAGTATGTTTGAAATGAGGCAGGAGAAGCTCCTGATTAGCTTTAACTCCGACACGGATCGATAAACTTTCCCATTTCTTTAAAGGTTCGCCTCCTTTAAGACGTCAACGCTGTAGATGGAGTCTTTCAGGAGTGTTTGAAACACTTTCAGATGTTGCTACAACAAACATTAACTGTGTAACATTGGGATTTATTTATTGAGATCAAAACAAAGTTGTTTTTTATTTGTTTCAAATTAAACAACTAAAAAAGTTCAGGTAGATTTGCACATCTAGAAACAAAATTGGTGACTTTTTTAGAGAAAAGCAAAAATAAAATATTAATCAGTCAGTTTATCCGGAGGAAAATGATTACCTGCAGATTTAAAGAGACATTATGGAGTTTTCTGTGATGCTGCCACCTGTGGCTAAAACACAGAACTGCAGCTCTCCTCTGGTCGATCTCGTAGGTTGCACTCGTACTTGGCAGGGTTGATTTTCTCATTTTTCGTGGGGTTGCCATTGGTGTCTGAGTTAAGCTGGATGCCGGTCGCAGTTGAGCGTCCACAAAAAAAAGTTTATAATATAATACTTTGATTCTTTTGTAGCTCGGAACCATTTGGACACGCTTGACACCGAACAGCGCGAGAACTTCCGACCCAAAGTAAATTCAGGAAATGCTAAGAAGCGTCGCTGCTCAGTCTTCTACTCAAACGATGTTTTAGTCGTAAAGCGTCAAATAAAAAGACTGTTTTGAAGCTATTTTCAGTAACAACATGCGTAATATCACAAGATATCAAGATTTGCTTATATTACGGATCTTTGACTAGACCATTTTATTGATGGATATGTTTTAAATTAGAGCCGATGCTCATCTGAAAGGCTTCTGAAAGGCATGATGCTGCCACCACCGTGCTTCAAAGCAGGGAAGATGGAGCGTTTACCATGATGTTAAGTGTTTTTTTTAAAATGCATGCTGGAAAATCTGATGGGATCGTCTTCTACTTAGTTGAGTCAAACTAATTTATTAACGACTTTTTTTTTTTAACCATTGCTTGCATCTCCCTGGATTTAGTCCACCATCTTTGGGTTTTGGCTGTCATAACATTCCCCCAGCTGACTTGTGGTCTAGAGAGCTCAGCTTCCTCTCTGATCATTCTCTCCTTTCTCAGCTACTCAGATTAGGTGGACTGAATGTTTTTAACTGTTAAAAATAAATCTTGTTAAACCAAACTCTGCTTTAAACTTCTCTGTAGGCTACATTTCTCCTTGCCCTTCATTTTTCATTTTTTCCCTAATGATTTCTCTAACAGACCTTATTTACTGGTCAGGTGACCTCAAGGGTGACGGGTATGTTGTTTTTTTCCTTCCTCTAATCAATGAAGGCCTACTGTGTGGCCTGGCTGCAGGTTTGCGTCCCTGTGAACAATCTCTCTGATCTCACCAAACCAGTCAGGTCAGTTTCAGAACCTGTTAGTTCCCATTCCCGCTCCGCTCCTGTCGTGCAAAGCATTCCGGCCGTGTGACTGCCTTGCAGCCGGGCCGTCCCTTTGTCCGACCGCTGTGTTCTTTTGTGCTCCTGTTACCCGGGCAACAGGACGGCTGATATGACGTGACGGTCTCCTAATGTTTCGGCTCCAACTCCCTTCAAACCGGATCGTTCAAACCGTACTTTGCTTCCCTTCAGTGGAGCTTAGCTCATGCAAATCAGTGGATCCGTTTAATGAGACCCAATCTGAAAGCAGAGAAACAAATGTTCTATTGACCTCACTTTCTTTAAGGCTGTTAACCGGTATTCTACCTCACCTTCTCTAACTAAAGAGATCGAAGCTTCTGTTCGATATCCCTCCTCTGGTGGACTTTCATCACTGATTTCACTGATTGTTTACCACGGCTTTCTGTTCATTTTCTGCACTTCGATGCTCGTCCAAAACGATCTTTCTGTAAAATGGAAATGTCCTGACTGCAGCAGGTCATGTCTGACAGCGCTCTCTCTCTCTCTCTCCGTCTGTCCAGTGGGATCTGGTGTGCGCCCAGTACTGGCTGGTTCCGGTGGAGGAGGTGTGCTTCATCCTGGGCGTTCTGATGGGCTGCCTCGGCCTGGGCTACGCTGCTGACAGGTAATGTATTCGGTGCTCAGTGAATGAAGAAACAATCTAAGCAGCGTTTTTCTTCTTTCTTACAGATCTGTTCATTTTTCTTTAATCCAGTCGCTTTGGTCCAGGTTTCCTCTGTGGAGATTTATGTATTTGTTTCCAGTCTGTGGAACAAAGAGATATAAACTAGTAAAAAAAAAAATACTATGGAGTCAATGAGCTTGTTGTTAGCACAGCTGGAAAGAAAGATAGACATGTTCAACCTTTGGTGAGATCGGAGCTCATGTGTGAAATTCAATGAGTTATGGTGAACTGAACAAGCAATAGTCAATAGTTTCCAAATGATTGAGTTCAGGTGTTCCAGTCATTTCCTGGTTCACAGCTGCCACACATACAGACATTATCCTGCAGAAGGAGGATCCATTTTTCTGTTCCTTTCTACCAAATATTTCACAGGTGACTGTTGGTGATACTATAACTAATTTAAAGGGTTATGTATCAGCAGCTACTCACGAGGTGGAAGGGATGATGTCACCAACCTTTTGCAGTCAGTTTCACACCTTTAACTTTCATTTGGCCTTTAGAGTTGATGAAAAACAGTTTGTAGAAAGCAGAGCTGACCGATACGTCAGCAGGACGATATTCTAGGCTGCTAGCGTATTTTGTGCATCTGTGCAGGTGTTTGTCGATTCATTACTGCGTTCAGCAGCCATGTTGGAGATCAGGAAACGCCCATGCATTGCTGCTCCGCCCATTTGCATCAATGTTTTCTTTGTTTTGTTTATAAATGTGTGAGACACGTGTAACATTTGCTATCCTTGTTTCATTTTTTACCATGTAAATAGAGAAAAAGCGATACTGCGGTTGGTAGGGTCAAAATAATCGGCATCAGCCTTAGAAATTCAATAAAAAGAAGCTGCATTGGTCGATGTAGAGAATGAGCTTTAGGAGCTTAAACGAGTAAATGTTTCCTTTCTGTTTGGGATTTTCCAGGAGAAAAGCTCTTGTTTAGCTGGAATGCGTTAAAGAACGGCTGGTGGTGAAGGTAGAGAAGGCGTTTTTTTTCCTTTTTTATTTAAATTTCAATTTGTTTAATTCAGTTTCAACATAATGAAATGTTTCAAAAAATGTTTGAACTCCAGCTCTGTAGCAACACTTCTATCTAAAGGAAGTCGCACAAACTCTTGTGCCGTTTCTCAATTAACAAGAATGCGAGTACGGACTCATGCCCTTGCCAAGTATGTGTTAGAGAAGAACGCAGGAAAGTCGGGACTTTCGCAGCATAAATACTGGTCAATTGGAACTGAAGCGTGCTGATGATGTCACCACACGCTCAGCTCGTCTAGAGCTGCATTTCACCTGCTGTTATTAATAGTCTCTAGATGCTAAATTCTTACTTTTTTCATTTAGTGGGGGAATAATATTTACCAAAGTCAGATAAACACAAATCAAATTAAAATTTTTCCAAATAAAACAAGAATATATCGCCATCAGAGCCAGCAGTCCTTCACACACGGCTATGCAGAGAGAGGGTTGCTGCAGACGGGCTGCGGTTAGCCCTGGCTGCCGTTACCCTCGGAGCTCCGCTGGTTGCCGCAGTGCTCTCAACTTCTGAATTTTTCTTCAAATTACGCATTAAATCGGTAAATGGACCATATAGTGACAGTTTAAAGTATAATATTCTCGTCTCAAATAATCTTAAAATGTACTTTTATTGAGCAACAGAAAAGAGAACTTTTAACAATAGTCTGAGCTCTGTAGGTGCTCCAATGGAAGCTGCTGCTGCAGTGCATGCTGGGACAGCTGTCAATCTCAAGAATGGACAAGTCTGCTCTGATGCATGCTGGGTAAAGAGGGAGGGGCAAGAACAACATACGGGAACTTTGTCCTTTCTCTGTCTGCTGTTCTGGTGAATTGGAACAGTACTGGGGCTGAGGTCTATGACGTTTCACGAGTACACGAGCACATGAGAATGCACAAGTACACGTATTGAGAAACGGCCTTGGTCTCAACCTGATATAATGACTTTAAAACAAACTCATCTTAATCTGACCTCACAAATGCTGCACAAATCCCCTAAAACCCAGTCCTAAAAGTTGTATAAAGCCCTACCAAAGCCCCATTGAAAGCTTAGCTACCTTCATATTACACCCTATTGATTAATAATCGGATCCAACTCTAGTTTACGTCTTCTATCAAACTCGGATGTGGCAGCATCATGCTGTGTGGAGGCTTAATCCCTGCATGAAAATGACTTTACAACTATCTATTACATTTCGATTTGTCTGTTACAGAAAATCCCCAATTAATTACATAAAAAGGTAAAGTTTTTTTAGACCAGATAACCATAGATAGTGACCCTCTGCAGCTTTCTGCTAAATGGACCCGGGAAAGGTTTAGCCGCAGTCCTGGTAAGATTTGGAGGGAGATGATGTCATTCCAATCAGCTAACGACCCTCATTAATTTCCTGACCTGCTGAGGGTGTGTTAGGGCGAGTAATTTAATGCTGGATCCTCGAAGGACCCAAAGAAGAGGCTGCAACAGGAAACAGGAGACCGCCAAACTGTAATTCAGGACTGATATACGGTCACTATTGATTCGCTAAGCATCTTAGTTTTTTGGCTTTTTGAGGAAGAAGAGTTATTTAAATTTGTCTTGAAGTTAAACAATGTTTTTTTTAAAACAAACTCTTTGAAATCTGAAGGTAAATAACAGATTTAACTCTAAATAGTCTTGTTTATGTCCCCCCATCCTCTTCTTTCTTTCTTTTTTTTTTTTTTTTGTTTTAACCCGATCTTAGTTCAAACGTGTCTCAGCTGCTCCTCTTTGTGTTGCTGTTTCTGCAGGCTGGGTCGCTCCAAAACCCTGCTGATCTCCCTCACCCTGTCGGTGGTGTTCGGGGTGCTGGTGTGTGTCTCTCCGTACCCCTCCATCTTCATCGTCATGCGGTTCTGCCTGGCTGCCGCCAGTGCAGGCGTCTATCTAACCCTGTATATCACCCGTAAGTAAAACTTGTTATTGAAATAGCGCAGTAGGTCTCCCTGTTTAGTTTTTAAGTATTATCTGCAGCAGCAGGTTGGTTTTTCAGTATAATTCAGGAAGCAATCGGTGTGTTTTATCGAATGCTTGTTAAAACTCTGACTGTTTGATCTCTCTGGTCGTCCTCAGGAGCCTCTGAGGCCTGATAGGTTATGGATATATGTAACATAAAAGAATGACTATTTAGGGCATAATTAAATCCTATGGGGATTTATTCTGCGTTTTATTAGGATTTGTGCTGCCTTAACCGAAAGGCAGCACAATCTTCACAATCATTCACAATCTAAAAATCTTTGATTTTATCTGTATTTTAGGTGAAAAGGCCAACATAGTCCAGCATGTAAAGAATAATCATGAATTGAAAGGAAGATGATTCACGGTTTTTCTTTTTTCTTTTCGGGTGGGGGAATACATTCTGAAAAGTGTGGCATGTGTTTGCCAAAAGGGTCTTTAACTCTAAAACGTCTAAATCAAATAGTTGAAATGAAAACGTAGCTCAGTGGCGCAGTGGGTAGCACTGCTGCCTTGCAGCAAGAAGGTTCCGGGTTTTATTCTCTACCCAGGGTCTTTCTGCAGGTTTGCATGTTCTCCCTGAGCATGCGTGGGTTCTCTCCGGGTACTCCGGCTTCCTCCCACAGTCCAAAAACATGACTGTTAGGTTAACTGGCTTCTCTAAATCCTCCTTAGGGCTGATTTATTCTCACCAACCAGGTTGTTTGTGTCGCAGTGAATGCAAATGTGCCTCTAACCCTTCCGCAAACACTCTGCTGCACCTCTCTAAAATTGTAGTTGACCACAGACAGGAGGCCTCTGATTGGTCAAATCTACATCTGCGCTATGCTATGCGTATTTCCTGTTTGCTACCTTACCGGCTTGTTTTGTTTGTATGACCGCCATTGTGGGAAAACAACTCGTGATGATGGACCAGTTAGAAGAGCGAGAAAGTGCAAAAGAACGCTGGGACCCTTTTTACACCTGGATCCCCGCTCTTTTTGGCCCTCATGTCCCTCCGTTGTCGCACAAACTCGCCCCCACTTCCTCACCACCTTGGCCGTATCTAGACCCACAGCTAGTTCGCTAGTTCGTGATTGCGTTGTGGCGTGGAATAACATAGCGCAGACCACGCTTCAATATTGGGAATAAATAAAAAATATCTGCGACAAGCTCACTGCGACACACTGCTGCAGGAGGATAACCAGCCCTTAAGGTGTGAATGGTTGTTTGTCCTGTTTGTCTCGGTGTTGGACGGGCGACCTGTCCAGGGTGGACCCCTCCTCTCGCCCATTAACGGCTGAAATTAGGCACCAGCATCCCTCGTGACCCCAGCAGGGATAAGCGTGACAGAAATTGGATGGATGGATGAAAACGTAGCCGAATGATAAAGATGGAATTAAATTTAAAATTTTACGAATCTGGTTTGAATCGATTCCTTTTGATCCAAACCTTTCTGAAATTAGATTGCTGGCATTAAACATTTTGTTTAGGTTTTACTTTAGTGACATCTTGATACCCGTATTATATTCAGCATTCAAAAGCAATTAAATAAAGTAATGGTAGTTAATAGCAGCTGTAAGGATGGGTGGGAAATACAAATTAGAAAAATCCCCAAATCTTTGGTTAAATGAATCTATCTTTAGATAGATTTAATTTATAAGCATTTTGATTCCGAATCGGAAAATTTATTTTGTGTAACACAGCACTACTAGATTCAGTTCAATTCAGTTTATTTATATAGCAAAAATTCACAACACACGTCATCTCAAGGCAATTCAACCAGATCATACAGTCAAATTGATTCAGTTTTCTATCTAAGGAAAACCAGCTGATTGCATCGACTCATTGACTCTTCAGCAATCCCTCACACTAAGCATGTTTGTAGCGACATGAGATACAAGTCGAACAAAGAGAGCTTTAAACAGAGAAGCAGCCCAGAGATCCACGGTTTAGGTGGGAGAATCTGCCAAAGGGGGAACAAGAAACTTAACATCACCTTAAATACATCAGTCTCATCACAAATCATGGTGGTGGAAGCATCATGCTGTGGGGATGCGCTTTAAGAAAGGATGGACACCATCGAGTTAAACAACCAAAGCTGCTGGTAAATTAGTACGGCCTAGTCAAAGCCTGGAACTAAAGACATTAGTGAATATGACTTTGAAGAGAGACTAATCTGATCTAATTTGGTGGAGTTTGAGTCTCTAAATAAAAAGCTTATAGAGACGTATCTGTTTAAAACATTCATTTAGGATCAATCTATAGAGTTTTATGTGTACAGTGTAGTAAAAACGATGCATCCTCTCCTAAAGTTTCACGACTATTCGCTGATTTTTGTCGATGTTCCTGTTCTCTGGGACAAAGGGGGGTGAATACTTTGGCGCTTTATTATTTTTTACCCTCAAAGATGCTGTTTGGTTCCTGCTAAGACCAAACATCCCCCCCACCAATCCTGATGTCAGCTTGTTTGTTGATGTAAGTGACTGATATGTCTGCTCAGGCTCGCCTGGTTAAATATCCATAATTAGCTTTTAATTGGTGCTTTGAGCCAGAGTCAAAAGACTGCATTTGTAAACAGCAGCATGTAATTACCTAGCTGGTTTACCATGCTAAAAGAGTCGAATGTGTTTGCAAGACGAAAGCTCCTCTAGATTAGAGTCAGACACGGAAGATTAGCATCCTAGAGGAGAGCAAATTAGACTAACGATGTTTCCTTGCCTGCTAGGTCTGGAGCTCTGTGAGCCGTCCCTCCGGCTTGTGGCGACCATGCTGGCCGGACTCATGACTGTGGCAGGAGAGCTGCTGCTGCTGGCCGTGGCCCTGGGCTGCCAGTCCTGGAGGGGTCTGCTGGGAGCTGGGGCGGCCCCTCTAACACTCTTCCTCAGCTATGGGTACAATCACTTACTAAAGTACTTTACTTCCTTTTAAGCAAAAGAACTTGAGAAATGATGGCCTCAGTATTAAAAGCACCTGTTTCTGAGAGCCAGCTGGCTTCCAGATAGCTCTGTCAGATTGTATTGATCTCCTCTTTGCTCGTGTCAGAGCACATTAGAGCCACTTTATTCAACGTGTCAGCTTTCTGCTGGAAAAACAAGCCTTCAAACTTAATCACATCTGGTTATTAGCAGATTTGTAGCAATAATCTGAAAATGTCAGTAAGAAGGGATTAAAGTCTCGCACCGCTTGCTGACCTGCACTGTTTATTTCCTATGATGGAATAAATCCTGGCTGCTAAATCCACCTTAGCTTTCAGATGATTAAGTTTGTGGCCAAAGGGTGATTATATTTGCTTTTCCTGTCCTGCAGTATTCCCGGTGTGTTCCCAGAGTCTCCTCGCTGGCTCCTCCTCACAGAGCGATCTGCAGACATGAACGCCTTCAACGAGAGAAGGAACTCCAACCGAGACCTGAGGGATGACGAGAGCTTCACAGGTTTGTCCATCTCTGGGCTTCTTTTTTAAGTAATGCTTTTAAAGTAGCACTATGCTAAGCTAGTAAACTAGCCCCACCCGCCAGCGGCCAAAATCATTTTTGCCTGCGAGTGGTCTAGCCTCGATCAATGCCTTAGAACTGGCGGGCCAATCACAACGCAGAGATGTGTTTTGAACTTTTCGATGCAAAGCTGGCGGGGTATTGAGGGTGTGACGACAAAGCTGCGCAACGCTGGAGAAACCACAACAGGAAGATGGCAACAACTATTGAACTATTGACTCAGCTTTGGAATCAGTTTTGGAAGGATTAGACTTGGGGTTTTCTTTGAAACGTGAGCAGGGAGAGGCTCTACGCTCATTCATTTTTAAGAAGGATGTATTCGCCATTTTACCGACAGGCTGTTTGTTTACACTCCCCCACCAGCTTTCTGCTGCACTTCCTACGTCACAGTCAGTTGTACTCATTGGTCAGAGCGTTAGCCAATAGGCACAGACATGGTTTGATAAACAACTGGTTGTCTTTTGATGTCTCATTCATCGGGGCCAGACTAAATTACACATTTATAGGATTCCCGCGGGTCCTTAAAAAGTCTTAAAAGGCATTGAATTCTTTAAAATAAAATTAAGGCCTTAATTGGTATTAAAATGTCTTAAATCAGTCTTTCGTAGGTCTTAATTTTTAAAACATCACAAATAGGATTATTTTTATAACGATTTATTTTTGTAATCTAAATAAAACGTTAAAATTGACATTTTTTTTTATTATTAAAAAAATATATATAGGCTCACTATTATTGGTTCCGCCATTTACTTTTTGTCTGGAAAATATGAGCAAGTGTAAATGTAACCAAAATTGTCTCCAGCCAAGAGTTTTCTCCATGGCTAAAACCAGGGAACATACATGAGGCTCAGTTTATTTTGTGCAAAAAGCAATTCAAGCTCAGAACGATGGGAATTAAGGCAGTGGAGTCGCACATGCGAAGCACGAAACACAAAGCGTCAAAATGGAGTTACCGAGAAACAGCCGGTATTTCTCAGTTTTGTTCCACCCTTGTCTCTGCAACGCCTCCACTTATCACCAAATCAAACATACTAAGAAAACAATGCAAAGAAAAATAGCTGCAAAAAGACTTAGCACTGGTTATGTTGTGGCTTTAAAACTGATTTGTTTTATTCCCTGCTACAACAAGGTTTGTGAATTCAGTTAAATAATTGTTAAATATATCTGTCATTTGTGTGTTTTTAGCTTTCTTCCTGTATGGGAAGCTTTTCCAAATGTGAAACATTAGTGCAGTGGTTTATGTTAAAATAAACCTTTGGGTTAAGTTGTCGCAAGCAGGTTTTTCTTGTGTTTCTTGTAAATTTGGTCTTAAATTTTTATTTCAAGTGGCATTAAAAAGTCTTAAAAAGTCTTGAATTTAACTTGCCTTATGCTGTAGGAACCCTGATTTAATCTCACATTTAGTCTGGTTTATCAGGCTAGCACTATGCAACATTTTAATTTATTAATTCAGTATTTTTATATCTTAATATATCATCTTCTAAGTCCCAATAAATGGTAACCTAAGTGTTTATGAGACGATGGTGGATTCTGTCATCTCCCTCCTACTTTCTTTGGCTGAAAAACACACTTGCAGTTTTCTTGGTCACCGACCCGGTGGCAGTGTCACTCTTTTCTTATTCTAGCTGTAAGACGAACAGCTTTTGGCATCCAGATGTGAAGCCATCGGCATCGATAGCCACACGCCTCTCAGTGGGCTAATCACAGCTCATCATTTACAGATGCTTTGCTGAGATGCCAGGGATAGGGTCGCAACCGTCTGATGAAAAAATGCTGCCTTTTTCTCTCCTCTTTATAAAATAAAGAAAAAAATCTGTTTAAATCAAGCTGCTTGACTGTTAAGCAACAGGCTGCAGGCTAGCTATGTGAGCTAATAGCCCGACTAACATAAGCTTCTTACACTTTTTTCTTTGTTTTATTTTATATATATTCCCTTAAGGGTTTTTAGCAAAACCATATTTATAAAAAAAAGTTTTAAAAACAACACATTAATGTTCAATCTCTTGCATTAAAAGCTGCAGGAATAGTTTTAAATTGAATGAACTAAACCATCATGTTAAAGTTTTTGTGTGTAACTGAGATATTGTGTGATTTTCCTGCTAAAGCAAACATTAAAGTAGCTCAAATTATGTATTAAATGCGTTAAAAAAAGCAGCTATAATGATGTGCTGCTGCTGTAGAAGATGACTTAAGCCAGGTTTTATTTACATACAAACATGTTTGCTGGGCTGTGATCAGGTGAAGCAGCTCTTTCCAGCATTGCTTCTGTTTTGTCAACTTTACTTTATCCTGTCATCTCCCACAAACCTCACCATTGTCTTTTTAAAGGGAAATAAACCGTGTTTTTCTTGTCTTTGTGTTTTAAACGCTGGAATGTGTGACAGTGATTTTTAAGAGAAACTGTGTTCTGCTTTGTTTATGAGGTATGAGGAATTTAGAAATCATTGCATTTCCTGCAACCAGGATCGACTCAGATTCATGTTTTTGGTAACAAGTGAAAGAATCATTAAATGAGATAATAAAATGATTGTGAGCCTTGGTACCTGTTGAATGAGCATAAATGGTATGAAGTGATAGTCTATGGAAGATTGAAGCCTGACCACGATAAAAACATCCTCCCTTAATTTAAAATAAAGTTTTGTATTTAAACTTAAAAAAAAACAACATATAAAAAATCTCCAGTTATTTCACCCATAACAGCTTAACAGCTAAATGTGTGGAGGACCCATAAATAAACACGTCACTTATAATCAAAAGTCTGAAAACATACTAAGTTAATTAGTTTGAACGTGAATTCATGAAGATTATCCTTTAAGAATTAAACTAATTAGTTACAATCAACCAATCAGTTATTTAGGATTGGAAATTGATCAGATTTTCATGATTCCAATTCCCTTATCGATTCTGTTTAATGAAAAAGCATTATTGTACAATTTCGGGAAATAAACTCATCTCCCCCTGATTTAAATAAACTAGCGTCACCTTTCTCTCGCTCCCTGAACTGCGGAGCAACTTCATAGCATGTTTCCTTACATCCATCACAATAGCTAGAATCATGTAAGAATTCCAGCTACCAGGAGTTTTAATTAAACATGCTAGCAATGAAGGGATGGATTAACGAGAAAGGCAGATTCCTTTAATAACCCCAAAGAGAGGTAGGAGATTGGTTTATTTTAGAATGACATATGATTTACTAGGAGTCACATTAAGCACAGGCAGTGATATAAAACTAGCTATAACCAGAGTTTCCTTCCATGCTGGTCGTAACTTTAGCTTTTGTCCGGAAGCGACAAAAACATTTGTTAAAATGTACGCCATGTAGTGTGTGCAGGTGTTTCTGCATGTTGGATGTGTTTCCTCCCAGGGATGCAATTGCCACTTTGCAATGATTGCAAAGCGCCTTGTTGCCATCTTTCTCTTCTTTAAAATGAACCCAAACTATTGATCGCCTTGGCCGCTTTTGTTTTGCTTTTCTAGACTTACGTTTGGTCACATCGTACTTGCTTACCGAATGCCGTGTTCGTAACTTGCGTAAAAAACGTGACGTAAGTCGTGCTGCCCAGAGCGGCTCTGGTGCAACCTGGAACCGTTATCATTAAATCATTAAATGAGCTGCCAAACGGTGCCATGGAATTGGAACACATGGAACCGGTTCTGAACAGGAACCGGTTTTAGAATCCCATCTCTACAGTCATTTTCAGCCTAAAAGAGGCAATTTTCTTAAAAAATACCATTGCTAGAAGCATTATGTGGTTAGGTGATATAAAAAAACTTCTAATAACAACAATTAACACAGCTCCTCTGAAAAAAACCCATCTGTCACCATGTAGATAGAAGCAAGCAGTGGATTTGCATCTCTCTCTTAGATAAAGCAGCTGAAACGGCTATCGCTGCGTTTTTCATTGCAAACAGTCCCCAGGATGAAAGGCTGTTCACACAAAGCCTGCTTCTATTGAGGGTTCCTCCTGTTAAAGGGAGGACCTCATTTCTACTGGCACTATATGCATGTTTAGTTTGAGGGATCGTTGCAACATATTAAGGCTGGACGATGTAGAAAAAACATTTATCACAACTTTCTTTAATATAACTCAGTTCAATATTGATCCAAAGGGGAAAAAGCCTTAGAAAGACTGTTAAAAATCCCCATAACACATGCAAGTGCAAACTTATAAGCGCTTCAAAATATTTCCTAAAAAATCTTTTTTTATGTATAAAGCACTAAATAGAATAAAGAAGAATAACTAAAGCAAATACAAATTATATAAACAAACAGTTAAAATTTAGAAACAATACAGAAATACTTGGAAAAAAAAAGAAACTCCCCAAAAAGTACATAAAACCTTAAATGTCAATCAGTAACAATAGGCTGCAGTAAATATTGAAACATTGGAAAAGTCATCTCACGTTATTAAAAAAGTTTTATTGCAGTATAAATAGATACTGATAAATGGAGGGATTGCTGCAGACTGGATAGAAACCTTTACTGTAGTCATGGCAACGTGTTAGGGAGGCAGCAGTGGTACAGTTGGACCTTAATGGTGGAATTTTCGTTCTTGTTCCTGCAGAGCTGGACTCAGAGCCGGTGCCGTCCTCCCGCCCCCACCTGTCCTTCCCTGAGCTTTTCCACAGCAAGAACATCTGGAAGAACCTGTGCGTCCTCGGCTTCACCTCGTAAGTCACCCCCGCATTAATTTAGCGCCATCTTTTGTGTCAGTGCAGCACTTTGTTTAGGGGCCTGCTGCAGCCTCATATTTCACTCTGTCTCTGAAGCCTGTGTTGATGCACCCGGGCGGGCGGGCGCTCGCTCACTCGCTCCCCTCATCTCTCCCCCTCAGATTCATCTCTCATGGCATTAGTCACTGCTACAGCTCTTTCCGTGGTGACGTCAGAGGCACCGCCCCCAGCTTCTACTGGACCTACCTGCTGTCTGTGAGCGCGGGAGGCGGCGCCTGGCTGCTGCTGTGGGCGACGGTGGACAGGTGCGGTCGCCGTGGCATCCTGCTGCTGTTCATGACGATGACGGGCCTGGCCTCTTTGATCCTCCTGGGACTCATGGAGTGTAAGCTGGCTTTGGAGGGCAGCGGGGAGCTACGTCTCGCTTTTCTGCATAAATATGAACTCAAGCAGGAGACACTATAAATAGCTCAACAAGGTGGAAACAGAATCTTTTCATCTCACTGGAAGTCTCCTCCTGCTGTTTGGCAATGATTAAACAAGGCTTTTGCTGGGATTAAAGTCCAGTTTCTAATGATGGAGACAGATTTAAGTTTATCTGAACTTTGATCGGCCATTTACCTGCTGGCTCTGACTGATTAAAAGCATACCGGTCTGCTTGGTTCATGGAAAAATTCAGCCTATGCTGTTTTTTTCTTTGTATTTTGTGTACACACATTTTAGAATCTCTGTCTCCCCCCGGTGGCTGACAAGTAACATAGCACTTGGCTTATGTAGGACACTGCAGAGAAAGTAAAGTCAAAGCTCTGTCAGGTGTTGTGCTGTAATCATTCATCAGTAACTAACAAGGTGATAAAACTGCTAAGCCAAAGGAAGCTGAGTTCACCTTCATGCCCCCCCCCCCCCTCCCCCTCCATCAGCACTGATGTTCCTCCTCTCCTCCCTGACAGATCTCAGTGAGACGGCCATCACCGTTTTCTCAGTGCTGGGGCTTTTCTCCTCCCAAGCCACCGCATCCCTCTGTGTCTTTTTCACCGCAGAGATCATGCCAACCATCATCAGGTAAAAAACACAGCAACTACCGCCTTTCTCTAATGACCTCTAATGACCCCAAAACAGATCAGAACAAACGCAGTAGATGAGGAGGCAGGACATGTACTCTATCAGTACTTAGCAGGTTTATGAGTCAACAGAGGCTTTCAGCCATTAAAGGAGATATTCAGTAAAACTGTGTTAATGTAAATGAATTATTTCAGATTCTCATGTGGAAATTCAAAGTAAATGTCACAGAAAATCCCAAAAAGAGAGCAAATGTTATCCTCACAGGCTGACTTAAAACCATCAGATTTCTACATGTGAACCACTTCTTTGTTATTTCTCAGTTTAGATCAAATTCGCTCCATATTTCTCATTTTATAAACTCATTTAAATAATTCATGTGCAAACAGCGTTCTTTAAGCAGGTTGAAACATCCTTTTTCTAAATGCAGCTTTGCTGCATGTTTCTACACGTCTCCTTTATACAATAATAAATATAAAGATTAAAAAGAGTTTTAACGCAATAAACCTTAATGTATAATCTAGTGAAATAAAGTTTGAGTAGAGCAGTGATGGAGATTTAATACCAGTGTTTACTCATCATTATTGGGGCTAAAATGCATCCATTCTGTCAGCTAGAAAGGGATTAATGTAAAACATGAAGACTGATTTTGTTTTAGATTTTAAAATAAGGAAAATTTTTTTAAATAAAGATGAAGAATGGATTTTCCTCTATATGATATCTTTTGATTTAAAAACAACATAACCTTTCAGTTAATAACAAGGAAAATAGATCTAAAAACATTTTTTTGGGTTCTTTTAATCTCATTCTGCTGTAAAAATTAAATCAAATATCTTTTTAAAACCCACTAAAACTTCTAAGAGCTACTGTGGTTTGTTCTTTATATAATCTAAACCATTATTAGGAGGCCCAGTAGAACCTTTGGCTTAAAAAAACACCTTAAATATTAAGATTAAGATATTTAACCTTGATGAAAACTGGTAGGACTGATTCTAAACAATAAGCTAAGCTAACAATGAGTTTCTGGAAATCTCTGAGCTTGATATTTAAGGGAAACTATTATCTCAAGCAAATGAATCTGTGTTCTGCTTTGTTTAAGAGGAATGAGGAACAAGGATGGATTCAGATTCATGTTTTGGGCAACAAGTGAAAGAAACATTAAATGATGACAAAATGCTTTCATTGTCACCCGTGGTACCTGTTGAATGAGCATCAATATTATGAAGGGATAATCTATGGAAGATTGAAGCCTGACCACGATAAAAACATCCTCCCTTAATTTAAAATTAACTTTTGATTTTAAACTAAAAACTATCTGAAATCTCCAGTTATTTCACCCTTGAAAAATAGGAACAGCTTAACGTATAAATGTGTGCAGGACCCATAAATAAACACGTCACTTATAGTCAAGTCTGAAAACTAACTTAAATAGTTTGAACATGAGTTCATGAAGAGTTTGTGTTTGAAGACAAATTCCTTTAAGAATTAAACTAACTAGTTACAATCAACCAATCAGTTATTTTCAGCCTAAAAGAGGCAATATTCTATATTCTTAAAAAATACCATCGCTAGAAGCATTATGTGGTTAGGTAATATTAAAACAACTTGTAATAACAATAATTAACACAGCTCCTCTGTAAAAAACAATAAGTTTCTGTAAATCTCTGAGCTTTAGAGATTTAATCAGGAAACCTTTCAGTCTGAATGAACTACAGAATACTGAAAATTATACCGGAAAGTCAACCAGCTGTTTAGCTGCTTTATATTTTGATATTTCATGTAACATTATTGTGATCCTGTGGTTTAAAGAGGATCTTCTGACCCTAGTTATACGTCAGTGTTGATAAAGAGGAGACTCTGTGTTTTCAGGGGCAGTGGCGTGGGCGCCGTGCTCGCCCTGGGCTGCGTGGGCCGCCTCAGCTCCCCCATCATGGACCTGAGGAACCACTACGGCTACTTCCTGCATCACGTCATCTACTCGTCTCTGGCGCTCCTGGCCGTGCTCTCCATCCTGCTGCTGCCAGAGAGCAAGAGGAAGCCTCTGCCTCAGACGCTGGGGGACGGGGAGCAGTACAGACGACCCCCGCTGGGCCGCAGGAGGAGGGACAACGTGCCGCTGCTCGCCACCCCCAACCCAGAGACCTAAGAGGAGAGCGGTGCAGCGAACAGAGGGCTGAATGGAGAGAAAAGGGCTGCGAAAGACTTTATGCTTTCTTAACATATCATATCACACTCATGTCATTCCGAACGCAGACGGACTGGTTGATCTGCCACACACCTCTCTGTTTCTCCTAACACCATCCAGGAAGCTCTCATCTTCTGCTAAGAGGCTCACCAGCATCCCGCTACGCCTCCCTCCCTCCCTCCATCCTCCGTGTGTCTGCTGTAGAGACGGCGTCCTCTGATCAGGCTGCAGTCCTTTCTAACTGCTCCTGCCGTTTGTCTTAACCTACATGGAGGATTTTCTGTCTGTTTTTGCTGAGGGGGAGCACAGGATATGTTCTCAGAGGTGTAGGAAATTAAGTTTATCTTTTTTTTTAAATAAGTCGTTTATGGTCCGACCTGGCACTGAAGCCGAGGAGGACAGAAGCGGTAACAGAAACGCCTTGTAAATACTCTAGATTTTTGGACTTCTTGGGGGGCGTCTGAGTTTTGTTTTAACACAAACTCTGAGGCTGGAAGCATCCAGTATGCTATGCATTGGGTGAAGGAAGTATAGCACTTTGCAAATCTTATTTGTTTTTTTGTCCATTTTTAATAATAAGTTAAATTGACAAATTTTAATTTAGAGAACAAGCCTGTGAATCAGATTCTAATCAGAAGTTTCCTGTTTAAGGTTTGGAAAACATTGAGAAGATCTGGCCTGGAGCCAGAAATATTTATATTATTTATGTTTTTAAATCAAATCAGCTAAATCTTAACTAGCTGAAACGGATTCATCCGCCCCCCCCTCCCCTCCTGTCCATACTGGGATATCAGCATGTTTGAAGGCTAGTTTTCTCCAACTCTTAAGACTCTCATACTTCTCTAGATCCCTAGTGTAAGCTGAGAGATGATGGAGGGATACAAGCAAGAAGAAATGGTAATCAGGATTAGAGGCGTCTCCGTTCTTTCATGGAAATAGAAAAGAGAGAAAAGCTGTTTGAATGTTTGTTGATGCTGGAGAAAAGGGCCCATAAGCATGCTCTGTGATGAGGGGCCCCTGAGGCCCTAATTGATCATTCATCCAGGCTCAGTTACACTTACAGGGTTCCTACATAGTTTGGAAAAAGTCTGGATTTACACTTCAGGTATTTTCCAGAGAACAAAAGTGATTATTAAAAAAAATATATATATATATATATATTTCCAATTTCAATTCTGTTTTTCATTGTCTAAATGTGATCTTCTTTCCTTGTTTCCTTTCTTCTTCCTTTTTCTTTAGTTACCGTCCTTGTGTCCTTCCTTCCTTCTTTCCTTATACAGGTGCTGGTCATAAAATTAGAATATCATGAAAAAGTAGATTGATTTCAGTAATTCCATTTAAAAAGTGAAACTTGTATATTATATTCATACATTACATACAAACTCATATATTTCAGATGTTTATTTTGTTTAATTTTGATGATTACAAATGACAACAAATGAAAATCTCAAATTCATCATATCAGAAAATTAGAATATTGTGAAAAGGTTCAAAATTGATGGCCCCTGGTGCCACACTCTAATCAGCTAATTAACTCAAACCACCTGCAAAAGCCTTTAAATGGTCTTTCAGTCTAGTTCTATAGGCTACACAATCATGGGGAAGACTGCTGACTTGACAGTTGTCCAAAAGACGACCATCGACACCTTGCACAAGGAGGGCAAGACACAAAAGGTCATCGCTAAAGAGGCTGGCTGTTCACAGAGCTCAGTGTCCAAGCACATTAATAGAGAGGCGAAGGGAAGGAAAAGATGTGGTCGAAAAAAGTGTACAAGCAAGAGAGATAACCGCACCCTGGAGAGGATTGTGAAACAAAACCCATTCAAAAATGTGGGGGAGATTCACAAAGAGTGGACTGCAGCTGGAGTGAGTGCTTCAAGAACCACCACACACAGACGTATGAAAGACATGGGTTTCTGCTGTCGCATTCCTTGTGTCAAGCCACTCTTGAACCACAGACAGCGTCAGAAGCGTCTTGCCTGGGCTAAAGAGAAACAGGACTGGACTGCTGGTGAGTGGTCCAAAGTCATGTTCTCTGATGAAAGTAAATTTTGCATTTCCTTTGGAAATCAAGGTCCCAGAGTCTGGAGGAAAAGAAGAGAGGCACTTCATCCACGTTGCTTGAAGTCCAGTGTAAAGTTTCCACAGTCAGTGATGGTTTGGGGTGCCATGTCATCTGCTGGTGTTGGTCCATTGTGTTTTCTGAGGTCCAGGGTCAACGCAGCCACATACCAGGAAGTTTTAGAGCACTTCATGCTTCCTGCAGCTGACCAACTTTTTGGAGATGCAGATTTCATTTTCCAACAGGACTTGGCACCTGCACACAGTGCCAAAGCTACCAGTACCTGGTTGAAGGACCATGGTATCCCTGTTCTTAATTGGCCAGCAAACTCTCCTGACCTTAACCCCATAGAAAATCTATGGGGTATTGTGAAGAAGAAGATGCAATACACCAGACCCAACAATTCAGAAGAGCTAAAAGCCACTATTAGAGCAACCTGGGCTATCATAACACCTGAGCAGTGCCACAGACTGATCGACTCCATGCCACGCCGCATTGCTGCAGTAATACAGGCCAAAGGAGGCCCAACTAAATACTGAGTGCTGTACATGCTCATACTTTTCATGTTCATACTTTTCAGTTGGCCAACATTTCTATAAATCCTTTGTTTTTATTGGTCTTCAGTAATATTCTAATTTTCTGATATGATGAATTTGAGATTTTCATTTGTTGTCATTTGTAATCATCAAAATTAAACAAAATAAACATCTGAAATATATGAGTTTGTATGTAATGTATGAATATAATATACAAGTTTCACTTTTTAAATGGAATTACTGAAATCAATCTACTTTTTCATGATATTCTAATTTTATGACCAGCACCTGTACTTTCTCTCTTTCCTTGGAGCCTCTTTGCTTCCTTGTGTCCCTCCTACATTTCCTTCCTTTCTTTCTTTTTTCTTCTTTCCTTCCTTTTGATTTGTCCTGTTTTTAAATGAATGTCAAAAACTTGGAACTCTGGGAATCTGAGTCTTAAAAAAAAATCTAGTTTTTACATGAAAAATGTGTTGCTTCTGTAATCTGACTCCTTCAGAAAGCCGCGCTACAGGAAGGACAGTCAAGAGCAAGTAAATATTTTACAGACTGCTATTGTTTATGGGCTCATTATCTTCTTTGGTTTGTAGCATTAAAGGGAATAGAGAGGCGGGGAGTTAATTTGGGTTTTTGAAGAAACACTGTGGTTAACGTTCTCACCTTTTTATCCCTCTCTGTATGTTGCACTCAACACCTCTAACACTTATGCGCTACTTTTTATCACTAATCAGGCTTGAATATAAAGATGTCTGACAGGAGATGTTCAATGATGAGTTTGATGCATTTAATTTAGATTTTATGTAAATTAAAACTGGTTATAAAAACTACATGGATTTCGACTTTATTATGCGAATATACACTCACCGGCCACTTTATTAGGTACCCCATGCTAGTAACAGGTTGGACCCCCCTTTTGCCTTCAGAACTGCCTCAATTCTTTGTGGCATAGATTCAACAAGATGCTGGAAGCATTCCTCAGGGAGTTTGGTCCATATTGACATGATGTCATCACACAGTTGGCGCAGATTTGTCGCCTGCACATCCATGATGCGAACCTCCCGTTCCACCACATCCCAAAGATGCTCTATTGGATTGAGATCTGGTGACTGTGGAGGCCATTTGAGTACAGTGAACTCATTGTCATGTTGAAGAAACCAGTCTGAGATGATTCCAGCTTTATGACATGGCGCATTATCCTGCTGAAAGTAGCCATCAGAAGTTGGGTACATTGTGGTCATAAAGGGATGGACATGGTCAGCAACAATACTCAGGTAGGCTGTGGCGTTGCAACGATGCTCAATTGGTACCAAGGGGCCCA
Source organism: Cyprinodon tularosa (assembly GCF_016077235.1). NCBI lineage: Eukaryota > Metazoa > Chordata > Actinopteri > Cyprinodontiformes > Cyprinodontidae > Cyprinodon > Cyprinodon tularosa. The sequence continues at coordinate 244,922 of NW_024039751.1, forward strand.
AAGAGTGCCAAGAAAATATTCCCCACACCATGACACCACCACCAGCCTGAACCGTTGATACAAGGCAGGATGGATCCATGCTTTCATGTTGTAGACGCCAAATTCTGACCCTACCATCCGAATGTTGCAGCAGAAATCGAGACTCATCAGACCAGGCAACGTTTTTCCAATCTTCTATTGTCCAATTTTGATGAGCTTGTGCAAATTGTAGCCTCAGTTTCCTGTTCTTAGCTGAAAGGAGTGGCACCCGGTGTGGTCTTCTGCTGCTGTAGCCCATCTGCCTCAAAGTTCGACGTACTGTGCGTTCAGAGATGCTCTTCTGCCCACCTTGGTTGTAACGGGTGGTTATTTGAGTCACTGTTGCCCTTCTATCAGCTCGAACCAGTCTGGCCATTCTCCTCTGACCTCTGGCATCAACGAGGCATTTCCGCCCACAGAACTGCCGCTCACTGGATGTTTTTTCTTTTTCGGACCATTCTCTGTAAACCCTAGAGATGGTTGTGCATGAAAATCCCAGTAGATCAGCAGTTTCTGAAATACTCAGACCAGCCCTTCTGGCACCAACAATCATGCCACATTCAAAGTCACTCAAATCACCTTTCTTCCCCATACTGATGCTCGGTTTGAACTGCAGGAGATTGTCTTGACCATGTCTACATGCCTAAATGCACTGAGTTGCCGCCATGTGATTGGCTGCTTAGAAATTAAGTGTTAACGAGCAGTTGGACAGGCGTACCTAATAAAGTGGCCAGTGAGTGTATGTGTCAGTTTAAATGTAAAGCAAGATGAGAGTGAAAGTTTTCATATAACGGCCCTAGATTACCATCAATCCACTGACAAGAATCCCCCAATTATTTTTTTTTTTTCTTGTACTAAGTTTTAATTGGGGAAAAATATGGAATGAATCTTGCACAGTGAAGAGCATTTCTCAAAATAGGCAAATAATTGCATATAATTAGAAATATTATTTTTTTGTAAAATTAAACATCTAATCTACATTTATAAATTTTTTTGTGCGACTTATTATCCTGTAGAAACAATAAAAATAAGATTAGTAAAGCATACCTATAGTATATAGCTATAAAAGCATCAACTGGAAGTAGAAAAAGAACAAATAAATTGTTTATTTTAACTCAACCAAGGAGGATATGTATTCGGTTGTGTTTCTTTTTTGTTAGCTGAATTACTTTAAAAGTTACGAACAGATTTAAATGGAATTTTTACCAGAGGTGCACCTCAATCAGAACAAGTTCAAGGTCAATCTACAATAATTACACTATATTTAAAATTAAATCAACTAGAACATCTGTGTTTTCCAAATAAATAGCAGATGACACACTAGATTTCCATGAGGGCACTTCCTAGTATATAAACACACATATTCATATATCAGTGCTGTTTAAATTAATAATTTCTGGTTATGGATAAAATCCACATGAAATCCGTTGAGCTTTTATCACTAGTGATTATCATTGGCCGTACATTTGATTAACTGCTAAATTTTTGGAGATCCTTGAAAAAGCTATTTCCAGGGTTTATACAGTAATGAGTAACTCTAATTTAATGCTATCAACATTTGCATTTTCCCATTCTCTAGCTTTTTCTCCGCCTCAAGCTTCTTTTCCAAACAAACGACTTTAAAATCAACCAGAAGCAGTTCTGTGCAAATATATTGCGATATAATATATCTAACGAAATTGTTTTAAATTTGTTTTTTAATAAAGCATTTTAAATGCCACTATAATCACATTTAATGAATTTTAAAGCAAATTAAGGCCTTAATTTAAGAAAATAATAATATAAAGACTTTTAATGATTTTCAGTTACACACGGAATCCCTGTATGTCAGTGATTCTCTGAACCTTGTGCAGCAAAGGAATAGTGTAGGGAATTCTAGAGAAGCCTTTACTGTAGCTTACATTGTGACCCTACACATCATTCACAAAATTTAACTTTTTATTTCCCAGTAAATCACAGCAGCTAACAGTTACTGGGATGTAAGGAGAAACCTTCAATGAACTGTCTGTTTAAAACAAAGCTTACAGGTTACAGCTGAAAAGATGGACATTTCCCAAACTTTCACCAAAACTTTCATGCAGGAGACCTCGTTACTTTTTACCAGCAACATGCTGCTCCCCTAAATCTACAACTTTTTTATAGCTTTGCTCGTGTTTTATTGTTTTTGTCTGTTGCATTTGCATAGCTGGGATAATCAACAGATTATGAAATTCAAAGGGAATAAACACTTTTTTCTGTGTAAAAAAAAAATTCATACATTATTCTTCATATTGCTTGTGAATTTGCAGCTCTCCTAAGCCACCCCATTATTAAAGCCTCTGAGCTAAAGCTGAGACCTGGACTCCAGATATTATTGAGGGGTTACCTTCTAGTGAGGTCAATATATGACATTCAAGGAGCGTCTAAGAGGCATGTTAAGATCCCACAAAGGAATCCTTTAACACAGAATCTAATTTGCACCTCTTGTCCTTGGGCGTCACATGGCAGACAGATATATTAGCCTCTCAGGGCTGTCCATCGGTTAACTCCATTGTCAATAAGCAAAAACATTTTTGTTTTATTTTTCCACCAGAGCAAAGTAGGTAACACCCTCATAGATCCAGGTCTTTATGCATATGTAAATACCACACGTGTAGTTGAACTGATCGCACCACAAGATGGAGATGATGCAAACATTAGAGGTCATTTGAATTTTGTTAACACATTTTTCTTATATTAACCTATCTATCTATCTATCTATCTATCTATCTATCTATCTATCTATCTATCTATCTATCTATCTATCTATCTATCTATCTATCTATCTATCTATCTATCTATCTATCTATCTATCTATCTATCTATCTATCTATCTATCTATCTATCTATCTATCTATCTATCTATCTATCTATCTATCTATCTATCTATCTATCTATCTATCTATCTATCTATCTATCTATCTATCTATCTATCTATCTATCTATCTACTGTTGCAATAGCTACGACCAAATGTTCCAACTTCTGAGATGCTTCACCGTTTTGGTTTACAAAAAAAAGCTAAAAAATGTCAATATGGTGTCACCAACACTTTAAAATAACCTTTAAGCAGGTGTTACATGTAATCACATGTTAGAAAAAAAAATTCTTATTTTACACAAAAGTCAAGTTTGATTTGGAGATCTTTGACCATAAAAAAGTCATAAAATCTTATTTTGAAACTGTTTTGCATTTGGATAAGCTTGATAGAAAAGCAAGAATAGAAGAAATTATTAAAACATAAATTGTATTTTAATGCACTTTAATCAATAAATAGACTTTTAAAGGCATGAATAATACATTTAGTTTGGACAGAAAACGTCTCGTCTAGAAGAACCAGACCAGTGGATATTTTTTAATAATTCATGTGAAAGTGTCTTTCCTCCCTTTGTGACTTTTACTTTCTCCAGGGAAACCTCTTAAGGAAGCAACAGGTGGTCAGACGCTGTTGTTCATGTCCCCTTAATCAGCTCTGCAGACGGTGTGACGACAGCTGCGAATGGATCAAAACACATCGGTATGTTCCAGCCCAGCAGCACAACAGAACCCTGAAGGTTAGAGTGGGCCTTCTGAATGGGAGGCATGAAATCCGAGACATGGAGGAGCAATGGAGGAGGGAAATGTGCCAGAAAGGGGTCGGCATTCTTTCTTCTGCTATACACAGCCACATTATCGCTCCTTGGACAGAATGATCCGTTTATCTTAGTCATTATGGGATGGGTGATAATCAAAGAGAAAACTATAAAGGTTTCTGTCATTAAAAAAGTAGTCCTATTCTAATTTATAGTTTCCCAATGCACTAACAATGCGCTATTGAGATAATATAGCAAAAAATACTTAATAGCTTTCTAATGAAAGAAAATTGTATATTCATCATTTACAAATTAAATGGAGAGTAACAATATTGTACATTTCTTTTTTTTTTTTAAACTTATTCTTTGTGTTTTGCCAGTGTTGTGGTGCAAGCACACGTTCCTCTTTGTGTTCTTTTTCCTCTGACAACTTTAAATAAAATCAAATGCAAGCAGCTGCCTTTGGATGTCCCCTAATCAATAAAAAGGTAAAAAGAAAAATGGGGCTGTCCACCTGAACTGTCAGTATGGACAAGGACAACATTATTCAGAGATGCAGCAGAGCCCCATGGTCACTGGAGGAGCTGCAGAGATCCTACTAAGCCCTGCTTTATATTAATTAACTATAATGATAAATGTTATTTAAAGTTGGGTTCAATCCAGTAATCACCTACAGGCCAAGAACTGGGAATCAAAGCTCCAGGGTGTAAGCTCCTTCAGCAGGCAGTAGCTTTCATTGCACATTGGACAAAGAAGACAAGTGGTTTTAGAGGGGTGTGAATGAAGCCATCAATGTTAAGAAAGAAAAAGCAACCATAAACAGAGGGGATGGACTCAGATTTCAGCTTTCAAAAACCTACAATGCAGTAATGCAATAGAGTTGATAAAGTTGACATTTCACCTGTTAAGCCAGGCCAACAACTAACGACCCCCTTTTCAGAGACATAGGCAGGTATTGGGTATTTCAGGCTAACAAAGAACCCAAAACAACTGCCCATTCCTAATGGGCGGATCCATCTGTCCGGTTGAATTTGCATGTTTTTCTAAGCCGTCTTCAAACTTGGAAACAAAGTCCAGTGGAACTTTCATTGCACAATTAAGATTCTGCATATTGTACAGAAAACAGGATCCTCACCATAAAGGGTGGTTGGGAAAGCATCATGCCTTTTAACTTGGGGAACAAGGAAGTTGTAAAGATGATAAAAGATGGACTTGAGATTGGTTTGAAGGTAAACCTCCCTGCAAAAAAACGCTAAGCATAAAACCAGTGCTCTTTAGTGTGTTATGGCTGCAGTGGGTTTCTGCCCTTTTCTTTGCAGGGTTCTGGAGGCAGGCCTTCTGCAGGTGTTCTGTTTTGCCCTAATTGGTGCTCATCTACTAAGTTGTCATACAAGCAGCAGACAGGAGGCTTCTCCCTCTTTCCTCCTCAGAACCCTATTTGGTTTGGTTTGTATCCTATGGTTGGGTTTAAATAATAATAATAATGAATTTTATTTGTAACGCACTTTACATTTGACTTCAAATCTCAAAGTGCTACAAAGTGCTACATTTAAAAAAGAAGGGAAAATTAAAACAAGTTTAAAAGACCATAACATTAAAAACAGAGTAAAAAGACAATCATTAAAATCAATACATTCAAAGGCATACGTAGCCTATTAAAAAATCTAAAATCAACAATTGTAGGCATTTCTAAAAAGGAAAGTTTTCAGTCCATTCTTAAAACAATCCACCGAGCTGCGGCTTCGAAGGCCCTATCGCCCATTGTTTTTAGCCGTGTCCTGGGTGGGGCCAGGCGGTGCTGTTGGCCTGACTGGGTCCGGGAAGAGGTGTGTGGTGTGAGCAGTTCAGTGAGATAGGTGGGGGCCGCACCGTGCACACAGTGATGGGTGTGCAGAACAATCTTGTACTCTATACAGGCGTGAATAGGGAGCCAGTGCAAAGTTTGAAGGATGAGAGTGATGTGCTGGTGTTTCCTCACCCTCATCAGGACCCTGGCAGCGCTGTTCTGTACGTACTGGAGCTTCTGAAGGCTCCTGCCAGAGATCCCGATGAGGAGAGCGTTGCAGTAATCCAGCCTGGAGAAGACGAAGGCGTGGATGAGCTTCTCTGCAGCAGGGAGGGATAGGGAGGGGCGGAGTTTGGAAATATTACGGAGGTGAAAGAAGGACGTTTTGCAGATAGAGGTGACATGATTGTCAAGCTTGACCCCAAGGCTTGTAACAGAGGGAGACAGGGGAATGGGTTTCATTAGGTTTGGTTGCATTTGCTTATTTATGTTTAATTATAGGTTTTGCATTAATCCATTTTTGGTTTCCCATTTTATTTATCAATTTTTTCAGGTTTTGTTTCTTGAGTATAATTTAATAAATTCATTTTTCAGTTAATAAGAAAATACTTGTGTGGTCTCCTTTAATGTTAACCCCACCAAACGAGCCTGGTAGACGCAACGGGTGTAAAGCCAATCCATGACATTTAATAGAATCCAACCCCTGATAAGCGGAAGAATATGGATGGAAGGATGGATGGGATCCAGTCAAAGTCTGGAGATAAATAATTGCTCTGGACCCCTAGACATGAATCCTATGACGTAGTTCATCATCATTAAGGCTTGAAAAACCATTATTCTCCAGCCAGTCTGAATGAAATTGAGCCTTTATATAGAAAAACCCACACAAATAGAATAAAAAATCCCTTTATTGTCCCACAATGGGGAAATTGTGGGACAATAAAGAGAAAAACAGTCGCTGTGAAGAACTGGAAACCAATGGTAGAATATCAGCAGCTGTAATCGCAGTTTAAAGGTGGTTGTGCAGAGTGTTGATGAGACGGCTGAACATAACCCACAATACAGCTTTCACATTTATTAAAAAACATGTAAAACATGACTTACCAGACTTCTGCAGTGCACCATATAGTCTTGCAGCTATACTAATCGTATGGATGCCAGTGCCAATGGAGCTCGATAAAAACCCTTCAAACTAAGATGTCATAGGATGAAACAAGTGAATAACTACAAAATGTCACATTTTTGATCAATGCACATCACTGAATAAAATTAAATACCCAATTATCATGAAATGAGGAAGAAAATCCTTCTCACTGTCCTCCACCTGACCATTTATACGCACAGAGTTACAGTATGTGAAGACCACTCAAGGCTGAGAGCTGGAGCTGGTGATGAAAGAGTCTTGTTATACGGAGCAGAGGTCTTGGAGGTGAAGATTCATTCTCCAGACACGTCTCAGACAAATTATCACCCTTCAGGCAGGCTGGCCCTCTGCATGCTAAAGAAATAGCTCATCTGATCCTTGAGATCAATGTCAACAGCTTTGATTTTAATCACTTCCTCAAAACAATTGCTTTGTCTTCTTTATACAGGAGCCAACAGGAATTTATTCAAACTTATCTTATTAGATAATAAATCCAGATCAATATTAAGAAATAAAAAAGTCTTGAGTCATGGGGTACATAAACAATGAGGTGTTATTTTTATGTGAAGGTGTCACAGCTGAGGAGGACCAATGACACGGCAGGGAGCCTTATTCCACTTAAGCTCAGCAGAGGGAATCTTGAAACTATTTCACAGGTTTATTTTTGTCCTCAACGCTACATGGAAGGAAACAATGTGGCTCCAACAAGATGTGAGCACAGTGTGGAGTTACAGCATGAAGTAGCTGTCAGACCCTGAAGCTGTGGTGGTCACCCAGCAACAGCTGTGCCTACGATGGTGGCTTTGGGGTATAAAGCGTTAACATCACAACTTAAACTAGGAAAGGTAAAAAGCAAAGTCCAGTTTAAATAACCCAGAATGTAGGTTGAAATAAGATTTAAAAGAACAAAAGTGATAATAGACACAGAGGAGGTCGGGTGAGGCCTGGCAGCACTGCTGGGACACTAGGTCACTAGGCCTTTGTTCTCAGAGCAGCATTGACATTTCTGTTGGCTTTATAAAAGTCATTGGGTTTATCTCAGAGCTAAAGAAGGAGAAGAGAAAAAAACATAGTCTCATAAACACCTCTAAGTCTTTTATTTTGGAGGCATCATGTTCATGAATCTATGACACCCAGAAAACTGCAGACAGTCGCAGATGCAAGGTGGAAGCTGGTGTTTTTCTAGAAAAAAAGATAATAAACCATTTCAGTCCCAGATCTTTGGCTGATTTAAACTGCCTAATTTATTCAAAAATTAAAAAAGATCCACACATACCTCTAAATCCCTTTATAGAGCAGGGTCTATATAGATGACTACATAGTGACTCTACTGACAGTCGGACAGGTGATCACTTCTACTACTACAGCCTTTTAACACTCATGGTTTTGATTTTGGCTTTATGGTCTTTTATTGTCTGTTGATTTTTTATTTCTTAAACTCATTTTTTTAATATTTCCTTTAAAATGTAAAGTGAATTAAAAATAAAATGTTTCATTAAAATCGTTGTTATTATTACTTTTCGCTCCTCCTTGCATGGTACCTGCGCCATCTTTGTTGTTTTGTCGACCACAAAAACAAAACCCCATGCTTTCTGAGGAGCGCTCTTGCAAAGCATTCTGGGATATATCTGCTCATCTAGGGACCATCGATGTACGTCACTTTTCAAGGAGCATTGTGGGAAAATTTAAGTCCACTACATTTGGACACTCATATGAAATGGCGTAGCCCCTATATAGTGCTCTATATTAGGGAGGAAATTCATGCACAGCCGTAGTTTGATAAACTTGAACCTTCTGTATGTGTATTTTCATTGATACCATTTGCAGTTAAAATTGTCAGGGTTCCCGTGTGTGTGTGTTTCCGTGTTGCATATTTTCCAGAGAGGATCTTGGTGGAGTACCTGGGCAGCCCAGACAGGTGGAGCTCATCAGTCTCCTCAGAGTGCTGGGATTTAAAGTGAAGCAGAGCCTTCACTCATTGCTGGATGATTAACGTTTACTGGTAGTCTCTCTGGTCTTCCATTGTTGTAACCTTTCTAGTTGTTTGCTATCTTCTGTGAATTTACCAGAAGTGGCTCAGTCCTTGTGTTTGCTTTGTCTAGGTTTCAAGAGGAATCAGTTCCACTGATTCACCTCCTGTGGATCTACTCACAAGTTACCTACCTACCCGCTCCGCTGTTCATCATTTCCTGCCCAGCTCCATCAGACTCCTGGTTCGCTGTATTACCACCCACCTTGACTACCAGAGAAATATCATCAACGTCCCCACATGGGACCCTGGCCATCTTCCAGTCATTCAGGAGTAAGCTGTCTTACAAAGTTTCTGGCCACCATTAACTCCACTCTCATTCCAGACGCCACCGTTCACGGAACCTCCTCCTCAATACTGAAGGATCAAGAATTGTCTGTTTCTTATTTTTTCAAAATAAACCGTTTTCCAAATTTGAACTGAGTTGATCCTGCATGTGGGTCCGAAATTTAAATCTGAACATGTCAAAAATCTTTATGAGACTACACAACATAATCCGCATATGTTTCTCTGTGAACCTGTGAAAGTTTATCGTTTGTTGAGCATTTCCCCCTTGAGAAGCACTTTCTGAGAAGGTCATCTTGGTTAAACATCCACGCAATGTTCTTTGCCCATAACTCTGACTTAAAATAAAAAATTAGAGATAGAGCGATCTGATACTTGGATCAGAGATCAGTACTGATATTGAAAAATTTGATCAGCTATCTTAGATATTAGAGATTTTATGCTTGATATTGTAGATCCAATCCAGTACACTTTACATGGAACTGTTATTTATTCTTTTTAAATCAGACTGGTTTGGATATCGACCATTACACTCAGCTTAGGTATGAATAGGATTGGAAAAACTGGATCGCTGCATCTCGAAAGAAAATCCTTTTCACCTCATGATACCACCCCCACCATGTTTTCCCTTGAGAATATTGTTTCCATTAAAGTATTTCTTCAAGAACTTTAAGAAGTCAAAGTGCAGTTACACATATTTTGGTAACTGCATGCATGTTTCATTTTTTTCTGTATTGGGATAGTTAAAAATATCAGAGGAAAAAGGCATATTTACATAGTTTTATACAAAACTGATCAAAATAATTTGGTATTGGTAACTGTGTTTTACACACTTAATGCTCTTTTCATCTCACCTGTGGCAAGTAACAAGTGTGGGCATTCTCAAAATCACACCTGTCATTATATAAAAAGGAGAGATCTGCACTTAGTCTTTGTATTCTGTGTCTGTGCCTACTATACTAAACAATATCGAGGTTACAAGTCTAATTCTAAAGATTGTATTCCTTTGTCTACAATGCACAGCATTATTAAGAAATATGCAACCAATGCCACTATAGCTAACCTCTTTGGAAGTTGATGGAAGATTTTTTTGAATTATAGGATAGTCTTATTGGTGTAGAGGCAGTCTCAAACAACCTCTAAAAAATGCAAGCTGTCATGCAGGCTAACAGTTCTACCTTGGATTGATTTCTCATTGAACGTTATTGTAGGGAAGCAAAAATTGCTTTCGTGAGAAGGCACATGCTAGATATGACAGAGCTGGTGCAGTTTACAAAAAAGACTGGTCTAAAAATTACAGCAGAAGTTAGAGTGGCTCAGGTTATGCTGAGCTATCTCTATAGTTATGCTGCTATAGGCTTAGACTGCTGGAGGACATAGGGACCCATTTTAATCATTCTGATTCAAGTTATCTCTATTCTCCCATTCTGTAGTATTTGGCAGTTCAATCTCTAACACTACGCTCTCTCTGCATTGTCTTATCATAGTAGCTTCATCTGGTCTGTTCCTATTTGGGAGTGACACCATCCTGGAGAGAAATATCAGCAGTGCTGTTGCCATAAATGCCTTTTTTGTTTTTTTTATAGATGTTAGAGCTTTTCAGTGTAGTCCTGGTGGGGGAGTGTAAACAAACAGCCTGTCGGTAAAACGGCGAATACGTCCTTCTTAAAAATTAATGAGGGTAGAGCCTCTTCCTGCTTACGTTTCAACAAAAACCCCAAGTCTAATCCTTCCAAAACTGATTCCAAAGCTTAGTCAAACATCGCCATCAGAGCCAGCGGTCCTTCACACATGACTATGCTGAGAGAGGGCTTAGGTTAGCCCTGGCTGCCGTTAGCCACGGAGGTCCACTGGTTGCCACGGTCCTCTCAACTCTGGAAATTGTTTTTTTTTAAATTACGCATTAGATCAATAAATGGACAATTTAGTGACACTTTAAAGTATAATATTCTCACCTCAAATGATCTTAAAACGTACCTTTATTGAACAACAACAACAGAAAAGAAAACTTTTAACTTTCAATGGAGCGCTCCATTGAAAGCTGCTGCTGCAGTGCATGCTACTGTTCAATAATTGTTGCCATCTTCCTTGTTGTGCTTTCTCCAGCGTGGCGCAGCTTTGTCGTCCCGCCTACAAAACCCGGCCCACTTTGCATGCAGAAATTCAAAACAAATATCTGCGTTGTGATTGGCCTGCCACTTCTAGGGCTTAGGGCATTGATCGAGGCTAGACCACTCGCAGGCAAAAATGATTTTGGCCTCTGGCGGGTGGGGCTAGTTTACCAGGCTAGTAGTGGTGCTATATAAATAAACTAAACTGAATCAAATTACGAGGAGTCTTTCGGTGGTTTTAGAAATCTATTGATTTTGAATCAATAGTAACCAAATATTAAGTTGAAGGTCCCAATAATTTCAATTGTTAGAATTTTGTGGGAAATGATTTTAAATTTGACTTTTTTGTTCCCACTCACACTCCTCATATACACAAGAGGAAATAAACAAACAACAACAAAAAAATAAATAAAAAAGATCCATACTAAGACATGAGTAATGGCATAAACTTTCTGGGAGAAACACTTGGAAGAATTGTGTGTTCATGGGTGCCAACACTTTCCATTATTTTATTTTCTTGGACTTTAGCATCTTCCTCTACATGTAAATGGCCTGTACTTCTATAGCGTTTTTTTCAAGTCTGGAGATCTGACCAAAGCATTTTACATTCAGTTATTCATGCACACACTCACAAACTGATGGTGGCAAACTATATTTGCCACCATCAGACAGAGCAAAGCTGCCGTACACAGGCACCACCAGGCCCTCCAACCACCATCAGTAGGCAATGTGGGTCAAGTGTCTTGCCCGAGGACACAACATCACTGACGACACTACTGGGGTCGAACTAACAACCCTCCGAATGCCAAGCAAACCCCTGCACCAGATGGCACTGTCGCACACTTATATCCTATGTCCCTTACATGGCTTGTTCTCTAACAAACGTCTGAACCCATCACAGAACAGTTGGATTTATACCTAAAAATGTAAATGAATGAAGTTGGACTTTTCAATAATTTCGTACACCAGCTGAATACATGAATACCACAGTTTTCCGAAATTTGAATATAAAACTTTAATAGAACTATGTGACATTCACTGTTTAGTGTGACCATCCGCCTGTCTCACTGACTCTGAGGGCACTAGCTGCACTTTATGCACACCATACTTAATACATTCATACATACATACTACACAATCAGATTTTATATTTGCTGTTAATTAAGTGTTTATTCACAAACATAACACAACTCTCATTTGTCTATAGCTGTTCGAGTCTCTGTTCTGGTTTGATGTATTGGGTCTCCTGTTGATGGACGAAGGATTGAAGTTAGTTGTTGAAGTCTGTCAAAGATACCAAAGACAGCTGAGAATGGAAGCCTTGATGTGCTGAGAAGTGTGACACCATGAGGACACAGCCAATTATTGAGGCCCACAAGGCTGCTGAATTCCAACGTGTGAAATCCTCGCAGTCAAAAGGACTCCGATGTGTTTCTTCAGGAGGTCTTAAGGTGGTCCCTTTCATAAACACTTGACTTAAAAGTGTCCACTGTTAATGTGATGCTTATTATCAACATCGATCCTGTCCTTGATGATAAGGAGATTGTTGGGGAGGCGGGGTAAGGGTTCTGTCCGAGGTGAATGTATTTATTTCAAGCATGGCACAGAGAGCTTTGTAAGCAGACAGCTGTCCCACCCAGCCTTTTACTGTAGACAGAGAAGGGTAAATTGAGGTCCACTGGGAGCCAAGGAAGGTCTCAGAGAGAGAATCCAATCCAAAATATTCACAAGGTTATCTTTGTCTTCTAGGACAGTTGAATCTGGACAATAGAGACTCTGACAGGATGATGCATGGTCTTATTGTAGCAGTGTGGGTGAAGTAATGGTTTAGCAAAGAAAAACTAAGAAAATGTCTTCAGACATGTTTCTATACAGTTTCTTCACAAACACAGACATTTTTATCACACAATTTTTACCACAAGATGTAAAGAAAAGAAATAATTCTTTACATTTTAGTGTAAAGTGCTAAAAGTTAGTTCTAATTGAAAATAAAAACCATCCTTCACTTAAAAGCGTCTTTCTTGTTTGTTTTTCATAATTTCTTTGTCTTCTATCGCAAGAAGGTCAAAACTAAAATAGATCCTGATTTTAAGACCTTCTAATAGGCTTTATGTGTAACAGCCAATGGTAAGATGATCACTCTCATTGTCCACACCTTTATTTCTAAATGCAGATGTTCCCTTTGTGTTCTTGCTCTGTCCTTGTAGGGAGGTGCTGCTTCAGCAAAGCACTGCCTACTGGATGTATAAAAAGAGAAAATCTGAAACAGCAGAGAAGACAGGAACACCACACCTGCAGGTCAGTATACCATCCTCTTAACATCAACTTCTTTTTATTTTATGAAGTCAAAGTTTTAAAATCTAATTCTACATCTGATCTCTTATAGACCCAACAGATCCATTCAGTCAAGTTAAAGAGGAGGGTCAATCAGGTAAGGAGTTTGATGGTACTTTAAAAAAGTCTCTTTTATAGGGTTATTTACCCTAAAAAATTAAAAATAAAACATGTTCTAACACATATTAACAAGAAAGTCTTTATGTTAGATGAAAAAAATTATATTTAGAAGCAACAAGGAATAATGATCAGGAGCAGACAAAATTTTTGAAAAAAGTAAATTATTTAAGATAATAAAATTTTTTATTAAAGAGAATATTATGACACTGAGTAGGGGAAAACATGTTATTATACCTTATTATACCATTTTTATTAGATAATGAACCAATTTAGTAATTAACCAGTTGACCGAAAGATAAACCAAGTAGACAACTCTTAAAATGTCTTTTAATTTTGCATTTCAGCAGGGATTCATAGATCTTGTGATGTGATTTAAATCCTTCATGCAGGCTTTAAGATCACTTTCCATCATTTCTCACTACAACTTTCATTTCGCCTTTTTGAATTTAGAAGATGTAGTCATTTGAATGTTTTTGATTATAGTATTAATTTCTTCACAGTGTAGGTAAGGTTTTTCCTGATAATTGGTCTCTGTCGTTTTTTAATGATTGCAGTCTTTTTTTTAACTGATTTTTATCCAACTTTTGTGTTTTTCATTTAAATTCAGGGTTTCTTCAGACTTTATTACTTTACATACTAAATCTTTTGATACCAATCTTCAACTTCACAGATTTCAACATGTCGTGCGACGCCCTGATGGCGGAGTTTGGGCCTGCGGCATCCTTCTTGAGAAAATCCGACAAGGAGCGCCTGGAGGCCCAAACGCGACCCTTTGACATGAAGAGGAACTGTTTTGTTCCAGACCCAGACGAGGAGTATGTTAAGGCCGTCATTAGCAGCAGAGATGGGGACAAAGTCACCGCTGAAACTGAAAAGGGAAAGGTAAGAAGAACACACATGCATATTTACAAGTTGGAGATTTTCTTATGTTAATAAACAAACACAACTTTTAGTAGCTTTTAAATCAGTCTAAATAAGATGTTCTCCATATAAATTCCTTACAGACTGTAACAGTAAAGGAGTCAGATGTCCATCCCCAGAACCCTCCAAAGTTCGATAAAATCGAGGACATGGCCATGTTCACTTTCCTCCATGAGCCTGCAGTGCTGTTTAACCTCAAAGAGCGTTACGCAGCATGGATGATCTACGTGAGTTATGACCACCAACAACCAAACAGTAACCACTTTAAACACCCCAATAAGTCATTCCTTTGCTGTCCGTCTGACCTCAGACCTACTCGGGGCTCTTCTGTGTGACCGTCAACCCCTACAAGTGGCTCCCGGTGTACGATAAATCTGTGGTGAACGCCTATAGAGGAAAGAAGAGGAGTGAAGCTCCTCCTCACATCTACTCCATCTCTGACAATGCCTATCAGTACATGTTGTCTGGTAAGTTCTCTGCAGTGGCAGCTTGTAAATATTGTTAATCTAGACACTAAAAGGCAGGAGATCTAACATGGAGCTTACTGTTTCATATTGTAGACAGAGAAAACCAGTCAATCCTCATCACGTGAGTCAAATACGGTCCTAATGCCTTTATTGTGTCTTTTTATATAATCTCTTACATGTTTATATCAGGGGTGGAAATCTCCACTCTTTGAGGGCTGGTTTCCTTCAACATTTAGATTCATCCTTGGTCCAACACACCTGAATCAAATGGTTGAATTACCTCCCCAGTATGCAATCAATTTCTCCATTGTCCTTTTAATTATCTCTTTACCTGATTCAGGTGTGTTAGTTCAAGGACATATCTAAAAGTTGCAGGATACAGGCCCGCCAGGACTGGAGTTGCCCACCCTTGGTTTATATCATATAATAGCAAAAGATGATTGTTTTTTCTTGTTTTTGTTTTTGTTTCCCAGTGGAGAATCTGGTGCAGGAAAGACTGTGAACACCAAGAGAGTCATCCAGTACTTTGCCAGCATTGCAGCTGTCTCTGGAAAGAAAGACCAAAGTCAGGAGAAAAAGGTTAATCTGACTCAACAAATGTTTTACACAATAATAAAAGCACAATCTACAGCTTGAGTGATGAACCTTTGTGCCTGGCTTCCACACAGGGAACCCTGGAGGATCAAATCATCCAGGCCAATCCAGCTCTGGAGGCTTTCGGAAATGCCAAGACCATCCGAAATGATAACTCCTCCAGATTTGTGCGTATCATAAAATGAGTACAATGTGTTTTGTTTTGTTTTTTTATCTGAAGGGTGTACAGAGTTAGGTTTAAGAAGACCAACAATGAGTTGATGAAATGACAAAAATCATTATGAATCTTTTTTTTTCAATAATTCTATTTTTCTTAACAGGGTAAATTCATTCGAATTCACTTTGGGGTCAGTGGGAAATTGTCCTCAGCTGACATTGAAACATGTAAGTTTGCTTTGATTAAAGCTTAAAATTTGTTTATCCTTTCCTTAATAATAATAAAACTGTTTTAGGGCATTAATAAAAGTCCTTATCCATTTTAAGTATTACCAATCGTCCTTCTTTTTAGATCTCTTGGAAAAATCTCGTGTCACTTATCAGCTCAAGGCTGAGAGAGACTACCACATCTTCTATCAGATTCTGTCCCAACAGAAGCCAGAGTTGTTGGGTGAGAGCACAAAGACTGGAACAATCCTAGAAAAACTCCTAAGTCCTTATAAACAAGCATTTTTTTTCCTTGAACAGAAATGCTGTTGATCACCAACAACCCCTATGACTACGCGTTCATCTCTCAAGGAGAAACAACCGTAGCTTCCATCAACGATGCAGAGGAGCTAATAGCTACTGACGTAAGTTGACACAGACTGTTGACAATTAAGCGCATACTGTTTCCACTAAATCGTCTAAACCTCTGGCTGTTTTAAAGGATGCTTTTGATGTCCTTGGCTTTACCCAAGAGGAAAAGAATGGCATTTATAAGTTGACTGGAGCCGTCATGCACTATGGAAACATGAAGTTCAAGCAAAAGCAGAGAGAAGAGCAAGCAGAGCCTGATGGCACAGAGGGTAGGCGATACTCTGATATTACAGTAACTGCAGAAAGACTGACCCAAAAGACTGACACAATAAATGCTTCTAGATACGGACAAAGTGGCATATCTCATGGGCCTAAACTCTGCAGACCTCATCAAGGGGCTGTGTCACCCAAGAGTAAAAGTAGGCAATGAGTGGGTCACCAAAGGCCAAAGTGTGCAGCAGGTGAACAAAAGAAGCATGTCACTTTAATTTTAAGTATGTCAACAAAATTAACAAAAAAAAAAACCAGCTTGTGTCCTCCTCATTTATAGGTATACTACTCTATTGGTGCTCTGGCAAAGTCAGTGTACGAGAAAATGTTCCTGTGGATGGTGGTGAGAATCAACCAATCCCTGGATACCAAACAACCTCGGCAGTACTTCATCGGTGTGTTGGACATTGCTGGATTTGAAATCTTCGATGTAAGTTTTAAGGCTTTTATTTACCTCAGATAATAACTAAAGCTGCATTATACAATATGTCAATCTGTCTTTGCTTATGACTTCTAGTTCAACACCTTTGAGCAACTGTGTATTAACTACACAAATGAAAAGCTGCAGCAGTTTTTCAACCATCACATGTTTGTGTTGGAGCAAGAGGAGTACAAGAAAGAGGGCATTGTGTGGGAGTTCATTGACTTTGGCATGGACTTGGCAGCTTGCATTGAACTCATTGAAAAGGTTGGTATATCTTAAATCTAAGATCTTATTAGGTGTCGTCTGAGGTTAAAATCTTTGAATAAACGGTTTTCATATGTTGCCATAAGCTATCTAGAAACTGAAATGTATACGTATGCTGCTCGTTTTACTGTTCAGACACAAAGTATTTCTAAACTTATGGCGTATATGATGTTTAATCTTCCATGCATCTTTCCTCACAGCCAATGGGCATCATGTCTATCCTTGAAGAGGAGTGCATGTTCCCCAAAGCAAGTGATGCAACCTTTAAAGCCAAACTGTATGACAACCATCTGGGCAAAAGCCCCAACTTCCAAAAGCCCAGAGTCATTAAAGGGAGACCAGAAGCACATTTCTCTTTGGTTCACTATGCTGGTACTGTCGATTACAACATTGGCAACTGGCTTGTAAAGAACAAAGATCCTCTGAATGAGACAGTAGTTGGACTTTATCAGAAGTCCAACCTGAAGTTACTAGCTATGCTTTTTGCTGGGTATGCTGGTGCTGAGTCAGGTAAGATCGCTATTACTATGCCGATTATTGTTTTTAATTTGATCAAAGGAGTCATTCCTAGTAACGCCGTTTAATTTCTACAACCCCCATACAGCCCAGGATGCAGGAGGCAAGGGAGGGAAGGGAGCGAAGAAAAAAGGTTCTTCCTTTCAGACTGTGTCTGCTTTGCACAGGGTAGAAATTTTTTTTTACAACATTTTCAAGGTTGTCTTTACTGTGTCCAACATGTTAACCATCGACATCTTGCAATTACAGGAAAATCTAAACAAACTGATGACCAACCTAAGGTCAACTCACCCTCACTTTGTACGCTGCATCATCCCCAATGAGACCAAGACTCCTGGGGCTATGGAGAACCCTCTGGTCATGCACCAGCTACGCTGCAACGGTGTGCTGGAAGGGATTAGGATCTGCAGAAAAGGATTCCCAAATAGGATTCAGTATGGAGATTTCAAGCAAAGGCAAGAAAATAAACAATTCATGTTATTTGAATGATCATTTGAGGCACTAGAGTAGAGCTTAATGGTTCAGGTTCATGTTCAAGTCTGGCGGGTGGGTCAGAAGGTGTGATTGTAGACAATCTTTTCAGCAACTGTGACTTTACTAGATATGATGCTGTTGATGTTTCCCCAGTAGGTTTGTCATAGTAGTATGATCCTTTTTGAAGTAAACTCACCTCAAACCACAATATTTAGCAGACAAAGACACGACTGCTATGAATTTACATCAAAGCTAAATCTTATTAGTATGTTTTGTTGTACAAATAGTTTTACTTAACTCAGCTGACAGAAAACTTAACAAATTAGGCCTGCTTAATTCAGTTAATAGTTATATTTTATTATACAATATTATAAGAACGGGAGATTTTAAGAAACTGTAAAGGAATTAACTTTCAGCCCAAGATGGTCAGGCAACTGCTTAGTATTGGAAAAGAAAGAAAAGAGAAAACAATTTAGCAACACTGCAACAAGCATGTGACTTAAATGGTCAATGAATTACGTTAGCTAGTATATGTACGCAGAAGAAATCTAAAAATAAGACACATTCCACAAACCAAATGTAATGCCTCCACATTTACACCCATGTAAAGATGATTGATATATATTATATATATTCCCCATTTGGGAACTAACAAAATAATGTGTTTAAACCTTAAATTAAAATTTAGAAAATGTTCCTCATTCAATCTTTTTAACTATGCTGGTTGTTGCTTGTTTCAGATATCGCATCTTGAACCCGAGTGCCATACCCGAAGGGCAGTTCATTGACAATAAAAAAGCAGCTGAGAAACTTTTGGGGTCTTTGGATATTGACCATGAGCAGTACAAGCTGGGACACACAAAGGTTGGTTCTGTGGATCAAAAGCTTAAGCTTGGGAAATATGTTCTCTGTCTTTCACAAAAATTTTTGTCTCTACCAGGTGTTCTTCAAAGCTGGCCTACTGGGTGTGCTGGAGGAGTTGAGAGATGATCGTCTGGCTCTAATCATTACAGGAATTCAGGCAAGATCCAGAGGACTTCTTGCCAGGGTTGAGTTCCAGAAAATTGTCGAACGCAGGTTAGAGTTCACTGCATATTTCCCCTCCAAGAACTAAGACAAAAAACAACAACAAACAAACACCATGTTGTTCTCCGTAGGGATTCCTTGCTGGTGATCCAGTGGAACATCCGTGCCTTCATGGGTGTCAAGAATTGGCCTTGGATGAAGATGTTCTTCAAGATCAAGCCTCTGCTTAAATCAGCTGAGACTGAGAAGGAGATGGCAAACATGAAAGAGGAGTTCACCAAGCTCAAAGAAGCCTATGCCAAATCCGAATCCCGCAAGAAAGAGCTTGAGGAAAAGATGGTCACTCTTCTCCAAGAGAAGAATGATTTACAGCTCCAATGGCAATCTGTAAGATCAATCTCTTAGCTTTGTACAGCTTCAGGCAGATACTTCTGAATTCCGTAATGATTACTGTAAATTTCCTCTCTGTAGGAGCAAGACAATCTTGCAGATGCGGAGGAGCGTTGCGAAGGTCTGATCAAGAGCAAAATCCAGCTGGAGGCCAAAGTCAAAGAGCTGACGGAGAGACTGGAGGATGAAGAGGAAATGAATGCAGAGCTGACTGCCAAAAAGAGGAAGCTAGAAGATGAATGCTCAGAGATTAAGAAAGACATTGATGATCTGGAGCTGACTCTGGCCAAAGTTGAGAAGGAGAAACATGCCACTGAGAACAAGGTACACTTAATGTTAACCCACTTAGTTGGGCTTTGTGTCACAGAATACCTCTGGGAGTAATTCCCTTCCACTCACTGGTCTATTTTGTTAAGGTGAAAAACCTGACAGAAGAGATGGCAGCTTTGGAAGAAATCATTGCAAAGTTGACCAAAGAGAAGAAAGCTCTTCAGGAGGCTCATCAGCAAACGCTGGATGACTTGCAGAGCGAGGAAGACAAAGTTAACTCTCTGACCAAGGCCAAAGTCAAGCTGGAACAGCAAGTCGATGACGTGAGTGCTCCCATTGATCATTGTGATGAGGATAAATGTTTCATAGCCTAGAAGGACGTAATGTTCGCAATGTGATTTTCTAGCTTGAAGGATCACTGGAGCAAGAGAAGAAAGTCAGAATGGATCTGGAAAGAGCTAAGAGAAAGTTAGAGGGGGACTTAAAGTTGACCCAGGAAAATGTGATGGATCTGGAGAACGACAAACAGCAGCTGGAGGAGAAGCTCAAAAAGTAAAATTAACTTCCATTTTTACAATGCAGCAGATGGGATGTTATGGCCGGTATCCATAGTAACATTTTCTGCATCTTTGAATCTAGGAAAGATTTTGAAATTAGCCAACAGCTCGGTAAAATTGAAGATGAACAGGCTATGGGTGCTCAGCTGCACAAAAAACTAAAGGAGCTACAGGTGAGGTCATCAGCGGGTATTTTCCTTTGATTCCATTCGATCTTTATTAATCCTTCTCCTAAATATCATGTGATTTCCATCAAGGCCAGAATCGAAGAACTGGAGGAGGAACTGGAGGCTGAGAGGACTGCTCGTGCCAAAGTGGAGAAGCAAAGAGCTGACTTGTCCAGGGAGCTGGAGGAAATCAGTGAAAGGCTAGAAGAGGCTGGAGGAGCCACCACAGCCCAGATCGAGCTGAACAAGAAGAGAGAGGCAGAGTTTCAGAAGATGCGCAGAGAACTTGAAGAAGCTACTCTGCAGCATGAAGCCACGACCGCTGCACTGAGGAAGAAGAACGCAGACAGCGTGGCTGACCTGGGGGAGCAGATCGACAACCTGCAGAGGGTCAAACAGAAGCTGGAGAAGGAGAAGAGTGAGCTCCGGCTGGAGCTAGATGATGTGGTCTCCAATATGGAACAAATTGCCAAGGTTAAAGTAAGACATCTTCAATGACAAAATATTTGTATTATAGAAAATTAAGTTCAATCGTTTAGTTTAGGAAATTTTCCAGATAACTTCTTGACTGTTTTCCAAGTAGGAGAACCCTTGCACACATTTATTGTATTACTCTGTAAACTTATGAAGCAGCGATTTAGAAACCTACTTTTCCAGCGTTCAAATAATATTGTGTCTATATGTGAAGGAAATGAGCCAAGACTTTATACACAACTGTTTTTTTCTGATATTGGCTGTATTTAGTCAACCCAGACCCATTCACTACGTGTCCAGCCTGAGATACTTCCACATTAGATCCACATACACATAATTATTATTATATCACATTGGCTTCTGCCTTCATTACATTATTACACATCCTAAATCTGTTTGCATCAAACATACTGATATCATTCAAAACTAACTCAGTTAAGGGCCCATCCATTATCTGACACACTTTATCCCGAGTGGGGTCGCAAGGGGTGCTGGTTCCTATCTCTAGCTGTCTATGGCGAGAGGTGGGGTACACCCTGGACAGGTCGCCAGTCCATCGCAGAGACAAACAGGACAAATAACCATTCAAGCAAACATTTAGAATTTTGGTCTTTGGGAGGAAGCCAGAGTACCCATAGGGATCCCACACATGCTCAGGGAGAACCACTGAGCAGCCCAGTTAAGGGCTAAATTCATGATACATAATTGAACTATATTGATCTCACATTGGAGAAATTTACCTCTGCATTTAACCCATCCCCTTGGAGGGCGGGGGGCTGCTATCGTGGGGCGCCCGGGGAGCAGTGTGGCGTTAAGTGTCTTTGCTCACTCTGTGGGAGTGGGGTTCGAACTCAGAACCTCATGATTCCAAGCTCTATGCCCTAACCACTTTTGTTGTTTTTACTTTAAATAATCTTTAGTTTCATTATTTTCTAAGCTTTTTATTTTCAAGAAAACTCCCATAAACTGTCTTCTTTATGTACATTAATAGCAGCACCAAAAAGCAAGCAATAAAATAGCTGTAACTAATGCAATTAATAGGACACATATGATAGTTCTTTCTGATTAGATCTGATAAATTTATCACTTATTGATATTTTTCTTTAGACCAACCTGGAGAAAATGTGCCGTACTTTGGAGGATCAGGTATCCGAGTACAGGACGAAATCAGAGGAGGCCCATCGTTCCATCAGTGACTTCACCATGCAGAAAGCAAAGCTGCAAACTGAAAATGGTAACAAAATAGTGCAATAAAATTGTTCGCCATTACTGACAGTTAAAATCCAGAGAATTATTGAACGCTGCTCAGTATTTGCTCATTAAGGCTATAGGACATTCTACAGACTTTTTCTTTTACAGGGGAGCTGGCGCGGCAGATGGAGGAAAAGGACTCTTTGGTGTCCCAGCTAACCAGAGGGAAGCTGTCCTACACTCAGCAGGTAGAAGACCTCAAGAGACAGCTGGAGGAGGAGGTCAAGGTAAGTGTAACTTCAAGAACTGCTGCTTTTATGACACAATATCATCATTATTTCTGTTTGCATCATATCAGATAAGTTACAAACCGTGTAAACCTATAAACAACAACAAATAGTTCAGATAAATTATGCAAAAGATTCAAGGTAATTTACAAAAGGTTCCCACTTAGGGGTACATTTTACAGAGCTGCCTTTCAGACTCTAGACACTACTTTATTAGCCATAATGATATAGATGGAGGTGTAGATTTCTTAGAGAAGTAACACTGCAAAAGAAATATAACTACACTGCAAAAAATGTAAATCTCAATAAGTCATTTTTTCTTAAATTAAGTGCATTTTTTCTTGAATTAAGGAGGTAAGTGAGACACTTTGCCAATGGAACAAGACAATTTACATTTAAAATAAGAAAAAAACTATTGCATTGTCTTATTTCAAGTGTATAATATCTATTGATCTTATTTTAAGAGTTAAAATACTCATTCCATTGGCAAATCATCTTATTTACCTACTCAAATTAAGGGTAAATACGCTTACTTTTAGACTTTTTTACTCATTTTTAGATCATTTTTGCAGTGTAGGTCAATTTCTTCTTGAAATAAAAGTATTTTTCCTTGTTTTGAGTGCTGAAGTGAGCCAATTTACTAATGAAACAAGATGATTATTTATTTAAGGGCAAAAGTGCTCAGTCCATCGGCAGATCATCTTATTTACCTGCTTAAATTAAGGGCAAATTAACACATTTATAGAAATTTTTAGATACATCATCTAACAGTGAACAGAAGCTTAAGCCTCTCATTTTGTTGAGGAGATTCTAACAGAAAAGTTAATTTTTATTATTACTTTCTTAAAGGCCAAGAATGCACTTGCCCATGCAGTGCAGTCCGCCCGCCATGACTGTGATCTGTTGAGGGAGCAGTATGAGGAGGAGCAGGAAGCTAAAGCGGAGTTCCAGCGCAGTTTATCCAAGGCCAACTCTGAGGTGGCTCAGTGGAGAACCAAGTACGAAACTGACGCCATCCAAAGGACTGAGGAGCTGGAAGAAGCAAAGTAAGAATTTCGCAGAGTTGGCTTTATTGCACAAAAAAAATTAGTCTCTGAATTGATCAAATGATTCCATTTTGGCTTTAAGGAAAAAGCTAGCTCAACGCTTGCAGGATGCTGAGGAAGCTGTTGAAGCTGCCAATGCTAAATGCTCTTCCCTGGAGAAAACCAAACACAGGCTTCAGGCGGAAATCGAAGATCTCATGGTGGATGTGGAAAGATCTAATGCTGCTGCTGCAGCTTTGGACAAGAAACAAAGAAACTTTGACAAGGTGACGCATCAAAGAAACATTTGAATTGTCCCTTTGGAAAAAGAAAGACTTGTGATTTATTTCTTTATATGGGATACTTGCAGGTCCTTGCTGAGTGGAAGCAGAAGTATGAGGAGTCTCAGTCGGAGTTGGAAAGCGCTCAGAAAGAGGCGCGCTCCCTCAGCACTGAGCTGTTTAAACTGAAGAACTCCTATGAAGAATCTCTGGACCATCTGGAGACCATGAAACGTGAAAACAAGAATCTTCAGGGTGAGTAGGCTTCTTGTTTAAAGGATCTTTGCTTCAACCTTCTTTGGTTGGGGGATAGAAAACTGAATGATTTTGACTTAAACAGAGGAAATTTCTGACCTGACTGAGCAACTTGGTGAGGGAGGAAAGAGCATCCATGAGCTGGAGAAGATCCGTAAACAGCTGGAGCAGGAGAAAGCCGAGATACAAACAGCTCTGGAGGAAGCAGAGGTGATAAAATGCTGCTACTTCATGCGTTTAGCACAACATGAAGGAATCCTACTAAATTTTTGTTTTGGCGCAGGCTTCCCTTGAGCACGAGGAAGGTAAGATCCTTCGAACCCAGCTGGAGTTCAATCAGATTAAGGCGGAAATTGAGCGCAAGCTGGCTGAGAAGGATGAAGAGATGGAGCAGGCCAAGAGGAACCAGCAGAGGGTGGTGGACACCCTGCAGAGCTCCCTGGAGGCGGAGACCCGCAGCAGGAACGAGGCCCTCAGGCTGAAGAAGAAGATGGAGGGAGATCTCAATGAGATGGAGATCCAACTGAGCCAGGCCAACAGGCAGGCAACAGAGGCTCAGAAACAGCTCAAGGGAGTTCATGCCCACCTAAAGGTGAAGCCTAAGAACACAAAAAAATCACCTTCCATTTAAGACTCATTATTAAAAGGAAATTAAACAGAATATATTTATATTCCATCATGACAGGACTCCCAGCTGCAGCTGGATGATGCTCTCCGTAGCAACGATGATCTGAAGGAGAACATTGCTATTGTGGAGAGACGTAACAGCTTGCTGCAGGCGGAGCTTGACGAGCTGAGGTCTCTGGTGGAGCAAACAGAGAGAGGCCGTAAGCTGGCAGAGCAGGAGCTGCTGGACGTCAGCGAGAGAGTTCAGCTGCTGCACTCCCAGGTACAACAGCCAGCACAGAACAGCCTCTAACCAAAACATCAGGGACTGGGCTCTGCACCCAGGGTTGCACAGCATAGAAGGGGGGCATGAGTTCTAAAACGCTTTTTTGCCAGCTCTACAACAAACAATGTTTCCTTTAAAAAAAATCTCCAGTATGTTAGCCCCTTTTTTTCAATTTGTGTTCAAAAGAAAAAGGTAAGTTAATGAACACATAACATATTGACAGGACATCCAGTTTTAGGGACCTACCCTCCCTCAAGGTGACGTTCATGCAAACTCCACTGGCTCATTTCTAATGCTACCTTTTCAACATGATCTTCCAGAACACCAGCCTGCTGAACCAGAAGAAGAAGCTGGAGGGAGACATCCCTCAGCTTCAGACAGAGGTGGAGGACGCCCTGCAGGAGTGCAGAAATGCAGAGGAGAAGGCTAAGAAGGCCATCACCGATGCAGCCATGATGGCGGAGGAGCTGAAGAAGGAGCAGGACACCTGCGCCCACTTGGAGCGCATGAAGAAAAACATGGAGCAAACCATCAAAGACCTGCAGCATCGCCTGGATGAAGCAGAGCAAATAGCCATGAAGGGTGGCAAGAAGCAGATCCAGAAGCTGGAGGCCAGGGTGATTATCTCCAATTTTCACAGCCTTGTTGAAAAATACTATGCCTCTTAGGTTTATTAAAAATGGGACATCCTTTCTTGTTTTAAGGTCAGAGAGCTGGAAAGTGAGGTAGACATTGAACAAAGAAAAAGTAGTGACTCTATCAAAGGGATCCGCAAATATGAGAGACGCATCAAGGAGCTCACCTACCAGGTTAGCTTTACACCTTGTCTGTTTTTAACAATTATCGACTTATAAACATGCCAAATTGCTAATATGGTCTGTGCATTAAACAGACAGAGGAGGATAAAAAGAACCTGCACCGCCTGCAGGATCTGGTGGATAAACTTCAGATGAAAGTGAAATCCTACAAGAGGGTGGCAGAGGAGGCCGTAAGCCCTAACACCACAGACAAATGTTGTTTTTGTTTTTGTTTCATACATTGATAACACTGTATTAAAACCAAACCAATCTGGATTGTTCAGGAGGAACAGTCCAATGCAAACCTGGGGAAGCTGCGCAAATTACAGCACGAGCTGGAGGAGGCGGAGGAGAGGGCCGACATCGCAGAGTCTCAGGTCAACAAGTTAAGAACGAGGAGCCGAGATGCTGGAGCGAAGGTGGGAAAGCTTCTCAGCGTTTAACCTGCAGCATTTCTGCTCTGAATCATTTTAGTGATAATCAGGGCTTGATTCTATTTTACAGAAATCTCACGATGAAGAGTGAAACCACCACCGGCTGGATCCCTACATGTAGTTTAGCTGTAGCATTGTAGTTGTTCTTTATCCTCCATGCAACATGAGCGGAATAAAGAATAAATGGATTATGCACGAACCACCTGTTTCTCTTTGGTTTAAATTAAAAGACTGTTAGAGCAACACTAAAAAAGGCACTAGGACAATATTTCAAAATTTCTTTATGTTGTTTCTGGATAAAAAAAAAGGCGGTGTTGGCATCAATTCTGAGAATTTGGCTCTGATGGGCTGCTGACACGGGCAGCTGGGGATGAGCTGTTAGAGGATGATTGCAGGCAGCTTGATTTAGACAGAACAGATGAATCAGAAAATAAAGCAGCTGATGTTAATTCCTGCCCCATTTATCCATCTTACAGTCAGTTCGGATGTGGAATCATTGCCTCAAGCCTACAATGGAAAACCCCCTATATCACTGTCTCAGTTAAAGCATGTTTTACATTAGTAGGAGTCCGACAGAGAATAAAGACTAGCATATGAAAGGAAAATATCATCTGGAAATATCATGTAGGGCGAGATGAAGCAACAGTTGACACAAATGTTTGGATGAGTTTATAGGTGAGGCTAAGAATGCTCTAACAGCTAAAAAGCACGGTGGGTGTAGCATCATGCTATGGGGCTGCCTTGTTTCCATAGGAACCGGTAAAATTCAGATGAAATAATTAAGATATGGAGGATCCCCTTATAGTTCTTCAGCTTAATTAGTTGTTTGAAGCTTGGAGACAGCTGCCTCTGATCCCTACTGCTGATCAAAGCCTGATGTGTAATGAATTATACCGCTTTACATTAAGCTTCAGGAACAGTCTCAAGCTGAACACAACTAAAACGGGAATCATGCTTAAAAGCAAGGTCAGTGCAAGGCAAATGACCCATTTAAAACAGACCTTACAAACCAGCAAGAACATATAAATGTTATGCAGAATGATTATTGATAAAAGTAGGTAAGTGATGACAATCAAAAAGATGTTCACCCAAAACTCAAAGAATTGTATTCTCTCTACCTTTTATCTAGAAAGCACAGATGTTTAAATATTTGCGTCTATTTGTAAGCAAAGGTTGTAGAAAAGTATAGTTAGTCTTTATTTAGAAAATATGGATGCTGTGCCCATTCGTTCTCCTGTTGTAGATTGACCCTGAGGTTCTGGTGCCTATCAACTTTCGGCCACCCCTCAGTTCACTCAAATAATCAAGAGCCTTCAATCATTAGGATATCTGTACCACTGAAAAAATGAATGGAAAATTTTTAATGCAACTGTAAGTTGGAAAATGCAGTTGTTGCTAAATTATGACATCAAAACAGTAAAGAAGATAAAGGAAGGTGCCTACTACAATAGTCCATTAGAGGGTAGCAGACTTGCACTAATACTGAAGTTTAACTCATTTTAAATGGCTCTAATAACAGGGAATGTTTTTCCTTTAAAATTACTTCACTAACTGTTAAATTATTAGTTTTTAATTAGACTTAGACAGATTTATAGTGTATATGAAATGAAATTTCGTTTAAAACCGCTCTAAGCAATTTCATTTTTTAAAGTGCAGCCTTGAAAAACAACAATAAAAACATTAAAAAAAGAAAAAGAAAAAAATAGTAATATAAACAAAAGACTATATTTACAGTTCCAAACTTTAAAAAAAAAAATTAGATAATTCTTTTATTTTGAAAAGTTTTTGTGGGAACAGTTGCCATGTTATAACCTGTAAACATGACTTACTGATGGCTCAACAAATGGGTTAGATAATTTTTCACATATGACATTATGGGAATATATTGAGTATTTAAAGTATTGTACTGTATTTAGATAAGGTTATATCTTAATTAATTCATTAAGCTTTTAATTTAAATTTGACTTCACCTCTTCAGTACATTTGATGCTGCAACAGAAATTTTTTTCTATTCAAATGTAACTTGATACAGGAGAGCCTGCAGCCTAAAAACATGGTTATGAAATGATCCCAGAAGATTTTTACAATCTTGAGTCTCACCTGAGGTTTCTTTTTTAAAGGAAAGTGAACATCTTGTATTTAATTAATAATGGTGCAGGTTTAGAGCTTGCATGTATTATGGCAACAAAGACGTCAGGGATCATTCCCGGTGACATTTCAAAGTCCAAGCTTGCCTCAAACTCTATAGAAACGCTCCCAATAAAATAAACAGTGTCAGTGTGTTAAACACCTTTGACCTTTATCATGTTACACAATACTAGATAGGCTTCCCTCTGCCTGTCTATCAGTTAGTCTGGCCTTTTAACACAAACAGTTTCCTTATTGTGTTGGAAGAAGCTTCAGGAGGGGGATAATGGCCGGAGATGCCCTGTGTATAACCAGTTTTTCATGCTTTTTTTCTTTTTAGTAGAATAAGCTGTGCAATAGTCACATATCACTTCATTTTAAGCCTTTTATTATTTTAATTTTGCATGAAAAAAATTGGCTAAGAATATGCAACCATAAGGAGAATCGAAACATAAAAAAGCATTATAAATCTATCAATATGGAACTTGCAATGGATGGCGTGGATGCAATATTTGATAGACCCTCCTATTAAAATGACAATAAAGTCTGTCTAAGTCTCTTTAAGTCTAAGTCTATTCCAGGTGGAGTGCATGCTAATAACATGGTTGGTCATTTGGATAGAATTCTGCTTTATTTTATTCCCATAGTGGATCTAGATACTTGGTAGTGATCCTACTATTCAGGGAGCATCAGGCATGATGAGGGCAGAAAGGTCCATGCTTTAAAGACATCCTTAGATTGAATCAACTATGTCGTTTTGGCTCATTGTTTTAAACAGCACAACTTAAAATATAAAGGTCTACAATACCACAGATTATTTAGCACCATCAGAATTATTCCTAAAGAGGTGTTACATAAAAAACAAAGGATACTTGATGATTACCAAAATAATTGAGATAAAGGCTCACAGCATTTGTACAGTTCCATGTACAGTATACAGGTGCTGGTCATAAAATTAGAATATCATGAAAAAGTAGATTGATTTCAGTAATTCCATTTAAAAAGTGAAACTTGTATATTATATTCATACATTACATACAAACTCATATATTTCAGATGTTTATTTTGTTTAATTTTGATGATTACAAATGACAACAAATGAAAATCTCAAATTCATCATATCAGAAAATTAGAATATTACTGAAGACCAATAAAAACAAAGGATTTATAGAAATGTTGGCCAACTGAAAAGTATGAACATGAAAAGTATGAGCATGTACAGCACTCAGTATTTAGTTGGGCCTCCTTTGGCCTGTATTACTGCAGCAATGCGGCGTGGCATGGAGTCGATCAGTCTGTGGCACTGCTCAGGTGTTATGATAGCCCAAGTTGCTCTAATAGTGGCTTTTAGCTCTTCTGAATTGTTGGGTCTGGTGTATTGCATCTTCTTCTTCACAATACCCCATAGATTTTCTATGGGGTTAAGGTCAGGAGAGTTTGCTGGCCAATTAAGAACAGGGATACCATGGTCCTTCAACCAGGTACTGGTAGCTTTGGCACTGTGTGCAGGTGCCAAGTCCTGTTGGAAAATGAAATCTGCATCTCCAAAAAGTTGGTCAGCTGCAGGAAGCATGAAGTGCTCTAAAACTTCCTGGTATGTGGCTGCGTTGACCCTGGACCTCAGAAAACACAATGGACCAACACCAGCAGATGACATGGCACCCCAAACCATCACTGACTGTGGAAACTTTACACTGGACTTCAAGCAACGTGGATGAAGTGCCTCTCTTCTTTTCCTCCAGACTCTGGGACCTTGATTTCCAAAGGAAATGCAAAATTTACTTTCATCAGAGAACATGACTTTGGACCACTCACCAGCAGTCCAGTCCTGTTTCTCTTTAGCCCAGGCAAGACGCTTCTGACGCTGTCTGTGGTTCAAGAGTGGCTTGACACAAGGAATGCGACAGCAGAAACCCATGTCTTTCATACGTCTGTGTGTGGTGGTTCTTGAAGCACTCACTCCAGCTGCAGTCCACTCTTTGTGAATCTCCCCCACATTTTTGAAGGGGTTTTGTTTCACAATCCTCTCCAGGGTGCGGTTATCTCTCTTGCTTGTACACTTTTTTCGACCACATCTTTTCCTTCCCTTCGCCTCTCTATTAATGTGCTTGGACACTGAGCTCTGTGAACAGCCAGCCTCTTTAGCGATGACCTTTTGTGTCTTGCCCTCCTTGTGCAAGGTGTCGATGGTCGTCTTTTGGACAACTGTCAAGTCAGCAGTCTTCCCCATGATTGTGTAGCCTATAGAACTAGACTGAAAGACCATTTAAAGGCTTTTGCAGGTGGTTTGAGTTAATTAGCTGATTAGAGTGTGGCACCAGGGGCCATCAATTTTGAACCTTTTCACAATATTCTAATTTTCGTATATGATGAATTTGAGATTTTCATTTGTTGTCATTTGTAATCATCAAAATTAAACAAAATAAACATCTGAAATATATGAGTTTGTATGTAATGTATGAATATAATATACAAGTTTCACTTTTTAAATGGAATTACTGAAATCAATCTACTTTTTCATGATATTCTAATTTTATGACCAGCACCTGTAAACAGTTCAAAGCAGGTCATAGATATCTGACAAAGAACTTGAGAAATCCATGCTACTAATATCATGCATGTAAAAGAAAAGTACTGCTTTAAATCCCTTAAGCTTTGGGCATTTTTGAAAGTGACTAAACAAAACCAAAAACCTTCTTAAAGTTGATGCTTATAATGTGTTCTGATGCTTCTGAACAATCGATGTTTCTTAAAGAATTATGTTTAAAGGTTGATAAAACACTGGCTTATTTATTCCCTTATTTTCTTTATGTTTTTCAATGCTTAAATATTTGTTAAATGGATTCAAAAAGCTTTCAATGTCCAAAGAAAAAAATTCACAGGCTAATATAAAAAATAAAAAGCAAAAAACTACTGCTACGGGCAAGACATTGAAATTCTTCATCAGTATAAATATCCTGGGTCTATTATAGATGACAAATTAACTTTCAACAGCAACACAGACATGCTATGTAGGAAAGGGCAGCAGCGCTTATACTGCCTAAGAAAGTTGGCCAGATTTCAGGTTGACAAGACTCTATGACCATTTTCTATAGATCTTTTATAGAGTCCATACTTACCTTCTCTGCCATCTGCTCTTCTTGATGTAAAGAACAAAAATGCCATATCTAAGATTATTAAGGTGTGCAGTAAGATCATGGGTGTTCAGCAGAAAAACATAACTGAAATGTATGAAGTTCAGGTAATTAGGAAGGCTGAGTCCATCTTGGATAATTATACCCATCCCATACATAAGGAATTCCAGTCTCTACCCTCTGGTTCCCGTTTTAAATATCCACCAGCTCAGACCAATAGCTACAAACACTCCTTTATTCCCTCTGCTGTTCAGCTGGTAAACTCTACTAGGAAAAGCAGATAGCCATATGTTGGATGCATATAGGCTTATGCTCTCATTTATCCCCTGCACTGCACATATTCTTTTATCTCTTTTATCCACCTTACTTTTATATTTTTAAAATATTTTATGTTTCTTCTTTTATTTTTTTATTTGTGAAATGTGAACGTGTGTGAGAGAGAGGTGTAATACTACTGCACAAAAATTGCCCATACTGGGACAAATAAAAGCTATTGAACTGAACTGAAACTGGCTTAATAGGAACTAAATACACACACATATATATATATATATATATATAATTAAATCAGACTGCTTTGCACAATGGAAAAGCAGATGTGAAGGCAGTTCATTCAGGACTATGACATATGCTGTAAAGCAGCAATGCCCTTCCCAGATGATGTCATGACTTTATAATCTGAGCAAGAATGTGTTGCCTTGGTGTCAAAGCATCTTGGAAAGTTAAGGCACAAAGTACAGCACCACCAAAAGTGGATTTTTGATTAACCATGCAGGTCAAAGGATCATTTATCTAACCGTGACAACAGCAGTGTACTGGTTGCCACAACGAGCAATGACGGGAAGAAACCAGCTGTATGTTGGGAGGTTGTTTCATCGACAGTACAGTTTTAAAAGTAGGTGGCACCTAGAAACTCAATCATTCATCTGGTTAGGGGGAAATCCACAAACAGGAATCATGCCTTAGGCATTATTTTTCTTAATCTTTACAATCACCTAAATTTTATTGACTCTAAACTGAAGAAAATCATACACACCCAAACATAAATAATGCCGCAAGGCCAAAAAGCTTTGTTAGAAAAGTCTGATTTATTTATAAAACAGATATATTAAGATTTAGGATTGTCATTGTGCAAATAAAAGCAGAATGTTAGCCGGAAAATATTAATGAGTTCCATTCCAGTGTACAATTCTTATATTTACAAACATTTCAAATATTTAAGAAAATACAGTTCTCCCTTCTATTACAAAATAAAATCAAGATCATGAAACCTCACATAACAGCATCTAGTGCACTTAAACTTTACACTTACTGTCACCTTGCAGGATGAAATACAAAGCTGAAGACAGAGCTTGTGCTAAAACCTTAAATTTACTGAGTGCTTTGTTCTTTTGAAAACAACAACAACCACATATTTATATTTAGAAGTACTGGACACCTCAACCATGCCACAACACTTTAATGTTAAAATCAATCACCTTTTGGCATTTAGAGTTTACTGAGCTTTGATCAAATACAATATACTGTACATTGTACCTAAAACTATGCTGATCATATCTGCTTTGTAATGCAGTAATACCCCTTCCTGTCATGGCTACGCACACACACATTTTAAGACCATGCAGCTCTCCCAGCAGGAGAAAAACAAGTCAACTTAAAAAGAAGTAAATGAAAAAAATTGCCAGTCTTTTTCAATTAGTTTAATGTTTCTTTAAATCTTCCTTTCTAGGTTTTTCTTACAGTTCTGTCTCCTTTTCGTCATCCCCATCTGAGTCTATGTAATATTCATCATCTGTTGTTGTGTCAGAGCTGCTGTCTGAGGATTCATCGAAAGTGTCGAGGCTGGATACGTAGCCTATGGAGGGTCGAAGCGCTCTGGACGACTGGCTGTTTGCTTGGTGCACTGCGTCAGGTGAGCTGGTAAAGACGGGGGACGGAAGACTGGGAGCTTTGGACATGCGTCTGGTTACTGGTGAGAGGGGAGGGGTTGGAGGAGGGGTTGGTGGACCTTCTGTATCCCATGAAAAGTGACAGATGTTCATGCTGGGGCTGCGAGCAAGACCTGGCCTTGAGGGATTGCCCGTGCTAGACTGAGAAGGGGGAACTCCTGAGCTCCACTTTGCCAAGCACTGAGTCAAAGATCGAGGAAGGGATCTGGATCGCAACTTTCCAGCATCATAAGCGGAATATGACATGTGAGGTTCACAATTAGGCTGGGAATGAAATGGTCCCTCCTCATATGGAGTGGTGGTATCCTGACATAACTCCCTGCCATTACTGGCATAAGACAAAGCTCGCTGGGAAAGATCACCCACGCTCATGAACCTGGTTCCAGTAGAAATCCGTCCGGGCCGTGCAGGTCGACTGGACAGGACAGAGCTTACAGAAAAGGTTCTCCCTGGTTCAATGCCATACTTTAAATCTGCATAAGAAGATGGGACAGGTTCTTTATCCTTTCCTGGACTCGGAGTTGGTGGACCAGTAGATGCCCGGCTCCTTCTTGAACTTCCTAACCTGATTCCTTCTCCAGGCTGAAATGGAGATGAGGGTTCCCCGCGGCGAGGAGGCTTTGGGCTATAGAACACATTATCATCAAACACTTCTGCAGTGGATAATGGAGAAACAGGAGAGAGAGAAGAAAATGGAGAGAAGGGACTCCTAGGGCTGGGTGTAGACTTCTTGCACTGATTTGGATAAATAGTATTAGGACTGTGGCTCCCATCAATACTATCATTCGAGAAGGACAGCAACTGGCTTGTAGAAGTTTGCTGTGCCCTGTTGTCCAATGCTGCGTTCGACTGTTCATCTGGTCCATGGACTGTCAAATGCATTTTAGTTTGAGGTATAGCACAAGAACTTGGATCATCCCTTTTTTTTTCTTGAACAACACTTTCTGAACAAGTAGACAAATCTTTTCCTGCCTTTGTTTCTCCAACTGATGGTGCTTGCACAAGAGTGTATCTGTTGTCAGTCTTTCTTTTAGTATCCACCATTTTGACAGCTTTATGTTTTAGCAACGTCTCTTTCTCCTGTGTCTGGTCCTCCAGGGTTTTGGCACTGTCTGTGCTGACATCACTAATGTCGCTTGATCCACTGACAGAAGGTGTTAGGGAATTTCGCTTCCATTTCCATGGGAAGGGCAATTCATCCTCAGCCCGTCTCGGGTTGAATTTTTGTTTCAGTTTATTGATCATCTGGTCCACTTTGTTGTAATTTTTTACCCGCTCCGAGTCCGTCTTTGCTAAACTAGAGCTTGGTGAGCTGACACTTCTCTTTAAGCTAAATCGGCTTTTCATAGGAATCTGCTCATTATTAATCTCAACTGAATAAAACCTATTTTTAGCCTGCACACTCCCCTTTGTGGTTGTGTTATTGGTTTCATCAAGACTAGGTTCACTCTTTGTTGATCTACTTTCACTGCAGCTATTATTAGTGAGCATGCACGACTGTTCAACTCTTTCCGTACTCTGCACTGAGTGAGACTGTTGATCAAATTCTGTATTCACAGAAACCAAAGGGTTTGTGTTATGTTGAGAAGATGTAGGTGCGGTGTTCCTTGGTGTTTCTGTAGCTGTATCTGCTTTAGGTTTAATTCCATAAACTAGTGTTTCAGTTACATACGTTGAAGAAAAGCTGTGTTCCCCATCATCCTCATGAGACTGTGAGCTTACATGAAACCTGTTATCAAGAAGGTGTATTTGGTTATTTGGTTGTTCCTGGGTGTGGTTCTGAGGGTTATTAATTTTGACCCCATCGGTGTCTGAAACATTGGCTATTAAATTCTCTTGCTTGGGGCTTTCAATTTGGAGGGGCATAGAAAATGTCTGGACGGTTGACAAATGAGGTTTGCATGAGGAAACACACAACTCAGCATTTAATGAAGGCTGTGGAGATGATTGGGAAACAACAAACATCTGTGGTGAGGTCTTTAACTCTCCTTGTGTCTGCCTAGTAGACTTGAGCGAAGAGTAAGGTGGGGTGCTATAGCGATGTCTATAACCACTTAGAAAGTCAGAAGGTAGGGAAAGGGGAGAAGAGTAACGACGCTGAACTACACCAGACTCTACTGATAGCGTAGGCTCCTGCTTGGTTGTAATTGGGCCCTTTTTTCCTTGGTCAGAAATCATAGTATCACCAACTTTATGCTTGCTTTTGTCATGCTCACTGGTCTCTACCTCAACACAATCAGTTGAGAAGGAGCGAAAATTCCCACCTTTTCCCATTTCTGTTTTTAAGCTCCCTCGGTCAGAGGCATAAACAGGAGATCCACCCCCTTCTGCAATACCTGACTGTAGATATGAGAAGATAGGGGATCCTTGGGAGACTTTTGTGGGGGCTGGAGAGTTTGATTGGACCTGGACAGGATCTGGCTTGTCCACACTGACTGACTCTGAACACTTTACATCTACTGAGTCCTGCCATGTAACCCGCCTCTCTCTTTTACCTTTCTTTTTGGGATCTCTTTCTAAACTGTTGTAAACTATGCCTTTTAACTTGGGTGGAGAAGTTTCTGAGGTGGGACTAGGATTTACAGGGGTTGTAGGGGGAGTTAGAACTGAGGAAGCAGTGATAGAAACAGGAGATGTAATGGTGGAAGGGACAGGAGGGCTTAGGGTGGACAGACTATGCTGGGGGGTAGCAGAAGATGTGGTTGGACTGGCGGATATGGAGCTGGCTCTCATTTTGTTTGTGTTTTCAGTTGGACTAAGGCTGGTCGCAGGTTTAGAGAAGAAAGGTTTAGGAAGGAAGACGTAACCTCTTTTAAAGCCAAGAGGTGAGACATTAGATTTACTGGTAAATACAGATGTCTGTCCTGCAGAGGAGTAAATATTGGTGTTAGATGAAAACTGACCAGACTGGAAAGAAGATGTGTTTTTTGTGTTTGAGACGGAGGAGTGTTCAGATGTTGTTTGAGAAAGAGAAGGCTGACTTCTGGAAATGCTGGTATACTCATGATAATGAGGGAGTTTTGTTTTGTTTTGAGATGTACTAGCAAGTGTGGTTTTGGGTGGGGAACCATTGTATTTACCAAAGCTGTCTGCAGGTGGATTGGAGGTCATGGCAGGTTCATGTGCTATAAACAAAGTATTTCTTTCATCATTCTTGTCTGGAGCATTGGTGTGCCTTAGTTTCGTTTGTGCTGGAACTGTGCTAAGTTTAGAAGGCAACCAACAGTCAGGCATACTCTGAGGCTTTTGTGGTTCCCTTTTGTCTACATTTAAGCCATACTGTTGGGTGGCAGCCTGCTCTGATTCAGTTGATTGCGTCTTCAAAGAGAGATTCGTGTTAACTTTGCAAACTAACTCTTGTGTGTTTTTGTTATCGCTGTTATTCTGCGTATAACTAGCCAGCCTTTTGTTGTCTGTAGCACTTAGATAGTTTGTGTTTAGGTTGTCTTTTTTGTTGCCTATGTTGTTTTTCACACTGAGGGGAGAACTGCTTTCCTGAGAAACTTGTTTCCACCAGTGAGTTGATTTCATGTCTGTTCGCCTAGGAGGAGTGTATGTTTTTAAAGGTGCAGAGAGATCATAATGAAAGTATCTGGTTGTAGAAATTGGGTTCTTTTGGAGGGAGTTTGCAATATTTGCATTTTCAAAATCCTGGTGCCTCTCTAGGTTACTTTTACCCGGTGCTGCAGCTTCAGAAGATCTTAAACTAGTCTGGGTCATGTGTACTGGCTGAGACTGTTGGGTAAAGGGATTCTCTTTCATACTTCTGTTTGTTGGTGAAGTTAGAAATAAAAACTTATTCTCTCTGTGACTTGAACCTACTGGATTGACAACTGGCCCAGTTCTAACTGTCCTGCTAGAAAGAGTTGAGGGAGAGAGGAGAGTCTTTGATCTCTCCTGTCCATTGCTATTGTGAGAACTGCTCAGAGAGGTGGGCTTTACCTCAGGGACAACAGGAGCTTGACATGAATTTGTTTCATTGAGATTGATTCTTCTAGAAGACAGAAGAACAGTGCTAGTTGTTGGTTTTGAGCTAAGAGAAGATTGTCGTTCTTGGGGGTTCCTCGTTTCATTCAAGTTAAGAGAGAGGGGGGACGAGGGCATTGCAGAAGATGCTGAAGGGCTTAAAGCACCCGAATCAAAAGAAACAGTCTGAATAATGTCCTTTCTAGTAGTAAAATCCAAGCTTGAAGGATCACTTTTACTTGACCAGCCAACTGTATAACTCCTGGAGCTAAGAAACGGGACTCTCCTTGGAATGTTGCACCCATGTGTCAGTACATTCTTTATACCATGTTGGTCCACATGCCCCTGGACACTTTGTTGTTGATTTGGTAAAGTATTTGCTGCTTCTTGCAAATCCACCTGAGCTTCTGAATATCCAGATCCATCAAACCTTTTGGTCCGTCTTAGACGGCTACTCCACTGAGAAGCCAGAACTGTCACCATGGTGGAAGACAACATGGGTACAGGTTCATCAGAAAGGTTCCCAAAAGGAGAATAGTTTTTAAGGTTTGTCTCGTGCTTTATGTCTGTTCTAGTTCCAGTTAAAGATCCAAGGCAATGTTTTGGGTGTGTCTCACATAGAGGTCTACACAATCCATTGTGTTCACATGCTCCAGTGATGTCTTTAGAAAGAATGTGAGTTCTGCTTGGGTTCCTGGTAAGTCCTAGATCATGGTTAAAAGCTCTGAGTTCTTCTGGCTTCTTGGGGGATAATGGGACAGTCTCCGAAGATGGACACAAGCTGGTTTCTTCTATAGGGGAGGATGAGGATTTCCCATTAACCTGTCAAGATACAGAAAAATTATTGCCATTGCCTGAATATAGCTGCAATATGTTTCTTTTTACAAATTATATACTGTGTAGTTTGCCTTTTTAAACGCAGTGGGGAGCATAAACACTCCTTAAACTTTTCACATTTTTGCCACATTACAACCATTAATTTTATTATAAAGCTAAGATGCTAGACCGTTTAGCAAGCTTTTGCATTCAGCAAGTTAAGTCATTACTTTACAGGCCTAACAATAAACCAGCTTTCAAGATCTAAATATTTTAATCTAATAAGACCTTTTTCTTTGCAGAGTAACCAAAGCCCAACCAGAATGAATGCAGAGCATCTGTAAAAAAGAATACATATTCGAGTCTTGTCAAAGATTTTCAACAAGATTTAGATCTGGTCTTTAATCATTTCCTTATATAACATCATCATGCTTTGAATCAATTAATTCTCTTTTAGCTCTGGCTGTATGCTTGGAACCCCTGTACAACTGGATGATTTCCATGCACCAATTTCAAGTCTTATGCAACCCCTTAAAGGACTTTTCAAGTTTTGTAATTTATAGAAAAGACAACCTTCATCAAATTAACTCCCCATTTTTCATAGCATGATGCTCCCACCATTACGCCTCATTGTGAGCAGATTGAGATACAGGGTTAGTTTCAGCATTACATAGTTTGCTATGTATGTTTAATGTTTAATTTTGTTTTGACCCAGAGTTACGTGACAATATCCAATATAATAAATAACATATCCAGTGTTAAACATCTCTGTTATGTGATTTTTTTCAGTTCTCCACTCTTCTTTTTGTTGAAGAATGTTTGCTAAAGGTGACTTATGAAGGCAGATTATTTATATCAGAATATAAATGAGGATGTAAGATGAAGTAATTAGGATTTTTTTTATTGGTGAAAATGTCTTTAAGATGTGTAACGTTTTTCTTTAACTCTTAAGTTATGTGCCACTTTACATAGGTCTGTTGCATAAAATACAATAAAGTTTGTGGTTGTAATGTGACATGTTAAAAATATTTCAGTGAAATTACACTTTTGCAAGGTAGTTTATATTTAACTACAGTTATGATAGATCAATGTTTCAGAACGGCCTAGTTGTTTTCATAAGTCAACTTACTCTTATCTTATCTTACCAATGCAAATTCCTAAACAGTAATAGAGAAATCTCTCAGGCTTTTACAGCAGGAAACATGCTATCAGAATTTTAAATATCACGCTGACATGAGCAGGAGGTTTTCTAAAGTTTTGTTCCCATGAGATCGCTATTTAAGAGTTTGAAGCTCAGACAAACAGGTTATTGTGAAAGGCATGAGAGAGTTCCAAAGACAAGAAAGCACAAACACACCCTGTCTCTCTTCTAACTGTTAAAATAATCATCAATCTAAAATGTTTTTAAGTGTCACTCAAAGATCCCAACAAAGCACACAGTCACCTGATTTTAAAGAACCGAAAGCATTGAAGTCACTCCATGATTAGAGTGGGAACATTACGAATAATGTGGAAATATAATCTGTAATTGGTTGTGATGAAATATACTTTACCTGCAAGGTGCTGTGCTTGTTCTCAGCTGGCTGTGGGTCAAACAAACTGAAAACCAGAAAGACACAGAAGAAATAATTGATTAAATACTTACTCTATCTAATTATTAAAAAAAGAGAGAAAAAAGTATTTTTTTTGTTTTTCTTAACAACAGCAAGCAAATCTGCACAACTGTTAGAACAATAATTAAATGCTGCTAGACACACCCAGCGGTTCCCTTGTCTACTGTAATGTTTTTAACCACAACATTAGATGCATAACATGTCCAACAATTTTGAAGAAAATGTTGATCAACAGGATCGCCGGCATTCCTCGCCTCGTTCGTTCTACTCTAAACAGCTTTCCCAGAGTCAGATGAACTCCGGCTTTGTACAGAATGCACACTCAGCCGAGCACTTTCAAAGCTTTTAATATAAGGCGGGACACAAGTATAACAACAATAACACACACACACCCTGTATTAGAGATGTCTATATAAGGGAATAACAGTCTAATGTGATTTAGGGTGGACAGAAGACAAAAAAGAGAAGAGGGTAAAAGTGAAGGTAGAACACAGTACCTAAGCTGAAAAGCTAATCGCAGTTATATTTACCTCCTAGTGTCGTAGTCAAGACCACACCAACTGAGACCAAGGAGTGCAGAGACAAGACCAAGACCATATAGGGTTTTAGCCTTGTCTTGGTCTCGGTACTTCTTGGTCTTGACTACAACACTCTCCTCACACTGTGACGAGCAAATGTACAGAGCTCCACATATGATGCATTTTAAATAAAACTTTGTCCCTATGCCTGTCCTCCTTGTGTCCCAGTGATCTGGGGGACCTTTGAATATTTGGGGCTTGTGTCGCCTCTTCTTCTATCCAGGGCCCTGTAGTGTGAGTCTGGGGCCGCCCACACCTGCTATTAAGAATACTTTCCCTTTAAAGAAGCTTTGTAAATCATTTATACACGAGCAAGCCCATGCATACATACCACAAGAGTTTGTTTCCATGTGTTGACGGATACTTAATAATACTAAATACCAAGCTGCAGCAACAGAAGTATACCACCCTGAATAATATTGATTTATCACCATAGGACTTGCCTTCAACACACATAGATGTCTAAGGGACTCCCGCTGCTCTCTGAGCTTTTCTTTTTGTTTACTATGTCTAGTTTTTGCTATTGTTAAGTTCCCTGTTTTCTTTACCTATGTGGAGCAGACTTCTAAGGGTTACTGTATATCTGTTGTCTCTTTTTATGCACTCTTTCCTCTTACCTCCTTTTCCATCTCTGTAGTATACGGTTTTACTCACTAAATAATGTTCAGTATAGTTCATATATAAGTATCAAGTGGAACCTTATGGCAACATTCATAATGGTCTGCTTGTGAAAGCAAAGTTGTTGAACTATCAGCTAGCTCTGGGACATCTATTCCCAGAGCTATATTGGCAAAACAGGAAACACAAAAAAAAAAAACTATGACTAGTATGATTTATAGTCATGCATCTGAAAAATGAAAGTGTGTATAGAGTCCACGGCATCATCAAAGAGTATCTTTCAGTGGAATACAGCTTAGGGATCTGAGCTATTTGACAAATGAAATCTAAGAATGTAGAGTTAGATTTCCAGAAAGATGCCTCAAAGTTGATTTATCGATTGATTAATTGACTTTAATGATCTCACAGTGGAGAAACGTACTCCTCACATCAGCTCAAATTGTCAAAAAGAGAAGAAGAAGGTGCCAAAAGAAGAAAAAGGTGCATGGGATATGTACAGTATATACAGTGCGTCCACATATGAAAGCTTTAAAGTGGTCGGGAAGCGGCTGTTCCAACCGTTGCATTACCGAATTCTCCCAAGTGGTGCCCGATTTTACACGAGTGAATAAAGTGAATGTGATTAGTCGTTTAGCAAGGGTGCGGGATTGTTGTGGTGAAAGGTTGGCAAGCAAGTTTGGTAGTGGCCGGTGTCTTTGAACCATCTTGCTAACCAGTTAGCAACTTAATGCTAGTAGGTTCCCAATGGGAAATTAAATTTAACACCAAGTAGCACTTAGCAAAGACACTGTCAAGGAACACTACGGACAGCGGAAACAGGCAAGAGGAGGAGAGTTTTGTGTCGGAGGTCGTGGACGAGTCTCCTCCGTCAAACATTTTTTATTTAGAGGAAGAAACCGGGAACAAAGTTGTTGTGGAAGAGGACGCCAGGGCGGCAGAAGCTTGGTTTGCTGTAGAAGGCTTACAGCCGTACATGTTTGAGCCCTTGCCTCGCAACGCTGCCAGTTCACAGACGTCCATCCCTGTGAACACTGGGACGTAAACTCAATGGGAAAGTAAACGATTCTTATTTATTATTTCAGTAGTTGCGTATATTAGCGGCGACATGTGAATAAAATGATATGACTGAAAACATTTGATTGACAGATGACTGTTGATATATGATTGGTTGAATTTAGGTGTACAAGCTGACGTATAATTAAATAGCCTGAATAAAATAAGGGGAAGAAAACTGATTTTAAGTGAGAATTTTTTTTAATAGAAATTTTTTAAACTTTTGGGACAATATGGTCTGATAAAGAGTACATTTATATGTTTAAGCCACAAGGATTTGAAAGTTAAATATGATTTCTCTACGACTTTAAGAGTTTTACCATGATATTTTTGAAAATCATAATAACAAAATAGCCCACTCCAGTGATTAGTATTAACTTTTAAGACTCTCAGTGACCTTCCAGGTGCTCACTGGCAGCAGGTAATTCATCACAGATTAGGGGGAGAAAACAAGGTTTAAAGTTACTGTTTGACTAAATGATAGAAAACATGTGATTTAAATGGCTCAATGAACCTTTATTGGCAGATATTGTAAAACAAAACATTCCATACCTGGGATGTTGACCCGCTGATGGCTCTGAAGTCTTCTCCGGTCTCTGCTTTGGTCCGGAGAGTCTAAGAAAGACGCTGGTGACGAAGATGGAATCAGCAGAGCTTTCAATCTGGACCTCAGAATGACCCCAATAATAATGAGCCTTGTCCTTCCTGAGGCTGTCAGCTGCTAACGTC
Source organism: Cyprinodon tularosa (assembly GCF_016077235.1). Classification (NCBI taxonomy): domain Eukaryota; kingdom Metazoa; phylum Chordata; class Actinopteri; order Cyprinodontiformes; family Cyprinodontidae; genus Cyprinodon; species Cyprinodon tularosa. Next base: position 287,631 of record NW_024039751.1, read on the forward strand.
AGTACTGCAAAAGATTTAGAGTTGAACGGTGAAGTCCAGCTCATGTTTTTTTGTCTTTTCATGGCATTGTGTGTCAGATCCAAACATTACCTTCGTCAAGCTCTTCCTGACTGAATGCTGCTGGGTGCTGATCAGCTGATGTTTCACTGCAATTCTGGTTCTCTTGACTGAATCGGCCCACAAAGGTTTTATCCCGGTGTTCACTAATGAGATATAAAGAGAAAACAAAACATTAATCAGAGTGCTCTATTATTACTGAGGATTTTCCAAAGCAAAGATTAAAAGCCTCCGCAGGTTCCTTTCAGTTAGATGTGGTTTTTCTACCTCTAGTTTATCTGATCCACCAACTGGTTTTGCCTGATTATTTTCCTTGGAACATTGTTCACGCTCAGCGCTGAAGGAATCTAGCAGCCTTGAAGGCTACATAAATAATAAACATGATGATTGTTTAACAGAAAGTGTATTTTTTTCCTTTCATTTCTTATTTTAAATAAAGCTACACTACTGGTTCATCATAAAATAATGAACTAATTAATCTATTTTCCGTAGCGCAGATTTGAAATAAATAAAACCATGTTACGGTGTTAAAGCCTCTGCTGTCATAAGCAGGAAAAGCTGCCAACAGGTTGTTTAAGAGACACAAACTGTCCCACCTCTACAGGAGGGCAAAGCAAGAAGCTGACTGCCTCTACAAATGGAAAGTTAATTAGAAGGTAAAAGTGTGGAATAAAAAGACAAATATATGCAATAAAGATAACCTCAGCCCTGAAATTATTGTGAAGCAAAGTCCATTAAGGAAGTAGGAGCAAATTCCTGCACTATGGACTGCCTCATCATTTTAGAGACATCTATAGGAGATGGTTTACAAATGTGACATTCCTGGTGTGAAGCCACCTCATGCTTCCGTATAAAGAACATCTTTGTATAGTTTTATTAAAAATAATATATTCTTAGAAACTGTTTCCATATTTTTTTTAGTTGTAAGATAAATGCTTAAAATATCTACCTCTAGATGTAGTCCACACTGAGTCTAAAGTTTTATCGGCTAAAGCTTACACAGCAATAATGCCATTAATAAGCAATGGAATTTCAAGGGTAGATAAAATCAGCAATAATCTGATATAAACAAGCAATAAAAACAAGATATGCTGCTAATTTGATATTTAAGATGATGAAAGAAAGGGTACACTGGTTCAACAGATGGGGAAAAAACAGAGAAGAGTTTTAATGTTCTCTAACATGGCTCGAAAAAAAATAATACCCAACTCTAATTGCCTTTATCTGTTTTATATGAGATTTTAAATCAGTATCGATTGTTTATATTGTGACACTTTTACTGTCTTCATGGCTTTTTATGTCCATTTTGTCTTACTGTAATGTGAATTTCCCAGAAGTGGGATCAATAAAGTGTTCCTTTATCACCATGACCATCAACTGCACAATATTAGCAAAACCTGCAAAATGCGACAAAGATGGTAAATGTTGCAATACTAATAATGTATGTAAAAGTATTTTTTGTTTTGGGTTCATTGTAAACATAGAACCCAGAAATGTAATCCTCTATCCAGCTGGAAATAAAAGTTGATCTTATTATTTCCACAATTCAGTCAAATGTGTCAAGAATGTGTTGAAAAGAAGTAATAAAACCAAATCAAAGAGTCTCTCCTTTTGCATATGTAATAAGTCGTTGTGACAAGCACCCTGTGTACCACTGTGTCTTAAATTGAAGCAAAATGAAAAGAAAATTAGCTGAATTGTATAATTGTGTTTCCATCTGAAGGAGTTTTATTGAAACAATTAAGTTAAAATAAAAGCAAATGTAAAAAATATGCAACTAGAATTAAACTTCAGCATCGGTCAATCGGACGATTTTCCCTGTGATCGGCCACGACCAGCAACCAGCCGGTCCTTATGAGGAGCACCAATTTTAAGCATTGTATTATTGAGTAATTTATTTCTGTTGCCAGAGAATAGGACAGTATTACTTTGGAGAAGCATGCCATGGTGAGTGAGCAGCAAGAGGCTAGCTTCTAGAGGGTGAAAATGACAGCAGGGGAGTGTTTGAGGCAGACAGAGCGGCAGAGCAGTGAGAGAAAGATGCTGCTGTTCAATGTCTCCGCTTGATGTAGGACCACGAAACAGTCCTTCTAGTACTAAATTCAAACTGCTTTTTTAAGAACAACCTAAAAACCTCTAAAGAGCATTCCCGCATCATCCTCTGCCAACATTATCTTTTCTAGCTTCCATTTTAGTTAAAAAACGCTTGCTTTTGCTGTGTCGTTCACTAAAACAATGGTCAATTCATGATATAATTTTGATGTTTGATGCTATGATCGGTGCCTGTCTCACAAAACCCTGACTGAATAGAATTATCAATAATCAATTATGTTATCAGACAAGAATTGTAAACAAACACAGTCAGTTAAATCAACCCAAAAACAGTTCAAGCAGGCCTGGAGTCTTTCTCACATAGTATAAGTTTTTTGAAAATGGAGTTTCTCTAGTTTCATATGAGTTTCTCTCATATGAATGCAGAAATGAGCAAACGTCCCGTGTAGCGTTTCTTTCACTGAGTCCACGTCTGTATGTGTCGCCACGTTTGTCTGGGTTGTTCTAAAACCATAAATAATTATGCAACTTTTTATATATTTAGTCAAACTCTTGAGAGGCTGTGGCCGCGTCAGGATGCTTACTCACATCCTGTGGGACTAGGTTTGAAAACTAAGGCTTTGTTTGTTTCGCACAATAATCCAAGCTAATCAAAACAATGTACTGGACAATTCAAAAAGTAAAATGGAAGCTTATATGTATTTGCTTTTAAAAAACTCCCTTTATGTTTCACAGTAGCTCTTAATTACTTCTAATCTAAAGTACTGGATCAGAATATTTGCTCTCAGTAATAGGTCCATCTAATTAAATTAAATGCAAATTTTAAAAATACATTATTAATCCCAAATGGAAGGTAAACTTTATTATTATTAATAATAATAATAACAGGTATATCATTTGTTTTGAAACCCTTTTGTATGGACCTTTCGGTTTTGTACGATTATGCACTGAACAAATGCAGTGTTTTAAACTTTTGCACATGCAGAGGATTTATGAGCCGGTCTAAACTGCACAAGATTTAAAATTCAACATGTGAATTCAAGTGACCAGACAATGATGGAGCACTGGAAACAAACCAAAGCTTAAGCACCTCCTCCACAATAATTAAAGGCTAAAGTTTGGAAACGTTATGTTTTCTCTGTCAGCTGCAGTGATGAAGATGGAAACAAGCAGACAGCTACTGCTACACAACTGGAAAATATACAGAAGATAACAAACAAGGACTGCAGCCCCTCTGCGTCATGGTTTTGGTTCTGTTTAAGTTTTATCTTTTAGTTTTTATTGGTTTTATTTCTATTTTGTGTTATTCTAGTTATTATTTTTTTTTTGCATTTGAGTTCTTAAGCTTTTCCTGTTTTCCCTCTGTTCACACCTGCTCCCAATCGGCTGATTAGCCTGGTCTTTGTTTCTGTCTCCCATATATACACCTTCTGCTCAGTCACTGTTGCTGCTGTGTCGTCATTTCTTTGCTCATTGTTGTGAGTATTCCTGGTTCTCAGTTTTTTTGTGTATTTATGTTTTATGATATTTACTTCTGTTACCCTTTTTGTTTATTAAATCTGCAAGTAACCACCTCCTGCTTCATTCTCTGCATTTGGGTCCTCTCAAACCCCCACCCAACAAGACACTTTGGCTACGTTCACACAACAGGCCTTAATGCTCAATTCCGATTTTTTTTGTGTGAAATCCGATATTTTTTGCGTTGCCATTCATATTTCCAAATATATGCGACTTGTATGTAAGCTCCTGTGTGAACTGCAGTCAGACAATGCAAGTGTCCCACATGTGCAGTAGAGGACGCAATGACGTCACAGGCCAGCGTGCTCTGTGTTTATGGAAATAAACATGGATGGTAGTGCCGGCGCGCATCTAGCGATCTTTTCCAACCATAAAAACTCAATCTTTTCAATATGGTTAAACATAAATACTGCTCTCCGCATCATCATCTGCCATGGTTGTTGTTTTTCTTGCCGCTTCTGCGTAGCAAGACGCATAATAGTTACCTTTGTCGTGTATAAATTGCGTTCAGGTCGGATGAATGCGACCTGGCCGTTCAGACACAGGTTGCATTTTAAAAGATCAGATTCGTATCGGATTCAGGAACACATAGCCAAGTGGCCTGGGTTGGATTAGAAAAAATCGGATCTGCGTTGTTCAGACAGCCATGAAAAGATCAGATCCAGGTGGCATATGGGCCAAAAATTTGGATTTGGGTCACTTCATGCTGCGATGTGAACGTAGCCTTAGAAGTCCAATTATTATTAGAATTGATAATCATAGATATGTGAAAAAGCAGCTTGTTTAGTTCTGCTGGTTAAGGCTAAAAAAAACAAAACAAAACAAACTACTATCACAAACATTACGAATAAAATAGTTGAGAAACCCTGTCTGCAGACATACTTTAATATAAGCCAAGAAAGAAAAGTATCCTATGATGTGGGGATATTTTAATAATATGACAAGAAAATATATAGCAACATGTTTTCTGTTGGCAGCAAAATAATTTTGGGAGTGTTGCATGAGAAAAATTATACCGCCGATGAGCTCTGGGGCTTCCGTACAATTTAGAAAAACAAACCGTATAAACACAGCAGGGCTAAAACAATGAATCGGATTAATCAAGATTAATTGGTTATTGAAATATTCATTAACTATTTTTCTAGTCGATTAATTGTTGAAAAGAGTTCTAAAACAGGCTTTTAGCTAGCATTGGTACAGGCATACATTGTACAGCCTTTACTGAAAAAACGACAAATTGTATACCGGGTTTTTCTCCTGTATTTGTACAATATAAAAAAATTAAAAATGCAAGAAATAGCATTTCAGAGAGTCTAAATTTCAAAATTTTCCAGGGGAAGGTTTAGCTTCACTTTGTTTAATTTCTGTGCAAAATCTTTAAGAAACCTTTTCCCATCCGATTTATAATTGATTAATAAAAAAAAGAATTGACGGATTAATCACTTTGCAAAATAGTTAGTTGCAGCCCTAAAACACACATTGCTGGATTTTAGAAAGCTGGATAACAGGAAGGCCACATGACTTCCATACGTTTAGGGTGAAAGATAACTGAAATTGTTGCTTGTTTATCCTGTTTACGGTAGAAGTAAAATGTCCAAATAAAATAAAAATATATTTCCTGTACTGATGAAATGCAATCTCATTTGTGTTGGTTTATCACCGGAGCCTAAAAAATAAAATCAGAAGAAAAAATCCCGACTCTCTCATCAATCATTAACGCTCCGCATGTCTCTGCAGTCATAATGTCTGCAGGATGGGACCAGTCTGAAGAAAAGGCCAAAGGTAAACAGCCACACTTCTCGCTGAAACTATGAAACCAATTAGAGCTTATGTAACAGCCAAACCGTTTCTCCTTCACCCTCAAAATCCGAGCGGAGTCGCCCACTCACACAGTCACTGAAAATTTGCAAATGCGTAACAACGGCTGCAACCCGCAGCTGCTGTGCCAAACTTGGCCCCTGCAGTGACAGTGCAGCAGAGGTCAGCGCTCCTCTGCATGTGCATCAACTCTCTGCAACCTCTCCTGATCAAACATTAGAATCAGGACATTATCACTCCCTTCTTATTAATAGACATGCCTAAAATGCAGCATTATGAAGTATACCTGTGCCTTATTTTCTATGTTCCTAACAAAGCAGAATCACACCCTTGCCCTCAGGGGTGACTTACTGGCATCAAACAAGAATAATCTGCACTAAAGCCTGCTGGAACAAGAGATAAGAGCAAGGAACAGACAGGGAAGTGAGGAAGGAGGGTGAGGGCCTTGGATAGCACACCTTTGGTGCATTTTTTAAGCCCTATTCTCCTTCAGGCATCTGAAGAAATGTCACTTGGCAAAGATACTAATGCTTGTAAACCTGAGGGGGGGCTCCATGGGGGAAAAAAAAACCACTCTGGGATTGTGGAACAGGATGCCATTTATACAAATTAATCAGTACCGTGTCCTTTATAAGAGAATGACTCCACCCGAATAATTCAAAGGTCACTAAAGATTGTCAAGTTTGCTTGTCAGGCATCTTGCAAATATGTAAGGCGGGGCAGGTAATTATTAGCGCTGTCCTGGGACTACAGTCCCCTTAAGCGAGACACCTTTCTGTCCTAATTGGTCCTCTGGGTGGTGGAACTACATGAGCACACAACGGGTGTGTTCACTTTCTCTGGCATGAGAGCTTAATTGCTTTATCTCTCTAATTAATCCTGCATCGTCAGAGCATTAAGATACCTCAGTGCAACAAACGTGCCTAAAGCGTGCATGTGAGATCAAAGCTGCACAAGTATCAGGAGGTTTAGAGACTCCCAGATGAAATGGTGATGAGATAAAGGGCCCCGATGCTCATCAGCCATTCTTTGTGAATGGTCTCCATTATGCCATTTTTCTGACCTTTTCTTACTGCCGTGGAGACTAAATGGGCCAATGGGGGTTCCAAGTCCCAGCAGTGGTGGGCTGTTAAGGCCAGACCAGCATAATTAGCTCAAACAGAGGCTGTATAGAAATGTGTTTGTTGTTTCATCAGCGACTAAAGCTGATGTGGTTTAATGGGGAGAGATTCAAGTTTTTCTTTCTGTATGTGAGGCACTTATAGGTTTATTCTGCTTTGATCTCTATCAGCATCAGAATCCCACATCGACGTATTTAGATGAGAAACTTTATAGCTGGAGTCCTTTTTTCACACACATCTTCTGTGTCCTACTGTTCTCTTGCCTTTCACAGTTTGTAAGACGAATGGGTCTATGTGTCAAAATGATGCCCCGAGGAAACAGGAAGTCATTTATTTTTTCCTTTTTTTGACAATTATGAATTAAAAACCTCAAACATATATTTTAAAAACTTTATTAAAGACACTAATATTTTCTACAATTTAATTATTTCAGAATAAGGATCATTTTCCTGATCATAGCTGTCTCAGATCAGGAATCTTGACCTGGAAACACCTGCTGCACCACTGATCAGGATTTCACCAGGAAGACTATTTGTAAATGGATCATTGAGCAACATGTCAGTGTTTTTCTAAAAAATAACAGCTGTATTGTTTGGACTTCTCAAGTTTTTGTTTGCAAATTCCACAGTTTTCCATACATTTTGTATTTTTTTGGGGGGGAGGTGTAAAATTTTTTATGATCTCATTTTACTTGAAAAAATTCCATGCTAAACACTCTGTTTGCCACGAGAGTTTCTTTATTAGTCCTGCATAGAACACAGAAATTGTTTAGATCTTTTCTTTAAAGATGCAATCAATAAACTCTTCATTTGTTAAATTTCAACTTGGCATCATAACGACCACCAGATCAGACAGAAACACTGTTTAAAAACCCTGATCCAATGAGGCCTTTTCCACTAAATGACTCAGAATCCTGAATACTGACCACTAAAATCCTATAATGAAGATTCAAACAGTGAAATGGAAAAATGCAGATTTTTTTTCATTTTTAGAAATCTAATCAAGTTTGGAAATACAGCTTCTTAATAACAAATACTTTTAATTCATACTTTGCTAAAAAATAGAACCAAAATAAATTCACAAATTTCCCAAGAAAATTTGGAAACCAGCTATATGTCATATTTAACTATTTATTGATGCATAAATAATAATAATAATAATAAAACATTGTTCTATTCTATTAAATAGAGCACAGACATTGCTGCTGTCTTCATTTATGTCTTAAATTATTATAATTTTTATAGAGACCTTGAAGAATGTTGCTTTTTTTAAAACTAAAGGATTTTCCTAATTTTGACTCAAACCTGTGGTTTCAGACACTAGAGAAGAAAAACACCTAAAGCCATTAGTGACATTTAACCTGCTGTTTATAACAGAGGAAAACAAACTTTCACCGTTGTTTGACAGCTGATAAGCAAAGAGCCAGTTATCATGACAAGCATCTGAAGCTCTCTTTGTTGAGATGGTCTGTAAGCGGATGAGTAACTGAGAGGCTTATTTTGGCTGCACCATTATGTGCCTAAAAGATGTTGCTGTTTTCCTCCTTTTTTCCTCCATGAGGTCAGCTTCTCTGTGGGTGTGTATGCAAGCTGCCAGTTATGGCTTACATAACTGCGAGGACTCGGCCTGAACTTAAAGTGTGGGCGTGTGCGCGCTCGGCTCTGACGAGCATATGCAGTGGCTCAACTCCTGCAAATGATTTACTCCTTAAAATCCCGCTTAATATCCTGCCAAATGAGTCTCCACTTAATGGTTTAGTGATACATTTGCACAGGTGTCAACAAAGAAGGGGACCAGGACAAAGTGAGACTTGTTCTGCTGCTGCCACACCTTCCCTGCAAGTTAGATGTATAGAAAGACTGTTTGTTTTGCAGACTTTAGGCTGGTATACATTATATGTCGGCTTAGCAGGAGTTAGGAGGAGAATAAGATACATTTGAGCTTCAACGTGCACAGACAGTAATTGTGCATATATAGATTGTTGAAGTGCAGAGCTTGGTGAACATGTACCAGCTCGTCAGGTAAAGCACGAACAACTATGCCCTGAAGTAGCACAACCCGATGCTGCTGCTTCATGCTTCCAGTCAAACCGATGCATGGATGCATGCAGCCACACTGGAGTATGGGTATGTTAAAGTGCCAAAATTCAATAAATAGATTAAAGATTACTTAAAAGTGTCAATGTTAAAGTAAAAGTAGAAATAAATACCTGAATATATGATCCAATATGTCATGACATAAACATGAAGAGAAAAATTAAGTCCCCATCAATCACAAAAATCAGACATTTAGATTATTTAGATTATATCTATGAACTCTGTGTGGGATGTTTTTAATGTATCTAATCTGTCAGTTTTTTTTTAAATCAATGTCTCTGTAGCAGTCAAAGTAACTCATTAAAAATCAAATTATTGCAAAGTTTTAGGATGTTGAAGTGCGCTTGCAGAAGGGAGCAAAAGTTTCAGTTATTTTCAAGTGTTTATGAACAAAGGAAACATGAATTTATTGAATAAATTCTATAATAACAGAATAGTACGGAAGAGGATTAGGGCCGCAAAAAAAAAATAAAATAAAAAAAAGTTAACTGGATTTTACATTTTATTTCAGTATTAGAAAAAAAATCTGAATTCTGAGTTTAATCTCAAAATTCTGAATGAATTCTGATAAAGCTAGAATTCTGAGAAAAAAAGCCAGAATTGTGAGATTAAAGTGAGAATTCTGAGATTAAAGTGAGAATTCTGAGATTAAAGCCAGAATTCTGAGATTAAAGTCAGAATTCTGGAATAATCAGAATTCAGAATAATACTGAAATAAAATTAAAAAACTTTTTTAAAACTTTTTTTTATTTTTCCAGTGGCCCTAATCCTCTTCCATAGAACAGCACTAAACGAAACTATACCTAATCTAAAATGGACCAGAACGCTAAGAAAACAACACAGCACGACAAAAAAATAAATTAAATAAAAATAAACAAACATGGAATTTAAATAATGACTTTCATCTAAACGCGAAATTTACATACAAAGCAATTGTTATCCAAATTTACACGTTGTTTTCCCTGAGGAATCATTGTTTCTGCGTAAAAACCCTCTGGACAACATCCAAGATGATATATAACTTATAAGAAGTAAGCTTGAAGAAATATTCTAACGCCGAATTCATCTAAAGGAAAAACTCAATCAGTCAAAGTTAATTTTTTTATATTACAGTTTATATTTCTACCTGATATCCCGTAAGGTTTTAAATCCGCTGTTTTCGTAACAGGATTCGCTTACGCTCGTCTACCATCACCGCAAAGCCGTCTAGAATCGCTACTAAAAGCCGCGCAGCTTTAAGAAGTGCTAAGGATCGTGTGTAAAACGAATAAAAAGCCAAAGCATCACAGAGTTATAACACAGAATCTGGTAAAAGTGAGTTTTAAGTGGTTTCCAGCTACCTTGCAGCTGTAGTCCATGCAGATCCCGCTGTGGCGCACTGAGCCTTCGCAGCCTCTCCTCCTCCTGCTCCTCCTCCTCCAACTCTAAGCTCCTGCTCTGCTGCGTCACTTGTTGACATCCTATTTTAACCGGTTCAAGAAGACCTCAGCATTCTCACTGGGAGTGCACAGAATCTTAAAAATGCACAACGGAATTCGCTGGGAACTTACTGAGAAATACGAAGGCCAACTAGACGCAGCGTCAGGTTAAAGTTCAACATTAGTGGAAAGGGACAGGTGAGCGCAGGGGAGACACTTGCTGGGACAGATAGCCGGAAAAGGTGGCTGCCTAGTGTCCCATAGTCCTTCTCCTGCAGATCTTTTCTTAGCACCAACTCATCCCTTAGTAATGCACTGAGAAAACTTTGTAAATAGAAATTACTAACTATCCTAAACCAGTAGAGGAAAAGTTAACTCTAATGTTTTATCTGACCTTCTAATAAATTCATTTATGTTATGAACAATATGTTAATTAAATAGAGTAGAACCAGAGAAGACTAGAAGAAATGTTTCAAATGCTTTGGCTAAAAATCACTGTTTATGTTTGTTAACCCTTTGATGCCTGTTGATGCTAATAAGCAACAAACCACTTGTATTACACTGCAAAATTTTTTTATCTACCGTAAGTAATTTTTTACCAATGGAACAAGACAATTTACATTTAAAATAAGAAAAAAAACAACAACTGCAGTCTCTTATTTCCCAAAAGGTGCATAATATCTAATTGTCTTATTGTAAGGGTAAAAATGCTCGTTCCATTGGCAGATCATCTTATTTTCCAAGTCATATGAAGTTATTTTAAGAAATTTTTACTCATTTTCAGAACATTTTTGCAGTGTTGGCAAACAGCCGCCAAGGAGTTTTTGCATCACCCCAGTGCTAGTCACAGTGTAAGTTTTTATGAAGTTATAACTGCTCTTACAACATATATTTTACCTTCATTTCCATTTATTTAGTAACATTAACATTTATAATTTGTCATCTCATTGAAGGGAGAAAAACACACAAAATGTCTTTTTACATGTACATGTATATGTACAGGTTAATAAGACTTTAAGTTAAATATAAATCCACCAGGTACAAAAGAACACTGCAAGAGACATAAAATCTTGTAGGACTTGTTGTCAAATATCCATGCTGTACACAATTTCTTTATCAGTACCTCAGATTTCCTGTATTTTCAGACAATTGGGTCTACGTATTCTTAATACTGATGGATTTTCTGTTTTTCTAAACCTGGAAAACATTTCATAAACCTTGTTTTGTTTGTACTGTAAATGGCTCCTTGTCTTAACATAAACAGGCACAATTTATATTTTATTAAAAGCACAGGTTTGAATCTTTAAAATGTAGTGTTGGCAATTCTTTAGCGTTAATTATTCCTAATTAAGTTTTTTATTTTGAAATCAGCTTCTTAAAACCACTGATTGAATCCATTGACTATGGCGGTGGTTTCTTGATGGGCCCTGTCAACAACCCTTTTTAACAGTCGAACAAATAAAAGTCAACTGTATGACATATTGCAAAGAAACTAAATCAGAATGCCTTTTAATATAACATTCTTAAAATTTACAGTGTAATTACTGAAGGTTTAATTGATTTTTTTTTTCTATGTGTAACAGGATTTAACAATTCTTTTTAAATGACCTGACAACATTTATTCAACTTGCTGATACCTTGCCCTGTGCCCCTGCTATGAGTGAACCATACTGTAAACCACTGATTTATTGGATGAACAGAAAAAGAAAATGAATTTATATTATTTAGTAAATATATATATATATATATATATATATATATATATATATATATATATATATATATATATATATATATATATATATATATATATATATATATATATATACAATATATAATCTTTCACTCTGTGTTATTTTGAAAGCTTTATAAAAATACTATTATCAAAAACTGTAAACAAAGAATTCCTAAAGATCTGGATAGACATTTATTAAACATATTTTTTCTGTAATAAGCTCAAAATTCACACGTTTTCTCTATTAAACCAATTATTGTAACTCCAAAATAAAAAAAAGTGTTGCTGTGGTCAGTTCAATGTGTCATGAAGGGGTACGATTAATCATAAATCTACTTCAGGCCTCACTCAGCCCTGAACTGGATCTGAACTAGAAACGGTGCTGAAGAATGTTCTGCCATATATGGTAACAAACGTCACCTATTCTTCATAGCCCTTTTTCTCCTCTGTTTTGGTTTGTTTTTGTTCATGGCTTCCACACCCTCCATCGCCACCTGATCTGAGGCTTCACATCTCTGAGCTGAGCCTTTGCAGGGAAAACAGCACCCTCTTCCTGCCTCCCTCCACACACTGTTCTTTTCCACTGGAATGCAGGAAACGCTTGTTAGGGAGAAAGTAATCAGCAGCCACAGCCCAATTTAGGAAGCAACAACTGGAAAATTTTATGACTGGTAGGGGACTGATGTTGATTTAAACCTGTTTTATTAAAATTATGAGGGAAATATGGTTAAAAATTAGTTTGAAAAACAAAAAAAAAAACACCCAAAACTTCAAATTTAGTGTAAGGTATTTAGTGGGAAATCAAACACTAAATATACATTTAATAGAACCCTTTAAAACCAGATAAAGTGCATCAAAACTGTTTTTGTACTTGGCACGGGTTGGCCCTGAAGTATACAGTAAGTATGATATGATCCAGACACTATTTCTTTTAGTTACTCTTAAAAATGGGAAAGAAAAAAGAAGATAATTCTCAAGTAAGACAGATGTGTTTTTATCTTCAGAAGATCCCAAATCCATGAGGGTAATTAACCATTTTAGCTTTCTTATTTCTACAGCCAGTAGGATTTGAAAAAATTGAAATGAGTAGTTAAGTTTATATTGTTAGCTCAAACGGTAGTGCCTGTGATGCTGTGGACTCTCTTCTAATTGGATCCTGGGATTGTTGTTAAAGCTACCAATGGCAAAAGTTGATTGATCTGTTCCATTTTGGTTTATTTTAGATTGATGCATCAAATTTATTCTAAAGGCCTTAAGAGTATATTGCACAATGAACTCTGAAATTCCTGGATAATTTGAAAAAATAAAGGTATACTTCAAAATATCCATCACTAAATCTTCACAAAGGCGGAAAATCCATAACACAAGGTCTGATCAACATAGAAATGGTTAATTGTGAACAAAATCGACCTTTGTTTAATGTTATCTTAGTAAATCTTACAGAAAGACTTGATGAGATGATCTGAGACTTAAATATTTTTTTTTATTTTGAGTTTTTACACTAGTCACTTATTTTTATGGACAGGATGGGGCGAGGCATGCGGGAAAGGACCACAGGTCGAATTCGAACCCAGGTCAGCCACTTCGAGGACTAAGGCCTACATATATGGGTCGTGTGCGATAACCACTGCGGCACCAAAGCACACCCAGAAGTGTTTTTTTTTTTTTTTCAGATGGCTTTAAAATTTATATTTGATTCCAAAAAAAATTCCCAAATATTTTATTCTTTAGACATTTTAAAACAAGTCTCGTTTGGTCCTGGTTTGTCCCCCATTAGCCATTTTGACCTCTTGTTATAACAAGCCTGTGTTTATAAGAAATGGGAGAACCAAAAAAAAAAAAAAAAAAACATTTATAATTGTTGGAGTGACTCTGTATTTTCTATGATCTTTCACCTTTTTTCTCTCAACCTCGCACCACCTCACTTTATGCTCCAACTCACAAGATTGCTGTTTCCCTAAAGCACCTGCCAGGAATTTACTATAAATGTTTCCTCTCCACCAGTTTATGCATCTGATGGCAGTTACAGTATCCAGACCTCTTGATACTAGTTTCTTGGTTTGATTCCTTAGATTAATTTGTATATGACTCAACAAAAGTTTCTCTCACGCATTAATCATTTCGTTTACAACATGAACTCTGCTAACCAGTATGTTCTGTGGGCTTTTTGAGGCATTCCCAGGCCAAACAGGAAAAGAAGTTCCTGCTGGATGACTGAATTTCTCACTTTAGCTCTAAGCCCTTTAGGTCACCTTTTGGAGGAAGCTAATTTTGGCAGGTTTAATCACCTTTCATCTTTTTTCACTATGACCTATACCTCATGGCTATAGATGAGAACAGAAATATGCAAAAGATCATCAATCTTCTATGGACTAGTACTCCTGCAACCAAATCCATTTACCATGTGGTCCTTGTGAATAGATTAGTTAGATACTTTAGCTCCCCTGCTTTAAATAAGAACTGATTCCGATAGAAAAGAAAAAAAACAAACACCTTTTTTCCATGTGACAACCCTGACTTCAAATCCGGAGATGTTGACATTCATACTGGCTGGTTCACACTCAGCTGTTATCTGCTTTCAGCAAACTCAAGGCTGTGGCTTGTAGATTCCAACTGAAACCCATCATCCAACATAGTATGGAACCGAAGATCCCAAACAAGACCTCATTCTCCCTCCTTTAGATCCTGTGCAAGAGAACTGCTACCAGAACCCATTGGCAAGCACAAACTTTTCGAAGGGCATGGGCAGAAAGACAATAAAGGCTTATTTGGCTTCTAAGGAGTACTTAAAGCTACAGTGTGTAATAATTACAGGGATATACAGTCAGAAATTTAATATATTATACATAACTATATTATTTATCATCATCTACGAGCTCAGCCTCTTAGCCTTAATATTTGCGTTTCGTTATTTATAATTACATAGGAGTGGGTCTCGCAGCCATGGAGGCAGACATCTTTGCGCTACGGCAGCGCAGAGCCAACAAACTAGCGATTGCGAGATCGCCCATTACGCTCGAAAGTAACTACGGCAAGTTGAGAGAGATGAACTGAGACGGTACTGAACAATAGATACTAAATACGACTATAGATACTAATAAATACTATCTGTAAAATTATCTATGTATACAAACCTCATCACTTGAGAAGGTAGGTGATGCGGACGTCGTGGAAGACATTTTGTCCCGTAACGCTCGCCGTACTGTTGGGGGGGAGAAGCGGTGGGGGGGAGATGTTCATGTTGCTGCGGTCTGCAGTCTGAATGTTAGATGTCGCTGAAAATTACACACTGTAGCTTTAAACGCATGTTTTGGCTCCCAAAGAGGCTCTTTAGCATGCATGTTTCCACATTTGGGCCAAAAGAGAGGGGACCTTGTGCACGCCACTCTCAGAACCAGTGGTGGATAAAGTACTCTATATTAGTACTGGAGTAAAAGTACTGATACTCATAGTCAAATCTTATTAAACTACAAGTAAAAGTGACAAGGTCAAACATCTACTCAAGTTAAAGTATCAAACTACTCACTTTTGAAAATACTTAGTATTAAAAATTACATGGATTTAAAAGTACTTTTGTGTTCAAAAGTACGAATACATTTTTCTAATATCAGCACATTTCTGTGTACTCTTCAGTTTAATTTCAGAGCAATTTTAAAGTACCTTGTAACTTTCAGAGACCACCTGATGTATTGATGCATAGAGCTACTCTGCTAAAAACTCTAGACCACTTGTAAAGAACTTTTGCATAAAATTCCACAAACAATTTAGGACAGCTATTTTGATTATTGATTCTTATTTAAAAACAAAGCAAAAGCAAAACAGGATCGTCTTGATTCTCCTGACACTTTTATAATAGAATAGAGGTTTAAGGTTTAATCTATTACCATAAAAAAAGAACACAACTCATACTACTGAAGAACTTGGTTCCATAGCATACCTGTCTCTTCTTTTGGACAAAGAAGAGAGGTGGTTTGAAAGGGGTTTGAAGGAAGCCATTTACATGAAGATAGAAAAACCAACCTTAAACAGAGGGGGTGGATTCAAGTTTCAGCTCTTGAAAACCTATAACGCTGCATTAGAATTGATTCTTCACCACTGTCTCAATCCTCATTGCCAGACCAATAACAACAGTAACAACTCCCCATTACAGAGGTATGGGCCAGTTTTCGATTAATTTGTATCCCAACAATGACCTTAATGACTCCCTTTCACAAAGGGGTTCAATTTGCATGTTTCTAAGCCATAAAAAGTATTTTGTTTGGCTGCTCAATGAAAGCCTATGGCTCATACAGACATTTTGAATTGAGGAAGCTCTCTGGATGGAAAGTGAAATGTCTTAAAATTTGGAAAACAAAGTCCAGTGGTTTGTTTTTTTACTTTGTTTTGGAAGTCCCATAGCAACAACTAACACCCTAATTAAAAGTATAAACTAAAAATAATATCCACACTGAGTTTCTCAGCTTTATGGAATGTCATGTTGAGTAGAAAGTATAATATTTGAAATTGAAATGTAGTGGAGTGAAAAAAAATCACTCAAGTAAGGTAAAGATACTCAAAAAATTACCTAAGGAGAGTGATCAAGTAAATGTACATTGTTACCTTCAACCACTAGTCAGAATGTGTAGAAAATGGTAGCCTTGGTGGAGTCTAACTGTAACTATCACTGAACAACACATTATGCCACTTCTAATTTGCTCTCCAGAAAATAGTGTGTCTCTCTACAGAACAGATCCTTACTTTTAGAATATTAAAATGGCCCTCTGAATTAACATCAAAGCCCAAAGCTGTATCTGTAGATTTAAGAATATGTAATGGAGAGTGCAACCACAAGAGGTCAGTGTTGTTCTTTGTAAGAATGTGAAGGTCCTGTGGTCCTGTGGTTTACTGATACAGTTGTATATGTTCAAAGCGAGTTGAAGTCGAAATTATTGGATTATCATTTAAACATAAAACTGTATCATGGTACATCATGGGCAAGTTTAATTTTATTTAATTCTGGTTAAATTACATTTAAAAGCATTTACTAATGCTTCCAACATTTATAATAGTTTTAATTCACACATACGTAAGTATAGAATAGAATAGAAACTCCCTTTATTGTCCCAGAATGTGGAAATTGTTGTGTTACAGTAGCAAATGCATTACAGCAATAATGATCACACAAATATGGGCCTTAAAAAGTGAATAAAACTAACAGAATAAATGTTAGAAAAATAAAGAACCAAAAAAATACTGTACTGTACAATGTTTTTAAAGATATTAATACTGTCATCTGAAGAAAAAGAATCTATATATATATATATATATATATATATATATATATATAGATTCTTTTTCCCATAGAAATCTGGCCTGGGGAAACCATGAAGCCAAGGAAGGTCATGGATGTGACATGAAATTCACACTTCTCTGCTTTAACGAACAGCTGGTTTTGGAGAAGGCGAAGTAAGACAGCACGGACATGTTCCCTATGGGCTGAGAGGTTTTCAGAATAGATTAGAACATCGTCAATGTAGACAAAAACAAACTGCCCAATCATGTCACGGAGAACCTCATTAACGAGGTTCTGAAAAACTGCTGGGGCATTTGTTAGGCCAAAAGGCATGACCAGATATTCATAGTGGCCAGAGGGAGTGTTAAAGGCAGTCTTCCACTCGTCACCCTCCCTAATGCGGACCAGATGGTAAGCGTTCCGCAGATCCAATTTAGTGAAGATCTTGGCCCTCTGGATCTGGTCGAAGGCCGAGTTCATAAGGGGAAGTGGATAACGGTTCTTAACAGACACCTCGTTGAGCCCCCTATAGTCAATGCAAGGTCTGAGGGACCCATCCTTTTTCCCCACAAAAAAAAACCCAGCACCAGCAGGGGATGAAGAAGGACGAATTATCCCTGCCCTGAGTGACTCATTAATGTATTTCTGCATTGCCTGGGACTCTGGTATGGACAGAGAGTAGAGTCGACCCCTAGGAGGGGTTGTTCCCGGAAGCAGTTCAATGCTGCACTCAAATGGGCGGTGAGGCGGTAGAGCTGTGGCTCTGGACTTATTAAAAACCTCTTTTAGATCATGGTAGTCTGCGGGGACCTTAGAAAGGTCAGGGTAAACCTCCTCCACCTCATTCTCTGCAATTAAAAGAGGTTGGGCAGACAACAAACAGGACTGAGAACAGGAGGGAGCCCAACCCATGACTTCCACTCTTCTCCAGTCAATCAGGGGATTGTGTCTCCGGAGCCAGGTGACACCCAGGACAACAGGAACCTGAGGGGAGTCAATGATTATGAAGGTCAAAGTCTCTCTATGGTTACCTCCGACTAGCAGTTCCACCGGCTCCGTGACGAGGTGGGAGTGGTTCAACCGGTGGCCATCCAGGGCGAGGACGCTGTGAGGTGACGGGCCCGGGAGGAGTCCAATGTTCAGACTTCTGGCGAACCCCTCGTCCATGAATTCAGTGTCTGCCCCAGAATCAATAAGAACAGACAGGTTATGTGCTATGGCTGAAACGGTCAAGGTAGCAGGAAGCAAGAGGTCTGGGGAGACAGAGAGTGTAGTGCGGCTCAGGAGGGATCTCCCCCCCCCTACTGAGCCTTGGCTTTTACTGGACAGGTGCCAATGTAGTGACCCACGGCTCCACAGTACAGGCAGAGGTTTAATTTACGCCTGCGAAGACGCTCCTCAGTAGACAGCTTGCTCCTGCCCAATTGCATGGGTTCAGGATCAGCTGCGCTTGGGAGGGGTGAAGCCTCTGCTGGAGTAGAGAACGACCTGGGGAGAAACTGGTTAGCAGCTTGGCGCTCCCTTCGACGTTCCATAAGTCGAAGGTCAATCCGGGTTGCCAGATCCTCCAAGTCCTTTAGTGACCGTGGGAAATCCCGGGTGGCAAGTTCATCCTTAATTTTTTCATTTAGTCCAGTAATAAAAACATCCATCAGGGCATGCTCATTCCAGCGGCTCTCAGCTGCTAAGAGATGAAAGTCAATGATATACTCAGAAACTGACTTATCCCCCTAGTGGATTCACGGCATGGTAGCACGGGGCTGAAAACCCTGATCATCTCCTGGGAGAAATCGTCATATGAGTGGCAGATATCAGAGTCATTTTGCCATTCAGAAGTTCCCCACAATCTTGCCTTACCGGTCAGCAGGGAAATTACATATGCAACCCTGGAGCGTTCAGAGGGGTATGCGGATGGCTGTAACTCAAACTGGATCTCACACTGTGTGAGGAAGGCTCGGCATTGGTCCGGATCGCCCCTAAACAGTTCGGGCGGGGTCAGGCGTGGTTCTGACAGCTGCGGTGAGCGTGATGCGGTGACAGGTGCTGACGCCTGCGGAAGTGAGGCGGCTGGAGGAGCCTGGTCGCGGAGATGAGAGAGGATCTCACTGACGCCAGCCTCTAACTGAGAAATAGATCTCTCCACGCCAGCACGCCACTGATCGTCTGGAGATGGATCCATGTTGGCCAGATTATTCTGTAATGAGACAGAGACGGTTTTATCCAGGACGGAGAGGCAGGCAGTCAGGCGGAGCTTTTCAGAGTCAGGGATCCAGAGAGGGGGAAGCAGGCAGGCAGATTCAAACGGTTCGGGCAGGCTCGGAGTCGGGGGGCAGATCGGGTCGGAAACAGATAGGCGGTCAGGTTCTTCCTTGATGCTGGATTATTCGTAGCTGGTTGGCTTGAGATAATCTGGCACAGAGGACAGATCTGATGGGGCTTTTAAAGTGCTGGAAGCAGGTGACTCCAGTCAGAGCTGATTGCAGATGAGTGGAGCAGAGCAGGTGCGAGGACTCAGTGATCAGGCCAGAATCAGTGCAGAAACCATTACACTATCTACCAGGAGTTGGTGTTTGGAACCTCTGGTGTATTTGCCAATTCCCTTCTGAGCTATGCTCATGTATTGATCCACGTGCCCGCTTATTTTAGCCGCTATGATCCTGGACATGAGCTTCCACATTGTGTTTCCACGTTATGGAAAAATAAAAATTGGAAAATAAAATATTGTACTGTACAATGTTTCTACAAAGATCAATACCGTGCAGTAATCTGAATATATATATATATATATATATATATATATATATATATATATATATATATATATATATATATATATATATATATATATATATATATATATATATATATATATATATATATATATATACATATATATATATATATATATATATACATATACGTATATATATATATATATATATATATATATATATATATATATATATATATATATATATATATATATATATATATATATATATATATATATATATATATATATATATATATATATATTATATATATATATATTTATTTATTTTTTTTTACTTGCATTTTGTTGGGTGTTCATTTTCAACTCCAGTGATGTTTGCTGTGGTGGAGCCCAGCCATCCTCCCCTCCCCCTGCAGCCTCTGCTGTCAGAAGATGCAGGACCTGAGCTGTGACTCCAGACGGCTCAGAGAGCCGCGACCGCCTCTGTGACTGGAAGGAGGCGCGCTCCTGGATCTGATATTCTCTCTTTGTTTATTTTCCTTTTTTCTTTTCCTGTGTCTCTCTTTTGAACCTGTCACGTGTTTTCGGGTTTTATAACGTTTGAGAAGATCTCAATGATGGTTCTGTTTAGGATCTCATTTCCCCGCAGCTGATCCCGCTCCTCTCAGCGTGATGGATTCAAACCACTTCGACGCACTGAAACTTTTATTTTGTTTTCTTTTGGGTAAGTGTAATTTACTTCCACATTTATTATTATCAGAGCACCTCCATCCACCGCGGGAAACTCCACTCATTAAGTGATGCAGCCTTTAGAGACAATCCCACCCTGCAAGTACTGTAAAATATTAGAACTGCTTCTATGTTAAAAGAAAAGAATGCATCTTATTTTATTTCTCTAGTTGGCCTTTAAAATGTTTATAATGAGCAAGTGAGAGCAGGATCAGTTACATATCATAGAGCATGCACTAAAGTAGAATTACACTAATCTGACCCCAATAAAAAGCCCTGACCTATATTATGTCCAATGGGAAATTCTGGATCTCTCATTAGCTGCTTGGATAAAATCATGCTGATAATTCTACCTCTTTCAGGCTGTCAGTGATGAAGCTCCTCTTCTATATCTTCTACAAAGCTAACAGCAAATAATAGCGAGCAATAAAATGTAGTTAAATCCATTTTAACTAGTGTATTTTCATTTGATCTATCTATCTATCTATCTATCTATCTATCTATCTATCTATCTATCTATCTATCTATCTATCTATCTATCTATCTATCTATCTATCTATCTATCTATCTATCTATCTATCTATCTATCTATCTATCTATCTATCTATCTATCTATCTATCTATCTATCTATCTATCTATCTATCTATCTATCTATCTAATACATGTCTACAGTGCATGGATGTTCATTATCAGATGCACTCCCTGTCAGTTATTGATACAAATCAAAGGATGAATTTAAAGGACCTGTAGTTGTCAAACATAACCTTTACCTTGATGTAAAAACAGCATTTATCAGGAGGATGAGGGCTCGTGGATAGCAGATGCACCATCTGGTCCTGCTCTGTCTGGAAATATTTAGCTTCCTTCAGTGGATTGGCCAGGTGACACAGGACTGCAATTTCAAAGTTTGCGGTTACTGACTTTAAACTGGTGGGTTGATGCTAATCATTTTGGCCCTTACGTGTTTTTGAGCTATTAGCAGAAAGTAATAATATTTTAACACAGATTGCTTACGCTGCTCATTTAATTAGGATTCATTAACATACACTCTATTTGTGAGAGACCCTCAAACTGAGCATCAGATGTTTCTCATTAATGGATAACAAGCTGGCTTGCGTGGGCATCGTGACATTTAAAAACAGAGACAATACATCAGTGCCTTAACTCAATAACACCAGTTCCATAAGTGCACAATGGCATTAAAACAACAGATTTATGGGCGCCAGAGAGAAACAGATCTCCATTGTCTTTATGTTAGAAATGTTATGAAACCACCTAGGAAGGCATTTTTCTGTGAGACGGATCGGCTACAGAATGATGACATTTAAACCCATTGTTGCCCTCCTGAGAAGTGCTTTAATAAAGATCCCTCCAAAGCTGAAAGAGATAACATTATGTGACATTTAAGCAGCTAAAGGCCTCTCTTACCTGCAAATGGTGAAGTCTGTGAGTCAAGTATCAGCATTAAATGATAGATACTGTTTTTTTTATACAGTAGTTCCTTTGGTGCAGTTTGGTTAAGTTTATGTGGACAATCAGGAATGGGAAATCGATGTTTTCTGGATTTATTTACAGTTTGATGTCCAGATAAAGACAGATTTGGTGGTATGTCTGGGCCGTCGGAATTTAAGGACAATGTGTCCATAAATTGCATGGTTGGTTAAATAGTAATGACTAAATTAGATCCTCTCTAGTAATCTGTTCTAGATTCAACTCCCCAAACTGTTTTTCCACGGCTCTTTGATAACAGTTCTGGTCAGATGTCTAAAAACACTCATTGTTGACATGTTTTATAGTATTGACATCTTTAAATTGTCTTCTTGCTCATTTTGAGGTGACTCACCGGTCAATAGAATGTACAACAGGATGTGTTTTAAAAAGTTTTCTGTCAGATCCACACAGGCTCAAATATTTCTATAAGTACACCTTTAATGTGCATACAGACTTTTTCCTAAATACATTTAACAATCTGCTGAGAAACTGCATGCTTTTTATATCAGTGGATTAATAGAAATTGCTTTTCCTAAACAAAATCAGGTTTTAAACAATGCGTCTTAATTTTAAATGAAGTTGAGATTCACAGAAGCTCTTGGTTCGCCTTTTTTGTCTGTTCTTACACCAGCTGGGATGAGTGTTTATTGTGTAACACACTATTTTAGCCAAATTCCAATTGTCTAATGGTTGATTTGAACAGAGGTTAATTGATTAGGAGCTAGTCCTCCTCTCCATTAGAGTATCCAGTCTGTGTATCACACCAGCACTGCTGAGACTAAGAAGGACGATCAACATGATACTATCAACACAAGGAATGTGCAAAGTCGGTCCTGCAGGTTTTCTGTTTCCCTGCTTCAGCACAGCTAATTCTGATTGCAGTTTTGCCAAAGACTGTTAATCAGTGGAAGTCTGCTGAGCTGAGGCAGGGAAACCTCTAAATCCTGCCGGACAGCAGCCTTCGAGGACCAACTTTGAACATGCCTGGTCTACATCCATCTATCCATTATTTTTCTATCACGCTTTATCCCAGCTGTCTACGGGCGAGAGGCGTAGTACACCCTGGACAGGTCGCCTGATCTACAATACTTCACAATTTAAGCAGTCTTCCTTGATTCCTTAAACTCCCTTCTCTTTGCTGCAATGAAAAAACGAATGCAACCGTTTCTGGCATTTATTTAATCATATTTACTTACTTTAACACAACTGTCTCATGTTAGCAGGGTATGACATAAAACAATTGTGTTAAAGTCACTAAATATGATAAGTAAATGTCAAAAGCGGTTTCATTCTTTTTTTGCGTGTGTGAGCACATTCAACACATTCTCACCAATTTCCTCTAAGTTGATGAGGACAGTTTTGATCAGATGGTTGAAACCTGGACAGCATTAGTGGTTCTAACAGGAAAGTGACTCCAAACACACACCAACACAGGTTTACAGACGATAAAGCATTCTAATGTCAAGCTTCTGGAAATGTTCCAAACTCAACACTGTTAAAAGTTAATGGACTATGAATCAGAGCCCAGCTTGCCGGGCTAAGCAGCATAACCTATGAAACAGTGATTAAATATTTCTGGAATGTTCAAGGGCTGTATGTATAACTTTGGTCCTAAGTGAGATGATATATTCATACAATTTGTTGTATCATCATTACAGCTTGGAAAAAATGGTTCAATGCATCATTAAAAGATCTGAATTATGGCATTCCTTTTCATGACAAGTGAGTTTCTACTTGTGAGCCGAAGTGTAGATTTTTATAAAGAAATCTATGCTGAGTCTTATTTTTGCTCTACAGAAGAAAGGAGCAGGCTGCAGCAGGGTAAAGAGAACATAGCAGAGTCATATGCTGTGCAGAGATGCTGCAGCGTTTCCATCTCTTAACTTTCGTCTAGACCGAAATGTTTTCTCATTGGGTTCCCCAGGTGCTGTGCGTTCAGACAAGAGTAATAACATGACACAGTGAGTCACGTTGATTTGTTGCACGTAATGCTGGGCAAGTGCTGTTTCTGCAGCATTGTGTGAGGACCTCCATCTGCACGGCAGAGAAAGAGTGATTCCTTCTGACTGTGAAGCATCTGCTCACCCCCTTTTAACAGCAACTCAGACACTCCTGTGAAGAACGAAAGTGCCTTGGGGCTCTTTCTGTTTTTCCATCTGAACAAGCTGTAAAACATGTTTTTTTGTGTTTTTATTGATCTTAAGAAGGATTTCAGACTGGAAAATCACTTATATCCGCATGCCTTATTTTTTCCCCTAACCTTCTGATAAGTGTTGAAGGTGCAAACATTTTTAAAGCACCATTATAAAAGTATTGATGCACATTGAGTTTTTACATTTAGTCACGTTAAACTTAAACACATTTGTTTTTCTTAAAGGAATAGTACACCCAAAACATGATTAGCCTTCATTTTCTACTCACCCCCATGCTGAACAACACTCTGGAGTACTTTTTTGATATCTCAAATGCATCTGGAGATCTGGGAGGCTTCTTGCTGTCTCCAGATGAAAGTGCGCATTCAGCTCGGCAAAGAACTCATGCTCTTCCTCAACACTGAAGTCCTCAGACATTTTTCTTTCGTTGTTTCTTTTTTTGCACAGGTAAACAGCACATTTCTTCTTCTACGCTTGCATTATCGGCAGAGCAGACGCTAAATGCGCACTTTCATCTGGTTTGGTCTGCCGCGGTTTCCGTAGCGTCGTGAACGCACAGGCGCGCGCTTTTAGGAAATCCTATACACTACTGTTTATGCTCTAAAAACATTCTAAATGACTTCGTTTCGAGTAAATTATGGACGCTACCCACTCAGGACACTTGGAATACATTGGACGAGCAGTATGGAGGAATATTGACACGTTTTTTGTGGACTTTTCTGGACCTTTCTGCCTCGGTCACCATAGACCTCCATTATTTGAATGTCAGCAGACAGCAAGAAGCCTCCCAGATCTCCAGATGCATTTGAGATATCAAAAAAGTACTCCAGAGTGTTGTTCAGCATGGGGGTGAGTAGAAAATGAAGGCTAATCATGTTTTGGGTGTACTATTCCTTTAAGGTTCTTTACACACTTCATTTAAAACCTTTAGACAGAGCGGTTAAAAGTTTTCTGAGGAAAACCAGCAGATCGCATTTAGATAATGAGTTCAGAATTCATGAACGTAGCATGTAACTGGAGACAGAAGAGGGAAAAAAATCCTTTTTTTAAGTCAAAGTATCTTCTTGCAAAACCACCTAAGTTTGTTTGGCCATCTCTGACATGACAGATTGGGACTTAAAAACCAACACAAATCAGTTTTTTTTTGGTACTGTACAGAATTTTTTCGCAATCTTTTTTTGATTTGTGTACCCCTTTGGGCATTTTGTCTTACAATGAGAAGCCCCTTAGTCAAAAGAATCGAAAACTGCCCATAAGTGGAATGTAGAATAACTAATTATAAAATAAAAAGTATTTTACTTAATGTTTTTAACTTGAGCATTAAATTCTTTGGCATGATATTCTTTATAACTCCCAAAAAAAAAAAAAACAAAAAAAAAAAAACATAAATATATTGCCTGGAAGCTAGTAAGGAATCAAAATAAAATAAAATTATACCATAAATTAGAGACTTAGACTTTACAGATTTATTTTGTAATTTTGTATACAGGAGTGTATACAAAGATAAATTTAGCTTAAAACAGCTCTAGACGATTTCATTTTTTGAAGTGACCTGGAAGAACTTATTGCTTTAGTTTTCCGCCTGCTCTACTACTGGTCATGGCTGAAGCAAGGAAAACTGTAAACCTTCTGAGGAGACTAAAAAGAGAAAACATAAAAGGGATAATACACAAGGAAAAAAGAGAGTCGATCTTGTGAAGGAGATGTTCGTTGGCGCAGGCTGAAAGAAGAAGCCGAATGTAAAACCGATTCTCTTTTATCAACTTTATTGTTAGACTTGTAAGTTAACACTTTGCTCCTAGTATAGAGTTAATTATCTTTATTATTTTCGATATTTAGCAGAAGGAAAATATGGGCAGTTACAGGTCTAGCACCCCTAGTGGCCAAAAGATGTGTGCATTGAAGTAATTCTGTTTTCCAGTCATTCTTATTAGTAATTTAGTTTTCCTCTGTTGTCTAAGTACACCTTGTTTGACGCTGAATCTGAAAATAGTAACTAACATGCTGTAATAACAGGTAATAACATGCTGTGATACGTGTGTCTTTAAACACAGTAGAGTACATTTCCTGAGCTTCACCGCTGTGAACACGTTTGGTGTCAGAGGTTGGTCAAAGTTTGAGGTAGGAAGTGTTGCTGATTCCCTGAAATTATTACATTTTAGCTGTCATACAATGGAGGGGAAAGTGTGTTATGAGCATTATGAATCTTTCAAACCTCTTTTAAAGATTAATGGGACAGAGGTGGCTTAAAAGCTGTCTCCTTCCAGCTCATATCACTCTCTGCTGCAGCTCCAAACTCTAAGGTGCTGGTTGGAGTGTGTTTCAGCAGATACCTGACTACAAACTGCTTATTTCAAACTTCTGTCTTTTCGTCTCCAGTCAAGTCTTTTTTATTTATTTTTTTTATTTATTATTTTTTTTGCAGACATTTTGGCATAAACCAGACAAGTTTTTTCTAAGATATTTTTCAAAACCTGTCTCTAAGAGGCTTTTCTATTTTCAGATGAAAGGTGAAATTTGTCAAACTTTTCCACACCATCAGGTATACAAAGGCTTAAGCAAGTTCCTAGGCTTCTATTAAAGATAATAATGTCAGTATGTAGTTTTAGAGAGTTCTAGGGTCTGTGTTCCTTAAACCAATAACAAGAGTGTCTAATTGATGCTTTGCTTTTGTTTAAGTCCCAATTGAAAGGGGCTTTGTTGGAGCAAATACTTGTATAAGTTTTTAAATATAATAATACAGTAAAATGTGCTCATAGTCTTATTAATTCTTTCCCAGCAACATATCCGTTTCTTGAAAGGGACAAAAAATGTTTTTTTTTAACCAAAAAAGTTACACAAAATAAAAAAAGACCATAAACATAAAATGGAATAACAATGGCTTTTAATGAAAAGTAATAATAACATTTTTACTAACATTATTAATGCACCATTTTCATTGTACTACTTTAACCAAGAGCTAAAAAGACAGACTTTTCTCAGAGCAGTCGACCTTTTAGCAGTTGACCTTTGACGTCTTTAGCACTTCATCTGACAGATGAAGCACTTATGCAGCTTCATCTGTCAGAGGCAGAGCACTGGGTCAGAGATGAATGGACTAGACTTGGGACAGTCAAGTTCCCTGAGACATATTTCATTGCAAACAGACAAAGGTCAAAAGGGATAGCCAGTTTCCCTCGATTAAAATTCTTCATGTAGAAAATCTTAACGATCCCTAGGGGAATGATGTTCAAAAGTCTAAAAATTGGGAATAAAATGTTTTAATTGCTAGCATGATATGATCTCCACTGATTTTTGAACCTTTTTAAAATCCATCATCCATCTTTCCCTGCTTATTTGGACCGGGTGGTGGAGCCAGTGCCTATCTTCAGCAGTCTATGGATGACACCGGTACAACCAAGAGAGTTTGTAGTCTGTTGCAGGGCAAAACAGAGACACAACCATACACACACCTAAGGAGGATTTAGAGAAGCCAATTAATCTAAAAGTCATGTTTATGGAATGCGGAAGGAAGCCAGAGTATCCAGAGAGAACCCAATTATGCACATGGAGAGCATGCAAACTCCATGCAGAAAGACCCTGGGGTGGGAATTGAACTCAGAACCTTCTTCCTGCAAAGCAACAGTGCTACAAACTGCACCACCGTGCAGCCTAGTTTGATTGTGTCAGTAAAAAAGTTTTTTTTATTGTCCCCCAAACAGTTTCAGCTGCATCACCACAGCAAAGGTGTAACATTGTGATGAAAGTTGGTGGGGACACTCGGGTGGGGGCTGATGGACCCGAACTCTTTCATTAGGTTTTTGTATTTTCCAAAAATGAACTCAAAGATATATTTATTGAACAATTTTACTATTGTTGAGAACACAAGAGAAGTAAAATACAGTACTATTTATATATGGATATGCTGCATTTCAAAAATAGCATATTTAGTTCATGTAAACATTCTGGTAATCTTGGAGATCTATTTTATTGCATTTTGCATATCCCAGTAAATTTGTTTCACCTTTAATCTGCAGCTCCCCCTATTTCTCTCTGTGCTCTGTTTAAAAAGATTTATCAACCTCTTTACTAATATAATGATTCCAGAAACAAAATTTCAAGACATGTAGAAGCTCTGCAGTCTGATTCTGTCTGCACAATAAGAAAACATGTTGATTTTAACCTGTAACGGGGAGTCATGGTCCTCTGAGAAGCCCAGCTTTTTTCAATAGTAAAGAAGAACAAACTGTTTTCTCAAACTTCTTGCATTATATTAACGGCGTGTATAAACGTACAATCTGTTGGCATTTTTAGCTCTGTATGTCTAACGAACAAAATATTTTTCTGTGGCGTCTCTAATTTTTTTAACCAACCCCTCTCTTAACTTTTCCTTAAACATACTGTATATCGAAGTAGCTCCCATTTAATGCTGCTATGTGTTTCTCCTCCTCAACTTAGTTACTACTGTATGTACGCAGTGAAATACGACTGCAAATCAGATGTCTCAAAGCAACAGATCTGATGATGTTACACCAAGAGGCGAGACATGGGAGCAGAGCGAGAGAGGGAAAAAACACGGACTCAAAATGCTCTGAACATAGTTAGCTGCACTCAACCTTTGTTACCTTTGGCTAAAATAAATGAACAGAAAGGGGGAAAAAAAGTGAAAATTATTGGTGGGGACTGTCCCCGCCTTGCCAAAGTTGGTGGGGATACACCACACCAGTCCTTTAGAAAGTTAGGCCTGTGCACCACAGCTACAAGCAAAATGAAGTAAAATAAAGACTGGGATTAACAACCACCAGAGGATCAAATGATAAATGTAGCTGTATGTTGGAGTATGTAACAGCACAAGGAAAGATGTGTTTGTCTTGAGACTGTCCAAGAGGAAACAAGAAACAAGAAGGTTTCTCCCACTAGGAATTTCCAGTGGCCTTTCCTATGACATCCTTCAGCCTGTGCTCTGTACAGTTAACTTAAACAAGATATCTAAATGCAGATTAGATCAGCCTTTAGTCTTCTCGTCCTGAGGATGAAGCAGAGGAAATTCCCATCAATTTAAACGAAGACATTAAGGGAGCTTCTAATTAATCCTGTTTTTTTTTTTTGTCACCTAAAGAGTTGACGCATATGAGTTATTTTAGATTGCTCAGGCCAATCTACAGCGCTTGACACTATCTAGCTATAAGCGTGGCTCCCCTCTTGAAATACCGACTTTAAGTCGGGAGAAGACGCACCGTCGTTGGCCAGGTCTTCAGACCTGGAAGAACTTATTGTCTCCATGTGACTGAGGGCAAGAGAAAAGGATCCTGAGCTTCTTCCTGAATTGAACCTATTGAAGTATGTACTCTGTCCAGAATTCCATCTGTCTGATCATCCTTCTGCTTGTTGTCTTCCTTATCCCTGACCTAGAATCTCTAACATTGTTCAGCAGGAGTTTGCTTTCTATACTATTTCTGTATGACTCACTTTCTCTTATCTTGGCCTTAAATTGCTTCTGTATACCACTTATTAATTCCCTGTCACTCTTCTTCAAGGCTTGTTTTTCTTGTTGACCACTTCAGATCACTTGTGATTCATGGTTAATTATTTGAGAAGCATTACGCTGTTCTGGTTGGGATGATGTTATCTACACAGAAGTGAATGTAGTCAGCCACACAGTGATGTCCTCTCTATGTGGTTGACACAGTGCATCCCGAGCTGTAGGCTCAAAACAATCTTGAATGGCTTCTTCTTCCTCCTGTGAGCATCTTCAGTTAATTTTAATGCATGTCGTCTCTTATAAAGTGACTTATACTCTTAGCAGAGAAAAAAAACTCATTGTGATCTGATTTCCCAAGAAATCTTACATTTGATATGGAGGAATCCTTGACATTTGCATGAAACAAGTCCAAAGTTTTGTTTTCTCTGGTGCAGCAGCTTACAAATTGTTGGAACGATGGCAGTGTAGGAGAAAGTGTGGCGTGATTAAAATCACCTGTTATTGCCACAGATGCATTTGGCTTTTGTGTCTACAGCTTAGCAACAACATAAATGATTGCCTCACATGCAGTGTTTGCAACAGCAGAAGGTGGATCTGGTTAGTAACAGAATGCCGGTAACTCTCTAGGCAAATAATATGGCTGAAAACCAACTGCCAACTGTTCAATATCTTTGCTGCAGTGAAAAATCTTTGCAGTAACATGTCCTGGATGGCACCATTTGCTGTTTACAAGCACTCCCAACCCACCTTCTTTGAATTTTCCAATCTTCTTTAATTCTCTGTGTGCTCATATGGTCACAAGATATGATAAGTCCAAGATATGATTGTGATGATGGGTGATGATATATGCATTATTAAATCCCTCAAAATACAATGAAATATATATATATTTATAAGATTAGGCCAGGAAGGTAGGGCAAACAATAACCACCCCCCACCCCTATGCCACCCACCCCGCACACACACCACATACACAAAGCCTCTATTGGAGTGGTATAGATGCCATGGCCAGGCAATAGCTCGATGATGCCTGCTGGCAGCGTTTATGCTCCATTTGTCACTGAGACACCTAGATTTCTAGGACTTTTCAGCTCAGTCAAGCAAAGTTTGGCCTTAATGTTAGCTTTTTTTCTAGAATTATAAGTTTAAGTTAGTTTTTTTAAGGGTGGAGATGAGTGCATTTGGAGTAACACTGAATTCCCTTTCTAAGAGACAAGTTTACATTGATAGTCTTGGCTAAAATATTAAAGATCTGGATTTTATATATCCATTAATTATACTAACTCAGCGATTGAACTCCATCCCTGCTTCTTATCTATCTCCAGCAGCCTCCTGTTTGCATATGTGATGACAGAGCTCCCTAATTCTCATATGAATACTTTGCTGTTTGTGCTTTGTAACATTTGCCAAAGCTATGTTCATTGAAATGCTTTGGTTTGGGCTGTAATTTTCTATTCCACATTGTAAAGGACTGTATATAGACTTGTTAGACCAAAAGCCAGTCGTGATGCCTCACTTTCACCCATGACATAGTGCTGCATCTCACTGCCACTTCTGCTGAAGTCATCTGGACACTCACATTGCGCTTTTCTCCAAAAAAGCACCAGTCATGGATTCCCTTTCTCTCCATTGCTGGATTTTATTTCTGTCTCTATCCATAAGGGCTATCCTTCACTTCCCTCCCGTTCTCCTTCCTGCTTTTGTTTGCCAGTTACCCAGAGTTCCCCTCTGTCTTGCACCTTTGTATCATCTCCAGCTTTGTTTTCCTTTACCTCCTCCTTGACCCCTGATTCCCCTTTTATGGATGACTGTATTAGTCTGTCATATTGAGTTATGCTATTTCACAAGAAAAGGTTTCCATTGCCTCACAAGTATTTACAACTGACCTTAACAAGTAGATTAGGCTGAGGTGAAAGGTTGGCCAACAGACAGAGATCCAATTTTATGTTGAACAAGGTTAACGTTAGACAGTTGTTCCTGTAAGCTATTTAAGGGGTTGTACACAGCTGTGCCCCATTTAGACCATATATAGTCGGATAACAACAAACGATGGTGGCTGAACAGAAAGGCTGACCTTTGTCCCCAATGACAGCTGGCCATTTATGGTGGGATCTGGGTGGGAATGTGAGTCTGCTGGTTAAGAAATGTTACGAAAATAATGGAAGGTTCTGGGGAGAGTGTGTGGAGAGGTGTCCAAAGAGACGGAAGTGCACAAAACTTTTAAGTCACACTTTACCTTTGACACAGTGATACATTTACAGTAGAAATGGACAGCATAAATCAATCCTTTACTGTCCAGCAGTGGTCCAGGGCCCTTCCTAAGACAAAGCTTGCCTTTCTGATTGGCTTATTTATCCTCCTAAGCTGTTGCTCAGACAAACTAGTGAGATGGCTCATGCTGCCTTCTAGTGAAATAGGACAAATATGTGCTGATATTACAAGAAAAGGAACATTTCCTGCCTAAGGTACCACTATGTACATTTTATAGCCTTCACCCTTACACACACACTAACACAAAATGGGGGAAATCTTAAGTAAAATACAGACTTCTTGTACAAGGATGTACTAAATATTCCTTAAAAGACACTATTTTCTATATTCAGAGTGTTATTCTTTTTTTTCTACCACAAACATGACAATGATAAGAAACAGTGTAAAAGCAGGTTGAGTAAGGCCTTTTTATCTTCTTCTATCTGTCCTGTGGAGTCTGATGTCAGGTCTGCAGAATTGATTCTGTTCGCTTCTCCTGGCGCACGAGCTGGTAGGGGAACGATTGCTTCTCAGCAGTCGAGCACAGTGGATATCCCTCAGTGGGAGTCCCAATGGACTGTTGTGAAGAGAGCTCCATTAGCATTAAATCTGATTTTAGTGCCTAGATTTTCTGTTATATTAGCTTTTTGACTAAAAAGCTGATCATTAATTGAGCTTGACAAAATTTATTAAGCCAAACTGAATTAATTTTGAAGAAGTCTCACTGTATGAGTGTCTCTCCTGTGGCTAGGGATGAATACATTTGTTTTAATAAACATCTTAATGTTTCTTCAATCTTGATGACTCAAGCATCAAATCTGGTTGTTTCTTAAGTGGCAAGATTAAGTCAGCAATATCTGTGGAACTGATGAAACGTCAAAGTCTTCAACTATGTCTTATTGTCTGGTAACTGGTTGTTTTCAAACAATAAGTTTGTGTATTCTTATTTTAACAGAGAATTTTATTTCTTTTCATATAATTTTAAATGACAGAAAAACACTCATGGACAATAAGAGAAAACATGGGATGGAAAAGTGCTTTTACTTTAATCCGGCTTTTGTATACAAATATTCATTATTTAAGTCAAGTCAAGTCAAGTCAGCTTTTATTGTCATTTTCTACATATGTACAAGACATACAAGGGAAATGAAATTACATTTACTCTCTGCAATATACAAATATACAAGAAATATACAAGACTGACATTTAAAAAAACTGACAAAGTGCGGGACATGACAGGTAAGAGTGGTAAGATAAATATAAGTATGAAATATAAACATTACAATAAAAAGCAATAAAATATTATTAAATATTATAACAAGATAATCTGTCAATTTCTCATCCAATGATTTACTAATTTTTAACTAAATCCTCATATCAATGTTAGAAATATATCTTAAAGAAGTTTTCTGGGGTGCAATATTCAATTATGTTGAATTAGAGTAGTTTTGCAAATTATATGAAGGTACATAACACCTCATGGGGAAATTATGGGGGTTCAGTAGCGTGCCTCATTTATGTGCTGTGCTTCGAGGAGCCTAGTAGAAACTTTGGTAGCTTTTCTACCTCCATTGCTTCGACATAAGGGAATTTTAATAAATCCAAGCTTTTCTTACCAACACAATGCACAAGGTAGCTTGATTTATTTTAAGCTGTGAGGGTTTTATGGACATGGCCTACAACTCCATGGGGATGCAACCTAAAGCCAGGAAATGGTCTGGGGTCTGCTTCCTGTGTAAGGGCTGCCAACTGCATATTGTGCATAGATTGCCCAATTAGAAATACTGCTTGTTTTAGCTGCATTTAAGTCCATCCCATACATGTCATGCTGTTTATGTATTTATTGAGGTTTTTGAGAAAGAAAAAGTTTAAAATAACAAGTTCTGACTAAGTTAATACTGTTTTTAAGCTGGTTCCTTTTCTGTAGACAATGAAAACATAAACACACTGTATATCATCCTTATCACATTAGCTAAGACAGGAAAACAGTCACATGGGTTTACGTAGTTGATAGAAGCAGCATGAGAAGGAGGGAATATCTTAGGAGGTACGACTTATATGTAACCGTGAGTAGGAAACAGATGGAGGAACAATCAACAGCTGCAGCATGACTATAGTTGGCTCAGTCTCAGCTGACAGAGATAATTTCTAAAGAATTTACAGTTTTGGTCGATTTTGACTCCCCCCAGTGGACAAAATCTATATCGTTTTGCCTAAAGGAAGACAATATTTCCCATAAGCACCTGCGTGGTAAAGGCCATTACGTGGTAGGCTAAATCCTGATCTCCCAGTCCCCTTCAGTTAGATTACATTTCATTTCTCTTTCCAGTGGCATTGTGAAAGATGAATAGCAATGAGGTAATTAATCTAATTGAGGTGATACAATGTCATATGATGATGCTGAAACTAAGAAACGTTTAACTTTGCTTGTGTACCGTATTCCTGCAGCGCCAATCCTCCATCCCCCTCCTGATGTTATGACCAGTTTAGACCTGTGAAACATTTAAATATTATGTTATGTTTGATAATTTCACAGTAAACACATGTATAGATCCCAGCAAAAAGATTCTGCATTGTCTGAATATAGACCCTCCACAATTTGCACAATTATACAGTCTCACAGAAACTTGGGCAAAGTTCACACTGTAGCCTGAAGTGACCCAAATCCGATTTTTTTGGCCCATATGCAACCTGGATCTAATCTTTTCAATGCTGTCTGAACAACACAGATCCGATTTTTCCAGTGCAACCCAGGCCACTTGGCTATGTGGTCCTGAATCCGATACGAATCTGATCTTTTCAAATCCGACCTGTGTCTGAACGGCCAGGCCGCATTCATCCGTCCTGAACGCAATTAGTAACCGACAAAGGTAACTATTATGGGTATTGCTATGAAGAAGAAGCAAGAAAACAACAACCATGGCAGACGATGACACGGAGAGCAGTATTTATGTCTAACCATCTTTAAAAGATTGTGGTTTTATCGTTGGGAAAGATCGCTAGATGCGCTTCGGCACTACCATCCATGTTTACTTCCATAAACACAGAGCACGCTGGCTTGTGACATCATTACGTCCTGTACTGCGCATGCGGGACACTTGCATTGTATGACTGCAGTTCACACAGGAGATCAATACAAAGCTCATATATTTAGAAATGTGGAATCGGATTCCACAAAAAAATCGGTATTAAGCATCAAGGCCTGCAGTGTGAACGTAGCCTTAGTCGCACTGACATCCGTCTTTATAAAGAATAGGGAAAGGGGGAAGTGACATATTGCATAATGCAGTCTACACATTTGCAGTTATTTTGTGTTGCAGGGATACTGCCACTAGGGCTGCAACAACGAATCGATAAAATCGATGAAAATCGACTTTTAAAAGCGTTGGCAACGAATTTCATCATCGATTAGTTGTGTCGCGCGATTAATGCGTCATCCGCCGCGCCGTCATCCCTGCCTCTTGACTGAAAGAGGAAGAAAAAAAATACGGCAGAGCGAGCCAGCGCCGCAGGTGCAGTGTTGCCAACTCAGCGACTTTTCAGACCCCTCCAGCGACTATTTTTCAAAAAAAGCGACTAGCGACAAATCTGGCGACTTTTTTCGGTGTCACTGGCGGCTTTTGGAGACTCTTACGTGAAAGCATGTATCGTTCCTACTCTGCCGTGGGGCGCCTCCCCCACCCACTGAGAGGAGTCCCTCTCAGCGCTGCAGTCAGAGCTTTAGCATCCAGACTGCAAATGAAGCGCGCATGCACCGGGATTGACGGCGCAAATTGATCACAATAATTAAAATAGCCTGCGCTTTGTAAAGTGAAAAAAGTCGTAACATGCAACTTTTGTCAAAAGAAATTAACATGGCACGGAACCACCATGTTTGTTTGGTTTTAAAGAGGGGAAACGTTACGTTAGTTTCTCAGGTAGCTCATCTGACGCTTTCCTTACCGTGTTAGTAGGTTACAGACAGTGATAAGGTTGGCTACTTATTTTACTTTTAATTTCATTTGAATTAGCTTAAGCAGCGTTTACATTTACTTTATAAATAAATTAACTTGCAAATTATGAGGGCAAGGCGTTTAAATCTTCTGGCAAATATAAAGTAAAGAAGATCCTGCAATTTATGGAAGTAAAGCTGAATAAAATCCAGCAAGATGAGTAATATATCAATTAATTATCTGCCACATTCCCATGTAAATATCTGTCTTTGGAGGATGTGTTTTTTAGCACCCCTAGTTCTCTCATTTTTATTCCAAATACAATTTATAATTTGAATCACAGGGCTATTTTTATCTCTATGGTTCAGTATTTTCTCAAGTAGCAACTTTAACTGCTATACTTTCCTGTCTTAAAAGGCAGAACTCTTCTAGTCTAAAAAAAAACTCATTTGTTGAAATGGGGGGGACCTATTGTTTGAACCCCTTCGGGGCTTTTAAAAACAAAAATGTCTTTTTTTGCGCTTTATGAAACAAAGTACCCTATATTTTGTGGATGTACAGCTACATTTCTCATGTAAGTTTGCGTAGTTTTAACACAAACATTTATTTTTCATATTGCACCAGTACAGTTAATGAGCAACCTGTACTTGTGTGCTTGTTTGTTTTGTCTAAAATGTTTATTTTGGAACAAAGAGGTTAATATAAAAAAATTTTTTTGTCCGATTCATCAATTAATCGAAAAAATAATCGGCTGATTCATCGATTTTTAAAATAATCGTTAGTTGCAGCCCTAACTGCCACCCTCTTCAAAGTTGCTTAGTGTCGGTTAAAGCGATACAGATCCCCTCGGGCCATGACAGATGTATAATTTATCTAGTTGTAAGTTGATATCTAATCACAAAAGTTATGAAAATATCTTATGAAGGTTGAAAAGTTACTTAGTGTTGGTTTAAAGATCCTGTGATTATTGATTAGTTTTGACCTTAATGGCCAAGACAAACACACTGTTGATGTACCAGGTAAAAAATGCTGCGTTATTGACTCAATACATTTTCATAATACCTTAAAAACTAATGGTGAAGGTGTAGAAAGAGATTGATTTGCATGAAAAAAACAAACATATCCTCACTACCACTCTTGATGTAGACTCAGGCTCTACTTCAAGTGTATACAGTGTTTTGCGGACTTGCAATAGTTTCTAGGAACATTAAAACGATTGGATGGTCTCAGTATGAGGTGAACTGGTCTTAAACTCCAGTGTCTCTCCAGACAGTTTGCTTTAACCTTTAGTATAAATCCATTGAGACATCATTCATGCTGGTATTTATTGGTGTTTTTTAATTTTCCGGCCTTTGAATACTTGAGGACTTCCTTTGCATCTGAGAGGAAAACCTATTTTGAAGTGTAACAAATAGAGGAACATTTTAGTATGTGTGCCGGAGAATAAGCCACTAATTAAACACTTTAATACCAAAGAAAAAAAGGTTTAACTACCTCCTGTTTACATGAAATTTTAAACAATGTACTCCTGAACAGAAAAAGCAGACCTAAAAGCAGGTCTCGTTCTGCCCTGAATTGTTCTCACCAAGCAAAACTCAGTACATTAGCAATCTCTTTTGCTGCAACAATGAACAAGGAGTAATCCAATTTTTGCCCTGTGCCGTCACACAAACACTAAGCAGCGCATGTTAATGTTGCAACAAGATCCTATCCAAGTTGTTTTGTCACATAAGGACACTGCAGTGACCACTTACATCAGCTGGCTGCTGGGAGGTCATCCATCTTCCTGTCAGGGAGCTCTGCTGATAACAAGAGCAACTGACATCGTGTCTGTTCCTCTGTCTTCCTCTGTTACTGTCATTGGGTTAATGTAAGACCCCCAAAAAGTAAGTGTGTCCTTTCAACCATCCCTGTTTAGAAAATGTAGCGTATTGCTACCCCCATGAAAAAGATCATAGATCCAACATGCCAATCTGATCTAATCAAAACACATATTTAAATTTTGTCTCTATCAGTTTGAATGAAAAAGTAAAACCAGTACTTCAGATGGAAGCAGGGGGATATTTTAGATGTTTGTTAGTCAGCTTTTCTTTTTTCTTAGCACCAAATACATCACATTACATTTGCTCATGATTGTGTCCGGTGCATATTTAATATGGCGACTGTAAAGTTAATCTCCGGATACTCCCTGTTTACTCCCTTGCAGGTTCTAGCCCTCGATCAGAAATCCTCTTTAACTCCCTTTTCACAGTTCTTGCCCCCCTGACTTTTTAAAGTGTTTTCTTTGTAGATAGATGTCAAGGGCTGTTAAAAAAAAACATGTCTCTGGTTATCTTACTTTTTCCCCCTTACCAGATAACATCAATCACTGCAATCCTCACAGCAGGTTCTCAGATTGAGAGCAAAAAGAAACAAACCAAATGTTCTTAGTCAGACTATAATGTGTTTTTTTTTTAAAGAAAAAAAATTGAGATGTCTATAAATTCAGTAGAAGTCATTTACTTCCTTACTCCAAAGGTAAAGAAAAGAAAACAATTGATGGCTATGTCACCTCTCATTGATTCTGATTGCATCATGTGTTTTTCTTCGGCTTGTGAGACTATTTCAGAGGGTTATGTGGCTTAAACACTCCAGTAGTTTTAGGCCTCATGCTGAGTTGTATTTCCCTATAAAATGAGCATAGTATTTTGTTTAGTCCTGTTTGTTTCCACAGTTTTTATAAAAACATTGGTGGGCCTCATCCTCTCCTGTTGTTATATGGCCACAGTAACCTTGACATGAACACAATCAATACCATCGATCAGCTGGTGAGCAAGACCTAATAGATATTTACAATTATGTCTTAGCTTTCCTGGGAAAGTACTTTCTACCAAAAATTTTTTTCTTGTGCTTTTTTTTTTTACCTTTATATGTAAAGGTTATCTCATTGACATCGGAGATCTAATTTACCAGAAATACTAATAAAAACAAATCAAATTGCAAACACAACAACAAAACAATCAATTAAAAGGTTTGACTCAGTAAATAATAAAATGAGCTAAAAACATGAATAAGTTTGATAAGGAAGGTTTGTATTATGTCTTAACAGAGACTTAAATCGTCCTAAGGGTATCAAGGTTGAAATATTCAGATCCTGTTGCAGAGTATTCAATGTTGATGGAGCAGAGAAGAAGAATTCTTGTTTTTCCATGTTCAGACAGCACTAATGGAACAGTGAAATAGGTCAAGTCCTGCAAGCGTAGCCTGTGGCGAGACAAAAGGATGAGGGCGAAAACAGTCCAAGGATAGTTTTATAGAAAAAGATGAACAAATGCTACGCATGGATTATGATGGCCAGCTCACCTGAGATTAACAATGAAATGTCAACTGCAATAAAAAGTTCTTAATTTTTGACTTACTGTAACTGTCATCTCCCTTAGACCTCAAAACTACCCTCTTCTAAGTGTAATTGTATGATGTTTCACTGTTTTCTGTGTAAAAGTATTCAACATTACTATCAATATAAAAAAATGTGAATGGGTATTTTTTTTTTTCAAATTATTCCTACAGTACCTTACCCTTCCTTCAACTTCACAGCCCCCCAGAGAGCATAACCCCCACTTTGGGAACCATTGGTTTAACCTAACATTTTGTTATGACCAGGGTCAAATGGCCACAATCAACGGAGACACATGGAAAAAAATAAATTCATCTTTAGCTCAGAGTTTTTTTAACCACTGTTCAGAAATAGAGAAGATAAGGGCACATGACATTTGGGTGCAGCAGATGAGTAGGTAACTTTTAACTTGATCTTTTTTATTATCGTTTTGATTCAACAAAATTATAAGAAGAAGAAGATGGCATGCCCAAACCTCGATCATACCTGTAGAGAAAGGAATAAATGAAATGGTCTAAGCTCTAAAGAAAATGGTAAATGGCGTGTACTTATATACCGCCTTTTTTCAAGTCAGGAGACTTGACCAAAGCGCTTTACATTACATTCATTCACCCATTCACGCACACACTGATGGTGCTGCCCTGGGGCTCACTGACAGAAGCGGGGCTGCCGTACACTGGCGCCACCGGGCCCTCTGACCACCATCAGTAGACAATGCTGGTGCCCAAGGACACAATGACAATGAAAGTCAGAGCCGGGGCTTGAACCGTCAACCCTTCGATTTCAGGGCAAACTCCAACATCCAATGCCACTGTAGGCGAAGATTTGTCTTTTATTATTATTTATTTAACTGTTGCAAAATTTCTCCAGGCAGAAAAAAAGTCAGAGACCAAGACATCCATCCTTGGAGCCAGTTCAGTGAGTTTGAAGCTGCTTTGACATTATCTCTTTTTCCTGTGCTGGTCAGAACTCAGACCTCAGGGATTTAAATGAGCTGCAGCTGTCAGACTATTTTGTTCTTTTTAAAGACCTGCAAATATAAAGTTTAAAGATTTGTTTGATTGGAAACAGAAGCAGAGTATTTATAAAGGATACCACATGAAGCATCAAAGAGGATTATGAAACAAATAACAAAATAATAATTGCTGGTATTGTCTATTAGCTTCTATTAACTTACTGCAGTGCACCCTTCTTCCTTTGGCATTGTGGGTTTTATTAGGCCTTACAATGAACATGTAAGGTTCCCCTGAGATGTCTCTCCAAAAACAATGCCCTACTCAGCACTAAGACAAAGCAACAAGCATCTACGGCTCAAAGAGGAGGACAGAACTGTATTTGGTTGCCTGACAGAGAGTTGACTGCTGCTGTAAATCCCAGCTTGAGTTAATCTGTGTGCATCTCATGCATCCCCTCCCCTCCAGGAAACGGATTCCTCCCACAGTCCAACAACTTCCATATCTGGTCATTTTATTTATAGAAGACTATTAAAACATTCAAATACAACAATTAAAAATTAGTGGCAATTCAAACATATACAACTGCTTCAAAACACAGTTATAAGGACAGTTAGAGTAAACAGACTTTGGCTGGAAGGGGATCTTAGAATCAGGCAGCAACATGATTGCAAGGTTTGGCCCACATGGTAACAGAACTGTGAACTAGAAACTGTAAAATTTATCTAAGATTAACTCTATATATATATATATATATATATATATATATTAGTGCTGTCAAAATTATCGCGTTATTATCGCGTTAACGCGAGGCCATTTTAACTGCGATAATTTTTTTAACGTGAGATTAACGCTATGTGGTTTTATGGTACAATTTTCCAAGTACATCCCGCTGCAGCCTGCGAGAAGGCGGGGCTATTTTCCCCCAGTCTATGCATTTCTCATAGGCTTCAAGAGCGGAGCTTCTCAAGGGAAAAAGACGCTCATACACTGGGTAGCGCTAGTGCCTTTTCTTTAAGCCCCACCACCAACAAACAAGTTGAGTGTCTGGTAACTAGTAGCAACCTGAAATACGCTGAGAAAACTGATTACTGAGGTGAAATGGAATCTCGTAGCAGCACTCTTGCCGTCTGTGTACGCCACAGGTCGGTATCGTGTGTGTGTGTGTGTGTGTGTGTGGGTGGGTGTGTCTGTGTGTCGGTGAGTGGGTGTGTGTGTGTTCTCATTTTTGTTAAGAGGCTGAAAAGTAACTTTCTAGAGCATAGACTACCTTCATCTAGTGATGTCGGTCATTGATTTTGATGTATTGATTGAAAATTGTTCATTATTACCTTGGTTAATTAACATCTAATGTTAACTCTACTACATTTTATAGCAGTAGGGTAAAATGCTTGTCTTTGTTCAAAAGACTGTATTAACTGTAAAGACTGTCTTTTACATCAGCCTGTTTTCAGGGCCTTTTTTTTTGGCTACATATTTGTTATTTTTTGCTACATGCCTCCCCATCTTCTTGCCATATGTTTCTATGGCATAAATCAGTATCTGTGACCTGTTTTCATTTTAAAAAAAGAACATTGGCACAAACCTAGCCTGTATGTATTTTTTTGTATGTCATCGAGAGTATTTAAATGATTTTCAATCAGGAAAAAAATGTCCGATTAAAATGCGATTAATCGCGAGTTAACTCAGGCATTGATGCGATTAATCGCGATTAAAAAATTTAATCGATTGACAGCACTAATATATATATATATATATATGTATTGGATGGATGCATCTGTATGTGCAGGAAACCAGAGAGACATTGCGTAGTGAACAGATAAGCAGCAGATTTCGCCCAATACTGTGACTTACGCCTATAGCTGAAGCTCACACATGATCTGGATCATTACTAGATTTTGATTAATTGTTCCTTGGCATGAGGAGCACCTCTGGTTACAATTTCCTTGAAATCCTTTTAAACATTTATAAATAGGGCTGGGTATTTTTCACCAAAGTCCTGAATCGATTCGATTTTGATTCATACAGTTCTAAATCGATTAATTTCGATTGGATCTGTTTTTACAATAATAAAAGTGATTCAACTGTGTTTCAAAATACTCATTTATTTTGTTTTTTCCTGTCACATTAAACACAAACTTGTAAATCGGACAGTTTAAACTTGAGATGTGAACAAAACTGTCTCAAAAGTACAAACTTGTTTGAGAAAAGTGAAAAAGTGAAGCCTCACTCGAGAAAGCAGACGTGACACAGCAGACATGCATGAGCTGCATTATCTTCACTGTACAAACCATATTTGCAGCGTTGTCTGTAACAACTACAAGGTGTTTTCTGGTCAGCCTCCATTTGTTAATGTCTTCAGTCAAGCTATTGGGTATATTTGCAGCTATCTGGCTTGAAGTTATCTTGAGTGCATCTTTCCTACTTATTTAAATGTAAACCTCATGCGCGTCAATATAAAATGAATCGATCTCATTCCCTAGACATCGATTTTGCAAAAATGTAAAGGAATCGATTCAAAACCGATTAGATTGATTTTTTTTCCCCCAGCCCTATTTATAAATAAAGCACAGCATGTGACTGCAGCCTCTGGTGTTTGTTCTGCTCTCACCTTCTTCACTCACTCTGCTTTCTTGTTTGATCAGCAGATCAAGACATCAAGCGGGACATGGCTCACCTTTTTCTGTGCTTTTGTCTGAAGAAGTAAATAGTCACAGCTATCACTCTGGTTTAGGGATGAACTGCTTGTTCTGACAAATAATGTGAAAGAATCATCGAAAAAAAGACTGATGTGCACCTTTGGTAAAAATGTATAAAATAGCTTTTCAAGGAGGTGGAGGTAACGACTGAATTCTCTACAATA
Source organism: Cyprinodon tularosa (assembly GCF_016077235.1). Taxonomy (NCBI): domain Eukaryota; kingdom Metazoa; phylum Chordata; class Actinopteri; order Cyprinodontiformes; family Cyprinodontidae; genus Cyprinodon; species Cyprinodon tularosa. The sequence goes on from NW_024039751.1 coordinate 330,661, forward strand.
GGAAGATAATCAGTTATTTTAACCACTTCTGTTCTAGTATTATAAAGACATAGAAACCAGAGCAATGCTTGTAATTTGGATTATCACTAATCTCTTTAAATCCAATTTGACTATAGTTTGCTAATATAATGCTCTCTAGAAGTCCCTCCATTTTATGCTACTGATGCTGAAAAATGTGATATTTCTTAACAAGCTACAGGTTGTTAAAAAACCCTGAAAGCTTTTTATCTGACTATAACTGAAACGTTTATGATGGCTTATCGTGTCTAGTATTTTAACTATAATCTAATCTAAATTAGTGTAACAGTGAGTGGATGACATAATAAGAGAAATGTGGATGTTGAAAACTAACATTTAAAAACTATAATCTTCTTGTTATATTTCTAAAACAACCGCTGGGCTTCAGAAAGCTGCTCTGTTAATTGGTCTTTAATGTACAAAGAGCAGAGGCCCCATTTTGGCTAGCATGTTGTGAGGCTAATGATCACAGCTTAACACATTATACTAATACTGGTCTGCTCAAATTCTGCTTTATATATTTGTTTAAGAAGTTTCTAATTGCTGCCTGTTAGTGTTTTGCTCATTTTAAATGCTCACATGCATAGAACTTAATGAAAATGCACCAGAATGAGTCTTTCTTTGATCCCTGTAATATTGAATGCAGGACTTAATTAAGTTAGGGTTATTATGTCTATATTTTCCATCTCTGCCTTTCAAACACTGCCATTGCTCTGTAGATTGATGATACACCAAACAGAGATCTCATCTTTATTGCCAAAGCACTTCTAATGCATTATTAAAATGTTAATTTTGCACACTTTAGATACTCACATGCGTTTTCTTTCCCTGTTCACAAAATCCCTGGTGGCCTGATTATATCGTTAAAATGGTCAGGAAAGCTCTGATTAATGTCAAAATTATGTGGTATATGTGTGTAAAACCTTGCCAGGTATTTCTCCAAAACCAAAGATTCTGGTATAAAGGCTTCGCAGTTCCTACTAAGAGCCGAACACGGCTTTACATTTTGTTGAGAATATTCACATTATTTTCTTTTGTTAAACCTTAAGAATTCAAAAATTTAACTGTTAACACTTGCTATATCTGGTTTCTAAAAGTCACTGGGTATTGCTCCTTCCATTTTGGGGTCAGTCATTGCCTCCAGTGGAGGAGTTCCAATTAATCTTTAGGTGTTCATGAGACATTTTACAGGTGGAGGTGGACAGACTGAATCTCATTGTGTTTGGGTGAATAATATTCTGAGTCAGAGAGTGACTCGGTGACTTATAAAATCAGATCAGGTTTATGAGAGTTTAAACCTGTTTCCTACAGTAAGCCTAGTAGACTTTTTGCAAAGAACAATTTTCTCTGTCTTTCAGACATAATTATTGTTCTGCATGTTTTTTTTTAAATAGTAATTGTACAAAGTGAAGCTAAAACTTTGGCTCTGGAGAAATTCTGGATAGAGACTCTATAAAGCCTCAAATTCTTAACGCTAATTCTGACGTTTTGAAATGAAAAAGCTTCCTGGAAGGGAAGCGCAATTCTTTAAACTTGGAAAAAATGCCAGTGTTTTTTTTTTTTTTTACTTTTGTGGAATTCTGCATAGAGAACATTACTGAAAAAGAAGGTCATTCATCTGAAATCCAAAGTACTCTATATTTTATACAGTTAGGGCTGGATTTCTGCCCTGGGTTGCTTTTTTCTTTAAGGGAATGGCTTATTTAAGAGTCAGTATAGTTAATAATTAATCGATTACTTAATTAGTTGATGATTATTTAAGTAATGAATACATCAGAGTTGTTGTTTAAGTCCTAATTTCTGAGAGAGATGAGATATGAGGAGGTTTGGCCTTGAATCCTTGTTAAATGTATGAAATGATCCTGTTCAAAAAGGATGGTATTTATGTTCTTGTCACCTCAAGTAAAAGATCAAACCTCTCTGTTTCTTAAGTGTGGTCAGGTGTTCAGAGAGAGGGTGATGAGCTCTCTGATGAGCAATAGAAGGATCATGCAGCTCTACCATTCTATTTGGCCATTTTGTTAAGTCTATTTGTATTTATCAAAGGGAAAACAATTTTTTTCTGTGCAGAGTGTTGTGGGAAATTTTTTATCTTTCTTCTATTATATATTAATATTCATAATTACTCACTATAAAAGAATTCACTCAGTCTGTTCCTCTCTCAAGGCCACACATTTCTCTCCAGGCTGGTATTTGTAGACCAGACATTGCTTCTTCCCATAACAATCCAGATTCTTTCTCAAGGTTTACTGTTAACCAAAGTGTGTGTAATTTGTTATGACTCTGACTGCTTAAGTAGGGGGGGACGAACCCTGCCCAGATCAGAACAGAGCAGAATGCTATGCCATGATGGCTGTATGATGACTGTTCTCTCTTTGCAAAGATATTAATAAATGTGCCGACTGAGTGAAATCCATCGATCTCCGTTTATTTAACTAGGATGAATAGTTGAATACTTTTTCCCACGTCAAGAGCAACGAAATTAACTCCTAAACGGCTGGTTATACTCTCCCAGCAGTGTGTCGAATGTGAGCTTGACACAGAGATTTTTGAATTATGCCCAGTATTGAAGCGTGGTCTGCGCTATGTTATTCCACGCCACAACGCAAGAGGGACAATCAGGAACTAGCTGTGGGTCTAGATACGGCCGAGGCGGTGAGGAAGTGGGGGCAAGTTTGTGCGTCAACGGGGGGACATGAAGGTGAAAAAGAGCGGGGATCCAGGTGGAAAAAGGGTCCCAGCGTTCTTGCACACCTTCTAGCGTTTTCCACAATGGCAGTCATACAAACAAAACAAGCCGGCAAGGTACCAAACTGCTAAAAGTTTCTTAAAGAAGACTTATGAAATTAAACAAGGTGAAACTCAAACTTTTCCCCTTAAGGAGTTCTGGAAAGACCTTACTGACTTATCTTGATTGCAACATGTTGATATATATATATATATTAGTGCTGTCAATCGATTAAATTTTTTAATCGCGATTAATCGCATCAATGCCTGAGTTAACTCGCGATTAATCGCATTTTAATCGCACATTTTTTTCCTGATTGAAAATCATTTAAATACTCTCGATGACATACAAAAAAATACATACAGGCTAGGTTTGTGCCAATGTTCTTTTTTAAAAATGAAAACAGGTCACAGATACTGATTTATGCCATAGAAACACACTTAGCAAGAAGATGGGGAGGCATGTAGCAAAAAATAACAAATATGTAGCCAAAAAAAAGGCCCTGAAAACAGGCTGATGTAAAAGACAGTCTTTACAGTTAATACAGTCTTTTGAACAAAGACAAGCATTTTACCCTACTGCTATAAAATTTAGTAGAGTTAACATTAGATGTTAATTAACCAAGATAATAATGGACAATTTTCAATCAATACATCAAAATCAATAGACCGACATCACTAGATGGAGTCTATGCTCTAGAAAGTTACTTTTCAGCCTCTTAACAAAAATGAGAACACACACACACACACACCCACCCACCCACACACACACACACACACACACACACACACACACACACACACACACACACACACACACACACACACACACACACACACACACACACACACACACACGATACCGACCTGTGGCGTACACAGACAGCAAGAGCGCCGTAGCAGATTCCATTTCACCTCAGTTATCTGTTGTCTCAGCGTATTTCAGGTTGCTACTCGTTACCAGACACTCAACTTGTTTGTTGGTGGTGGGGCTTAAAGAAAAGGCACTAGCGCTACCCAGTGTATGATCGTCTTTTTCCCTTGAGGAGGTCCGCTCTCGAAGCATATGAGAAATGCATAGACTGGGGGAAAACAGCCCCGCCTTCCCGCAGGCTGCAGCGGGATGTACTTGGAAAATTGTACCATAAAACCACATAGCGTTAATCTCAAGTTAAAAAAATTATCGCCGTTAAAATGGCCTCGCGTTAACGCGATAATAACGCGATAATTTTGACAGCACTAATATATATATATATATATTTTTACAATTTTGATATAATTGCTGCTCTAAATGGGTTTCTCTATCAGCTAAAGGCATGTTTTAGAGTCTCTATACTCCAGTTAACGATTTATCGATTGCTAAATTAGTTGATGATTATGTCAATACTCGATTAATCACAATTAATCTGATTAATTGTTTCAGCCCTAAATCTAACCATATTCAAACAACCTCTGGGACCCTGGAAGTAGTGGTCTTCATCTGGTCTTAAGGGGGCTTTATATTCATATATTTATATATAAGGATGTAAAAAGTAAGATCAAATATTTTAGCTACAATATTTTGAGTTTTTCCAGTTTAACAATTCTTTAGGAAGCAATATTTAACATGTTTAACTATGTAAACTTTTTTTAAAGCCCAGTCTATTGAAAAAAAAACTGATCTTTGACATTTTCCAGATGTTGGTGTTTAGATTGAATGGTTAAAAAAAAAGTTATTTTGTGATAAGTCTGCCTGAAGCTTACTGCCACGGGGAATTAAATTCAAGAGCAGACCTTGGGGAACTAAGAGGCTGAACGCCAAGTTTAGAGTAGGGGAAAAGAAAGCAGTTATCTGAGTGCACGGTGCATCACCCTGACGTTTGATTTGATGTATTGATCAGCAAATACAAAGGACTTCTTTTCTTTATGCTCTGGCGGCTCAGAGGATCGGGTGGAAAAAAGCGGCTCTGTCTCTGGGTATCTTCACAGTTGTCTAGTCCCTTTTTGAAGAGGGCAGAAAGGGTTTAATCTCTTAAAGAGGACAGCGATATGATCTGACGTCACCTTTCATAAACCTGTATATTCTTATAAAACAGACAGAGCTCTAACTCTAGGAGTGGTTAGGCTTTCATCCTCACAAACCTTTTAATAAAATCAAGTTTTAAATCTTACTTTTAGGGAATATTTTGACTGGACACAGCTGTCTTCATTCTCTTATATCTGTCAGTGACAAGCTGCTCAGTTTTATAGTCTCAGACAAAGTTTTATGGATTGAATCCGCAGCACAATGCTGATTGTTATCCTCTTGATTAAAAGGACGCAATGTTAATATTCGTTGTTAGATTTGGATGTCATTAGGATCCTCCCCTATTCACACGCTCTGCAGTATTCGTCATAGATTAAAAATACATTTTCTGTTTCAAAGGTGTTTCTGCATTGAGAGCAGTATTGTTGTGCTAATCTTCTCCCTTACCCCACTAGGTCTGGTGCCAGAATTCATCAAAATATCTTTGCCTCTGCAAAATAGTCGCAATCCAGAGTTTTTGCTCTCTAATTCAGAACCTCTAACATGGAGGGATTTGCTTCAAAAGATGCACTGTCAAGCTAATAGCATATCTCTGTGATGAAGCTGTTCCCTGAATGTAAATCAGGCAATATAGCTTCATTGATTGAAAAAAATAAAAGAGAAGAATAAATTCATACATTTTGTGATTAAAATCAATCCCAGGGCAACTTTTCGTTCTGATACTCAAACTCAAACTTAGTCTGCAAGCCATGATTTCTGTGAATTGAGTCTTTGTTGTTTGTTTTGCTAGTAATACAAATTATCACAGACCATTCTAATGAAAATGCTTCACAGTCTGAGGTAGGGTTGTCACGATACTAAACTTTTCAACTCGATACCGATAATAAGGAAACTATTCGATACTTGATACCATTTTCGATACCACAAGGATGAAAACAAAGACTCCAAAATTCTACAGAAAAATTTTCATTAATAAATAAAATACAATAAATAAATACAATAAACAATAATGCATCTGGCTCAGGGGTTCTCAAGTTCAGTCCTCAAGAGCTACTATCCTGCAACTATTTGATGTAACCGTTTTTAACACACCTGAATCAAATGAGTGGCTTGTTACCACGCCTCTGCTGAGCTAAAGGAGGGGATTTAGGCTTTAGATTCAGGTGTGCTAGAGAAGAGATTCATCTAAAAGTTACAGGATGGTAGCTCTTGAGGACTGGACTTGAGCACCCCTGATCTGGCTGTTGTCAGGTTATTAACTTTTAGGTCTTCACAAACAAAGGTAACAACAATTTGCCTTAACGTTGGGTGCACAAGTCAAATAAAATGTGTCAGAGCCTGTGATGAAAGGACTTAAAGTTTTTCTTTCTGAATTAAGAGTAATAAGAATCTAACTATTTTCTTTTCATTTTATTTACAGTTAATACCTGGATGTTGAGTGGGACATCAGGTAAGCGCATCCATCCATCCATCCATCCATCCATCCATCCATCCATCCATCCATCCATCCATCCATCCATCCATCCATCCATCCATCCATCCATCCATCCATCCATCCCATAACCGCATTAACAAAAAAGTACTACTGATCTGAAGCTTTCATCCCACACCTACATTTCCACCTTTGCCTCATTTCCTTCTAGATTTCTCCCCCTTTTGTTCAAAGTGGCTCATACAGAACAGCATAAGGCTTATAAATGCTTTGCCTTTTCTTTATTTCTTGTCAGCCTCTGACAGTTTCAACTTAGAGCCCACTATTACCTGGCAGAGGAGATTATGCAACGAATCCCGTTTACGGTGGGATGTGGAGGTCTGTGGAGAAGACTTCAAGCGGGTCATGGCTTACATAGACCCGCTGCAGTGGTGTAACCTCACACACTTCATGAGGTAAACTGCATTTATAGTTGGGTTTTAGTAGAATGTAACTTTGTTTAATTGATATAATAGTTCTGATATGTTAAACAGTGGCATTAAGCACCAAGTACTTTCTTCACATCTTGCTGATGATGGATTAGATTAGGATTTAGAGGCAGACTGACTAAAAATCCCATTACCCTGGACACTTTGTTTTGTTCTCTTTTACACAGCAGGGGGATTACACATCTTAAATAGCCTCTCCCCATCAGGTAGTCTCTTTGTGATAAAAGGGGCTAGTTTTTTAGGTATCAAAGGCATGTCAATATCTGAAAGAATGAAAGTAGTCTTTGGAGCAGAGACATGTTTAAAACATGAAGTACCTCTTGGTACAAAGCAGCATGTTGCCTTTGTTGTTTCCCCATCATCTCATATTGTACTCTGATGCTATCTCTTCCCAAAGTAAAAATGAAGGATGAAAAAAAAAAGAACAAGCTGCCTCTCACATGATAAAAAAATAAAATAAAATCCTCAGACCAGTCTGTCCTCCTTAATTGCTCACCACTCCCCTTTGATCCAAACACTTCAGCTGTGGGTCCTTTCAGATTTAGCTCTGACACTCTGACAGGTCCTCAGCCCCATACACCTGTTAGGGATACAATTAAACCTGCCTGATGCTGCATTAAGACTTTTTTTGCACCAAATTAGCTCTGTTTTAGAGCCAATTTGGCCAATTTTTTCCTCCCCATATGCTAACATTAACCTTTGATAAAGACCCCTTTTAGCATTTTTGTTGCTCTTAAGCTACTATTGATTAGGGTCCATTTTGTGTGCATAATATATATACATATATACATGTATATATATATATATATATATCAATTCAAGCTAATGGATTTAATGGGTAAAAAAGTAAAAAAAAGTTGGGGGCTATCTTTTTAACTCGAAGTCAAACCCTGGCCTAAACGCACAAATTTTTCACCAAACCAGCCTCTCATCCATACGAAGCCGGCGTTTCGGGGGTCTGTAAACGATGTTTTTTTTATTCAGCCTTCAGAGTGGGAAGATTTTGAAACGCCGTTTTCGCGTTTCCATCTTTAAGCTCTAACCGCATTTTTTTTTTACACGCATGTGTCATAGCGTCGCCTCTAAACACGCATGCGTATCACAACAACAATGGCGCCGTACTGTGTTGAATGGTTGCTGCCCATGCTACTCACCCTGCTGTCGGGCTTACAACAGAATCTTCTTCTTCTGGAATATCTCCAGGAAGAACAGAGCAATATCGACGACATAGTTCAGCACCTGAATTTGCCTGAACCACAAAAATGGACCCGCAGGGCAGCCATGTATAAATATTAGTGCGCATGCCCAACATTTCGTCGCCTATTTTTGCTTTGGCACGACAGCGCCACTTACAGGCCTGGCATACATTTTGCAGCGTTTTCATGCATCCGTGTGGACGATCACATTTATTTTACGTCTCCGTCTTTACGACAAACATTCTGGAAAATATTAGCGTTTCATGTTCGTTTTGACTTTGTGTGGACGGGGCCTTAGTCTACTGCGAAGATTTACACTAAGGTGCTGGAGAGGAGAGTCTGGACTATAGATGAACCTCCACTTCAGGGGGAACAGTGTGGACTTTAGTCCCACTCATGAAGCAGTGAACAAGTTTTATACCTACTGCAAAGTAGTCAAGGGTTCATGTAAGTTTACCCAACGGGTCCACATGTGGTTTGCAAACTTGGAGAACACATTCCACTTTGTTGCTCATGGTACTCTGTGGGGGGGCACTTCTGGAGTACGAAGTAACAAGTTCTTCACTAGGGGCCATATAGTCTCTATACAAGCGGTGCAAGAGTCTGACCATCGAAGGGCAATTCAGATCTAATTTCTAATTCAAATCTAATTTTCCTTATATGTATGTGTCCTGACTGTAGAGATGTCCCGATCCAGGTTTTTGCACTTCCGATACGATACCGATACTGTTTTTGGACTTCCGATCCGATACCGATACTGGCCGATACCAGCCTATCCGAGCATGTATTTAAGTTTAAGTTAAAGTATTTAGCCTTAGTTGTAAGACTCATGTTGAAAAGGGTTTTAGTACTTTTGATAACATCTAGCCAGCTAAATTAGGTGAGATTGAATAAAACACAATGCTTGGTAACAACAAACTTACCTGTTTATTAAGAGATAAACACAAACTGGACAAAATTACGAATAGCAATCTGAAATTGCACAGTGAGCAGTAAAACCGTAAACAGTTAAAGGTGCAAGTATTACTGTAAGTTTTAAAAAAAATGCAAAACAGGGGAACACTGGCGCAAAATAGTGGAATGGATCTTTTCAATCGGCGAAACTGGAAAATACGGACCAGATTTTTTTTTAAAAACTGGATCGGCAGTCTGGATCGGCATTTTACATGCTTTGCCGATACGCATTTTTTTGCCAATATCGGCGTCCCGATCCGATACGTGGATCGGATCGGGACAAGCCTACCTGACTGTGGGTGGATACCAGATAAAAACAAAATCAATAGAAAACGCAGAGAATTAAACTCATAACATTTTGTTCCAACGTCATTAACATGAATGTGACTGCCTCTCCAGGACTATAATGGAAAGGAGGAGTGAAAAGAGAAGGTAGAAGCAGAGAGTGATGAGATGGATGAGGCTGTGAGAGTGGAGGGTATCATGTTTAAACAAGCCCTGACCCCTTCAGGGCTTCCTTTGTTTTACAAATGAGTTGTGGCTCTCTGTAATGATCCCTGATAGCTTAACACTCACTCCAGTGTTGTTTAAAATGAGTGTCGGCTTGTCAGGGTACCAAAAAGGTTATGGGTAGACCGCTGAGAAGGTGTGCGTTGATTTATTTGCTTCATCATTTGCATCAAATAACATATTGATTTTCCTCGCTGAACAGTTCACAGCTCTGGAGCAGCAAGCTTTAATGGTGTGCACACGCATTAGCTACAGAGGAGAAACACTGCTGTTCTGCATTATTTAATAACGCATATGAACTCTTGTCAGTCCAGGTGGGAACAAAACACTGCGTCAAGCTTGTTTTAACCTTTCAAATTTGTAGGTGGGAAAAAAAGCAAGTACCTTAACACCAAATTGTGAATCTTGGTTTTTCTGTACCTGTATGAGCAGAAAAATCAGATAACACTTAAATTCTGGAAGTGACACATTTAGGTTATGCAAGTGGAAAATTGCACAAGATTAAGAGAACAATAGTGTGATTGTAATATGCTTATTAATTATGACATACGCTCCGTAACAAGTTTATCATGCAGACCTTACTAGTAATGAGTTGAACCCTGTTTTTATTCAGAACTGCTTGTATTCTTTGTGGCACAGATAAAGCAAGGTATTGGAAATGTTCCTGAGAGATTTTTGTCTATATTGGCATCACATGATCGTGCAGCTTCTAAAGATACACCAGCTGCACATCCATTATATAAATCGTTCCCCCAAAACCCAAAGGTTTTTGGTTAGACTGAGCCCTGGTGGTTGTTGAGCTCATAGATTAAATGTTATTTGTGACATGGTGTCTTATCTTGTTGAGAGTAGTCATCAGAAGATTGGTAGATTGTGGTTATTAAGGGAAGGACTTGGCCCTTACAATCCCCTCTAAGGCTGTGACATTTAAGCAAGTATGGGCTGGTAATCAACAGCCAAGCTTTCATGGTTGTAGTGAAAATTGCCCCAATTATAAACCTACTGTTTGAATGTCGCTGCTTAATTTAGGGTTCATTCGGAAGGGCGCCCCCCCCAAATAATCCAACAGCCATTTCTTTCAGAAGAAATGTGCCCTTAATTTTCAACTATTAGCCAAAGGGGTAACTCTGTGGTTTAGCCCTGCTGTTACTCATCTTTTTTAAGGTTTTAAGTGTTAGGTTGTCAGAGAGTTAAGGCCAATTTATATGCTTCTGACGCATAGCCTCTGCAACTGTCAAATCGGTCTCTGTGCGAAACATGCCCCCCGCAGAGAGGTTCTGCAGCCGTCGTCACGCACCTAAAAATAATCCTGACTACGTGTCGGACGGTCGCAAACCTGCGCAGACAAAAAGCAGCTGTGATTGGTCCTTGGTATGCCTTTGCAACTGTCTGTGTGGTCGTCCTTCTCTATTTTTAAAAACCGAGGAACAACTACAATGGACAACCTATGTGTCTCCCTAACGTGATATCTTGCACACTCTCCATTGTTGTTTTTGAAGATAAACATTCCCGTCGGTGCTGCCGACGTTCTCGTGACCATCCGCCGAAGTTCTTGCAAGTTCTGGAATAGGCTCCCCCTTGTGCTTTGGCGAGAAATTGCTGTGCGTCCCTCGAAATTCCAGACCGATGGTGCAGAAGCATACCAGCAAAACTGGATCACGACCAGAACCAAGCGACATTTCATGTGTGCGGTTGCAGAAGTCTAATCTGCCCTTTAATTTGTCTGTTCGATCAATGTCTGTTGCTCTTCTGTGAGACACTTCACAAATTCTCCTACTGCCTTTGACATTAGCAACATGTCTTTGTGGACACAAGTACAACAAAGTACAACATTTGGTAATTTTTCATTTTGTAAACCATTCACTGTAAACCATAGGGAAGGTTTAGTGGGGATTCCAAATTAATCAGCAGTTTGAAATACTCTCTCTTTAACTTTAACATAGGGCTTGAACTTTAGGGAGATGTTCTCAGAAAGTCTTAATACAACCAGTCGATAAACGGATTGAATCATTTACTCTTTATATAAACAGGCATTTGAACTGGTACCTTTAAAGTAGTTTGTCAGTGCTTAAGTATTTTTGAAATAATACCAAAACTCAAAACGGTTTGATTCGAACATTTTGAACTTCAATGACTTTCAACACAATACACAGAAAAGAAACGCCTCCCTGTCTAGATCTCAAGGACTGTCATTATTCAGAAGCAATTACTTTATAATAATACAATTATTCTTTTCTCAGGTCCCTTGAGTTGAAGCGTTGACTGAACAACGGTGAAATATGTTGCCTCATGCAAAGAAGCAGCCCGTTCTCAGCATTTTGACAAGGACACAAGGGAGACATATGATTTTATTGTTTGTTTATTACAGAGTGCCATTTCATCATACTTCGGCTGGAACACATTGGGTAATAAAAATATAATCATTGAGGTTCCAACAACCAAATCTTAGCAGTGACTACTTTTAATCTTTGCAATAATATCGTAAGATTAAAACATGGCATTCAAGTCTGCCCGAATGCAAATGGTGCCCATGGTGCGGATTTGTCATCACAAAATTTGAAAAAGATCCTGTCTTGTTGGACTCATGTCAGACTAACTGTTGTTCCACAGGGCGGGTAGAGCTCTAACTCTTTTATTGTGGTGCATTTGGCACAACCATTGTGCACACTTGCCATCCTGCATGGATGGATGAGGCTCCCCACACTTCATTTTTACAGGGCTCCCACCTGCAGACGCAAAGACAGCTGTATATTGTCTATATAGGCCTGTTGCTGGGAGACTGTAAGAAAAAATGGACAAGCATTGGGTCATAGGGTTTATGCTATGATCTTGGAAATGACTTGCAGCTGCTCGGCAAAAAAATCTCTTTTAGGATTTTTAGCCACATATTGATCTCAGGATGTTTTATTTTATTACTGTTTTTATATGCACTGCAAAAAAAACTGAAATCTAAATAAGTAACTTTTCTCTTAAAATAAGTGATTTTTTTCTTTAATTAAGTAAGTAAGTGATACTCTTTGCCCATTAAATAAGGCAATTTACATTTAACATAAGAAAATAAACTGTACAGTCTTAATTGAATTGCATAATGCCTAAATTATCTTATTCCAAGGGTAAAAAATACTCATGCGATTGGCAGATAATCTTATTTACCTTCTCAAATTAAGTATTAATACCCTTATTACACATCTTTACAAATTTTTAGACCATTTTTGCAATTTGATAGCGTTAAACCTCATTGCCTCATTGTTTTGGTCTTTATTAGCTGTTCCCCATCTGGTAATTCATCCAGATAAGTAGCATCCATAAATAAAAGTCCACAGTACAGATACTCCTTGGTTCAGTTATTCCATGTCCTACAGTATTCTCTGTTGTTTACGCTCTGTGTTTTCCTGTCCATTCCAGGCAAATTGGTTCAGGTTTTACACCATACTTAAGCCATCCTTAATTTGGGCCCTCAGCAAAATACAAACATGACACTGATAGCTTATATCAAGGATCTTAAAGGTCACGCATACGTCTCCAGAATGTGAGGTTCTAGTTGTAATACCGCTAAATTTAATCAAGAATAAACATGTATTGAACCACAGACAGAAATGAGTTTCTGGTTCTATGAAAGCAGTGGTCAAAGGTTGATGTCAGAGTTACATTTTTAGGTCATATAGAGGACATCAGTCTAATGTCTCAGTCAATGTAATTACTCTCTGACTTCAGGTCATAGCTTCTTTTTTTCTATTAGTGTGGTATTTACAAACTGAAAGAACATTTATAAAATCAGTTGCAGCTTTGCGTAATTATAGAGATGTTATCTTTGTAAATCAGGCTTCGGATCCAACATTTGTCTTACTCAACAGTAAACTCCTGTCAGGCGCTTTAAGGGTTTGTGTGGGCTTTGTTTTGCATCTCACCCTACATGCAGATGTCCATCACCACCTGACAGACTCTGGAGGCTTTTGACTGCCTGAAAGGATTTGCTCAGGACTTATACTGCCTCATAGCTTAAAGGAGAACCACTGAGGCGGGAAATAAAAAGATTTGGTTTGATGATAGGTTACTCATATTTTTTAAGGTAGATTTGATATTTTTGTGCTAAAGTACTTTCCCTTTATTACCACATAACAAATTATCATTAGCTGTCAGTGTGCAATATTAAGGTCAGCTAAAGAACTTCATAATTTACTTATTAAAGGATTTGGTCAAAACACATTTCCCAATCAATTTGTTTGTGAAATATATAAATATATATATATATATATATATATATATATATATATATATATATATATATATATATATATATGTTGTGTAATCTCGCGCCTAATCTACCTTTTAGTTTGAGAACATTCATTCAGCAGAAAATAAATTATATTTTGACGAAACTACTTTTTCTCAATTTTTTTTTCACATTTATTTTTTATTTTATCACAAATGTATTAATTAATTTATTATTTCTTAAATGTCCTTTTAATATGGATAGATTAATCACATCTAAAATGGAGGTGGAAATAGAGGGAATACTTCCCTAAATAACTTAATTAGATCTAATGTACATGTTGAAGGTTTGCATGATAATAATAGTTTTGCTAACTCTGAAGGCTCAAGTAGACAAAAACAGTCCAAACCCTGTTCAGACTCTATGGTTACCTCAGATGCTGCCTCACCTTCCAGAGATAAACCAATCATATTTACTGTAGAGGGGTGGCTATGATCTTATTTTTGACAAAATCAATCTTATTTATAAAGAATCCCATAAAATCATTACTGCTAAGAGCAGGTGGGATGGAAGGTTCAACAGAGCTATGGCTCTGGGTGAGTTTGGCAACTGAATTAAAAAGGGCTGCATGATGTTCCAAGCTTATCTCACCAACAGTGAGAAAGAAAGTCAAAATGAAATAAATCTCATAAATACTAATTTGTGGATCAATCCTTACTTGTGGTTTGCTGAATATTAATACAACTTTCAAAAATAAAGGCTTTCATATGTGACTAGATATATATATCCATATTTAAGATATGTCTGTTAAAGATTATTAACTTTAATAAAAGTTTTGAATTATTTTTTTCCATAGTTGAATAAGGTCTTAATTACATAAATAGATTTTTCTTTTTGAGTTACTATGTGGTGATTCCACCCAGCAATGTTATTTCACACTTTATGATTATATGGAGGGAGATTAATATTTCTTGTTTCAGGCTGTTGTTTGGATGACAGTTCAAAAACATTTACTATGTGAATGCAAATAAAAAAATACTGAACTGCTGATCCACCCAGAGTTGCCAAGAATATTTTATATTTTCTTTATTGACCTTCTCAAATGGCAGAGCTCACTCTGTCTTAGAACGTAGTACTTTCCTTCAGGACTGAGATCGTTTCTACTTTTGGCTACTTTAGGTCGTGAAAGAAACTTAAAATAATATCAAATATAGGTCATAATAAGTTGAGACTCCAGAAGAGATTTGATTCTTAAAAAAGAGGTGTAATACAGTTTGAGTGAAGGCTATCTGCACCATTTCTGTAGTTGAGGCAGTAAGTAGAACACATGTACTGACTCAAACCCTAAACAACATAGATTCTGATGCACATATACAGAACTTTTTTTTTTTTCTATACCATTCATTTCGATAGCTGGGTAAAATATCACAATATATAGCGATATTGCACTTTGTCATAATATCTTATCATGACCCAAGTATCGTGACATGTATTGTATCGCATCACACATTCCACTAATTACCCCTACTAGTAAATCAGATTCCATGATACCCAGAACTCATTTGGTCTGAATCCACCATAACTTCAGCAATTAGCAATTTTTCCATGCCTTTGTGTGTTGTTAAAAATTATGAAATAATATAAAACAAATAGTCCCCTGCTGACTTTATCTAGGACCTTTTGCAAAAAGCAGGAAGAATATTAATGCACGGATAGACCCTCTGAAAGCCTTGGTCACTGTGGAGAGGGGAGAGAAACGGGTTAAAAAGAGCAGTGAGGCTCAAAACATACCTCATAAACAGTTTAGGTGAATGGAATGGCAATCAATGAGCTCAAGCAAAAGGGGAATTTGCTAACACAGCATTTGCAGCATTTTATACTCAGTGAGGCTTTCAACGCTGTACCTGACATCCTGGCCATCTCTATGGGTATTTTAGGGCAACACAATCTTACAGATTTAAAAAACTGAAAATACTGAATTTTTATATATATATATATATATATATATATATATATATATATATATATATATATATATATATATATATATATATATATATATATATTTATATATATTTATATATATATATATATATATATATATATATACCTTTTAACCATGAATTTCTGGAAACCCTAAAGAAATACAATGCAGAGTCTTTGCCAAAGTTTGTTCTAGCTTCTGATACAACACCTGAGAGAAAGCAAAGCTTTATAGATACAGGTGCTGGTCATAAAATTAGAATATCATGAAAAAGTAGATTGATTTCAGTAATTCCATTTAAAAAGTGAAACTTGTATATTATATTCATACATTACATACAAAGTCATATATTTCAGATGTTTATTTTGTTTAATTTTGATGATTACAAATGACAACAAATGAAAATCTCAAATTCATCATATCAGAAAATTAGAATATTGTGAAAAGGTTCAAAATTGATGGCCCCTGGTGCCACACTCTAATCAGCTAATTAACTCAAACCACCTGCAAAAGCCTTTAAATGGTCTTTCAGTCTAGTTCTATAGGCTACACAATCATGGGGAAGACTGCTGACTTGACAGTTGTCCAAAAGACGACCATCGACACCTTGCACAAGGAGGGCAAGACACAAAAGGTCATCGCTAAAGAGGCTGGCTGTTCACAGAGCTCAGTGTCCAAGCACATTAATAGAGAGGCGAAGGGAAGGAAAAGATGTGGTCGAAAAAAGTGTACAAGCAAGAGAGATAACCGCACCCTGGAGAGGATTGTGAAACAAAACCCATTCAAAAATGTGGGGGAGATTCACAAAGAGTGGACTGCAGCTGGAGTGAGTGCTTCAAGAACCACCACACACAGACGTATGAAAGACATAGGTTTCTGCTGTCGCATTCCTTGTGTCAAGCCACTCTTGAACCACAGACAGCGTCAGAAGCGTCTTGCCTGGGCTAAAGAGAAACAGGACTGGACTGCTGGTGAGTGGTCCAAAGTCATGTTCTCTGATGAAAGTAAATTTTGCATTTCCTTTGGAAATCAAGGTCCCAGAGTCTGGAGGAAAAGAAGAGGGGCACTTCATCCACGTTGCTTGAAGTCCAGTGTAAAGTTTCCACAGTCAGTGATGGTTTGGGGTGCCATGTCATCTGCTGGTGTTGGTCCATTGTGTTTTCTGAGGTCCAGGGTCAACGCAGCCACATACCAGGAAGTTTTAGAGCACTTCATGCTTCCTGCAGCTGACCAACTTTTTGGAGATGCAGATTTCATTTTCCAACAGGACTTGGCACCTGCACACAGTGCCAAAGCTACCAGTACCTGGTTGAAGGACCATGGTATCCCTGTTCTTAATTGGCCAGCAAACTCTCCTGACCTTAACCCCATAGAAAATCTATGGGGTATTGTGAAGAAGAAGATGCAATACACCAGACCCAACAATTCAGAAGAGCTAAAAGCCACTATTAGAGCAACCTGGGCTATCATAACACCTGAGCAGTGCCACAGACTGATCGACTCCATGCCACGCCGCATTGCTGCAGTAATACAGGCCAAAGGAGGCCCAACTAAATACTGAGTGCTGTACATGCTCATACTTTTCATGTTCATACTTTTCAGTTGGCCAACATTTCTATAAATCCTTTGTTTTTATTGGTCTTCAGTAATATTCTAATTTTCTGATATGATGAATTTGAGATTTTCATTTGTTGTCATTTGTAATCATCAAAATTAAACAAAATAAACATCTGAAATATATGAGTTTGTATGTAATGTATGAATATAATATACAAGTTTCACTTTTTAAATGGAATTACTGAAATCAATCTACTTTTTCATGATATTCTAATTTTATGACCAGCACCTGTATCTCCCCGCCTCTAGCTTTACTCTGATCCAAAGATGGAGACAAGAGGTTTTATCCTAAACTTTGGCTCTAAGGCTACTACTCAGTTTTCACCTGGAAAAACAGTGGCTCCTGGGTTATATGAGAAAAAAAGTTGTACTTTCAGGATAAAGAATTCAGACCAGAGAAAGAAGGATTAGGAATTCCTAGATGTAATTAATCAAAGCTGAGCTCCTCGCCTCAGGGCATCTCTGAGTAACGTTGCAGAAGAGGAAGCTACTGGTCTAAAAAAGAGATTAAATAGCTGTATATCCTTGGTAACAATGATGGATTACTAACCAAATCCTAAAGGCTTATGCTGCGTTCACACCGGGGGCAGCTGGCGCGACAGAAGCAGCGAGTTTACATGCAAAGTCAATGGTTGACGCGCGTCAAGGCGCAGCAAAAGGTCCCGCGGCGCGTTTCGAGCAGCAAGCGCAGCGCGTCTGAGCAGCTGAAGCAGCGCGTCGGGCGCGTTTTGGCATCTGACGCGCGTGACGCGCCGCAAACGCGTTGCTGCTCGAGATGGAAAAATTTAATTTTTGCTGCTCGACGCGCCGCGTCAACCAATCAGAGAAGCTGATCTGGGAGCTGGCTGGGAGAGAGACACAGCGCTGATGACACAGACCGCTCTGATTACTCCTCTTAAACAGTTTATTAACGCATAATTAACTTAAAATATATACATCTGCCGGCAGAATATGTTGGCTTTTATTATTCTAGTGCCTGCAGATCGGATTATTTAGATGAAAAACACCTACCAGCCGCCGCGGTAAACCGCGAGGAGGCGACCCGTCCAGAGGCTACTGTTGAAGGGCTTCCTTCTGTCGGCGCACCGCTGGTATGTGGGGGTCTGAGCGGCTCCGACAGAAATAACATTGGGAGGCAGGATTGTAATCTGGATGAACTGACTGCACTGATTACGTTTTCAGGTGTATTTTCTCACTTAAAAACATATTAAAACTACTTTATTCCCACTGATCACACCACGAAGCAAGAGCAGCAAAGCTGCTTCAGCCGCGCGTCAGAACTAACTGGTACAAGCAGCAAAAATGAAGCAGCAGACGCGATTTTGCTGCTTTTGCAGCGTCCGGTCTGAACGTAGCATTAGGTTATTTCTAGCCAAACAACAGTACGGTTTAAATGGGAGTTTGTCTATCACATTTAGTTTGTCTCAACCAATGTATCTCTGCATAATGTCACTCTTACACTTAAATTATGTGCTTTTGTCTTTTCTAATAACCTTTTTTTGGCTTTCTCCACAGTGAGTATCACATCTTCACCCTCTGCACAGAGACAAAGTCCCACAATGTCGACTGCTACTGGCCCAACCCGCTGGTAGAGAGCTACATCATCCGCATTCACAAGCACTTTTTTTCCAATTGCACCACGGAGGGCGTGAAATGGGGGGACCCACCGGACGACACGCTCACCATTCTCATTCTCATACCGGTTTTCCTCACTTTGGCCATGATTGCTCTGGTGGTCTGGTGCAGCAAAAGGAGTGATCTCCTGGCATAGGACATGAAAATGAAGGATACAGAGAGAGAGAGACTGAAACTAAGGCTCAAACCTCTTCATTAACTTTATATTGTAAATTATTTTGGTTTGATGGCCCCATTTAAAATACAATAAACAACCTTCTTCTTTTATAAGAAATAACAACAGCAGACAGAGTCTCTTGGGTTGCATAAATAATAATCTTGAGACTTAGACCTGTTGAATGACTCAGGGCTTTAAGGTCTAGGACTTAAGTCTCATGAAGCAGTTTTATCCTGTGTAATCAGGGTAAGCTAGTAGGTATTAGATCATAAATCTTATTGAGTTATTGAAGTGTGGACCAATGTTTAATTTTTCCTGGTAATATTACACAGAGTACAAGTCAAGGATTGGAATTCACAACCTATCTGAATTATTTTGTTTTTATGGAGACTATACTGTATCTCTAATGTGGGAAGATGATACTTTGACCTTCATCTTCACTTTACTTTGACTCACAATTAAATGAGATTTGACTTGACTTGAAAATATGTACATTTTCTCTCTTATAAAGGGGCTGAAACTTGTCCCTCAAAAAACAATTCCTTAAAACTTCTGTACCCGCTTGTAAAGACTAAACAAAATCAGATGTATTAAGTAGAATTTATTTTTTAGCTATTCTGACTGTTATTTTTCCTTTGTCTTTCTACTAAGCTAAAAGCCACACGGCTTTCAACATTGGGATTTTAAATCATCTACCCCTTAGAGATGCCAAGGATGTGGGTTGTGTAATTGGTCTTCACTTGCTGGGTTGATTTTCCCTGGAGGATAATTATGTAAAGCATTCCTGAAATCTATTGGATACAGACTTTTGACCTGTGAGATTCCTGCCGGAGCGCTGTCTCACTGCTGAAGGCCAAAGTATTCACCACTTCAGTGACTGACCTCCACACTGATGGGAAATCCAAGTCACAGAGGAAGCTGTATTTAAATATTTTATCCCCACACTGTATGGAAGGAAGCCAAAGTTGGAACTTATACTGTTTCAAGGAATGTAATGTTTTGTCTTGCTAAATGACTGAATGGATCTTCACCACTGGAAAGAATAAACTTTACAAAGACAAGGAAACACTCGGATTTATATGTTTGGAGACTTGAATTTCCAGTTGGACTGATCCCCAAAAGTCGGTTTTGTAGCAGTGTAACTTATAAGATATTGCTGTTAATATACTAGTCCTCACAAAGATGAGTTATCTGTAGAGGTCTATATCTGTCTGTGCAGTCTACTGTATCTTTGTTGGTTTCTCACTGTTACTCCAAATAGAAGGAAATGGACACTTTTTGTTTAGCACAAGAACAAGCAAGGGTTAATTGGACTTCCTGAGCATTTTTAGATTCATGCTTCCTCCATGACTCATGCATCATCACTTTTCTTCAAAGAGGTCTATTTACATGTCTTTGACTGTGGGATATTTGGAACATACATCTAGATTAAGATCATGCATTCCCAAAGCTTTCAACAGAGTCATTTTATTATCATAAAGTCAGCATAATATGCAGGGGATTAAGCTCTACTGTTACGGTTGTCAGCTGGTCAGGGATCATGGTGACGCTGATTGAATGAAAGCCTCACTTCTGTTAGTCTGCCCCAGGGTAGCTGTGGCTACAATGTAAAACACCACTATTAGCTTGTGAATGTAAGGATGAGAGGGTGAATGTAGTATAAAAAGCTTTGGGATTCTCCACACTTTATAAAGCACTATATAAATACAGGTCGGAACTGTTGTTCTTGGAAAGAAGAATTGCTTCCTCAGCAGTTTTATAAATGTTTTTTAGAGCTTCTAAGACAAAGTATGGCATAGATTTTAGATTTAATGTCTATAATTTACTTTTTGATACATACCCTCCTCCCTGCTAGAAGACAAGCTATTATAGTTGTATTTTACTAGAATTTGCTCAGAGCTAGCCTACTTTACTAATATAAACTACGTTGGATTTTACACTTACAAACAGCCATTTGGTTACTAAGAGGTTGAACCTTGATATGTGTCCAACCGAGGTATGGCTGCGAATACTGTAGCCTCCTTTTTTATGACCAGGTTGGTGATGTTGGGTTTTAAGTTAATGACAACCATGCCTTTTGACCAGAAATTCAACTATTTATGTTACCAACAATTTTTTATTATCTTCTAATGAAATGTAGTTAAGACAATTCAGTTTTCTTTATTTGTTTTAGCTTAGAATCACTCTGTTTCACAAATGTTTGGAGCCATTTTTTTATTTAGAAACTCCTTTATGTAAAATGGATCTGCACATCTGATAAATCATAAAGCAGAATGTTCGTTTCTTTGTCATTAGATTTTGATAAGGCATGATGACCCAGGTAAGAATATTTAGCCACCGATGAAACAAACAAGCCAAACTTTGAACCTGATCTTCAAAGATTCCAAATAAGGAGCGCTAAATTACTTGGGGGAAAAGAAAATGGGTGTGTTGTGGGTGATCTACAAAGAATGCATTGGGTAACTGGTGCAAAACTGGTTTGGACCTTAATAAGGAAATACCATAATCTACTCTCAGGGTGAGCAGCAGGTTAACTGTAAAAGAAACAAATTTTTGCCTATTGATGAAGGGAAACTTTCTAAAAGTTTTGCATTGACTGCTTGACATATTTCAGACTCCCTGTATTGATTTTTCACCTGGTTAGTAAACCAGTACCAGCTTTGCGAATGCTATCAAATTCGAACATGTTTTAAAGATCAGACTCTTTGCCTCATGGGTCCTGTTCACATTAACAAGTCTTTTTTGCAAAGAAGACATTTTTTGTTTGGTTTGTATCTAAACCATTTGCAAAAAAAAGTGAAGATGAAAAAACTACCTAATCTCAAAACATAACAGTAAAGCTTATTACATTTGCTTTTACCCTTGTATTTTAGCCTAGTCCTGTATTAGCCATGCTCAAGAGCTCTGAATTTGATGTTGTTAATATCTAAATTTGCATCACCATTTCTCCGTAGACTGACATAGACTGTGTGGAATTTGACTTTTTATTTAAACAGTGAAAAAGTAAAGCATTCAGAATATTGTAGCATTAGCCATAATTTCTCCCTCCGTTCCGATATTCTATTCATGTCATATTTATGGACATTTCTCAAATAAAAGAACCACCTTAAGCTAATTAAGTGACACAAAGGCATTTTTGTTTGAGTTTGGAAGAACTTCCCCAAAAGTCAACTTTAATAAATGTCTTGTACACATCTTAAATATGAAACTAATGGAAGGCAAAACTTCTCAATAATAGTATTTAAACTTAGATGTTGCTTGTAATCATTGGCTGATGTGGTAAATTTAAAATTAATAAAATTTTTGATGTAACTTTTGGGATGTGATATCTATTTATATCTTGTATACACTTAATGTTTGTAAATCTGCTATTAGTGACCTTTTGCTTTTTGATAAGTCTCTCCACATTCACTATATAATGTATGAGGTCCACTAACTTAATTTGCCTTCAAACAGCTTGCATGAAACAATTTGAACTGAAAAAAATGGAACATAGTGTTTGGGGTCTAGTTTTAGAATCACATGAAAGAAGTAGGTGGAGGAGGAACCGGGAAGGAGTCGTATAGGAGAAAAAAACATGTCTCATTTCATTTTGAAATAAATAAATTAAGTCATGTTGTAACGTCTCATGTCTCAATTGTCTCCTTTTAGTTTTCATCCAAAGCTAGAGATTACTTATTTGTAAGAGCAGCAAAAGGCCATTTCTTTTTCAAATATTGCATGCTGATTCATATTTTAAACAAATATGAGTTTTGTTTCTTGAGATAGAAAATATAATGTCCAGGAATAAGATAAGTTATTAGTAAAAATGGGTAACAACTGTAAGTATTTGGTTTGGCACTTGATCTGCTTTGGTTCAATTTGTCAATAAATGGCTTACAGTATATCATCATATTAAAAAGATTTTATATAGTGAGGATGCCAAGGACCCACTCTTTCCATTTAAGTGTAGGTAACACTCCCTTACTAAAGGACAACTTTTTTGTTTCTAAAGAGGAGGGTTGATTTTTTCATTTAAGGGTCTGATATGAGTTATTTACTTTCTGGCTGAACTCAAATCAGAGCTGTCCATGCGGTTCCAATTCACCATGTGTCACTGCTGTCACAGGATTCAAAAATTGCCCAGTGAACCAGAGACCAGGCCTAAAATACTGTCTCTATTACCTCAAGCTTCTGACACATCCACTGTCTGATCTATCCAATCTCTACTTTGTCATAGAAGCATGAAATTAAATTTCTCATGTCATAACAACACACATACCTCCAGGTGTAGCAACATTACTTTCAAGAATGTGTCCGGCAGCTTTATGTGTCCACAATTAAAAGAACTGAGGTTATATGAAATGGTTCAAATGACTTCTTTGATGGGATGAATTTGTCATATCAGCATGAATAAAATAAGGAGACAACATCACAGGTTGGAGCAAATGTGAATAAAACCAGCAGAGGTTCCGCCATTACTAAAGATGTTTATTTCCTATGGATCACACAGAGCAATCTCAGTGCTTTGCTACAGTATTTATACATTTATTACACGTTTTCTTGTCGGGTTTTTGACACGTTATCTAACAGATTTACATATAAAACTTTGAACGGGCAATTTCTTTTAGTTAATATGCTTTGATTTAAACATTTTCTGTCTTTCTGTCCGTGTGTTTGTCTATCTTAGTACCTTTTATTTATTGCATATTTCTTTAGTTATAAGTCTATGTTTTAATGCTTTGCTTTGGCGATTCCTAAGCGAGCAGCTGAAAGGGCATACGTCTCCTTGAGGTTACAAAAGCACAAATTGTTCTGGTGTGCTTTGTGTTACAACCTTGCAGTGGTGTCAAAGGTACTGTACACACATTTGTTACTTAAGTAGAAGTATAGATACTGCTAAGGATGCACGATATAATCGGCCCCCTATCGGTATCGGCCTTAAAGCTGAATATCGGAAATCGGCCACCCCACCGATATTTAACCCGATATTTGATCAGCTTCTGAGTTTCTAAAGTCTATAAAAAAAAACAATACTACTTCTTCCTCTTCCTCAAAAACTTCTTTTTTACAGACTTAAAAACTTCTTAAGACGAGGGAAAAAACATTGATAAATTAAAATATCACAATATCTTCATATGCTGACATATTGCCATTTAAAAACACCATATCAATCTCTTTTACTAATGAAATATTTCTATATGTCATCATTATGCTACGAAATCCCCCGAAAATTCACAAAATTTTGCCATTTTTTTTATATGTTGATATATTGACGCGGTATCGATCTTTTTTACTAACAAAATCTAAAAAAGTTTGTAACAGAACAATGAAATTTCACGAGATTTTGAAAGTAAAATAGATCGATACCGCGTTTTTAAAAATCAATTTGATATCAGCATATGAAAATATATTTGAGTATATTATTTTTCAAAGTGTCAGAAATGGATAACAAAACTGCTATTTTCAATGACTACTTATTTTTATCCAGCTTTAACATCAGTATCTGTATCGGTTATCGGCTACATGAGTTTTGAAATATCGGCATATCGGATATCGGCCAAAATCCCAATATCGTGCATCCCTAGATACTGCAGTTTAAAAACACTGGTAAAAGTTAAAGTTTTAACTTGACCTCTTTACTCAAGTAAAAGTGAAAAAGTATGTGCTCCAAAAACTACTTAAAGTATAAAGTAACCTTTAAAAAAAACACAGCCAGTTGCCACTATATCAATTGAAAGTTAAATTTTTCGACTATTTCGAAAAATTCTTTGAGATAGGGCCAAAGATGAGGGAGGTCTTGTTGGTCTCCATCTCCCGATACGCTCTCGCCTGTGTCCGACCTTTCAGACATTTCAACATCTTTTTCTGAATCCGACGTTGTAGCATGGCATAGACAATTCATGTTTGCAGTTTGAAGAACACCTGCTTTCTTCTGATGATTTCCTTTAGCTAACCAATAAGTGTTTGCGTTATATGACTCATCCAATTACACTAGTTTTCACTAGATGTAGATGGCGCCAATGATCTGCATTAGATGGCACACATGAAGTGACATAAATATTTATAAACATTAAGCTGAAGCCAAGAGTAACGAGTAACGTTTGTTTTAAAAATGTAAGGAATAGAAAGTACAGATACTTGTGTGAAAATGTAATGAGTAGGAGTCAGAAGTAGGAAGAGAAATAAGTAATGGAGTAAAGTATAGATACCTAAAAAGTGTACTTAAGTACAGTAATGAAGTATTTATACTTTGTCACTTGACACTTCTGCAACCTTGTTCATAGGTTTGATTTTTTATGACAGTAGAAAGTAGTTTAAAAAGGACTAGCCCACTCTCTGAAGTTGATGGTGATTGGTCATAAATGCCTTGCATACTTTTGAGGAGAGGATAATGAGGTAATTGTTGAAGCGCCTTGCTCCTGTAAGTGGACTACTTATAACCCCATCCATGAACGTTGCTTCGAGTCATTAGTCGTGTTTTTGCTCAAATGGGATGGAAATTTTTTGCAAATATTTAAGATGCTAAAAAAAGAAAATAGGAATTGGACGTTGTTCCATTCATTAGAAAGCGATGCAAAATATAGCATCCTTATATGTTTAGGGTAGTCTTGGATGCAATAAACAGGGACTAAAGGCAGCAAGCTAACCAGCCGACAACAGATGGGCTGAAGTTTTATTGCATGAGTTTCAGTTGGGGCAGCTGTAGCTACTTTATAATGTCAACTAGAATTAGCCATTACAGATGCAATTCAGGGACATAGAGAGTAAAGTTAATATTAGAAAATGTGTTTCAAACTCTTTTTAAGCACATTTTTGCTTTTTAAAATGTCCAAAATCCCTTAAGAATTTAGTAAGTTGATTTGACTTTTACTGTTTCCTTAAATCTCTTCTAATGAAACACATCTAGTGTCATCTCCTGTGTAACTTTCTGCTTTTGCCGTGTTAATTTTTGCAAATGTGGGCAAAACTGAATGAGAATATTACAGTATAACAGTGAAAAAAGATTATTGAAGTAAAGATTGCATTAATCAAATGTCAACTTAATGTCACTAAAGAAGAAGCAGCATTTGCCTGGGTACCAATAATTCAGAACCCTGGGAAAGTCACTCTTGTACAGGGATGTGTGTGCTTTCAGTTTTTATCCTTTTATCAGGATAACAGTATTATCTGCAACTATACAAACAGCCATACCCCTGAATCTCAAGCCGATGTTCCATCTGTCTGTGTAAACTTTTGGAACAATGCAGAGAACATCAAGCATGCAATTATAAATCTTATCTCTGCATCGTATAAATAAACTCAGGATTAAACAATGCTGTCACTGGGTGATGTTCAATGGTGTTGACACTGCTGTCAGATCATCCAACGGGGCACAAAGCTGGCAGCAACAAAACTCACTCACCACAAAACAATTACACTGTCATTACCAAATAAACAAATGCCATGATATCAGGCAAAGTTTACTCTCTTCAATGCGGACCAGGAGACAATGCAAGGGCTGTTCTGTTTCTTCTTTACTGCAAAACAAGGGCATTTAGAGATGCAAACAAAGGAGACAAAAGTTCACTCCGTGCTGAAAGAGACTCAACGCTGTGCTATTATCCATGAGGATGGCTGCTCACAAAGCTTAGACAGCCAGCATCTTGCTCACAGGAAGGATATTAAAGCTTTTTTTTCCCAGAGTTGACAGAAGAATACAGGGAAGTGGGTTGACCCAGTGGTTTTGACCAAAAACAGCGCAGGAAACGTTAGAGTGCCAGGCTTTCAAGCAGCCCTGCTCTATTGTGACAGATAAGATGCTGGTAGCACAAACAAATAGTGCTTCAAGGCCGATATTGATTTTCTACCATTGTATTACTAAGAGTGCTCTTACATAAAAATAGAATTTAAAAAAAGAGATGATGGGGACAGAGTGATGGGTTTTAACACTTGCAGTCTCAACAGACATGGATGGAACCAATGATCTTTCTTTTCCATTTTGAGACACCTGCAAACATAAATGATGATCTAAGAGAGCCACCGTTTCTTTGTCCCATCGGGTTTAAGCACTAAGTATAGATATTTCACTATTTTTTTTTTTTTAACACTTAGGCTTTTACAACCATCAAAAATCTACTTGAATAGTTTAGGCTGGAAATATTACCCAATTTCCTTCCAGAAATGGAAGTTAATGTACAAGTTTGGTATCAAGTCAAGTCGGCTTTATTGTCAATTTCTTTACATGCACTGGTCATACAAAAAATTTAAATTACGTTTCTTACTTTCCCTTGCAGACATAGACATACTTTAAAATACAGACAAGGACGTACTTTAGAAATAGACAGTAAAAAAAAATATAGATATCTACAGAAATACCACATAAAGACATTAAATGCAAGACTGAAATAAAGACCATATATCAAAAAAACAGTGATGGGAGAGTGGGTAGAGTCTTCAGCATCCTGATTGCTTGGTGGATGAAGCTACTTGCAAGTCTGGTGGTGCGGTAATGGAGGCTCCTGTACCTCTTTCCAGAGGGCAGGAGGCCAAACAGTTCGTGTGCAGGGTGGGTTGTGTCCTTGACAATCATTAGTTCTTTGCGGGTGGTGTATATTTCCTGCAGGGAAGGGAGTGGTGCTTCAATGATCCTCTTAGCTGTGTTAACAATGCGCTGGAGGGTCTTCCTGTTTAATCGACCAAAAGTAGTAATATTAATTACCTTTAAATAGGCTGATTTGATAAGTCTTTGTTATTATTGTCATCATTGTCAGGTTGGAACACCCAGTTGTGACAATTTTCCCACTTTTTACCAGATGAAAAATTTTCGTTTTGAAATTTAAGCCCAAAAAAGGCTCACCAGAACCTACCCAGTAACTTTTTTGTTTCTAAAATGAAGACATTTTAGTACTTTTCTGAGTGACTGTTCAGAAAGAAAGAAGCTTTTGCTTCAAAAACACACCTTCAAACATAACTGAACAAAGCTCCTGAGAAAAATGGGTTTGGCAAAACCTTCTGGAGGAAAATATTTTGCTCTGAAGAGATGGAGACCGGGAAAAGAAGCTATTCTAGAGGAGTCAAGATGAGCAGTTTAGATAAAAAAAAGAAATAAAAAAAGGACACCTGCACCAACTGTAAAGCTTAGTTGCTGAACTATGCTGAGGATCTTTCTTTTGATATTGTTTTTTTTTTACAAGGACTGGGATGACGAATTGAGACAGAGGACCACCTAAACCTTTTTGCCAAATTAATTTCAAATCCAGAGACTAAAGAGCAGGACAATCATGCTAGAGCTTTATGCACAACTCCACTACCACCCAAACTTAAGGCGCTCTTCTGCTGTCTTTCATACCTGGATAAGGCACACCTGGATTGATCAGTTCATTCAGTAGAAAAAGACAGAACAAAAATAGCTGCTTTAAATTCAGCAAGTAGTGGAATTGTGCATTGAGCCCATTATGTATGAGGACTTTTTTTTAAATAGATAAAGCCAGATGTCATGGAGCTTCCTGTAATGGTTCTGAATTTAATAAATGCTGCCTTAAGGCTTGTGTGACATTACTGTGGGCTTATCCAGAAGCCAATACTGTGCTCAGCATAACTGTTTAGTGCAGGAGTAGAGAGTGGTGAGTATTCTGTGCAGAAATAAATTGAACTACTGTCTACAATGTTACTGACATTAATAGAGTCCTAATTCTACATAAAACAGATTTCCTTATCCAAATAAGGAAGGGAGATGTGATTTTTATTAAGGATTTACTGCCCTGGTGTTTTTTCATTTTTCCGTGTGGTTTACAGGGATGTGAAAACAACAAAGACAATATTTTATTCTGCTTTTATACATTTTTTCCATCTTAACAGTGGGTCATACACTAAGCATTGTGCGTAATGAAATACAATAGAAAAAAAGAAACTTACTGGCATAATTTTTCTCATTCTGGCTTCATAAAGGTTTTCAGATGATTCACAGTTAATGAATTTAACTTATTGTTTTCTATTTGATTGCTTCTTCTGGACATCTTTTGATTTCCCAATCTTTATTTCTTGTTATTGTGATTACTATGTAAAAATTCAATATGTCAGAAAATGTGAATACTGAGCCTCTAAATAATCTCTGTCTGAGTCATTAGGAAAACCCATCATAAGCAACACTATTGGACAAATGTCGAGAGGAAAGTCAATGACACCATCTATAAGAAGGGTAAGACACACAAGGATAATGCAAAAGGGCTGAAAATACTTGTCAAGTAAAAAAAAGTGAAAGAATTTTGGCGGGCTTTAAAAGAAGTGCACTCAGGTTAGAGTTAGTGCATCTAGAGCCACTCCGCACAGATGAGTCACACATAAGCTAAAATATATTATCTTGGGTAAAAGTCGAAAAAGAAACTAGATTTTTGGTTTAGTGGTCAAAAAATAATATTTTGAGATAAAATTAAGGGATGCATATTTATTTTAAATCAAGGTCTCACAGACCAGAGAAAAGTGGAGAGGCACAGAATCTGTACTTGATGTCCAGAGTGACATTTTCACAGTTAGTGATGGCCGACCAAAGCCATCTGCTGGTGTTGGTCTACTTTGCTTTCTGAAGCGCACAGTCAACACAACCGTCAATCAGGAGACTGTGGAGCTTTAGCGCCTTCTTCTGTTTTCCCACTTAAAAGTTTTACAAAGATGCCAATTTCATTTTCTCACAGAACTTGGAACTTTCCCACACAGTCAAAAAAAGGTACCAAAGGCTGGTTGAATGGCCATGGTGTCACCTTTCTTGAGTGGTTACCAAACTGACCTAAATCCCTAAGAGAATCTATAAAATGTCATTAAAACATTGCAGATGATAAGAAAAATCAGTTACAGCTGGGCTTTTTGGGTGACAAGTTAGGATTGAGAATGTGTCGGAACCACAGGTTGATCACCTCCATGTTACCATATTTTGCACTCATGCAGTTATTTATTCAAAAGCAGCCCAAACTAATTTGGAGTGCATATTAATAAACATTACTTAGACTTATA
This sequence comes from Cyprinodon tularosa, assembly GCF_016077235.1. Lineage (NCBI taxonomy): Eukaryota > Metazoa > Chordata > Actinopteri > Cyprinodontiformes > Cyprinodontidae > Cyprinodon > Cyprinodon tularosa. The sequence goes on from NW_024039751.1 coordinate 360,565, forward strand.
AAATAATCATAAATATAACCTAATATTTCTCTTTGAGCGTTTTAGCATTTTTCTTATTCCTGGGTAAAATTAAAACTTTTTAGGACTTTTTGGGTTGCATAATCTTTGAAATTACAAAATACAATATAAAGGTTTGATATTTTTTACCAAACCACCTTTGTTTTCTTGGAATTCATTTTCTAAATGCATATTACCTGAAGAAGACAATTAGTATTCCAAATAAAAAATGAATTGAAGCTATTATACACATATATCACTGCAAAAAATGGGAATCTAAATAAGTCAATTTTTCTTAAAATAAGTGCATTTGTTCTTGAATTGAGGAGTTAAGTGAGATACTTTGCCAATGGAACAAGATAATTTACATTTAAAATAAGAAAAAGCCACCGCATTGTCTTATTTCAAGTGCATATTATCTAATAATCTTATTTTAAGAGTAAAAATACTCATTCCATTGGCAAATCATCCTATTTACCTACTAAATGAAGGGTAAATACACTTGATTTAAGACATTTTTACTTATGTCTAGACCATTTTTGCAGTGAAATGTATATGCTCCATGCAGGATTTGAACTGTTCTATGAAATAAACAAAAAGAAGTTATGCTCCTAGTTTTCACTTAAAGTAAACCACATGACTGATCTTTGCAGGGGTTAATGCAACATGTTTTAATTTCATGATTTATCATAATGTTCGTGAATGTTTCTGTTTTTCCAAAGAGGCCCAAAGGGTGGGAGGTTTTTCTCCACCCACTCAAAACAAACAATCCTCGAATAGACTGACAGCAGACAGCCTCTGGGAAGACATCAGACTGATGTGCCGCAACTTACCAGGGTTTCCTGAAAGTTGTTTGACGGACAACCACAGTAACCTCTCCACAAGTTACTGTACTACAAATGATCCAATATCTCCTTACAAGAGCATTAAGCGTTCTGAAGTCAATTCTCAGAAGTAGCTAAACTGGACCACACTCTCTCTCTCTCACACACACACACACACACACACACACACACACACACACACACACACACACACACACACACACACACACACACACACACACACACACACACACACACACGCACACACATGGGCACTCACACATGAAGTTTCCCACAGTAAAAAGCACTGAAGGGCATTACCCAAACAGGACATCCTCTCAATCTTTCACCCACCAGAGTTCCCACTCCCTTTCTCTGTCATCGTAAATATCTCCTTCCAGGCTTATGTTTTAAATGTCATGTGACCAACTATTTTACTGTTACCTATCAGTAGTCATGGGAATAATCCTCTCCTGGTTGGGATAGAAGGAGTTTATCTTCCTTATCCGTGTCGTCACTTACTTTTATGGATTATGAGATAAATAAAAACATGAATGCTTGTATCTTAGATATTATTAAACACTTTATATGTTTTCTAAAGATTTTTAACATTTATTTTGATGTCTGGGAATTACTGTAATAACTTGGAGTCATGTCTTACTAATGTAAACTAATATAAGCCATCTCTCCACTTCCAGTAAATCAAGACCAGATTGTTGACATTTCTAATGAATCCTTACTTGTATAAGTGCCTAAAGTATTATAAATGGTGTGTCTGTGCCTCGATTTCACCATCAAATTGAGGACCAGTTGTTGCAAAGTGAGGACATTTTGCCGGTCCTCACATGCTATTTTGCTAATTGGTTTAGGGCTAAGCTGTCAATGGGTTAGGGTTACGGTGAGGTGAGGCGTGTTTCTTGGGGGCGGGGGTTATGGGGGTAGCATGGGTAACTGGTTGTGGTCTTGGCTGTGATTGACAGCCATGGTATGGTATGGAGGATCTCTCCATCATCTTCACCATAGACAGAGGAAATGAGGGGAAGAGAGGAACGTTCTGTGGAGGAGGACAGCAGCCCTGAGCTGGATCAGCCCTAGAGAGACCTGAGGATACTGGTGCAGCCCCATCTCGTGGGTCAGCTGAGTATAGAATGAGGACAGTTTCTTGGTGCTAAGTTGGTGTTAATGTTTTAAATTATATGTTCTTTCTAGATCAAACACTAATATCTACAGTTTGCATTCAGACTGACTCCAACTCTCTATGGGTACTTGTGGACTACGTAGTGCCTCTTTATAAACCACAGTTGTACAGCGACTAACGTCAGTGTTTCTGATATCACCCTATCTTATTTTATCTTAGTCAGTGATTCTGTGAGCTGCTGTAGTACAAATTAAACATTCTACTAAAGATAAAATAAACCAACACACTTCCGCTTTAATTTAAAGTTGTCAGTTCAGCTAACATGCATGTTTAGTGAATTTTTTGTAGGTGGAAGTCACAACATGGGGCACAATTTGCTGCATGTTGGCAGTGGTCCGTTTTGCCAAGCAAGCGGTCAGATAATATCCATATACAACTTTTTTAAAACATTTGCAAAATGCTCTGTGAGGCAGGAAGTCCATAAAACAACTCAACCTGCTCCCACTCTCTGTGCAACAAGGTGGTGGCAGTATAATACTGTGGGGATGCATTCCAGTGAAAGCGTTCCTAAAGTGCAAGTACTCACTGAAAGGCTAAATGTTACTTTGATTTGCTACCTGCATAATACACCTTTTTAAAAATATATATTTTTAAAGAAATACTATATGTATAGCTTTGCCTTTTGACTTCTGTTGAATTTTATAAAAAAGTAGATTTTATTGTTGTCAAATAATTGGAAGGCATAACTTTTCAGCATCGTACCTAACTTATTTTAGCCAGTTAAAGAATGCTGGTGAAGATTGTCAGTCATCCAGGACACAGGCCAATAACTACCTCAATGACTCCCCATTACTGAGGGGTGGACTTGGTTTTTGGTTTAATTTGCATGTTTTTTTAAGCCATAACAAGACTTTGTTTGGCTACTCTATAAAGCTTGGAACTCAACGCTAATCCAGACATTTTGAATTGAAAAAGCTTCCTGGATGGGAAGCGAAACATCTTCAAACTTGGAAAGCAAAGGCAAGTGTTTTTTTTTTTTTACTTTTTCGGAATGATGAGTTAAAGAATGTAAACGTGCATAAACATTAAGTTCTAAAACACATTTCTAAAACACGTCTCTAAAACACCTGATTTGCCTTATGTTTTTTTTATTATAAACATGAAACAAAAATGTCATCTCAATAAGGTCGCTCACACTGAGCCTGGTTCTGCTGGAGATTTCTTCCTGTTAAAGGGGAGTTTTTCTTCTCCACTGTTACTGCATGCAGGCAACTCTAAATAGATCTAGCCTAAAGTTGGGAGTTTTCAGCTTCACTAAAGCTGCTATTAGTTAGTCAATAAACTCTAAGCAGGTCCTCAGAGTTAAGCACATGCTTTTAAAGATGCCGTAGGAGATCTTGGAAAAACGGTTCCACCAAGCTATATTTCTGAAAATACACAGCCATGCCTCTTCCTTCAGACCAACCCTCGAAACCACGCCTTCACTACACATGAACGTGCATGCTGTTAGTCGAGGTGTTTGGATGTTTCCGAGATCGAGAACGAAACAAGCCGAGACTTAGTCCTCGTGACACGAGGTAACACCAACATGGCTAGCTTCCAGCCTTTGCTTCCTCTTCTCCGTCTACGTTAAGATTAAGTAACTAAGTAACTCTCCTAATTGATTAGCTAAGTAACTTGCAGACCGACTGTGGCTTTGAACTAGGTAACGTGACTGAGTTCACGTTACGTCACTAGTCCCTGGCCTGCATGTTCGTGCAGGCCAGGGACTAGTGGAACCAATAGTGTACAACGGACCAATAGTGTACAACGGACCGTGTTTTGTGATTGGTGGGCATTACTCATTGATTTCACACTGTAGTGGGAACCATTTTTTTCCCCCGTTTCAATTCCAGACCTTCTATTTCACTGCTTGCTACGTGGCTCTGGGGAGATCTTCAAGCTACATGGAAGAAAATGTATCTGAAAAGATCTCCTACTACACCTTTATCTCTGCAGTTTAAAAAGCCATCATCAGTAGAGCTCCGATTTGACATGACAACAGGCAACAGGAAGTGCCTATCTCACCTCAGTGTGACTAGAGATTTTAATGCAGAAATTAAAACTCCTCGACCAAAATGTAAATGATGCTGAAAATTGAGCTACAGGAAATAATCTACTGTATTGTTTTTTTTCAATTATACAGATGTAGAAGAGGAAATTGTGAATATCTAAAATGACAGAGTGATTTCTCCAATACCCTTTTTATGCCAAAGAAGGACAGATGTTTTGATAAGTATTTCAGACTATGGCTTTGTTCTCCTGAAGTCTTTATTTCACAATTCACTCATCCCTCCTTTGTTGACACTTTCTTACATCCTGCTCTAATCCCCTCTCTTGCCTTCACCTTCCTGCTGTTTTCCGTTCTCTTCCACCCCCTCCTTCTTCATTCTCCTTTCCCCCAGTGATCCCTGTGCCCCTGTTTAGCTGGACTCCCCTGCCTCTGGCAAGTTCACCACACAGCTTGAGTCTGTCTATCCTCCTCCCTCAAACACAACCGGATCAGGCAGCTTGGCAAGAGGAATCGCTATGAGATCTTGCGCCTTTCGAAAAAACTTCCCTTTTTAGAATGCAGTACCAAAAGGCTTGAAGTCTGTGTAACAAGGCACTTTTGCAACATTTGAATTTCACAATTATGCAAAAAGGAGTGGGAGGTTTTGACATTTTTGGTCTGTTAGAGAATTGGATGCCAGTTTTCTTCAGGCTCTAATGCAATATCAAAATGTCCAGAGGTTTGAAGATGCAATGTCATGTAGTTCTGTGCTGTGCAATAGCCTTCTCACAGAGCAAAAATGGGTTGAAAATACATTGAAAAGATGACATGATTTACGTCCAGACAATGTGTACATTTGATGAAAAGTGAAAGGTGAAAAGCTGTAATTTTCAGATCATAAAAAGGTCATGGAAAACTGGGTTTGCAACATCGTTTTAACGTCTATTATTGGGACAAAATCAGACCGACCAAACGCAGCCGAAATTTTAAACAACTTTTTCTGGACTACCGTATTTTCACGACTATAAGGCGCACCTAAACGTCTTTTTTTTCCCTCAAAATGTGGGGTGCGCCCTATGGTGTGGTGCGCCCTATCTGCGGACGTTGTTGAGACCACCATGAGTATGTGAGAACCTTAAAGGGGGAAGTGTGGGCGTGGCTTGTGTATAAAAGAACAGGTATGTGCTTTATGCAGAACATTGTTGTCTTAACAACCCTGGAAATGGCAAAGAGACACGCCTATGAAGCCCAGTTTAAACTGAAGGCTATCAGCTATGCAGAGGAACATGGAAATCGAGCAGCTGCGAGAGAATTCAATATAAATGAATCGATGGTTCGCAAGTGGAGGAAGCTGGAAAACGAACTCCGACTGTTGAAGAAGACGCAGCTGAGTTTCCGCGGACATAAGGCGAGGTGGCCCGAGTTGGAGGAAAGACTCGAGCGGTGGATCGTGGAGCAAAGAACGAGTGGGGCCAGCATTTCAACGGTCACTGTTCGACTAAAAGCAGTAAAGCTGGCGGAAGAAATGAAAATTGAAAATTTTCAAGGAGGTCCATCGTGGTGCTTCCGTTTTATGAAACGGTGCAATTTTTCCATCCGGACCAGGACTACAGTTGCTCAGCGACGTCCGGCGGATTATGATGAAAAGCTGGCGAGCTTCCACTCCTTCTGCAGCAAACACATCGCTGACAAAGTCATCCAGCCAAGCCACATCACCAACATGGACGAGGTGCCGCTCACTTTCGACATCCCGGTGAATCACACCGTGGAGAAGAAGGGGACCAGCACTGTAGCGATACACACAACGGGGTATGAAAAGGCGTCGTTTACTGTTGTGCTTGGCTGTGAAACTGGCATGTCGGATTTAGCGCAGCTGTTTAATTCAGAAACAGAGGATGAGGACTTTGAGGGGTTTGATTAAGACTCTGAAATAAATACTTGAATAAAGCACAATCATACTCAGTTTTGCTCCCGCTCTATTTTTCTACCTGAAAACTTAATTCAACAGCAGCCTCTGGGCCGCGGCGCATCTGGGCTCACCTCGGCAGGTGTTTTTTCATCTAAATAATCTAAATCTTTTTAAGTGAGAAAGTCCACCTGAAAATTTAATCATTGCAGCCAGTTCATCCAGATTATTATCCTGCCTATGTTTTAAGTTAATTTATGCGTCAATAAACGAAGAAGGGGAAACTGGCATGTCTGATTTAGCGCAGCTGTTTAATTCAGAAACAGAGGATGATGACTTTGATGGGTTTGATTAATACTCTGTAATAAATACTTGAATAAAGCACAATCATACTCAGTTTTGCTCCCGCTCTATTTTTCTACCTGAAAACTTAATTCAACAGCAGCCTCTGGGCCGCGGCGCATCCGGGCTCACCTCCGCAGGTGTTTTTCATCTAAATAATCTAAATCTTTTTAAGTGAGAAAGTCCACCTGAAAATTTAATCATTGCAGTCAGTTCATCCAGATTATTATCCTGCCTATGTTTTAAGTTAATTTATGCGTCAATAAACTGTATCAGAGGAGTAATCACAGCCCTGTGTCATCAGCGATGTGTCTCTCACGGCAGGTTCCCAGGTTTGAATAATACTTTGTAATAAATACACCTTGCAGCTTTGTTTGCTGTGATCAGTGGGAATAAAGTAGTTTTAATATGTTTTTAAGTGGGAAAATCCACCTGAGAGGACATGTACCTGTATATAAAAAACGCGCCCTATAGTGTTAAATACAGAAATGGCACACATAACTGAGACTGCGCCTTTTAGTCCGGTGCGCCTTATGGTCATGAAAATACGGTAAATCAAAACTATGATGGACCGACCAGATTTAGCCTGAAAACCGACGACTAAATAATGTCTAGTGTTTGGGGGGTGGATTCATTAGTTTTCAAGTTTATTTTTCCTTTCTTTTTCCTGCTTGCCAAAATAGGACTATGAAGTGATGCCCCAGTTCTGGATAACAGCCCAACAGATTTGCTGTCAGAAGTGGACCATCATTGCTGCTGCCATATGGTTTCACCGGATAATTTTGTATCAGAATTTATTTGAAGTGCCTTTGGGAAGATAAAATAAAAGAAACATATCCAATACACACAGAGACGGAAACAGAGGTGAGGATGGAAAAGAGGATACGAATTAAGGGAAAGAGAGAGAGAGAGGGATAGAGAAGGAGAAACAGAGAATGAATAAAGATGAGAAGAAATAAAACACAAAAAATATCTAAAAGTCTGCTTCTACACCAGAAGAAAGAGGAGAAAAAAGGAATAATATAGACAACACACCAACCATAACAGAAGAGGGAGAATCCCAGGGATAAGTAGTAAATACATCTATAACTAGAAAAGCACTCTTAGAGAGCAGACCTCTGCCAAGCAGAAAATTTTGCCCCATATTGGGACTTGCACCTATAGCTAAAATTGGGACAATTCTAATTAATTTCTCCTTGGTGCAACATTTCCTCAAAATCCTTTCATAAGTTAATTCCTAAGACACAGAGTGTGCCTGCAGCCTCTAGTGTTTGTTCTGCTCTCATCTTCATTCACTTCTTTGATCAGTAGATTGAGACTTTGAGCGAGGCAGGGCTCATCTTTCCTTAGTTTTTGTCTTCAGGACAATACTCCTGAACTTTTTGAGTCTGTTGATGAAGCTGTGAATAGTCACTCCTGGTTTAGAAGGAACTACTTGTTCTGTAAAATAATGTTAAAGAATCGTTAAAAAATTCTTGCATCCGGATTATGACATGGATCATCACCAAAACAGAAAGCATTGTTCCTTGTACTGAGGTGCAGGTTAGGAAATTTTTTTTTTTAAATCCTTTTGATAAGTTTTCAAGTTATCCTGTACAGAGACGGACACAAAGACAAAAAAATAACCTGACACACCCACAAAAAAAACAACTCCCTAAGTGGAGGTAAAAACAACACAAAACAACAACGAAAAGTTACCAATATGACACAATACAATAAAGAATAGGCAATTAAAACTAGATGCAGTGCCTATAAAGAAACTACCTGTGCTCACGTATGACAGATGAAGGTTGGAGTTACCTTAACCATCCTTGGATTTGAACAGTATGTGAGCCATTTTGTTGCCCAGAGTAACACTTTTTACTACAGTTCGTAGGGTTACTAACCATTTAAACTTATACTTCTTGACCAGGCATTGTCTTTGACACTTCTGACTATGACATTTGGCATAATCAGCACAAACTGTCATGATCTTGGCACCATAGGCTGTTTTTTACCCGTTGTCCTCTTATCTGATTTGCTCCTCCCTGGCCCAATTATCTCTTATCAGATATACCTGTTTCTTCTATTTATGCCACCTGTTCCAAGCCCATGGTGCCAGATTATTCGAGCTTCCAGCGAGTCTAATTCTAGCGTTTTCTGTGTGTGTTTGTTCTGCCTGACCTTGACCTGTTTCTGCCCCTGGACTGTTGAGTTTTGGCTGCCCCTTTGTATACAAAGAGGGTATACAAAATCTAATTTTGTTAAGTGCAGCTCCAAAGACATTTCCATTTCTAAATTGCAGCAGTGATAAATTGTAAACATGGTGATCAAATGTAAACATACTCTCTCACAACTCTTCATGCTGTTCTAGAGTCTCAGTAATTTCATACTTGGGGTTTTCCAACATCTATTGATATTGGTGATATTTATGAGCTAAATAATGGGATGTCCCAACATGTTTACAGAAACTGCTCACCAGCAGGAGCTTCTGCTTGCTTGTAATGTTTTCTACACGGATCCATCTGCATACAAATTTTCCTAGATGCTCCGTGTGGATATTTTGTTCGCAGGGAGTGCCTAGCAAAATGATGTACCCAGCTATCAGATCCTAGTTACAGTGAGGTGCAGTTTGTAAAGTCATTGTCTTTGACAACTATCTGGTGGATGGAAAAGAACCAATCACTTTTATGCCACTGGAACTCAGTTTATTATAAACCGTTGATAGGAGGTTCAGCAGGACAGGACAAGCAAAGAAGAAAAACACAAAAACAGACAACAACAACAAAAAAAAAAAAAACCCTGCCTGTTAAGCAATTGTTTAATAAGCTACAGAAAGCTGGTACTTTTATTCCTGTCTTAATTCAGATTATAGTTCTCAAATTCTTTCAATAACACTGAAACACAAAGAAAAGTGGGAATTTTGGCTTTGAATGTCACCCTTCATACAGAATGGCATACAAGGTAAATGATGTCTTGAAAAAGAAAGGACAATTTAGGCTGGGAAGAAGGTAGAGTGAGTAGATGAGTGTGGTCAGAATGATGTCAAAAGAGAACTGCACAAATGAGGGAAGGTGTAGAGTCTGTGATCAGCCGGTTTCATTTTAATGCCTACAGAGTTGAAGGATTTAGAATGCTAAATTTAGGGGGAAGTTGAAATAAAAAAAAAAAGTTTTCAACTGAAGACTTTGTGTTTGATGAAATATGTGCATTTTTGAGAGCAATATTTAGGTGCAGAGCTCTAAAAGGATTTTAGAAAAATGAAATAAGTTGTTGATTAATCCCAGTTGAAGATTGAAAAACCTTGTAACCTCTGTATATGAGAAAAGCTTAATCTTTTCTCATTTTGTTGATGAGTTCCTACGAAGAACTGGGTCATTGTTGTGATGAGCAGTGAATATTAACAACCTCCTGATGGACATGAGAAGGATGAAGGATTCAGAAAATTTTTCAGTTTTGGGGAAAATCTCGTTAGATTCTTCCGACACATTTACAACTTTTGATCTTGTTACTTCTTCCCTGTTGGTACTCAGCTGTGTATGTACATCCTGCTGCTGAAAACTATAATCCAAGCTGCGGGGGAAGCTTTCAGTTTCCTCTAGTGCAGAAGGAAATGAAGGAAAATGGGCATTAATATGTGTGAGCAGCTCATCCATGACTCAGCACATTTACATAAGCAGCAAAGTTATGTATTGCTGGCAAATCTATGTGTGGGTTTAACACACCCAAAGATATTGAAGTTTTTTTTCCCATAGGATATGACTGAGGAATACAATTAGTTTAGTTTGTGTTTTTCTTACAGTGACTTGCATTTTACCATAGAGAAAAATTATTTTCTGTGATCCCACATTTAGAAATAAAATGGTCTCAGTTGTATACACTAACTAATTTAATGGTGTAATTTGCTTGTTTTCCTCAAACACAGACAACCTTAGGAGTTTCAACAGTTACATTTAGATTTGTTGTTCTTTATTTCTTCTCATGACTAACACATTTGCACAATAAGATTATTTTGATGTGTGTAATCTTTCTGCAAGCAAAGACTTAAGCTAAACAATGAAAAAAATGTACTTTGATTGATGTTTAGTAAGGCAATTTATTTAAAGCCCATTTCAGGACACCCAATGGAATGTACAACAGAAAAAATCAACAATTCACAGTTTTAAATAAATACACAGTATTATAAACACTAGAGGTATTCAGGTGAGGTATGCAGTATTTAACAGATGAGTGTCAAAGTCGGAGTGAATCCCATAGTGATCAGGCTGGCCAGAGGCTCAACAAGGTGGATGGAAGAAGAAGATCATTAGGGAGGGGGTAGGTATGTGGGAGCAAGATTATAAATCAATTTGCAGATGTTATTAACCGCTTACTTTTGTGGCTGGAAGTCTTGAACTGGCTGTTAAAATTTTAAGATGTCTTTACCATCTGTAAGTGTCAAGAACTTGGTTTATAATTCAAGCTGAATTATGAATCATTGATTTCAATTAGAATATTTGTCTCCTTCTATATAAATGTTAAAGTCGTAGGGAAATCATATATACCTATCGAATCATTCTGTCTTAAACATGTATATAAATTTCCTCTTTATCAGACGATATAGTCCCAAAATTTCGAAAATGTATATATAAAAAAAAGTAGTGTCTTATAATCTGTGTTTTTTTCTTTTGCATTATCTTATGCAGGCCAGCTAGTTATATGTTAGCTTGTGCACCTAAATTCGGCCAATCATATATCAACGGTCATCTGTCAATCTAATTTTTTCGGTCATAGCATCTTGATTCAAATGTCACATCTTATATGCAACGGTTGAAATAAGAAATAAGAATAATTTACTTTACTATTGAGTTACGTCCAAGTGTTCACGGGAATGGACGTCTGTGTCTTCGGCAGGCATAGAGCTAACAGAACTGGCAGCGCTGTGAGGTAAGGGCTCAAACATGTACGGCTGTAAAGCCTTCTCCATCAAACCAAGCTTCTGCCGCCCATCTTTCACAACAATACGGAGGAGACTCATCCACAAAACTCTCCTCCTCTTGCATGTTTCTACTGTCCATAGCGTAAGTCACCAATTCAGTGCTACTCGGTCCCAATGTAATTGAGAACCTACTAGCACTAAGTTGCTAACCGGGTAGCAAGATTTTTCCCAGACACCGGCCACAACCAAAAGGCTTGCGAACCTTCTGCCACAAAAATCCCGCCCTTTTGATAAACGACCAATCACATTCACTTTATTCACTCGTTTAAAGTCGTGCACCACTCGGGAGATTTCGGAAATGCAATGGTTGGAACAGCCACTTCCCTACGACTTTAATCAAAAAGAATGTTCTTACCATTGAGCTGACTTCTCAGAACTCGACTGCAGGTATTTGGCTGTTGCTGCTTTCCTTTTGACATCTTTGTGGTTACATCTTGCATGTGGTTTTCAAAGGTACTTCTAGCTCTCTTCCGCATCTGATATTAAACCTTCTGGGAGTGCGATCCTGTCTGTGTGGATCTTCCATCTCCTTGTCACCGTCCGGCTACATTTCTACAGCCTGAAAGATATTCTGATGTTTGTAGATGCTGTGGATCCTGGTGGCGTGGATCTGCAAGTCGATGTCTCCTTCACTCTTAGCGTACAGCTTGATGTCATCCACATACTATGCAGCTGATAGTGGCCCCATTTCTGAGTTGGTATCTGTTACCAGTCTTGTTGACTATTTGGTTGATAAGTTGAGGCCTAACAGCGGGGGGGCAGATCATCTCCTTGGTATTTGGCAATACAGACGTATTAATATCAACCTCCCTCCACATTTTATAGAGATGTTTGCAGTTCGCCGGAAGTGTAGTTTTCCAAACCCCCATGGAACTTTCAAAGAAGGCTCTTAGAGTGATGTTGATCTTCTACAGCTTCAGGCATTCCAGGATCCATGTGAGTAATAGGCTTTCTTCTAATTGCCCAGGCCCTGTACAGGTTTGTTTGTCTAGTTTTGCAGTTTTGGGCAACTGCAAAACCTCTGGTGTTTTTACCAATGCCTTTCTGTGCATTTTCAAGTGCTGATCCATGTGCCCATTTATATTTGCTGCTATGATGCCTGACAGGAGCTTACATGTTGTGAAGAGAGGTTTTTGGGTGATACTTAGTGGGGAGTGTCCCCTTCTTGGGGTATTTCTTTAACAGGACTGTTTGGTCCTCACCCAGCAATTCCAGGTCCCCTTTTTAAACATGCCTGGTCATTGTGCTGCGAGGTGTTCATGGATAGAGGTAAGCTTTTTAAGCTAGTAGGTGTGGGTCGTATCTGGGCCTGTTGCTCTCCAGTTCTTCATATCTGAGAGTCTTTGTTTGAGGTATGCCGTGTCTTCACAGGAGCTTGTTTGTGGTCCGCTAATCCGTGACCTCTGCTCTACTGTATATCCATTGGCTCATTGGTTTCTGTGATGAACGCTGTAGGTATCTTACTTAGTTCTGTATTTACATCATCTGGAAGCACCTTACTTAACTTTGCTAGCCAGTGTTTGCGTTGAAAGATTCTCATCTAAGCCATGGTCTTATTTCCCAGGTCAGTGTTTCTCTCATTCACTTGTTCTTGCATCTTTGGGGCTTCAATGCAGTGTAAGGAGGGTTGCCCATTGACATAGATTGCAGTTGTTAAATCTTCTGACACAGAACATTTTATACATTTATGTATCTTTATATAGCCAGGTCAGCAACACTAAAAAGATCCAAAGGCTGCAGCAGATCTGCAACAGTAGTCCAATTAGAAAAAAAATCCAGGCTTAGCAATAACCTGGTAAAGTTCACATCTTAACCAAAATGAAATGCAGAGACCGTACTAGAAGAGAGGTCTGCGAAAACAAGCTTTGTAAACTTTAATTAACTGAAGTAACACTGCTACATGAAGTGGGCTGTGATTCTTCTATAATGATTTCAGAAAGTGGCTACTTCAAATAATTGCTGCTAAATGTGGCTCAATTACCTTCTGAATCACAGGGTTTACTTTGATTTTTACACTCCAAGCTTTCCCCTTTTTGTTTTTTACTGACAGTATGTATTTTATTAGATCCACAAGTGCAAAATCCTAGAATTGAAAAAGTTTTGATTTGACTTTTTTCCCTGCTTTTGAGTTTAAACTGATTATCAATTTTTTTTCAGACAAAAACTTTAGAATATATACAGATGATATTACTGTGGACTTGTAGATGGGTTTTAACATGACATTAATCTCATATTATACTATATAGTAACCAGCACTTTCCATAAAATTTAAACGCTGATAATCATATCTGCCACTGTGTTAATATTAAACACGGGGCCATTGTATCGTACGTTACTGTAAGTGTATGTGTTAATGTGCCTCAGATTTATTTTTAACCTCAGAAATTAGTTTCACTTTTCCGGTTGCGGCTCTTTGCTTTGTTGTATTTTTGATCTTGCTTCCTGCTGCTGCAAATACAAAAGGAGATTATAAGGAACCGTTTTTCTGAAAGCAGCATTCGGTCTGGCTCTGTGTTCCTGTTTATACACATTCTCTAACTTAAACGTGTGCTCACACAAACACACTCATCCAGCAACAATGTGTATAACTACTCTGTATCCGATATACAATAAACGCAACACGTGTGAGCTATATTGTAGGCTATATTCCCGTTGACTAAACAATACAGGCATAACCAAAGGCTTTGGAGAAATTATTGCATCAGTGATTCAGCATATGACATCCAATGAGGCTTCAGTAAACCTGGCAGAGAAAATTATAAATGAGATCTAAAATCTAAGATTACAATACACTTTAGAACAAAGGGAAGAAAACCCAACTCAAAATAATAAAACATGGTACATTTATTAAAACATTGACATAGTCTAATTTATTGATAAATACACATTTTTAAAAGAAAAAACGCAACTAATTTACAGAAAAAATGCCATGTAATAAACAGCTTGAATTCAGAAATCACTTTGGATCAGATAAAAACTGTGTAAATAATGGAGTTATTGAAAATTTGGAAGGATCTGTGGTAGTGCCCCTTTGCGCAGATGAGGTGTAAGTAGTCGTTAAGTGAAGGAATCGTTTCTTTAACCACCTGTAATGTGTCTAGGCAGGCATCCACAGAGCTGGCCTTGGATGCAGGTGATTGATTACACGTTAAAGTTAGAGCTAAGAAAAAAAATTTCACATTTAGTTTGTTTTAGCAGTACTTCCTGTTATATTTCTTTATACGTATATTTTACATTTTCTTGCACAGCAAGCTCAGCAGATTTGAAATTGTGTGCTTGTGTAAACACAAGTAGTCAATCTTTACTCTAAACATATATTCTGGTTATTTTTTAGTTAGACCTTCTTGTTTTTATATATCTGTATAGTACCCCCCCCCCCCCCCGTCCCCCCCCCCCCCCCCCCCACCACCACCACCACCACCACCAAAAAAAAACTGTAAATTGATTAGAAACATTAATCATCTGTCAGATTTCTGAGAAAAAAGTCAGAATTCTGAGATTAAAGTCAGAATTCTGAGAAAAGTCAGAATTCTGACTTTTTCCCCCATGTTAAACTAAAAAAAATTAAAAATCAGTTAACTTTTTTCAGTGGCCCTAATCCTCTTCCTACAAGACTAAGATGACTAAACCAAAAAGATTGTTTCTATATATGAAAGTGAACTGACAACAAGACGTTATAAATAAGCAATATTCATAGCAGCATTCCCGACAGACCATTTTACCTCATTCACAAGTTTCTGACTTTCTGTATCGCTGTTTCCCTCCTTTCTGATTGCTCAAACACTCAACAGTTCACAGAGGGGAGGGGGAGTACAGTGACGTAACGCTATGCTGCGCCTTCAAAATAAAAGCACGATAGTTAAAAAATTGTCAAAATCTAATATTTTGCGGTACAATTTTTGGGGGGGACATATCCACCTGGCTTTTATATTGGGGGGGACATGTCCCCCCCGTCCCCCCCCGCTTCCTATGCCGCTGGCTAACATTATTAGCAATTTTGGCTGGAACTGCAAGTAGACTAAAGAAATGGTAAATTGTAAATAACCTGCACATATATAGCCCTTTTTCAAGTCAGAGGACTTGACCAAAGAGATTTCCACTACATTCAGTCATTCACCCATTCACCCACACATTTGCCAAAGTGGCGGTGGCAAGCCACATTGCAGCCACAAAACAACGTAAAAATAACACCAAAATCAAAACATAATGATGTTAAATATGTGAGATCTTAATGTTAACATGAAGCCACTAATTTGTTTATAAAAGGCATTCCATTCCTGCTGCCTTTTACATCTCCCTAAGTACTTTTTCTTATAAAAACTTTACATAGTTGCAACTACATCCATGTTTGTGCAGATAGAGAAATATTTCAAAAATTATGTTTCTTCTTTCTGCTCGTTTCCACCAGCAGCTACCCAGCTGTCATAGGAAACTGTGTCTACCACTTTTGATGTTTGTGGCTTGTTAGCATAGCAGAGGTACAGACATGCTATTATGACAGTAAGACAATGAAAATAAGGGATGATTTGTTGGTAAGGATGAAATATTTCAGTAGCTAACACAGGAACAAAATTATTGGTGCTCAAAATTAGACGTTTCTGTCATTTTTTAAATTTTCTATTTCTACAACAATCCCCAAGGCATTAGTGCCTGTGCAATGCAACCCATCTGGTGCTTAACATCAAGATAATACTGTTAATATAAAATAAAGTCGATATTCCTTATAAGAAACGATGTTAACAAATATGATCATGGTATAGGGCTGAAAGAATGTAAATCACTGTGATGGACATAGGCACTGCTTGGAAACAGGTCCATACCAGGCAAATTCTCTGGGCCACAGTAAGGACACCTAAAACTGACTGGTTTAATCAGGTAGCAGGCTGAATAAATATGAAAAAAATAAAACTTAGGATTAGACTTAGACAAACTTTATTGCCATTTTGTATACACAGAGCGCATAACGGCATTTGGTATTGATGAGTTAAGCCATGACTCAGCCAGGATGATGGCGCAGAATTTACGAATCTCCTTCTTTGAAGAAAGTTTGAGTTGAAGAATATCCATTTTGTTCTTTAGTGAACATACATTAGAGAGCAGGATTGAAGGGAGTGCTGGTCTGTGGCGATTTGTTTTTAACTTCACTGTTAGCCAGCCTCTGCAGCCTCGCTTTCATAGCCTTGCACACAGCTTCCGCTTGCTCTTTTCCCGGCGTGGTCTGCTCGCTGGTTTTGCTGCTCTGTTGGTGTCTGCCCATAGCACTCAAAAAGCTTCGGAGTGCAAAGTGCTAATTCAGCTTGGCTGTATTTATGAGGCCAAAAAAGACACTTGATGACTGTAGCTTGAACTTGACCGTTGAGCAGGCACTGGCGTTCATAGATACAGGATTGATGCATAGCTTGTAGCGTGCTATGCATCATATTTTGAAGAGCTTCTGCAGCCAATGCCTCTTCTGACGCCGCCATCTTGGGACTTACCTATCTGACAAAAGAGATTCTTTAATGTATCTTTGTATTTATCACATCTGGGTCCAGCCAAGTTATGTATTTCAAGAAATCTGGACAATGAACAACTAAGTGCAAGAATAGAAATTACTGTAAATGGTGTTTACTTTCTACCCTGTTTCTAAATGCCATAAGTAAGTGATTCTTAATCTTTTTTTTTTTTTTTACCAGAAAAAATGTTGTACCATCTGTTTTGGAAACATATTTAATTGCTTTTCTGCTGTTCAACAATACTGAAAAACATAAAACGTTTAGGCTAACACAGATTGCCAAAGCTGTGTTTGAAGAATTTAATGCTGTAAAAACATGGTCTTAGGAATGGTATTACTGACATCATATGTAAAATTATCTAATTATGTTTACTGTATCCTATCCTCTATTACAAAAGAGTGATTAAAGCTTTTGTAAATTCAGACTTAATAGGGCTTTCATCAGAAAATATCTGATGATGCTGGTTGATGGAGTTTGCCGTGAATCTCTGCCAAGGGCATTGATAAACCCGAGAATCATCTTTGATCTATGGAAGGTTACATCCATAAATCAGTGGAGCAAGGTTCCCTTTACTAAGATTTATAGTTTAAAACAGGACAATATAATATAGAATTGGTTTTTAATAAGATCTCAGTCCTTTTACCAGAATGCCTCACTTGACTAAGAGGCTATAACTGCTGTAGTTGGTTAATTGTTTAAAATGGGCAGAAGCTAATGTTTATTTGATTAACTTTACATTTATGATTTTTTGTTTACATAAACAATTAGTTTTGCATTTAAGTTGTCTAGAATAAGGAGGTTATCAGAAAAAAATTATTGCAACTGACAACGAGATGCTAAACTTAAATGAAACTGATAGACTGAAAAAAACAACAACCCACCTGATTGGGACATTCTTGCTGCTATGCAGCAGAGCAGAAACCACGCATCCAGCTGTCACTTCAGGTGCTGCTTGTCTTATTACCCACCAATAAAAGCCTCATTAGATGTCTGTTGCCAAGCAACTGTAGCGATTACAAAGTGAACTGGTCACCAAATAATGTTTAGAGTCATTTTCGGTTGGAAACTGTCCAAGGAGCTCTTCTGAGGAAAGCACTCAAGTTGTTGATCATTTGAAAACCTTTGACTGTTAAATGACAGACTTTGATATCTGGGTATTTGATGTCAATTTTAGAATAACTGAGAAACCCATGTAATGCAAAGCAAAACAAATTAAATAAGGTTCCCAAATTCTTTAAATGTTAAAGATTTAGATAAAGACATTACTGATTGCAGCTAAAACTCTGTTTAAGAATACTTTGTTTTCTTAGAATTTGGCCTTCAGAAAGGCAGTGGAAACGGAAAGCTTTAGAGAAAAACTGATATAATGACTAGTATACATTAATCCATATCTATTCTCCACATTTCAATGTGTAATTTCCTCTTTTTGTTTTCCTAATATCAATATGTCAATAAGACAGCATTAGCCTCCTAAATACACAATTGACAAAGATTGTAAAAGCTAGAAACACTGTCTGGTCTCTATAAAATGTAAAATACCCTAATAAGTAGGTTTTCCTTAGTTTGACCAAACAAAAAGTCAGAGGACAGATGAATGCAACAGAAAGTCCCTATGCGGACCTGATGGATATAGAGGAATTCACTCTCTAGGAATTCTGAATGTGCATTTGTCACATCCTCCACCCCTTGAGGAATCTGCCTCTGAAAGCTGCCAGATCTTTGCCTTGATTCTTTGAATACTAGACAGACAGAAATCATTTAGGTGCCACAGAGTGTGGATCACTGAAACGTGAATCTGTCCCCCTGAGATGTCCTAAAGGACGCTTTATATTCACTGCACTGCTAGTGTCATTTGCAAGAAAGAAAAACTGAGACACCATAATACTGAAATCCACACATTTCACTTTACTCTGCATTTAAAGGGGACATGCCATCCAAGTTGCACTTTTTTAGCTTGTAACCCTAACCCTGTTCCCTTTGGGTCATAATGACTTGAAACAGAGCTTAAAAGCAGAAAAAAAGCCTAAATCATATTTGTTCCAGTTTAATTTAAATTGACCCCAGCATCAGAAAAAGAAATATTCTACCTGTATTTAGCTTCCCATGAAAACTGTATAAAAACAGATATAAATACTGTATTGTCCTTGGGTAATTTTGACAGTAACCTACACAACACCAAGATGCAAAAATGCTTTAGCTCTAAGATTTATCAGTAGCACACAAAAACATGACATTTGTTCTTTTACAGTAGAATGCATTGCCTGTTCATCATAGCCAAGGAGATGGCACTCTCGATAAAGTTGTCCAGAAATACACAAACTAAAGAATCTGCTGATTAAAAATAAGAACATTGGCACTGGTCAATATGTTTGCCAACCTATAGAGCAGGCATCCCCAACCTCGGTCCTTGAGGCCCGCCGTCCTGCAGGTTTTAGAGGTTTCCTTGCTCCAGCACAGCTGATTTTAATTGAAAGCTGATTAACAGGGTTTTTGTCTACTGCAATCGTTATAACCAGCTGTGCTAAAGCAAGGAAACCTCTAAAACCTGCAGGACAGCGGGCCTCCAGGACCGAGGTTGGGGATGCCTGCTATAGAGGGCAAAAAGAACAGTTTCTTCTAATAAAAATGCAACAATATGCTAAATTCTCTATTGGGGCACTTTTTTAAGCTGAGACTCCAAAAAACGTTGAATTACACTCAAGTCATTTATGTAGTCATGAACGAATGGTATGTCGAGGTATCACCAAACTATACGAGTTGCAATCAAGCCATGTTTCATTACACATGAGTAATTATTTAAAAACTTGCTCATTTAATGTAAATACATAAATTAAAATAAGAGTGAATGATCTCTACTTGTTGTTGTTGTTGTATGAATAGAAAAGAAATCTAAATTTCATTTACTGATACAGTTAAAGGAAGTATGTCTAAGTACGTCTGTTTTTGTAAAATGCCAAGACAGTAACAAAGTAATGAAATGAGAATTATCTGTGATATATCTGGAATAGCAGCATAGATGTAATGATTGGACCTTTGAATATCTATTATTTGCTCAAGTCTGTGTAATGAGAAGGTGTATGTCTGTCATGATCTGGCCTGTTTGCTTCTCCTTAATTAGTAATTCCTTTCACCTGTCGTTTTCCCTCCCTGCCTCAATTATAATTTATTCCTCTCACCTGTTTCCTCTGGTTTATATTCAGTTCAGCCTGAGCATTCAGTGCCAGATCATTAAAGCTACAGTGTGTAATTTTCAGCGACATATAACGTCCAGACTGCAGACCGCAGCAACATGAACATCTCCCCCCCACCGCTTCTCCCCCCCAACAGTACGGCGAGCGTTACGGGACAAAATGTCTTCCATGACATATGCATCACCTACCTTCTCAAGTGATGAGGTTTGTTTACATAGATAATTTTACAGATAGTATTTAATTAGTCTGTGTAGGGTATAGATTTCATGTAGACTTAAAGCTGCAGTCTGTAACATTGAGAAGAGAGCAGACTTCGACTGAAAATTTGAAGAAAAACAGGTTTCATGCCACTCCCCCACCCTCTCTGCTTCACTCATGCCCCACCTCCAAGCTCCACCCCTCTCACAGCATCTGCGCGGCTACCGCACGCGACCAGAAGGGGGGCGGGATTCAGCGTGTGTGAGCTGTGATTGACACTCCATCAGACGCTCCTCTGGCTGTGATTGGTTGTTTTGACTCGTCCCGAATTATTCTTTCCAGATTGAAATACAGGCAGTAGGCGGTACCAATTGAAGCAGTTTTTTTCACAGGTTACATATCACATGTACTGCTGTCTGGGCATAGGGACAGTTTTAGCCAATATGACAAAAAAGTGATTTTTAAAAACTTACAGACTTCAGCTTTAAGATAATAAATATCGAGCGTAATGGGCGATCTTGCAATCGCTAGTTTGTTGGCTCTGCGCTGCCATAGCGCAAAGATGCCTGCCCCCATGGCTGCGAGACCCGCTCCTATGTAATTATAAATAACGAATTCTAAGGCAACGCAAATATTAAGGTTAAGAGGCTAAGCTCGTAGATGATGCTAAATAACATAGTTATGTATAATATATTACATTTCTGACTGTATATCCCTGTAATTATTACACACTGTAGCTTTAACTGTTTTTCTGTTAGTCTGTCTGTTCAGTTTTAGTTCATGGTTCATGTCCTGGATCCTAGCAGCCAGTGGAAAGAGGGTTTTTGTGTTTGTCTCGTCTCCTGATCGTCCACTGTTCCTCCCCCGCTGAGTCCTCTTGGTTTTGGCTCAATATGTGGGGAGGTTCAGTTTTATCCAGTAAGCCTGGCTCCAGGGAGGAGACCAGTTTAAAGTCCTGCTTCAAGTTCCGGTTCCACGTCCTGTCTCGGCTACCCTCTTCCACTGAGCCTGCATGTCTGCACCTGATCCTGTCTGCTCCTGTGGATGACCACTTGGTCATGCTTCTGGTCCCAGTCAGACTCTGAACCCTCCTGGGAGCCTGTGGATTCCTGGAAGTCTGGATCCTGCCACATGTTTCTGTTCCTGCCTGATCTGGATCCTGCCTGTTCCTGTCTGTTCTGGATCCCTGACCAGGATCGGCTTCCAGCATGACCTCTGGGACTGCAGCACTTGGGGACATTCTTGGTCTGGACTGTTAAACCAGAATGTCTGAGATTGGGTGGTGCCCCGCCCCCCCACCTGCAGTATCCGTGAGCCACAGCTCCGCTTTTGTGTTGTTTTGTTAATTTAATAAACCTTTTTGAACTTTCCTACTGACTGTCTCTCCTTGAATACTGGGCCCATCTGTCCTCGGTTCCTGACACAAAACCAAGCAGAGGAACAGACTGGATGTAGAGAGCAGCCTGGGATTAGGTGTTTTTCCACACCTAAGCTCATCAAAGCAGTTGAGGTGTCATCAATGATAAAACAATGTAAAATCAATGGAGTCAGTCTGACAATAATGTTTGTTATGTATTTTGTTCCCAATTCCTGGAGTTTAAATGTGTGTTATAAGGCAGTTATTCAGATGAGCTCCAGTTTTACAAGAGCAGAATTATAAAATGATTTTATTTTGTTTTTATTTTAATTCCTTACTAACTTCCGGGCAACTATTTATATTGGAATGAATGCCAAAGAATTAAATGCTTAAGTTGAAAAGATTAAATAAAGTACTTTTTATTTTATAATAAGTAATTGTACATTCCACTTTTGGGCAATCATCAATACTTTAGACTGAGAGGGAGACTCACGGTACGACAAAATGCCCGAAGGGTTACTCAAGTCAAAAAAGATTTGGAAACACTAGTGTATGTGACAGATTACATGCAGTCAGCAGGCGCTTCATTGAGCAGAAGAATATTTAAGGATACAAGTCAAGCAGAATGGGGCTTAGTCTAATTGCAGAGGACATGTTAATAAGAACACAGAAGAGGATTGAGGAGAGAAGCCCAAGGAGGACCATAAATCACCTTCTCTTTGTGAACCATCAAGACTATTGCCTAGTTTCAACTCTGCTGGTCTCTCCAAATTATTGCAGAAAACCCTGAAAAGTATGCTGAGATTACCACTGTGACTCTGAATTTGTCAGTGGTAACTTCCTGATCAGACTAGCAACATTCATCCTGCCATCCAATAACGCGTGACCTAAAGCTGAAACATCATATCAAGGCAAACTTAAGCTCATGCAGCCGGGAGAGCAAGCGGTGAGCTGTGCTGCTTAGACACCACTCTGGACATTGGCTAATTAAATAATCTCTGTCGCAGAGATATGACATAAGGGGGAGTCACTCTAACTTCGTCATTCACATTTGATCTTCAACAACCCAAATACCTATTGTTCCATGAAGATGTTTTGCTACAAAGTATTGATTAAGTAAAATGTTTCTCTAAAACGTATTTGTATTACTTTATAATTATCCTTACATTTCTGGTTATAGTCGCATAAACTGCTGATGAAGAGTGATTAGGGTTTATACCACTATGATCATACTATGTATTAATATTCAATAATATTCATAAAAAAAAAAAATAATCGCATATAAAAATCTATAAAATTTTATTTTTGTATAAATCATATTTCACCTTCATTCATGTATAGGTACGGAAGGTAGGTAAGTCGCCTCACATTCCCCAAACTACCAGCTCACTCTCCTTTGCAAACACATCTTTAAAAATGCATGATAAATATAAATGAAGAGAAATGAACAGTGCAGAACAGTGGTTTTAAAAAGAACTTAAATCATCATGGTAACAGCATTCTGCATATTTACAGGAAATCCTAATCACTGTGGTCTTTTACTCTCTTCACAATGTTGTGTTAGGCAATCAGGAGCCAGTAAAATATTTATGTTTACAGCAGGGACGTTGATTGCTTGACATCTTGACAAAATGATCAAGACAACTGATTGATGTCCTCGGGGCAAGGATAACTTCAGAAAATTGTAGCACGACAGACAAGCACAATTTCAGTCCTGTCAGCTTTGCAAGTGATTGAGACTTATAATGAGAATCTAAAGAGTAATGTGGTAGGGCACTTGTCATTAGCTTCCTTTCAGGAGATTGCCAATTTGCACAGGGAAGAGGTAGCGAAGATGTGCTGGGTGAGACAACGACAAAAGAGAGGAAGTTCATGTCTGCAGTTAAAATTCTGTGTTATTGCATTGATTTGGTGTTACAGAATGATGAACATCAATTTTAACCCTGTAAAAACAAAAAGGTCTGCACCTGCACCAAATATGGTAGATAACCATTACAGGTTGATACCTAAACCTAACTTAAACTCAATTCCCACCATAGTCCTAAACGTGACCCCTGACCCTAAACCAGCATTTCCCAGTGTGGGGTCCAGGCATTGGGCCCCACAAGGAGCAGTCCTTCCCCAAAACTTGCCATTCTCCCTGTAAGAGGTCCAACAATGTATTAAATACAGGAGCATACACACAAATCTGCCTCAGTATCTTTGTGGGGCCGTTCTGTTGACTTCCAATAATTTCTAACCCATCTCTACAGCCTAACCATGACCCTTACCCTAAACCTTACCCCAACCTAAACTCAATTCACCATGTTAGTCCTAACCATGGCCCCTGAAACAGCAATTTCCCTGTGGGGTCCAGACATCTGGCCCAACAATGAGCAGTTGGTCACCTCAATATGCTATTTTCCAATAAATGGGCCCCACAATGTAGGAAATACAAGAACCAACACATATATTTCAAGCAGGTGACCTTTGGCTTTTGTAAAGGTTAATTCTTCAAAGCTGTTAGTGTATAAAAACACGTGCAAACTTGATAGCATGTGCAAACCCGATCTAGCAAAGCAAATGATGAGAATTGTTTTAAATGACTCTTTTGACATATTGTAGCAATGGTAACAAGGGAGTGTTGGCCTATGGGTTTAGAGCAGTGCGCTTGTACTCTGAGAAGGTTGCAATTACCTGGTTCAATCCCCTCAGCCTCCACTCTGGGTTCCTGAGCAAAACCGTTGACCCCACACTGTTCCACAGGTGCCACACAATGGCAGCCCACTGCTCCCCAAGGGGATGGGTCAAATGCAGATCCTGAATTTCCCCATTGTGGGACTATAAAGGGATTTACATTTGTTTATTTATATTTGTTTTAACCCTTATTTGAATAAAGTTTGCCATAACTTTATCAAAAACACTCAAAACACAGCATCTGGTTAACTACCATGTAATAAGCATGCAGTGTCTATATGCTGCTTGGTTCTTAAAATGCAGTACAAACATATACACTTTAAAATGTTAAAAAAACACACTGATTTTGACAAACCTACACAGTTAGAAAATGCCATCCCTAGAAAAGCAGTAACTGTATGTATTATTATTATTATTATTAAAAGGCCGATGGATTGTACTTCTCAAGATACACTCAGTATTATTTGAAAGCCCTCCTCAATAAAAGTGCTTTATCATTTACAATGTCACTCAAAAAAGCATATTGAAAAAAAATGTGATGTGGATTTTACAAAACAGCAGATAAATTAAGTACTAGACTCAAAGACATCAAGGGCCTTGTAACCTACTGTATACTCTACCCTGAGTTTAACACCTCACACTTTAAAGAGACTATGTACGTTTTGAATGAAAAATATCTCTAAAATAGGCTTTTCATTTGATACTTTATCACTAAACATCGTTTCATGAGCAGACTGACACCTCAGCTGTTGCATCTATCTATCTATCTATCTATCTATCTATCTATCTATCTATCTATCTATCTATCTATCTATCTATCTATCTATCTATCTATCTATCTATCTATCTATCTATCTATCTATCTATCTATCTATCTATCTATCTATCTATCTATCTATCTATCTATCTATCTATCTATCTATCTATCTATCTATCCCTCCAGCCACACCACCCCATTCTAGATTATCTCCACCTGGTCCCACTAATTAGTTTCTCAGCTCATCTGTTCACCAGCCTGCTTATACCTGCCTCTGCCTACTCGTCTCACTTTCTTCATTGCTCTTCCCATGTGATTTGCTTTTGCTTCAGTAACTCATGTGTGCTCTGCCAGATGGACTCCCCTGCTTAGGTCTGCATGCTGCAATTTAGCCTGTTTCCTTCTCTAACGGATCCTGTGTGCCCTGCCAGCTAAACTGTCCAAGTTGAGGTTGCCCAAGTCTCCATGCTGCAGTGCTACCTGTTCCTCTGTGAGTCTCAGGTGTTTGCCTGCCTGTCTGGTGGTTCTCTGGTCTAAACTGCATGTTGGTTCTGTCACTACTTACATCTCCTGGTTCTCTGCGCATCCCCGCAAACCAACATCTACAACCAGGAATTTGCCAAGAAGGAGACTGCTTGCCTGCTTCATCTGCCATTATTCACCCCTTCAATAAACTCTTTAAACGTAACTCTGTGTCTGGGTTCACCTGCAGTAACGTGTGACATAGTTAAAAGGAATACGTTCATTTTACTTATTTTAAGAGCTGCTTAAGCCCTCAATTTAAGAAATGTATGTAATGAATTAAGACTTATAGCCAAGCATCCTTTGTTTATCCACCTGGAAGATATTTTTTCTCAAAACAAGAAAATTTGATAATATAATAGAATATTCTTCCTATGTCCTAGATGTTTTTTTATGTAGATTTAGTTGGTTTCCATTTTTCCCAATGAGTCAAAGTAAGTAAAATAACAGTAAGAAAAACAGCAAGTAAAGTAACAGTGAGGAACTGCTTGAGTAAAAGACACTGCAAAGCCTTGTCAGGGGTAAGCATCTGTATTACACAAGAAATATTGTGCAGTTTTCTCACATGACGAAGAGCAGTGCAACATGAGCGGGTGGCTTTAATCTGTCAGAGGTTGCTGGGATGACTAATCCTTTCATTAGATCATTTCAGTAAAACGTACCTTCAAATAAAAGGGGAAAAAATGGCTCTTAACCACACACGCCTCTAAAAGCTTGTGCCATTAAAAGCCAAGGAACCAGCATTGAAAAGATAATAAATATCTGATTTTGAGTTTTGCTTGTTTTTATATTAAATTAGAATAAGAAACAAGGCCTTTTTAAAACTTTGCTCAGAATCCTTAGGTAAACATCCTAAGTGAATAAAACCTGCTACTGATGAATCATAATTATTGGTTGCAGGACAGAAACATTTTATGGAAAAATACATCTAATTTTAAGAATCTGCATTGTATCTCTTGTTTTAAATCTTTTATTGGAGAACAGAAAGCAGCTGACAGGAATTCAGCCCCCAAATCCATTGAACAGCACCGCACTTAGTCACTATAGGCCCGAAGCTGCCATAGCGACCAGCCAGCATCCCACAGGATCATGGTTTGACTGATGTGTTGGCCACATAATGGTGAGTTCAGAGCTTTTACATAACAAAAAATACAGACGAGAGAAGATTTTAAAGGGTTCGTGTTCAGACCCAAAATAATAACCCCTATTGACAAAGTCTTCTGTCTGCATTTAGGGTGAGGAACGGTTATGTTAATAAGCATATACGTAATCAAGACTGGTTTGTTAAAAAATTAATAGAAATAAATTCATTTTTTTCTTTAGGTTTTAGAAATTATATCATCTCTCTTTTAGTATTTCAGACAATAAAAACTCGAGAAGATTAACATACTTCTTTTAGAAAGAGCAAAAACATGCATTTTAAGGCTGTATATGTTTAGATAATGAACAATTTCCTCTCTATTCTCTTTTTACTGCATTTTTTCTTCCCTAACTCTTTTCACTGTATGCTCCACTGAACCCACTTATGATTCTTTCAACTGAAGTAAAGAAAGGTACAAACCCAGAAAATCCAGTTTAGCTCAGATATGGTCAGCTTTTTATATCAGACAACACTGCTCATCCTCTCCTTACATTTTGTAATGGCACTATAAGTAAATAATGAGTGAAAACATTGATACAGTTTAAAGAAATTGTTCTAAATTGCTAGATCTATATTTTTTTGATATTTTTTTGCACCATGTTTCAACACAAAATAGACTGCAAACCATTGTAAACCATACAAAATCATTTTTAAATGGAGTTGACGACATTATGACCAGGGTGGCCAATTAAGAGTTTTTTTTCCAAAGGGACACCCCTGCTCCCCTCAGCGCTGCAGTGCAGTGAGAGGAGCCTCCTGCTAAAGCTGACTCTCTGCCTAGACAGGAGCCTGTAGAGTGGGTGTCTGTGGGGGGCATTATAACTACGTTTATATAACTACATTTATCCAGTGTCTCTATCCCTCTCCCCTACAGTTTTAATTAAGTCCAATCAAACACCAACCTGTTTTTCTAAGTTCCTGTAGTTCCTCAGTGTGTTTGTCCATCAGACAGCTATCCAAAGACACAGCAGCATAATTCAGGGTGCACGAGTCTGACACATGTGAAGCATCTCATTGCACTCATCATAATGACTGCTGCATCAAAAACATGTGTATGCATTTGCAAGAAAACCAATTTTTAATCACCAAAATGTCTTTTTACATTACTTTTCAACCAAAGACTATGTAGATTTAGAACCAAAGACCAACAGCCACATGTATTGGAAAAATTGCAATTTTTGGTTTACCTTGCAAGCAAGATGAATTGTCGTGACATATATTATGAACTCCCAAAAAAGTTATCTTGCCAGAAGGCAACAGATTAGTCTCGATACAGAATTTTTTTAATGATGTCACTGCATCCACCAGAGACAAAGAGCTGAAGCAAAACAAAGATGGATATGCAGGTTTTAGCTGGAATATCTATTTTTTTTTATTTTTATTTTTGTGGAAAAATGAGCAAAAGCATTTGTAGATAAGAAATTTGTTTATAGGTTCCCATGACCGAATTTTGTAAGAATTTGATTTATCTGCTAACTCTGCTAGTTGTGACAATCAATAATATGATATTGCACAGCTACTACCACTGCTGTGATTGGCTAAAAGCTAAACATTAGCGGCATGTGCTACTTCACCCAATCAGCTCAAAGGATTGTTCTAAATCCGGGGTTGGGAGAAGGATCCAAGGTTGTAATCAGACAGAATCCAGCAGGAGTCTGAGGACAGGTCATGCAAACAGATCAGAACAGGGGCAGGCAGGCTCAGAGGCCTGGGGGCAGAAACTAGTCAGCATCAGGCAATCAGAGAAACAAACTGGGTACTCTAGAGCAGGGGTTTTCAAAGTGGGTACCGTGGCACCTAGGGGTACCGTGGCGTCACTACAGGGGTGCCGCAGGATTTTTTCATAGATTGACGAGAGTTTTATATTGAATGTACATTTTTACATTTTAACAATTTTGCACATTAATTTTGATGTAAGCAAATATATTCTAAGACGAGGGAGTTCATTTTGTGTTTTCTTTACTACTTTGAAAAAATGACAGAAAAATAATTATTATCAAATTATGTCAAATAGTCATTATCAGTTTAGGGGTACCACGGCTGGGTGGAAAAATGTGTAGGGGTACCTTGAGCCAAAAAAGTTTGGGAACCACTGCTCTAGAGAACTCCCACCTTGGGCTCGAATAATACGGCACTGATGGCTGGGACCAAACAGTTTAAGTAGAAGCTGAAACAGGAGGATCTGAAGAAAGGTAATGAAAACTAGGCGGAGCTAGTTAGGTGAAAGGAATGAACCAATAATCCAGTCATCAGTGCCAAGATCATGGCATTAACAAGTTTCCTTCCAACATTTTCTGTACATTCCAAAGAGCATATTCACCACAGGACAGAATTTGTCCATTATGTTTTTGTAATGGGAATGTTATTTACAGGCTGTTCTGCTGAACATTTAGGTATGATCTGACTTAAGAACCATCTTCTAAATTATTGCTGGATCCAATATATTGCATATAGCAAATGGAAGGTTTCATCTACTAATTCACCAGACTTACTACTCTTTCAGGAAATCCAGTCGGCATAGTGATAGATGTCTTTGAAACTAATAGTCCCACTTGAGCTTTGGATCTCTGGATCTCTGCAGCTCCTCCAGAGTAACCAGCAAGATTGCTTCCCTGTTGCACATTCTCAGATTAGGCCGATGGGAATGCCAAAGCCTTCAGAAGACAGCTGTATTTATATGAGGATTAAATAACAGATGGACTATATTAAAAAAAACAAGGGGATTTAGGGCAACTGTTTAAAATGAATTCCATATAAGGTGTTTAAATAAAGAGCGCTATACATGAATCCAAGGCCCACTTCTTAAAGCAACACTGTGTAACTTCAAGGACTAGGGGCGCTAGACCTGTAGCTTCCAGGTTTAGCACATCTTAAAGCAACTGGTTAACATTTGCACTGTTGCAAATTAAATGTTTTTCCCTCTCTGTGCTTATGAATAGTGCAAAATGGTACAGTAAAAGACATTAGCCAAACAGGAGGTGCATTAGCTGTTGCTATGATAAGGGATATCTGAAAAGGGCTGTCAGAAAGGAAGAAGGTAGCAAAAGGAAGCAAGATACTTCCTATTGATAGTTCGCTTAGCATATGGAAATCTGATGTTTCTATCTGCCGCTAGGTAGCTATACTGTTGCCCACAATCCTCTGCATCACAGGATGTATAGGCACAACCTACCACTTAGATTTTTGACTAAACTACTGTACTTCTTCAAATGTACTTTCTATGACATGTGAAAATATACATACTTCATATGTTTTTTGGTTTTATATTGGAAAGCTTCAGCTGTTTGCTGCATTTGTACTACTTCTAATTCTTTTTTCTTTCTTCAACATGAGACTATCATAGAGAATAAAAAAGACACAAATTAAAGTTTATGACCGTGATGCTGGTGAGTTACTTTAGAACAAGGTCCTTCTATTTAAGATTCCTCAGCCTGTTGGATGTATCTTTGCTTCAACACACCTAAGTCAATACGTAAAGTCTTTAGCAGGGCTTCAAAACAGCTTGCCTGCATAATGAGGAGGTAATTCAACCATTCAATTAAGGTACAGAGAAAAATCTAAAATGTGCAGGACACCATACTTCCAGGACCATAATTCTACAAAGGTTGGAAAAAGGACCGAGTTATTTATAATATTATTGCGTCCTTGTATGTACTGCTTTTTAGCTTTGGAGCAGGCAGTGTAGCTGCGTTCTATTCTCACAACTGCTTTGTTATATCCTTTCATGTCCTCATAAGTCTTTCCATTTGGCAGAATCTCTGAAGAATGCTTGTAAGAATCCAATTGTTGTGGTCAAGAAAACACTTTATCCCCCCATACTCTGCAACCTTTTTTGAGAAAAAAGTAAAATATGCATCAACAAAGGGAAGATGTATACAGAAACAGGGTCTCAACCATACTGCAGCAGAGAATGGACCCAAAAACAGACTGTGCACCTCGATTAGATCTAAGGATTTGTTTTTGTTCAGCCAGCTGTGCTTTTTTATTGTTTATTGAGAAACATTTTGCTAAGTTTTTACCAGTTGAACTATAGCTGGCAGAACATAATGACAGCTGCTACAGTGACATCATATCAGCAAACAAACACTATTATTAAAAGCAGGCTAACATTCTGGACAAAGTTCAGCGACAACTCCTCTATATCTGTGTGTTTGGAACAGGAAGAGAGAGTGGAAAAATAGAGCCGATGACCAAACTGTACTCAGATTAAAAAAGCCAGTTTTTGCCAGCGCTGTGATTGGTTTTCTTCGGCCAAGCAAGTGATGATGACTTCCAACATGACGTAGATTCCTAGGTCTGGGATTTAGAGCTGCTGCTGCTAATGACCCTCTTGCTAATGAAAAAAGTACAGCTTATTTCATCTATCTCTCTGGTTGCCAGACTTAGTATCCTGAAACAGTAGTGCATGGGAATATAAATAACACAAACTATACAATGAAACCTGAACAATGCTGAAAGAGATAAGACCAATAAGTCTGTACACATCAAGCAAACAGAGCAAAAGAAAATTCTGATTATTTAAGAATCTTGAAAGCCAATCAATTTTTGTCTGGCGAAATGAAAAATGTATTTGACATCAGCCTCCGCAATATCCATTACATTTTTTTATTTCAATAAGAATCATGTTTATTACTGGGAAATCTATTGGTAAGACAAGCTGCATTGCTTGGCTCTGACTAAAAGAAATTCTATCAGGATGAGGCAGCGTTGGAGAATATAATTAAAAGGGATTTGGACTTGATTCGCTTTGATTTCCATTTAACTATGCATTTTTTTTTTTTTACATCACACATTATTCCGAATCCCCACACACTATTAATATTCAGATGTTTCTTCTCTGGAAGCTTTGCACTGGTTGTGGAGGTTGAGACTGCCTCTGATAACATGGCACTTCTTTTTGATTTGCTCCAAGTCTCATGACATGCTTGTGTGATAATTATCATTATAAAAATTCATGTATTCATGAGAGTGTTTGCAGCCCCCACTCAACTACAACATCTCCTTGATGTTTCTGTGTTGATTGAGATGATTGAAGAGGTTAAAGGTGTTGGAAGTGAAGAATTCTAACTGAATATGCAGTGCAGGAAAAAAAGCCTCTGCTCTTTTACAGAGGTTCTCATGCTTATGTTTTTGTTACCTAAATGTGTAAAATCATCAAGCAAACGTAAATATTGCACTACAGCAACCTCAGTGAATAGCAAAAATATAATTTAAAGTTATCAGGCAAATAGTTATCCAAAGTAATGTCATGTGAAAACAGAATTTTTGTTTTTGTTTATCTATGAAATAAATGTGGATAGCTACATTCCTTTGGGATAATTTCAGAAAAAGAAACCTCATGAACACACTAAGTAGACTGTCAATGGATGGGGTGAATTAGTACATGCTTAGCCTTTCTGTTCTGACTCACTTTATCACATTAACCAAAGTCTTTAAGGGGTAAAGGAAACAAACTGTTCCTAAAATTGTATTTTGTTCAGACCTATAGCTCTTTTTTATGTTACATCTATCTATCTATCTATCTATCTATCTATCTATCTATCTATCTATCTATCTATCTATCTATCTATCTATCTATCTATCTATCTATCTATCTATCTATCTATCTATCTATCTATCTATCTATCTATCTATCTATCTATCTATCTATCTATCTATCTATCTATCTATCTATCTATCTATCTATCTATCTATCTATCTATCTATCTATCTATCTATCTATCTATCTATCTATCTATCTATCTATCTATCTATCTATCTATCTATCTATCTATCTATCTATCTATCTATCTTTTTGCGTTTGAAGTAAGCGGCGTCTACATATATAGGAAATGGATTACGTTTACAGGCATTATACACATTAAGTCCCACTAAAATTGTGTAGATATATATGCAATGTTCGGGCATTTTAGTCATATTAATTCATCAATACAAAATTTTAGATTCAATAACTGAACTTACAGCTGTAATTATGCATGAATGAAAGAATTTATAATTAATCTTAACTCAGACAATGAAATAAAGATACAAATGTAACACGTTACAAACTTTATGTATGAGTAATAAGATTTATAATTACATTGCATGTATATTTAGTGATTATGTCTGAAAGAGATCTAGTCATACCACTTCACCTTCTCAAAGCCCTTAATACTAGAATCTTCCTGATTCCTATCTTGTTAAAAGTCCATGCTACTAACCCAAGCCAAATAAGTGAGAACATTAAATCAATAATTTTTCTATGGCTCAAAACAACCTGATTAAAGCATTGAGTGGCCTAGTTAAAGTCTGGTCTCAAATTCAATTATTAAACTTTGGCATTTATTAAATGATAGCAAATGTAGGAATAAATTAGTTTTATGCACAGCTGCAGTAAATAATCCTGCTTTAACAAACATCAGAAGAAGACAGTAGTATAGCTAGCTAATTGCTTTGCTATCGAGCCTCTTTCTCCAAACAGGATGCAGTTTTCACATGCTCAACTTTGCCAGCTGGCTGTTTCATCAGCCCATGAGCTTTTCCTCCACAGCATTTCCTCTTTTATCATATGACATCTTTCAGCACTAAAAACAGAAGAAAAAAAATCTGCATCATAGTAAATAAATATGCTCTTTTCTGCAGGAAGATAGATCATGAGGATGTGCATGCACCTTTCTTAAATTCCTCTTTACAATCCTTTGACCATTCTGTCAGAAATGGTTTTCGTGTACTCATTTATGATGAACATGTCTCTTTTTGAATAGCTCCCCCTGCTATGATGATGGCTGTGGATCTTACATTCCTCTGAATACATCCGTCTTCCCAGAACTTCCTTCATACTATCATTGCGCACCAAAATCTGCATAATCCCTGTAAAAGCAGCAAAACAGGAAGGAGTATTTCCTTCCCTATGATTTTTTTTTTTCAATCTTACTTAGTATATCACTTCAAAATCCTCATTTGCTTGAAAATGTGCAATATTATATATTTCAATTGAAGCCTATTCAACTGCTCAGGTCCACGTCCCTCCTTTTTTTTTTTTTCTCCTGCCATCTTCAGTACTTGGAGAGGATGTTTGGGTTTATCTTGTGTTTGGGCCAAAGGTCCTGTGGAGATTTGTTGTGTATACAAGCAGATAATGCTGTTTAGTTTGAGCAACAGCCTGCATCCTGTCTGACTGTGTCTTAACCAGAGGAATACAATGGACCTCCATCGATCGTCCCCTAGGAGTTCCCGAACTGTCCACCTCGTCCCTCCCTGGCATAGATGTCACAAAACTGTTAAGGCCATTCAGAGAAGTGGTAGCCATTGTTTTCATTTCCCAGAGTGTTCACAAAGTAACCCAGCATTGTGATAAACTAAAAAATACGTAGGAAAATATAAATGTTTACAGTTGAGGAATATTTGCAAGAATATACGTTAAATTATATCAGTGAAGTGGATTCCTCTTCTTTACACTGTGATTAGATGTTTTTGCTAAATTAATCCATGTGATTTGTTGCATGTAAGGAACATAGGAACAGAAATATAAACCCTATGGTAACAATGATTACCCACAGTAATAATTTAAAGGTGCTTATTTGAATTTTTTTAAATCTACAAGACAGTAACTCACTCTGGTTGCATTCAAAGTTTTTTTCTGAGAGATTACACATCCTGCTCATGTGTTATTTGTTATTTTAGTGTTTTACGCTTTATTTTTGCTCAAATTGCAAGAACAATTATTTAAAATAACAACTGAGATGCCATACAGAATATGTGCAGGGGGTAAAGAAGGAAGTAACCTAATGCAGATAAGCCAGGTAGCACCTTCTAGTGAAGTCTGAAAACGATCAATAAAAGAACGAGATCCAGTTTAAAAAAAACACAAAAATAAAAATTATTGATTCTAAGAAGGATAAGACTTTAATAGTACCCAGAATATGGTATGAATGTTGGTGTTCACTGAAGCTGACAAGGCATTTAGATGAAGGTACTAGTAATGGATGTGTGAGTAAAGGTCCTTATTAATACTAACACACACCAGTACTACCAGTACTGACCTATGAACTGGAGAGGTTAATGTTCATCTAAATTTCATGTGTAAAAAGCATATTTTTATTGTACCTTTTAATTTCTAATTTTCTTTTAGATATTGTCCTTTTGAAATCTCAATAAGTGTATAAATGCTCTATTGGATTATTATGATTATAAGAAGAACAACCAGATAAAATAAAATTTCAAACTTAGCCCAGTTTTGAGTTTTTCTGTTCTTCGAAGAAGCTGAGGGCGACCTGTGTGGTCCCTGAGGACCCCTTGGTGCCAACAGGCACTACTTTGGTGACCCCTGGTTTAGAAAACTGATAAAGCTTCCAAGAAGTGTGAACTACAGTATTTCTACCTTTTACATTTAGAATGCAGCATTTTTGTACAGAGAAGTTCCCCTGTGTTGTTACAGTGTCAGTCTTTTGTCCAGGAATGATCAAAGTTTAAGTTCTCCTGTCACCCACTGCCTGTATTGAGTCCAGAGGGCATCCCAGGACAGAGCTGGTTTTCCTAACCTGCTTATCAGACTCTTCTCTGAAAAACTGTCAACTGCCACTGCAGCATATACAGCATAGAAGACAATGAATATCACCACAGAATCTAAATGGTCTTCAGCTGTTCTCTGCATTTAAATAGACCTCTGTCTCTTAATCAGGGAACGTGAAACCTGTAAATGAATCAAAAACCTTCTTTTTGACAGGAAATAAAAATATTAAAAAAAGCTGAACTACTGTGTAAGAGGTATTGTTTTAAAAAAAAAATATATATATATATATATAACACAGTACTAAATAAAAACATGATACAGATAACCAAAAAATGTACACAGGCATGTAGAGTGAAGGAAAGTGTCTAATCTGTTTAAAAAAACAAATATTTCAAGAATGTGATATCTGTTAATGTGGTGTTTATGTCTATCTCTAAATGATGTTCTTGAAGAATTGGAAAAAATTTGGAAAATCAAAAATTTTCTGTTCATTTATTTATTTATCCTTTTATATTCCATACAATAGAATATACAACTAAGCCTGTCTCAGAGCATCATGTGTTCCTTTACCTAGAAACATCCTTTAAGTTAATTTTCATAGATCTATGATGGTAGAATGAGGTGGAGACAAGCAAAAATGAATATGGAAGGTTACTTGAGTTTTATTTCTATTTCGAAAAGGAAACTTCATGTCTGATACTTTTCTCCACTAGAGATTTCTTTGCTTTCTTTTTTCCCTTGAGCCTTCGCTGCTTGCTGGTCACACACAGATATAAACATAGTGTGGGTTGGAACAGCTAAACATTGAGTATGCCTCAGTTTATGGGATGGTTTTAAAAGTTGATCCTCGATGCTCCTTTTTCCGACACGTCATAACGGAGCGATCTATTACACCCAGGGGGCAATATCAGTGGAGCAGCTTTGCTCTTTTATCCACCGATTTACTGTAAAATATCCTCATTTATGTGACTGGCTGACGGCTCTGTAAGGATTATTATGCTTTCTGTTCATAGGAAGATTTGCATAACAACTCAGATTATCCAGGTTCATTTGTTACATACAGTAATATGTTTTTATCGGTTCATTGACTCAAAGGTCATGTGTCAGTACTGTAATGAAAGATACTAACAGCCCTGATATAATATTAAATTCTATCTATCTATCTATCTATCTATCTATCTATCTATCTATCTATCTATCTATCTATCTATCTATCTATCTATCTATCTATCTATCTATCTATCTATCTATCTATCTATCTATCTATCTATCTATCTATCTATCTATCTATCTATCTATCTATCTATCTATCTATCTATCTATCTATCTATCTATCTATCTATCTATCTATCTATCTATCTATCTATCTATCTATCTATCTATCTATCTATCCTACAATTGGATTTTATTGAGTTGACAATAATCCCTGATTAACTGGGATTTCAGCCAGAGCACTAGATTATTGCTTTTCAATCTCCGTGTTTGTTTGTGTTTTACATCATATCACTTGCATTGTACAACTACAAAACCCTTATTTTTTATTGAATGCCACGTGTTCTTTCTACACATCCACACACACTCTGTCTAAAAACCCTAGATGCAGTAATGTATGAGAGTTTTAACTGTGTTGGAATAAGGTCAGGATGTGAACTCAGCAGTGTGTTTGTGATTAATGGAACCTCTGTGTTCAGACGAGTTATGCCCATATAATAGTGCCAGAGGTGATTATGGGGTAGTGATTGGTTTTTGTCTCAATCGCTAATGGGAACTTCACAGAGCAACAAGCCAAGATGGAAGTCACTTCTGTGAAGGGACCCCACTGAAAAGTGTTGCTGCAAGCTAATTTGCAAATGAGTGCCTCAACACTTTCTTCAGCCAGTAGGAATAGATATGTAATGCCTTCTGAATATAAAAATGCACAAAGATAGAAGTGTTATATCTAAATGCAATTTTTAAATCATGATACTAAAATATATTTGGTCCTGCTAAGCATCCTATTGAAGCAAAATGCTTCATTTTCAATGCTTTTATATTCAACTGTTAAAAAAGGGAGCACAGTGATATGTTATACAATAACTTTATACTCAATGCCATCCTAGCAGAGTGGCAATATGTTATTTATTTAAATAACTTTTGGACCTGTCATATATCGGTTAACACACACCTAACTGGCTGTGTGTTAGGATAACATATGAAATGGTGAATCAAGCTCATATTGTGGTGAAACTGTTAACTCTACTCACATATTGAATAAATTCACGACAACTTCGGGTCAAAATATAAAAATGTACTCATACTCGTACTCGTACTCGTCGTCTCCCGCTTTATCCGGAACTGGGTCGCGGGGGCAGCAGACTAAGCAGAGACTCCCAGACTTCTCTCTCCGCAGACACCTCCTCAAGCTCCGTTGGCCAGCTGAGAGACATAGTCTCTCCAGGGTGTCCTGGGTCGTCTCCTGGGCCTCCTCCCGGTGGGACGCGCCTGGAACACCTCCCGAGGGAGGCATCCAGGGGGCATCCAAAGAAGATGTCCGAGCCACCTCAACTGACTCCTCTCAATGTGGAGGAGAACCAGCTCTACACTGAGCCTCTTCCGAATGACCAAGCTCCTCACCCTATCTCCAAGGGAGAGCCCAGCCACCCTGCGGAGAAAGCTAATTTCAGCCGCTTGTATCTGGGATCTCGTTCTTTCGGTCATGATCCAGATTTCATGACCATAGGTGAGGGTAGGGATGTAGACCGACTGGTAAATTGAGAGCTTTGCCTTTTCGCTCAGCACTCTCTTCACCACGACAGACCGCTGCAGCGTCTGCATTATTGCAGCAGCCGCACCGATCCATCTATCGATCTCCCGCTCCATTCTTCCCTCACTCGTGAACAGGACCCCAAGATACTTGAACTCCTCCACTTGAGGCAGGGACTCTCCTCCAACCTGAAGGGGATAAGCCACCTTTTTCCGGTCAAGAACCATGGCCTCAGACTTGGAGGAGCTGATTCTCATCCCGGCCGCATCACACTCGGCTGCGAACCGCCCCAGCGCACCTTGTAGGTCTTGGCAGGAGGGAGCCAGCAGAACTACGTCATCCACAAAAAGCAGGGACGAGATCCGCCGGTCCCCAAACCAGACCCCCTCCGGTCCTTGGCTGCGCCTAGAAATCCTGTCCATAAAAGTTATGAACAGGACCGGTAACAAAGGGCAGCCTTGTCGGAGTCCAACATGCACTGGGAACAGGTCCAACTTAATGCCGGCAATACGAACCAGACTCCCCGATTCCCCGATAGTTGGAACACACCCTCCGGTCCCCCTTCTTGTGGAGGGGAACCACCACCCCAGTCTGCCAGTCCAGGGGGACTGTCCCCGACCTCCACGCGATGTTGAAGAGACGTGTCAACCATGAAAGCCCGACAACATCCAGAGCTCTAAGATACTCAGGACGGATCTCGTCCACCCCCGAAGCCTTGCCACCGTGGAGTTTTTTGACCACCTCAGTGACTTCAGCCTGGGTGATGAACGAATACAGCCCCAAGCACCCCGTCTCTTCTTCCCCCACGGAAGGCGTGTCTGTCGGGTTGAGGAGATCCTCAAAGTATTCCTTCCGCCGCCCGACAATATTCTCCTTCAAGGTCAGTAGCTCCCCACTCCCACTGAAAACAGTGTTAGTGAAGCACTGCTTTCCCCTCTGGAGCCTGAGTTTGCCAGAATCGCTTTGAGGCCAACCGATAGTCTTTTTCCATGGCCTCTCCGAACTCCTCCCAGGCCCGAAATTTTGCCTCTGCAACCGCCCGGGCCGCGACATGCTTGGCCTAACAGTACCAGCTTGCTGCTTTAGGAGTCCCACAAGCCAGCCAAGCTCGATAGGACTCCTTCTTCAGCTTGACAGCATCCCTTACTATCGGTGTCCATCACCGGGTTCGGGGATTGCCACCACGACAGGCACCGCCAACCTTACGGCCACAGCTACGGGCAGCCGCATTGACAATAGAGGCAGAGAACACAGCCCATTTGGACTCCATGTCTCCAACCTCCCTCGGGACCTGAGAGAAGCTCTCCCGGAGGTGGGAGTTGAACACGTTCCTGACAGAGGGTTCCACCAGATGTTCCCAGCAGACCCTCACTACTCATTTGGGCCTTCCGAGTCTTTCAGGTGGTGGTCGGTGGAAAGCTCCGCCCCTCTCTTCACCCGAGTGTCCAAGACATGCGGCTGAAGATCAGAAGATATGACTACAAAGTCGATCATCGACCTTCAGCCTAAGGTGTCCGGTTGTTAAGTGCACTGATGGACATCCTTATGCCTGAACATGGTGTTCATTATGGACAATCCGTGACTTCCACAGAAGTCCAATAATGAGACACCACTCGGGTTCAGAGCTGGGGGCCCGTTCCTCCCGATCACGTCCCTCCAGGTGTCATTGTCATTTCCCATGTGGTATTCCATCATTCTCTCCCAGTAGATTGATGGAATCCCCGGGAGGGGCACTTTCTAACACCCTCGCCAGGCATGCTAAGAAGGCCTGGTACTCCATACTGCCGTTGGGCCCATAGGCCGAAATAACTGTCAGAGTCCTCCCTTCAACGCGAAGGCGAAGGGATGCGACCCTCTCCTCTACCGGGGTGAACTCCAACACGAGACAGCTGAGCTGGGGGGAGACAAGCAGCCCCACCCCCGCCCTCCACCTCTCCCCGCGGGTCACTCCAGAGTAGAAGAGAGTCCAGCCTCTCTCAAGGAGCTGGGTTCCAGAGCCCTGGCTGTGCGTAGAGGCGAGCCCAACTATTTCTAGCCGGTATCGCTCCACCTCCTGTACAAGCTCGGGCTCCTTCCCCGCCAGTGAGTTGACATTCCACGTCCCCAGAGCCAGTTTAAGCGCCCGCGGATCAGGTCGCCGATGTCTCCACCTCTGGCTGTCACCCAATCCACTTTGCACCAGTCCCTCATGGTTCCCCCTGCAGTTGGTGGGCCCACTGGGGTATGGCCTCGCGTCGCTCCTCCGGGCTGGGCCTGGCCGGGTCCCACGAGGAAGAACTCGACCACCAGGCGCTCGCCGACAAATTTGGAGCAATTGGAATATGCTGATGAAGGTTCTCAGTCATCCAGGTCAAAAGAAGTTTAGCAATTTTTCCACTATGTCAGACTCACCACCGGTAAGTGAAAAAGGCGACAAGCATTTAGGTTGGCCTTACGTAAACATATCACCAGAATGATTGACAATTAAGAGGACCATTTATTTTGCTGATACACCCGGAAAAAGAACATCCTCCACTATACTGTACCTTTAATGAATAGGTGATAAACAGGCCTCTGCAGCCATTGGGGCTGCTGAGGAGGAATGCAATAATCTGCTGGTGCACAAATGCATCTAAAACAGATTTATAATACTACGTGGCTTTGATTGAATTTTTTTTTGAAATATTAAGATAAAGAATTAAATGCCATAATTATTGCATAATTGTTGCACTAAATTGTCAATACCGACCTTTTAGATATTAATGAAACAGTTATAGCTGATTTGACTTTTTGCAAATCGCAAAATATATATTTCATAAACTGTTATGTTTTACCATCTTGTATATATATTTTTTTAAATTCAACAAAGCTTTTTTATGTATGTGTCACATGGTCAATGTGAGAGCACTGTTCTTTACGCTCCACTGATGAAACACTAGAGCTAGTAGCTTTCAGACTCATGGAAAGGGACACTTTCAGTCATACTTTGGCAATAAAATATGATGAACATATCACAAAACACAATTTTAATGTTTAATTATTGTTGAAACCCTATTAAAATAAAGTCCTCGCTCTATAAAAACAGCGAAAGACAGACATTCCTCTATTGGCATCAGAAATATACCACTTAACTGGTTTTGTTCATACATTTGCACTCAGTTCATTCAATTAAAATCATTCACTTTCCATCCTGTCTCTGTTACTGCAGGTGTTCCCCAGGGCTACGTCCTGGGATCCCTATTGTTTATCATCTACATCAGGGGTGGGCAATTCCAGTTCCTGAGGGCCGGTATCCTGAAGGTTTTACATCCTTTCTTTATCAAACACACCTGAAGCAAATGGCTGAGTTACCTGCTCAGTATGCAGTCAGTTTCTCACAAGTCCTCTCAATCAACTAATTTCTTGATTCAGGTGTGTTGAACCAAAGAAACATCTAAAAGTTGAAGGATACCGGCCCCCAGGAACTGGAATTGCCCACCCTTGATCTACATTCTACCCCTTGGCCACATTTTCTGGAAGAATCATATTAATTTCCATCCCTATCTTTGCCAAACCTGTAACCTCAAAATATATATAGATCTATGGTTTACATCAAACCATATTCATTTGAATACACTAGCCAAAGCCCATATCTACATTCAATTCAGAATTTTAAGTAACAGATGCTTTTTGGCCGATTTAACTTAGCTCCTGCAGTTTTGAAAAGAACCCAGGAGATAAATTCACTCTAGATCTACAAAACCTGCAGATGTTTTTTTAGTAAAAAGATGTTTCTAGAAAGCACTGACTGAGGTAAGATGAACATGCCATAATCTTTAGATTTGTATCTGGAAAAGTTTCTTTTGTAAATTTTACTGTTTATTTTGTGTTAAAAGCTGACAAAGACCTAAAAATTCTTTATGCGTAAAACTGTATTTGTGCATCAAGACTGTGGTTTAAATGTAGCCTAATGTACCCCTACCTCCCAAGCACTTTAAATTCAAATTTCTTTAAGTAGAATGAGTTTTGCACTAACTTGTGATAAATGATCTCATTGTTTAGCTCTTAAATACACAGCCCGATCCTAGTGCAGGTCAAAGAGAGCGGCTCAAGCAGAGTATTCTCACATCACACACTGAGCAGAGGAACACGCAGCAGAGAGAGGACGTGCAACCGACCACTTAAAAAGAATCTGTCTCTCTGCCATCTGACCCGGTTTAAAGAGCATTGAACTGAAGTGGTTTGTCTCCAGAAAAATGAAGAACGATCATCATGAAACGTTTTCTCAGTTGCATGTTTAAATAAAAAAGTCTAAACAGACCTTATACTGAATTAGCTCTAATAAGTCAAACAGTAATGAGCAGAGGTAATTCATCCATTTACGTTCCATTTACATTTTTAATTATGTAGTTTTCCAAATAAAGCAGTTAACTGTAACTGGTGGTGTTACCTCTAAAATAACACCTCTATATTTGTTTTCAACGTTACCCTCATGATAAAATAAACACTATTTTATAAAACCACAGTTTGGGTCGGTGTCATTTAGATACTTTCTTTGCTCTAAGGGCCGGATTTATCAAGATCCAATTTTGCGTGGAGTAATTTGCGCTCGCAAAGTGGAATTTTGCGCGAGGGGCTGAACCATGGTTTGCGGGTGATTTAACAAGAGCGATTGCGTAACTGGTGGCAGGCGCAAAACTGTTGGAGACGCCCTATTTAAATGATGGTTTTGCGCGTTTTGTGGTTTGCGGCAAAGTAGTTTGTAGTTTGTGCAAACTAGTGCATTAAGAAATTTTAATCTTACAGTGACACCACCCCCTCCAAAAAAAAAAAAAAAAAAAAAAAAAAAAAATATATATATATATATATATATATATATATATATATATATATATATATATATATATATATATATATATATATATATAAACTTTGGCAACCTTTATTCCCTAAGGTGGTATGTGGCTGAATTTCTACTTCACCGCAGTAAGAAAAAAACACACAAACAAAAAAAACAGGTGTTTTGTATCGGCCTGTAGAAAAATGCACATACCAAATGGCTCACAAGAAGTGACTGTGGATAAGATGACTGCATTGGCATGTTGCTCCACAGGCGCAGGGTGTCGGGGTTCTCCTGTAGGGCGTCAGGGCGACATGGCATTTAGAACGTCGGACAGCACTTCTGAAAAACGAGATTGGGAGATCCCAGATGCAAAAAAGTGCAATGTTGCAAGGAGTTTCGTGATATCTGGTATTGCGTGGGTCCTCCTTGTGCCTGGCTCCAAATCCATTCGGAGTTCCCCCAACAGCTCCAAAATGGCAATGCTGGATAAACGATATGTTTTGATGATCGTTTCCTCGTTCATTGCAAAAATATTCACACGGAGTGAAAAAATGCGTTCTCTGCGTCTCCTTGCTTCATTTCGATTTCTCCTTCTTGCGACAATAACCGCTGCCATGTGTGCGCAATTACGCATACAGACCATTTGCACCTTCTTTTGAAACGTGTTAAATATAGAGTCAGATACCGTTAGCAAAATTGCTTTCAGGTTTGATAAATCACTTTGCGAGTGCTAAATTAATATATTTACATGTTCTCCTCCCACAAGACGCACTTTTGCGTGTAAACGCCCTATATTGAATATTCATTGCAGAAAAAGTACTAAATGGATAAGAGGTGCTATTTAGCACGTTTTAAAGACCAAATCCTTTTAGCACGCTGTTGATAGATCAGTTTGTACATTTTTTAGCGTGCGCAGTGAAATAGCTCACGTTTTAATACACGCAAACCTTTGATAAATCCGGCCCTAAGGGCCGGATTTATCAAGATCCAATTTTGCGTGCAGTAATTTGCGCTCGCAAAGTGGAATTTTGCGCGAGGGGCTGAACCATGGTTTGCGGGTGATTTAACAAGAGCGATTGCGTAACTGGTGGCAGGCGCAAAACTGTTGGAGACGCCCTATTTAAATGATGGTTTTGCGCGTTTTGTGGTTTGCGGCAAAGTAGTTTGTAGTTTGTGCAAACTAGTGCATTAAGAAATTTTAATCTTACAGTGACACCACCCCCTCCAAAAAAAGAAATATATATATATATATATATATATATATATATATATATAAACTTTGGCAACCTTTATTCCCTAAGGTGGTATGTGGCTGAATTTCTACTTCACCGCAGTAAGAAAAAAACACACAAACAAAAATAAAACAGGTGTTTTTTATCGGCCTGTAGAAAAATGCACATACCAAATGGCTCACAAGAAGTGACTGTGGATAAGATGACTGCATTGGCATGTTGCTCCACAGGCGCAGGGTGTCTGGGTTCTCCGGTAGGGCGTCAGGGCGACATGGCATTTAGAACGTCGGACAGCACTTCTGAAAAACGAGATTGGGAGATCCCAGATGCAAAAAAGTGCAATGTTGCAAGGAGTTTCGTGATATCTGGTATTGCGTGGGTCCTCCTTGTGGCTGGCTCCAAATCCATTCGGAGTTCCCCCAACAGCTCCAAAATGGCAATGCTGGATAAACGATATGTTTTGATGATCGTTTCCTCGTTCATTCCAAAAATATTCGCACGGAGTGAAAAAATGCGTTCTCTGCGTC
Source organism: Cyprinodon tularosa (assembly GCF_016077235.1). Taxonomy (NCBI): domain Eukaryota; kingdom Metazoa; phylum Chordata; class Actinopteri; order Cyprinodontiformes; family Cyprinodontidae; genus Cyprinodon; species Cyprinodon tularosa. The sequence continues at coordinate 404,892 of NW_024039751.1, forward strand.
TCCTTGCTTCATTTCGATTTCTCCTTCTTGCGACAATAACCGCTGCCATGTGTGCGCAATTACGCATACAGACCATTTGCACCTTCTTTTGAAACGTGTTAAATATAGAGTCAGATACCGTTAGCAAAATTGCTTTCAGGTTTGATAAATCACTTTGCGAGTGCTAAATTAATATATTTACATGTTCTCCTCCCACAAGACGCACTTTTGCGTGTAAACGCCCTATATTGAATATTCATTGCAGAAAAAGTACTAAATGGATAAGAGACGCTATTTAGCACGTTTTAAAGACCAAATCCTTTTAGCACGCTGTTGATAGATCAGTTTGTACATTTTTTTGCGTGCGCAGTGAAATAGCTCACGTTTTAATACACGCAAACCTTTGATAAATCCGGCCCTAAGTGTCCAGATGATGCCCCACAATAAGGCTGGCTCCCATCCTAAATATGCCTTATTGTGATTTTAAGGTTCTGCTTTCAATTTAATCTACTTATGCACTCATCTGCATTTTAGATTACCCAGCTTTGTTTGAATTTCTGGACGTTGTCTAAAATGAGATCCTATGAGTATACTTTGTCATTAGGTCTGTGGGTTTGAATCTTGGATAATTGGTAGAGGAGGGGGACAAAGCTTTTAGCTGATCTTCACCTAGTAATATGTTTGAGTGGATGGGTAAAGGGCAACTAACCATACTGTAACACTGAGAACATGTAGATTATGCCATCTCAAAATGATATATTACTATAAGTCATATGCTATAATAATCATATGGTAATACATTTTTTTGCAAGCCACATTTTAAGTCAGACAACAGCAAGATCTTAAAATAAAGTTTATCAGAAAAACAAACAAAAAAATTATGATCTAGAATGATCCCCCAGTTGTGTTCTACTTTTCCAGTTGCCTTTAGGAGAAATGAAAGCAGCAGGATATCTGACTTGGGAATAAGGTGTTCCTCAAGTAATCCTGGTCTCATGGGTTAACAATTAGATATGGACCGTGGAGGTTAGAGACAGGCACTCCAAATGCGATATGTTCAGTGATTTTATTTTGAATTGCTGCCTCAAGACTACCTGATGGCTAGTAAAACCAGAGTGCTGTGGTATAAAGCCATCAACCTGAAATTGGAGACCCTTAGGGCTCCTGTCTCTTGGGACCTTTGAACCAGCATGGTGCTGTGTGGCCAGAATGACTCCGGCTTCAATGTTTTTGGAAGCAAAAACTGAGCTTTGGTGAGATTATTAAGGACAATCACTTGGACTAAATAAAGTTTGGGTAAACGCCCAGCTTAGTAATGAAAGCAATTTCCAATTTGGCCAATAACTACAGAAAACCCGGAAATCATTGTCGATAGAAAGTAAAACATTTGGGTACTGTAAAACACGGGAAAATACATTTTAGCTACATCACAATGCAAACCGTATGGGAAAACTGATTTTTCTTGGAACTATGCAGCTGATACACACAAACCTATGCAGGGTTGCAACACATTTTAACTAGCCGGTAATAATCTCTTACATTGTTATTCTTTTTAAATTACATCCACACAAGCCATCTAGAAAACATCTGCAAAACAGTCTGCTCTTTATTTTGCAAAGGATTTACTATACCCTTAGAGGATATATATTTTTAATTTACTCTTTATCTTTTTTGTCATGTACAAATTTCCTATAACATCTCCTCTAATTCCTTTAAGCCCCAAAGCCCAAATTATTATATCCAGGTTGTATAATTGCAGAGCACTTATGCTGGTGCAAGTATCAACATTTCAGTTCCTTTTTCAGGAAAAGAAGGATAATTAAGTAAAATTATTAAATTTCTCTCATTGCAAACTACTGTATTTATGATCTAGTTGGCAGGCTGGCAAAATAAGTTAACTACTAGATTATTTTAGAATTGTTTATGAGTCTCTAGATACAAAAACTGTATTGCTTGCTTTATTTAAAATCTATTAAAGAAGCTTTGGTTGCCATTGATTTAACTGTGGTGACAAAACAACTGTATACATACTGTAAAATCTTCTATATTGTGCACAATTTTTGGATCCTTTATCCCATAAGCTTTAAATAGAATTATTTAAAGCTAACAAAATGTGGAACTCTACATTGAGTGTTGACAAGGTCAGTTCTTAGGGCTATATAGTGGATAATCTTTTTATAGGTTAGGCTAATCCTTATTTACTGGTTCATGTGCAGAGGATATATGACCACTTTGTCTGAGGAAACGGATAAAGTATTTTAGATATCCACTTATCCTTTTAAGGGTCACAGGAAATGGGAGCCAGTCTCAGCATGCATAGGGGCCATGAGAGAAGAAAGGTCATGGGTCTATAGTAGGGCTTTTTTTTAATGTTTGATCAGCTGACAGCGGACAAAGTCCTGCTTGCTGTCAGTGCTGAGCTCCGACTTATGACCCAGCAACATCTGCTACAGTATGCTGATGTTTCTGTCAAAAAAGAAGTCACAATACAGCTTTAATATAAGGCATATTTTATGAGCTTCACCATGATTATGTTCTTAACCAAAATCTGACACTATAGCTAAAAGTTTGCATAGAACAACAGTCACCTAATTTCTTATCCGCTGTCACAATAGGGATTTATACATTTTTAATCTAAATAGAAATTTGAAATGTAACTATTTCTGTATTATTATTTATGTCAAATGCAAATGTTGCCCTGGAGCTAACAATACAACTGATATGTGTATTTGTACATGCTCCAAATGCCTCACCATAACAGTCAGTGAAATCTTATCATGTCAAGAAGGGATTAAAGCTGGGAGGAGAGTACTCTCCATCCCCAGAAACACACTCCTTCTCTCAGCTGCATTGCATTTAGATAAGACTCCTGCTGGGCAGGATGACCTGTCTGACCCTGTGAAGGTCTATGACCCCAGATGTCTGCTGCCAACACCACCCCTGGGCTTCACTTATCATTTTCCTGACAGCTAAGATTCAGCTGAGATTCTCCTGGATCACAACAGCAGTGTTTTAGTGGCTGCTTAATATAATTAAATCCATTTTCCATTTACATTACATGTCATACCCCATACTGTGTGGTCTAGATGAAGACCAGATGCGTGTGTACGTGCAAAAGGTCACAGCCTTTTTTTCTGCATAACATCCAGATCTAGAGCTGCCAAATTGCCACAGGTTGAAAATTATACCGATAAATGCAGTATTTATGTATCTATTGAGTCAAATATATGTTTACAAACAAATAAAATGATGTATGTTTTATGTGATGCATTATGAGTCCAAGTGGATGGGTTTTTCACCTAGTTATGTTGGGTAGGAGCAGCAACTTAAAGCTGTTCTGCAGAAGCTCTAGTTTAATGAGAAACCCAGTCAGACTTGGCAGATGGCTTTTCCCACAGAGTCTTCTTCTGCTGAGGGTTTTTTCCTGTTAAAATGGAGCGTTCCTTACCTTCTAATAGATATGAAATTAATAAATCAATATATATTTAACAGGTTTTCTTCATCTCTGCAAAAAAAACATCACAGTAAAACAGATGTTTGCAGGTGGGAGCTGCATGGTGCCAGTTGTCTTACAACATATGATGGCAGACTTCACATAACTGAGGGAAGGATATAAGAGAAAGTCAATTTGATGAGGAAGTGAAGATATAGTGTAGATTTCACTTTTTCATCTGGAGAGAATATTGTTTCTCCAGACTGTATTTCCAAATCTCTGGATTAGTTTCAGAAGCCCCTTTTTCACTAAAAGCCCCAGGATTTGCATTACCTAATCGCAGGTAATTCATCAGTGTGCTTTCCCATTCCTCTGGCAGCTCCGTAACAATCAGCCTGAGAGAAACTACAAAACACCTATGATCCAGGGCGGCTGTAATAAAACCAAACAAATCCCTCTCGCTTTACCTCTAGTGCTGCCCATGTAGAACTAAATCCCTAAGCTTATAAAGTTTATTTGGCATTTTTTTTTTTTTATCAACCTGCATCTCACCTGAGTCGCTTTTTAGCTCTATGATTAATTATTAACCGGGTAAATCTCATATAACTACATATAGCACAAACAGGAAATGTTTTATTCAAAACGTTGTTTTTATTAAGTCCATGTTAACATAAGCATATATTTATATCCATTAGATGATCTAGAGCAGGCGCCGGGAACCCACGGCTCCAGAGCTTAATGCTACCCTTGCGGCTGTATGTAAATGGAAAAAGATGGATTTTTTTTGTTTGTGTTATTGTCCGTGCAGGAGTTGGAATAAACAATCCTTTGTTACCAAAGCTGTAAAAAATTGTATAATCAATACATTTAGGCAATAAATGTAATGGTCTAAGAAGTTGTGAGTTCTACATTCCTGTTGAAAAAGCATCTTAAAACGTATTTCGTGACAAGCTTAAGGTGCAGCATAATCTACAACCTGTACTCACTCACTTCCATGTTGGTAAAAATCAGAATCCCATTTGATCACCAAATTTGTGTGAAACAACAATTGATTTGATGGTGGTTTTCCATTGCAATTTATTGTCAAAAATAATGACTATATGAAGAACAAAAAAAAGAAAAATCATCATTTTAAGAAAAGTATTTAATTGATATTCATACAGGAGAAAACTTTACTTTTCGATTACAAAAGAGGTTTTTGTAGCAGATATCCAAGAACAAATTTGCAGTAATTTCTTGCCTTGAGCTATTAGCATCTGTTCCTAACTCATTTATAACTTATTTCTGTTTATGTAAAATGTTGGTATAAATTATATATAAACAAAAATATGAGCAATACATTCAGTATTTATTTGGCTCGCTGTAAAGCAGTTTTTTTAACATAATTGTCTCATTTGAAGGTGCTCCGAAGGAAGCATTACAATCAGATGATTTATGAGCAACCCCTTCCAGACGATTCTCATCAATTTTCTTCAGAATGATTTTGGCGTTACAGCAGCCTCACCTCAGTTGATGCATTTTCCTTACATGCATTTACTGATGACCAATTGCTTCCTCATAATGGAAGCAATCAGTCATCACCTAGCATTCAGAAGTATGATCAGTTATACCTTGTTTGTTGACTTATATGCTGTATACTCAAATCTATAACGACATATTTAAAAAAACAATCTTGTCTCCATGCTTTTTCTGCCTGACAGCAATAAGACAGATTTTCTTTTCCAAACCACACAGACTACATGCTTTTCTGCTAGAACCTAACTTTGCTTTTGTTTAGCGGAAGACCTCTTCCATTCTCTTAGTCGTAAGTCTGTCCATACAGTCATAAGACCCGCCTCTCTTAACCTAAAGACTACCTCAAGACAAATATTTATTTTTTGTGAATGGTTTCATTGGATACATAATACATCTCTGACCTCTTGTTTCAGCAGAGCAACGCCCTTCAACATTGCTTTTCTGCAAAAAAAAGAAGAAAACATTTTTTTCCTAAAACAGGATTTACAAGTGGCATTTTAGTTTATATCCACTTCATTACATCATTAATGAATTAACTGTTATATGAGATAGTGATGGAAACAGCAGGTATTTTTTTTGCATTATCTACTGTAATCTTTTTACTCAATTGCTTAACAAGATTTCATAAATATATTTATTAACTATATTGTTAAATTCATAGCATTCATCCAGATGAAAATAAGTAACACAGCACTACTTCCAGTACTAATAGAAGTACTAGTTGGTGAAAGTCTCTTCATCTGCAGTTCTTTGCAACTAAAGATTACTGAGCTAAAAGTAATGATGTGACTCTCAGAATGTGAATGTTTTCCTCCTGACTGCTGCACTTAGCCTAGAGTGACCAGATCTCAAAAATAAAAGTGAGTCAAGGATACTTATGAGGGACAACATGGGACTGCTTCGGAAACTATAACACCTTTATTTAACTTTACAAAAAAGCAGTCTGAGAATCACCTTTCACTGGCCTCGCCCAGTTTTAAACCATTCAGTAATCATTGTTAAGCATTTTCTTTTCTTTAAATGCAGTTTAATTCTATTTTGAAGGTTAAATAATATAATCCTATCTGTTCTGTTTCATTTTAAGAGTATTGTGTGATAGTCGGTCATGATGCGGAGCATAGTCTCATATTTTGATTGACAGCCAACGTTCCTAATGATTTCAGCTCTGCAGTTACAAAAGCAGCTGCTGAATACTTGTTTTAGACTTTTCAGGATTTTACCAAGTGAAATTTGGGACAATTGTTCCAATTTGTGGGACACAAGGAAAAATGAGGACATTTGGTCACCCTAACTTGGGCTGACCTTGAATGAACTAAGAAAGGAATGAATTTGGTAATGTAGTGATTACTTCTTTTGGTTTCCTGTAGTTGAGATATGATATATTATTGAAAAGTCCTTGTGTCCCATGGGATTTGATTGATGATTAAGATTTCCCAGACTCTTTGGAAAGAGAAACCAACAATAGACATGAGAGATTTTGCTGTTTTGATACCATGTTGGCGTTTATCTTATGGCTTTAAACCAAAGGAGACAAAAACATTCTTCACTGTAAAGGTATTTAAATATCTTGCATAAAAAAAAAATTCTGACCTTTTAAAGAGCCTGACATTAGCATAAATATAAAAAAAACTATTTCTAATGAAAAGAAAGAAAATAAATAGTGAAGTATTTTCTATATTAATATTTATAAAGAAACTGTAAACTATAAGAAACTATAAGAAACTACAGGGACACTTGGCTAAAGGGGAAGCTGGAAAATAAAACATACATAAATGATTGTGTGTATGCGGTGAACTCTGCCCTTTAAAGAATAACCCATCCTGACCTCTTTAGGCTTGTTTATTGATGTAGACATCATACCAAATCAAAGCCCATCTGGGGTCAGTTAATACACATAAAGGATGGTTAAAAATAGATGTCTGTGTTACTGAAGAAAACAGTGCATGTAAGACACACAAATGGACCACAGTGGTTATCTCTTTGTATTTCAAAGGTTTAGTTTAGGGATTTTACACCAGAAGAAAATCCCCTGTTTTAAATAATAACCAAAGTAATATAAATAAATATCTGCTGACTTGTACAAATAAAGTTTTTGACTTGCAATAACACAGAAAAAAAGTATTAAGAGAAATTCAAACACTAACAGACAATACAAACAGATACATACCGTACATTGGAGCAGGTCCGGTTCTTGGTATATATAAAGTAGATAGTTGTGTGGGATGCAAACTGCTGCTGATAGGGGTGCTGAATAAAATAAAAAAGAATAAATACAATTTAAAAAAATGATGGTATCAATTTTCAACTCTGACTGGTACCATTTTCTTATGCTCTGTATTGAAAATAAAAATATACACCATATAAAAAACCCCACCTCTGCCTGGGTCCCAGTGTTTCTCATTGTGAAGAACCTTCCACTGCTGATAATTGCATGAGATGAGGGGGGAAATTAATCTGCCTACCCATAATTCACAATAGGCTGAACCCACTCAAGTAGGTTAATTCATATCAAGATTAATTAGTTTACATCAGGATTCATCCCACAGAGCAAAAATTGGTTGAAAAGACAACATGATTGACGTCCAGACAACGTGTACATTTGGTTGAAAAGTGAAAGTGGAAAGCTGAAATGTTCAATGTCTATTATTGAACTAAAGTTGGACAAAATTAGACCAACCAAACACAGCCCAACTTTAAACAATTATTTCTGGACTAAATCAAGACTTTGGCGGACCGAAAAGATTCAGCCTAAAAACCAACATCTGAATGATGCCTGATGTTTGGGTGGATAGCAGGGTACTTTAGAACATTCCAAGGTTATCAGCCATTATTGGCGGCTTTTATCTGTGCGTTTTGTTGTTATCCTGTTGCAAGACCCATGACTTAAGCTATCTAGAACTGGGCGGGACGTTTCTCTCTAAAATAACTTGATAGTCTTGAGTGTTAGATGAAGTAAAGCAGCTCTAGAGCATAATAGAACCCCCTCCGTGTTTCACAGTATGGACAGTGTTTTCTGATATGCTTCATTCATTTTTCCTTCTGTAAACAAAGTTCAATCTTAGTCTCTTATATCTATAGGACAGAAACTTTGTGGCTTGTCAACATGTACTTTGGCAATTCCAGTCTGGCTTTTTTATGGGGGAGTTGCGGCCTAGTGGTTAGGGCATTGGGCTTTGAATCCTGAGGTTGTGAGTTTGATCCCCCACTCCCACAGACTGCCACTCTGGGTCCCTGAGCAAGACCCTTAACCCCACACTGCTCCCCGGGCGCCTCACAATGGCAGCCCACTGCTCCCCAAGGGGATGGGTTAAATGCAGAGAGTTCATTTCATTGCTCTGTACTTGTGACAGTGTAATGACAATTAAATTATGATTTGTTTTCAACAATGCAGCCCTCCTTGAGTGTCTCCCATTAAGTCTGCTTTTGCTGAAACAACGCTGGTGAATATTATCACATTAAAGAAGGGGTCTGAAAGCCATTTAAAGATTAAAGCAAACATGGTTTGTTATTGGAACATTTGCATCTGTATTTTTTCTTTAGCTTGATAAAGATCTTGGACATTTTTTAGACAGCACACTGCTAAAGCCCCAGCTACAGAGCTGCTCACACTTTTAAAGAGACATTGCTAAAAGCTACTCGCCCTTTCATACCATGCAGAAGCATTAAGACCTAGTGTTTTTTTTCTTTCCTACACAAAAGCAGACTGAATATAAGCAAATTCTTTGGTGAATTTACAGTAAAGGTTCGGGTTCAGCCGCTGTATCAAAGGTCTGTTTACGTGAAGGAAGTGTTGACAGTGACAGTAGAGCTACACAAACCGATCTGTGTTCATAAACCTAAGAGCATTTTAACTGGGGGGGATGATTCATTTGATTCATTTCTCCTCATGCACACTCTGTCTAAAAGCTGCTGTTTGCATCCCTCATACAAGCTTACTTTCCAAAAAAAGATTTACAATTTTTCCTCTGTCAGACTCACCACCGGTAAGTTAAAATGGGGACGATCACGTAGGATGAACATCCTCCACTATACCATTAAGTAAACTCGTACCAACCAGCAGCTTCAAGGCAGAATTTTGGCAGGTTCTTGTTCCTTGAACAAAATACTGAGTGTGCATTGCCACCTTGTTCAGAAATAATCAAAGAATCATTCCTGTAAGGACTGGAAAATGTACCCTTGGGATGTTGTTCAGCAGTTGTCCCACTTTGTCACACCACAATTACATCTTCATGATCTTACATTAACACATTTGCTTTGAAAGAGGTTGGCTCAGTGGATTGAAGCTGTTATCAGTTAAATATTACCGACAATACTACTGAGCGAATAAAGACAGCAAATCTAAAAAAATCTTTTTAGAGGACAGACACAAAAAAACAGAAGCAAAAACGGAAGCTGATGACTTGTTGCCATCTTACTTTCATTTTAAACAGAACTAAAATATTTTTCCATTTCACCCATTGCATTTTTTATTTAAACTGATCATTGCTTTTCTACCAATTTGTCACTATAGGACATATTTGTTCTCTATCCAAAGTAGGCTTCCATAGACATTTTATTCCTCATCATAATGTGTCACAGCCCTCCCGTTTTCAACATCATTGCAGTAACCTTTCATTAATATTAAATTCAATACAATATTATACAAAGCTCTATCCTAAGGGAAGAAGTTCTGTCTTGGTTTTTGTTCTGTTTAATTTTTCTTTTTTGAGTTTTCATTGGCTTCATTTCGATTTTGTGTTGTTTTTTCTGGTTGTATTTGAGTTTTTATGCATTTCTTGTTTACCTTCTGTTGCCCTCTTGTGTCAGTCTCCTCCCCCTAGCTGTCTTCTAGATTCTTCCATCCACACCTGCTCTTTGTCTGCTGATTAGCCCAGGTTTGTTTCAGTCTCACCCTTCTTGTGCAGTTTCTCATTGCTGGTTTCTCGTCGTTCCTTTCCTCCTCGTATGTGTTTCCTTTAGCTGTCTTTTCCAAACTTAACCTTTTATATACTAATTCATTTGCCCTCTCTTTTCACTTATGTCACTTCTCAGGCAGTAACCTTCCTCTCTATTTCTGCTGCTAAATATTTCTTGGAAAAGCTATCCCTCACATGAGCCCGTAAATTAACTCATGACCTTACTTGCTTTCTCGACTGCGTTGTGAAATCTCAGAAAAATCAGACCCCATCCTGAGGTACATATTTACATAACAAAAAAGAGCCATTTGTTTCTGTCATGTTTATTTCTCGGAAAAGGGGAAGCTCAGTGAAAGCTCTAGGCTGGATAAGAATGGTCTGGTTCTCTGAGAACCTCTGGGGAGAAGAAAATATTGATATTGATGTTGATGTTGATACCGTCTGCTTTATCTTTAAAACCTTTATTTTTTGCACGACATGGAGATAAAGGATTATTAAACACATTGTTTAACTGTAATCACTAGTTGGGGTTAGATCAGCAGATGAGACTGCCATATAATTAGTTGCTAAATCACAGAGAAAGTTAAAGCAATAGAAAGGGTAAATTATTCCAGACGTATGAAACTGTATCGGCATAAATCACATTTCTTTGCATGTCATGATCAGTGCAGAACAGAACCCCAGTGGGAATACCAGTCTTTATTTGATTATGCAAATAATTGCAAATAAGCTCTCTAAATGTGGTGCTCTTCCCTGTGCCATGAAAAATCCCCTCTATGTGGTGGTAGAGGAAGAACTTCCTGGAATGTAAGCTGACAGCACTCATAAATGAAGAGCATGAAATCTATAAAATCTACTAATATTTATATTCCATTTGTGGAATCCGATGTACTTTTTTATGCATGTGGATCGCAACCTATAATTGTGATTGGATTTAAAAAGTGCATTTGTCAAGATATTTAGATATTTATATAACCACCATAAATGCACATGGTGGTTGCACCATGCTCTAGTTGAACAAAGCTGGTCTAACCAGCAAAACAACAGGAAGTCAAAAAGTGCATGAGGACACTGGCTTGAATTGGGACACATGAAAAATGGAATAGATCAGGAGGTGAGAAGGGAGACTCAGGCAGACAGGGGTGGGACTAATAACAGATTGGACTTGGAAATGGACCCAAAAATCTTGGGGACAATTTTAGGGAGAACCCTTCCAGAGGAAAGTTTTTAGACGAAAAAGCCAAACCTGTTGCCCAGGAGAATAAACTGGTGCAGGGATATGTCCGCGGTCTGCAATCTTCTTGTTTTGGACAGATACGCTGTTCAAGGCTGCTGTGGTCCGGTCCCATATGCAGCGACATGCCTCTATGTGGACTCTAACAGAGGGGATAACGGCATCTGGAAAAGAAGATGGGATGAGAGATGGATGATACCCCAGAGATGTTTCAAAAGGAGACAACCCAGAGGCAGCAGAGACATGACAATTATGGGCGTATTCAACCCATGCCAAATGTGTTCTCCAGGATGAGGGATTGTTAGCACAAACACAACAAAGTGCGTTTTCCAGTTCTTAACTGAGTTTTTCACATTGCCCATTGGTTTGGACATGGAACCCTAAGGTAAGACGAGGTTTGGTACCCAGGATAGAGCGAAAGTCTTTCCAGACCTGTGAAAAGAGTTGAGGACCACGGTCCAAAAGTATTTCACAGGGGATTCCGTGTAGTTTGAAAACATGTGGAAATATGAGGCGAGCAGTTTTAGCAGCAGATGGGAGTTTGTTAAGAGGGATTAACTGGAAAAAATCTGTCTATGACAGTCAGGATAGTGGGGTTATTCTTGGAGATGGGGAGATCTGTGATAAAGTCTAGGGCAATATGTGAGCAGGGCCTACTAGGAACTGAGAAAGGTTGCAAGAGACCAGGGCATTGAAGGTTCTTTCCTTCCACATGTGGGACAGGCTGAGACCAACTCTAACACATCTATGTTAGACAGCCACCAGAAATAGTGGTGGAGCATCACAAATATACGGCTAACCCCTGGGTGGCAAGAGCAGCAGGGCAAATGTGCCCGTTGGATGGCCTGAGAGCTGGTTTTAGCCGGATACGATGCCATCCCTATAACTATAAATGTCCAAAATTTAATAACCAGGCACATTGAGCCTAGTTTCCTCCTGTTAACAGGTAGTTTTCCTCTCCATTGTTGCTACAACTACAAAGCTCCAATTAGAATATTGGTGTTTTTATAATGCCTATTCAGCTGCATAGTATGGGAATATGGGAATATCATAATACTGGACGTCAAATAAATACTTCGACCCACAAAGTGACCAGGCCCGATTTAGGTTTAGGTGCCGTCTCCGTCTGAAATGGCGCCATTCTCTTTGGATGTCCAGCATGGTCAACAGCAGCATGATTAAGGGTAGTTTGAATATTTTCAAAGCCTAAAGCACCTGAGTAGTACACTTCCTTCTTGGAGTTATCCCTGTTAATTAATAAACAGTCATGACTCAGAACGTTGGACCCAGAATTCAGGCAGACAGACTGAAGTGATTTATAAAAGGTGTCTGTTAACTGCTCAGGGATCTGTGGCTTGTCAGCTTGGACTAGATGACTGGAATCTCTGTAGAGGTAGAATCACAGGTTAGTGACCACATAACTCTGAAAGGGAATGATAGTGAGCATGTGAGTCAGTAAACGGTTTTTGAGTTCAGTCTCATCCCAGAGGAAGGACTGGAATCCAGACGAATGATTTTCCACAGCATGCGACAGAATCCGCCTAGGGAGTTCCAGGATTATAAGCCCAAGGTGCTGCAGAGCAAACTGACGAGCAGAAGCCAGCAGACAAGGAAGAGCAGGAGTATATGGAAGGGGAATCCAAAGCCGGTGTCGATGCGGAACAGAAATCCAGGCCAGAAGATCAGAGATCAGAAGAGGTGACGAAGGGAGATCCAAGCCGAGGTAGGGAGACAGATCCAAGGTTGTTAACAGGCAATTTCCAACGGAAGTCTGAAGACAGGTCAGGCAAACAGATCAGAACAGGGGAAGGCCAACTCAGAAGTCCAGGAGCAGACACTTATCAGGATCATGCAATCAGAATAACACTCTAGGCACACTAGAGAACTCTCAAATAATCGAATAATCTGGCACTGATGGCTGGTACCAAGCAGTTTAAAAAGTCAATAATCCAGTCATCAGAGCCAAGATCATCACATATACACTCTAGCCTTAAAGAATGGTATTTTCTGCCCCTCTTTGCAAATGATCTACTTTTCTTTCATGTGTTCACTTTTATATTAATGTATCATTATTTATCATGTGTCTTTGGTGTGTTAGATATATTTTACATTATGAGCAGTTTCCCGGTAAACCTTGAATATCTAGGTTTTTATTAAAGTTTTATCTAGGACTGGAGGTAACAAATACATTCTGAAGGACTGACTTTGGATGAAACGAAACATATGGGTGATGGTAAGGAGCCCTCCTGCCCTGAATAGCCTCTTTCACACACAAAAAAAGAAAAAAAGTCAGTGACAAACCCTTAAAGAAGAGCTCTGAGCTCCCTCTGATCATTCATAAATCATAAGTGGAGGCAGCAGTTTGGGATCACAGAAAGTGCACAACGCTTTATTAACATCCGTAGCATTGAATGGAAAAAAAGATTTATCATAAATTGGTTATCTCAAAACAATAAAACCGAAGAAGTCAGTGAAATAATCCTGTCAGTGACAAAGCACATGCCTCAAATTGAAATGGCAGACCCCATATTTTCACTGTTTTTAAGGGAAACGATTTTTGAGTCTTGCTTAAAATAGAATTATAAGGGAATTCAGGTGTGAAAAGGAAAACTCGAGAGCCTACTGACCGAGTACTCATATCTGTGTCAAAACCTCGTCTTTAAAATCCTATAGTTAGTGGGTTGTTCACCCATGTTCTATGTCAAAGTCATTACTTTGATCCAGGAAGGCAACCTGCCACCATACAAGTCCGCTAATAAAGGCGGCGAAAACTTTACTTGGTGAGTCAGTTACATAATAGGTTACAGACTTAATACATAACATTCGGTTTTAGGTGGGAATGTATAGGAAAACAGCAATCTGGTGTTTTTGTTTATATCATGCTCTTTTTTTTACACTTTTGAGTAATATCTGTCTTAAGATAAATTATAAAGCAAACCTCCTGTTAGAGTAAAAATCTTCCAAAATTGAAATTTTCCAGGGTTTATAAATATTTTTGAATCAGCTGTAGATATCATGCTTTACAAAGCATGTGAGTAATATTTTGGTTGTAAAAACTTTATGAGGCACCAGCTGAAAAAATTCTTCCTAAACTACGTACAGAACTAGGTATAAGTTAGTTTGTGTCAAAGAGACCTTAACTTCTGTAATTGTTGTGGTTCCAGTTTGTGGGGGTAGTTTTGTGGTCTTTTTCAGTTTCACCAGTCATCCACCAGATGGTGCGTTTGGTTCACTTCTGTCCTGGAGGGCTTCCTTTATCATCTCAATTACCCACACCTGCAGCTAATTGGTCATCATCTCTGAGGAGTATTTGACCAGCTGACTGTCACCACCTTGTCGCCAGAGTGTTTGCCAGTTTTGGGTAGTCTAGCCCCCCTGAGTCTATGCTGAGTGAATCTTTGAGTTTGTCTAGTAACTACATGCTCTTACCTTGTTTTTTTTTGTGAATCTTTGGCAGGAAATCTACAGATCCTCTGAGCTTAATCTGGTCCTTCAAGCCCTGGAAGGATTCCTCTCGTTACGCTGAGATTCTCACTGCTCACCTTGTCTGAACGCCTGCCTCTGCCAGAAACCCAGTTGACAGTCTGCTCCACTGCTCCTCTGTTCCTCCATAAGTCTGCCTATCCGCCCTTCAACGACACCTCCACCACCTACCAGCCTAGGCCTCCACAAACAGGAACCCCAGACCGTTCTCCAACTCAAACTGTGAGTCCTAGCAACATCTGAGTTTCAGTCATCAACCTTTTTTCCCACTGACCTTGAACTCACCAAGTCACTCTCTCCTTTGTGCAGTTGCTCCGGGTTCCCTGGTCGCTGGAACCCCCCAAGCTGAGATACCTGTGTTCTGTCACTGTGTTTTTGTATCTGAAAAATAAACTGTTTAACTCTGAACATCTCCCTATGAGAGTTGCTGCATGTGGGCAAAAAATATAAGACCCACCATGACAGTAATATGATCATGGGTCAGTGGTTTCTTCCGTGACTCTTATTTTTGGCTATGTCGTAAAAAAGGAAAGCTCTGTGTTACACCATGAAACATTCTCTCCCCGATTCTTTCCTCAGAAGAGATCATTCGGGACAAACTTTTTAAATAACACTTTATAATGTATATGTATTAAACGTACAGTGAAGGACCCGCCCTTTCCACTTTAAAATAAAATGCATATCCACAACCCTGTATCTCGATAGGGAACGCCTATTAAATGCATGCACAAAGCCATTTCTCCTTATGCACTCTCTGTTTAAAAGTTTCTATTTGCATCGCTCATACAAGCTTACTTTACAAAAGAAGATTTGCAATTTTTCCACTATGTCAGATTCACTACCGGTATGTAAGTGAAAAAGGGGAATGAGCACGTAAGGTGGCCTTACATAAACATAGGACCAGAATGATGACAATTAGGAGGACCACTTATTTTAATGATCCACCTGGAAAAAACACATCCTCCACTATACCTTTGATATAACCATAAGACGTTGTAATCGTACTCAGACCAAAGAATTTGCTCAGGGTTACAGTTTGCAGCACTTACAAACCGGGCACACATCTTGATGAAGTTGGCTCCTAATCACAGTTAGAGAAGCATTTTATAGAACTCCAGTATGCCACATCTTCACATCGTTACATCATACATGTCACCACTCTCATTCCATTTCCAAATCTTTGCCACATACATAATGAAGATGAATTTTTAGCCTGATAGAGGTACTGTCCTAATTAGATAAACTACAGATACATAGCTAAACATTAGTTCTGACACGCAACTGGCAGGTATTATTAGGGTTTAACAGCCTCACACATCATCAATATAAATAATCATAACAGTTAACGTGTAGCTGAAAACTCTAGCTGCAAAAAAAGATGGTCCTTTAAGATAAAACCATATAAAGCTGGAGGATCTGTAATAGGTTTTGTGATACTTATGTCATAACAGTTGGGAGTGCTGTAGAGGAAGGGTATAAACGTGCAAGATGAACAAAGCATTCTACACAAATGCCATAAAGTAGCAAAGGTGGTGGCTTGAAATCCAAAATAAACTGTATCTTACTTGAAGGACAGGGAATTTCATGTTTCAGTCAGAACCTTAAATGAAAGATCGGGAAAAATCACATATGGAGTCTCTCAAGGCTCTATTTTCTGGTCCCTCCTATTCCATATCTACATGCTCTCCGTAGCTCAGATTATTGGAAGCAACAAGATCAGTTACCATAACTATGCAGAGAATATTACAATGTCACCAAGTGACTATGAATCCATCAGCGTGCCGGATAGATCTTTAGAACAGATAAGTATGTGGATGCACCATAATTTTCTTCAACTTCACAAAATAACATGTAGCCTCAAAGGACAGAGGCAGATTAAACCCTGGACTGGGCAATACTGAGAGGCAAGAAGACAAACAACCAATAGGAGACCAACTAACCTTACAGTTATGTGCTTGGAACGTAGGAGGAAGCCGGAGTACTCTGAGATCACACGCCATGCATGTGGAGAACATGCAAACTCCATTCAGAGAGATCCCAAGTCACGAATTTGAACCTGGGATTTTCTTGCTTTGAGGCAGCACTTCTACCATCTTCCCCACCGTGGAGTCTAGTCTGTTTTTACTAATTAAAATAAACATAGGAAGAAGAGATAATGTCATTTAAATGGAAACATAACTTTAAAAAGCAATCAAAACAGCTGCATGTGATCACCCGAAGTGAAAATGGTCTCACTAATTCAATTTTCTCCCTGCAGATAAACTCCCTGCTCTTGTCTCATGTTGGGGAACAAACAAAACAAATGGTTGTGATTAACCGCATAGTGCTTCCTACTCACTCTATAGACATCTGCTTTGGAAACACTTTGTGTTTTAAAAAGGTTTTTACAACAAAATATCTGCTATTATATTTATACCCAATAGTCTGAGAAGTCCCCTGATTAGACATTAGAGACGCTGAAGCTTCAAGGGGGCAGAGAAAACAATGTTTCCAAAGACGTGTAGATTGTAGGCCATAGTATTTGTCATAACTGAAATGGTTCTCATAAAAGGCATCAATCTCAGCAGTGTAAATTTGTGCTTTGTTTATTTCAAGAAGATTAATGAATGCCTGGCGGGAACAGTATAGCTTTTGAGTTATGAATGCAAATTCTAACATTTATGCAGAGACTCATATTGCCATATTCCATCTTAACAGAGTCAATCTGGCAAGCTGCGTTTGTTGATAAAATACATCTCTTGGTGCTTTTGATAGCTTAATACCAAAAGTTTCTATGCCATCAAAATAGCATATGGGAAGAGATCAGCAGAATTTACTGTAGACACCAGTAAGGTGTTGTGCTGGTGGAACATTTTAATGCTCCTGTGAATGCGACCTTGTTTGAATATCCCCATCTCATCACCCAGATCAGCCCCCCATGGCAGGAGCGTCTGTGTGGGCCCTCATTTTTCACAATGCAATTATACATCCAGTTTGCTGACATTAGATGGATTGGGTTTCTGTTTTTTATAAGCAGCTGAACAGTATTAGTCTGCCTGTGTGTCTTTGTGTGTGTGTGGGTGGATGCAGAGGACCAAATTCTATCAGAGTCCAACTGCTTCACAGACAATTTATCCAATGATCTTTTCTTGTTCTTACAAGCAAGTGCACCACAAATATCCTTAACCACAACACATATGCTACTCATTGCATCACGAATAGAGTATGATCTTATTCAAATAATGTACTGTTTTTTTTGTTTTTGTTTTATAAAATATAAATTTTTTGTTAAGTATTTATTTAATTTTAGAAAGTTTTTATCTTTATTTACCACCTGTAAGGTTGCTATTATTTTCTTTTTTGATTTCTTATCAGTTTAACTGGATAGAGGTAAGTTGATCTACTTTGTAGAGGCATATTCCCATTTGTGCTTTCAATCCTTTACCTGTTTAACTGGTTTCACAAATACTTCGCTGACAAAAAATGGCATGAATTCTACATAATGTCAGCTTGTTGAGGCTAAAGACTTGGATGGACTGTGTCATCAATTCAGAGAGAAGATCAATGCAATGACTGACTATATAACCCCAGTGTTGTTGTATGTTCATTTATTGTATATATTATAATCAAATGCATATGTATAATGTATAATCAAACATACGTGCTTATATTGTGCTTCTTTCAAGTCAAGAGACTTGAACAAACCTCTTTACACTACATTCAGTCATTCAATCAATCATCTCCGCACTGATGATTGAAGCTACATTGCGGACACAGCTGTCCAGGGGCTCACTGAGAGAAGCAAGGTCCTCATGCACAGGCACCTCCAGACCCTCTGACCATCGGTAGATTATGCAAGTATAGGTACCAGATTTGCCCGTGACATATGATCGGCTGAATGTTGCCAAAATGATGTAAAAAAATTGGACGTTCACAAGAACGTGAGTACAGACTAGAGTCCTCGCAAAGTATGTTCTTGAGAAGAACACAGGAAAGTATGGGTTTGGGGAGAGTGGGAGAACGCAGCATAAATATGGGTCAATTGGAACAGAAGTGTACTTGTGATGTCATCACACGCTCAGCTCGTCTGGAACTGCATTTCCCCTCCTGTTATTATCTCTATATAATTATAATTTCTTACTTTTTTTTTTAGTGAGGAAATAATAATTAATAGTGAGATAAACACAAATAAAATTAACATTTTGCCAAATAAAACAAAAACTCGCCATTAGAGCCAGCAGTACATGGCTATCCCGAGAGAGGGATGCTGCGGTTAGACTCGGAGGTCCGCTGGTTGCCGCGGTCCTCTCAACATCTGACATTTTTTTTAAATTACGCCTTAAATCTGTAAATGGGCCAGATAGTGATGCTTAAAAGTGTATTGTTCTCCCCTCAAATGATCATAAATACTTTTATAGAGCATCAGCAACAGAAAAGAGAACTTTTACTCAATATTCTGAGCTATGTGAGAACTCCCCTGGAAACTGCCGCAGTGCATGTTGGGACAGCTGTCAATCTCAAGAATGGACAAGTCTGCTCTGATGCATGCTGGGTAAAGAGGGAAGGGCGGGAACAATATCCGGGGACTTTGTCCGTTCTCCGTCTTGTGTTCTTTTGATTTGGAACAGTACTAGGGCTGAGGCTGTTGATGTTTCATGAGCACAAGAGAACGCTTAAGTACACATTTTGAAAAACATCATTGTGTTCGCCCGGACAACAATAATAACATATTGCTGCGTCCGTGTTCCTGGTCGGCAATATCTGTAGTGCTAGCATTTCTAATGACCGAGAAAGTTTTACCTGATTGATAACAAAAACTGAAAAAATATGATTCTGTTCTCCTATTCTGCAGAATCTGTTTGTTCAATCTCTAACCTTCAGCTCTCTCTGCTTTTCCTCAGAGTAGCTTTGCCTCGTCTGTTCCTGTTTGGCTGTGACGTCATCCAGGAAAGAAACATCAGCTGTGCTGCTTCCATCAACACCCTTGTTTGTAGATGTTGGAGATCGGCCTGTCTTCAGGTGTGGTCCTGTTTCTCTGGCCGTGGCTGGGTGGATGTGCTCTCTTCATCCTCTGGCATTGGAGCTGCCTTGGAGCTCGTCTGCCTGGCTGTGTGTTTCCTGGACGGGGCCGCCTTTTACAGCTGCTTGTATCTCTGCTTCTGTCTCCTTGAACCCCAGTCGGCCTTGGCAGATGGCCGCTCACACTGAGCCTGGTTCTGCTGGAGGTTTCTTCCTGTTAAAAGGGATTTTTTCCTCTCCACTGTCGCTACAAGCATGCTTAGTGTGAGGGATTGCATCCGAGTCAATGAGTCAATGCAATCAACTGGTTTTCCTTAGATAGAAAACTTTGTATCAATTTGACTGTATGATCTGGTTGAACTGTAAAGTGCCTTGAGATGACATGTGTTGTGATTTTGGTGCTATATAAATAAACTGAATTGAATTGAATTGAATTGATTATCAATACATATTTTTAAAAGATTAAGTTGATTATCTGTTGCTGTTTACCCCACTGCCTGTGAATATTTCTTTATTATGCAAAATGTAGCAAAAAAACAAGGCAAAAAACAAAATACTTACTGTGGACATTTCTGTGGTCTTTTTAGAAATTTGGTAGGGTTTCTTTCTTCTAGAAAGATATTAACATCTGATGGAAAAGTATAATTCAATACACGTTATTTGAATCAGTGCACTCTTTTGCTGTAAAGTACATCATAGTCATTCTATTCAGTGATTTTATTTTATTTTTTCCAGGGAAACGCTTTATTTTCCTATGTTTTGGCACAACCGATATTGGAAAAATAGTTTGAATAGCTAATGACATTCCCAAAACACTTCAATAGGTTTTCCCACTCAGCACTAAGCGATTGTTATCATTCTATGTGAGTTATATTTATCTATTGAAATGTTTAAAGTAGTATTTATAAATAATAGGATATTCTAAATTCCTACTGTTGTTTGTTTTTGTAGGGTTCGTTGGTAGATGTCATAAAAATGTATCTTTCGCAAACAAATCCAATGATTGTCAATGATTTTAATGATGATCTCTTTCTTTTTCAATGTTTTTTTCAGTATAAGTGTTTATTAATTGCGATATCTGATCCCGAAAAATGAAATATTAGGTTAAAGGCAACAAGTCGATACATGAAATAAAGCAGGCTCTACGCCTGTGTATTGTTGAGAACCATAATACCTTTTTATATATGTTTTACAGCACCTGTTTGCCCTACTTTTTTAGTGCTGTCGCACTAAAAAAGTACATTAAGCAATTTGTTAGTTTCTTAATGTAATATTCTTTGAGTTATCCGAGTCTTTCTTCTGGTTTTTAATTATTCCTTATCTCAGCATGCCGTCCTGTCAAACTTTTTCCCTTGGCTCTAACAGAAGGAAGGAGGTCAGGATCCACTGACCCAAGCTACAAAGTAGATTATTTCCCAGCAGTATCTCCTCTCATCATCCAGCTCCACAAAGACGCGTACTGATGGGAAAGTACGGTAATGAGTAAAAAAAACAATCATCACCTCCGGCTGTAAGAGCTTTCTGTGTTTGTATGTGCACATGATTGTGGTTATAAAAACAGGTAAAACAATGGCCCTGCATTTATCTTTCCTCATGCACTGACTGGCTTTAGTGCTTTTGGTTTTAATCTGTGAATTCTATGTTGGCATAATACTTTCGTACTCGTTTTATGAAATGTATAAACTTACATTTAGGTAGACATTGAAACTAGGCTTAATGAAAAAAAGAGACCTGAAATAAAAGTAAATAGATAAATGGAGAAAGTCTCCTAAGCAGATTGTCTTAGCGTGTATGGTGAGTTTAGGCTGCTACCTTGTTTTCTTTACAGTTTTTTTTTTTACAAAGAAACAGTGAGGATATTTGTCAGTCTTTATTAAAAAACTCACAATCTATCTGAACCTAGATATAACATTCTGAAATAAACATGTCTTTATTCCTAAATAAAAAACAGGCAGAATGTTTCTTTTCCTATAAGATACCTATAGGGCATACAATAGGAAATATTCTCGTTAAAGTCATAAATCATGGTCTTTCACTTTGAAGCAGACAGCATTCTGCTCGTTATCTCATTAAACTCTGTTATATTATATTAAGGGTCATGAACCAATCAGTGTCAAATCCTATTATACGTCTGCCTCAGGGATTACAGTAATTATTTTCCTGTTCAGTGGATAATATTTACCACAATTGCAGCAGTAAAAAAAAGCATATTTCTCACAAAGAGCTGATTATTTGGGATTAAATACATATTAATAAACTGCACAGGGAGCATTAACATACTAATATTTTTAGAGGTCAATAACACATGTTTATTAATAGCAAGCTTAGATCGCTCTTATTTTTGCAACAAAATGTCATGGTTTTGGTTCTTTTGTGCTTTACTTCGCTCTATGTTTCCTAGTTTTATTGGTTTAATTCCTATTTTGTTGTAGTTTCCAGATTTATGTTAGTTCTCCGGTTTTTCTGTTGTTTTCCTTTGTTGCCCTCTTGTGTGTATTCCTTTGCCCTTGGCTCCCTCGTTGTCTCCTCACACCTGCTCCTTGTCAGCTCGTTAACCCTGCCATTGTCTCAGTCAGCTACAAATACTCTCCCTCTGCTGTAACTCCTTGTTGGTTCATTGCTGTTGCTGGTCCTGTCGTCACTGTTGACTTCTCACCTCGCCTCTCCCTGGTTCCTTGTGCGTGTTTCCCCCCGATGTCTCCAAGGTTCTGGTCTGTGTTACATTTTTAGTTGGATTTTTGGATTTTGCCTCTATTATTTGTGTTTGCATTAAAACTACAAGAAATCCCCTCAGCCTCTCTGCCTCTGCATTTAGGTCCTCTAAACCACAACCAAAACATGACGCAAAATACTTGTTAAAAGGGGATTATCTAGCTAGAGAATTGAGAGTCTATATATAAAAGTTCTATAATGTCATTTGTATTGGTTCAGCTGCTCTCTTTGCTGCTGTTCCTCGGATGCGGAGCAAGCAGAACAAAACAACTGCTACATTCAGCAAACAAAATTTTTGTTTTGCTGCAATTATCTTTAAAAAACATTAAAAAAAGTTTAATTGTCAGGGGTAATTAATAATACATATCTGTTAATTGTCGAGAAAACAGATTTTCGATCTTTGGCGATGAATATAGGTGGTTTTTCAGTGAAATATGAAATCACTAATAAACCAGTGATTTCATATTTAGAAATGGATTCTATATCACTGCTGGGTATGACCCTTCCCTTGACACACATCCATGATAGACTTTCGAAATAAGACTAAAGGGACTCTACAAAATAAAAGCCTCTTCCTTACACACACTCAATCATTGTGCCGTATGGCTCGTAGCTATGACCCAAACTCAACCAATTTCTTCAAATTACACTTCCAAGGCCTGTTGATCACACACCTCAGTGCATATTTATTAATCAGGTTCTAAGATTTACACTGTAATAAAGCATCTGCTATCCTCGTGACATGCAGCCTAAGCCTGCCAACGGTGCTGTCATCACCACAGCGGCTCGTAACATGCAGGTTAGTTTTTTTGATAAATTCAGCTCCTTAAGTGGTATTAGCTCTCTTCCTATACAACCTATTCTCATTATTAGTTTGTATGAAATCATACGAAAAGTTATACACCATAATTTCGTACGTTTTGGATGTTTTTTTCGTCGTATGCGCATCTGACACACCATTCACGAATCTAGAATATAAATTACAATTAGCCCTAACCCTGACCCTAAACCTAACCCTAAGATATAAAAGGCAAGCAACGTAGTTAGAGACATGAATAAGTGATTATTGCACTGTTTTTCCCAGTTTTACGTGCGTCCGGATCTGCTTTTTTTTTCTGTCTGCCAGCGCATGCGCACTGATGTGTTTTTTTGAGGAAAAATGTCCAGAACGTACTAAATAGTGTGCATAACTTTTCGTACGATTTCATACGCACTGATAATGAGAATATGTTATCCTATAAGCTTCTCTCTCTGTCCTTCCTCTGCTTCTTATGTTCAGTCTTGCTCATAGGTTTGTAGATTTTCAATCCTCAATTGATGGCACTGTTTTCTTTATGCTGATCAACTGACATATTTTAAATAATTTTAAATTGTTTCGCCAAGTCAGGATTTCCACACATGATTTAAAAATGTTGATACTTATTCAATACCATCTTCCTCAACATTTTATTTCCCATCCTTAAGCTACTACTTTTTTCTTCAACCAGATAAGATTCAAGTTTTTCTTTGTAATTTCTTTTCTGATTCAGCTAATTTAATACTTTTCAGCCTATGTTGTGAACTTTGGCTTCATTCTGCTCTCTTTCTGGACAGGAATTGCGCATTTCTGTTTGCTGCTAATTCATAACACGCCTGACATGTTTCTGGAAAGTAGGTGGCCCCCCTTCAAAATTTCTTTAGAATTTTTTCTAGAAACTTGGGAGACATTACATTTAGATCCTTCGAGTGCCCACATTGAACACATTTTTAGATATCATGTATGGTTTGGCTGTGAAGCTTTTAAGATGAGTCTGTTTCTGCCATTTTACTGCCAAATGATTCTACCCTACAAAATCTTCAGATGATTCAATTGTTTTCTGCAGTTTGAAGCTTCTGATGACTTCCTATCACGTTTTCATATGTTCCTCAGCTAATTTGTGCTTCTTTTCCTTCTCGCAGTTTCTTTAGCTAATTTTTCTTTTTCATTCAGCAAAAAAAAGCATTCCCACTTTGATGTTTCTCCGATACAGCTTTTTCTAGTTATAATTTAGTTTGTTGCAAGGATTTTACAGTTTGAAGAAATAGGATTGCATAGTTTGAAGAAATAGAAAGTTACACCATATGCCAACCATCACAAGGATGTGCATGACAAGGAAGGGCTATATACTGCATGCATCATTTACATAGTTAGCATTGTATTACTTCTTGAGTTACTTGAGTTATTTATTATCACAGATGGGAGCTTTGGATTGAGAATAAGTGTTGGGGCCGGTATGATTTAAGGAGGGCCGGCTCTCGCACGCTGAAATTAGGACCGGCCCAGCGGGGAAATGCCCGGTATCACAGATTACAAGTCCAAGCCTGCAGATAGCATAAGATGCGTGTTTTAAGAACTTAATTTGTCAATTGACAATATCAACTTGTGATATAATATTGCTCAATTAAAACTGATCAGGTAAAAGCAGTTATTAACAAAAAGAAGAGTCCAACAAGATCAAAGAAAGAAAAGAAAATTATGTGTGTTATAAATCATTACAAAATTTAGTGGAAATCACAATAATTGCAATGTTTCTATTGACATGGAAATTTAAAGCTAATGAAAAAAGTTTGACCAGAAAAGGTGGCTGAATATGTTGTCTATCTGCTCTGCCCTCTGACACAAGCTTTATGAGATCTCTCATTCTTTTGGCACTTCATCAACACAGCTTGTGCTATTCATTCATCATCCAGCAGCAGAGAGGGAGCAATGAATAACTTTGTGATGAATGATAGTAGACATTCCCATACGAGTTTTGAACTCACAGCTGATTTAATCTAAAAAGCATTTCATTTTAATATAGCAAAGGACATGCAACTTAAAAGCACCTCTTTTAGAATATAAAACTTAAACATAGGCTAGAATTTGTCTAACATGCTTTTTACATTAAATCAAAATTATTTGATCCAAGGTGTCCATTAGAGTCCATTTAGATGCAGTCTATTAACAGTTTTATGGCTTCCCTTAGTTTTTTATTTATCTCAGAAATAATTTCAAAAGAATTTCTATATCTTAGCAATAGAGTTTCTGAAGAAAGGTGGAGCAGAAGCCACAACACAAAAAACAGGGCCGTTGAAGGGACAATAGAGAGGGCAAATGAACTGAACAAGTTCTTTAACAGGTTTGCCAAGCCTGTGACCCCTACACCACTGCTGCATTCATCTCCTCTTCCCCCCAGTCCTTACTTCCCCCCAGAAACAGCACCTCCAACCCCAGCCTCCACCTGAACCCAAACCTTAGCTATCACAGCACGCCATCCTACTCTGCTCCTGAAGGCGCCCCACCTCAACACTTTCCCTGCCTCACATCACCACAGACCAGGTCAGAGAACTGCTGAGGAGACTTTGACCCAAGAAAGCAGCAGGCCCGGACAAGGTGTGCACACGGCTACTGAAAACCCACGCTACAGCAGGTCTTCAGCCTTAGTCTGCAGCTAGCTGCCTACCCTATGAAGACATCCTGTCATGATGGGTCAAGGGAAGCAAGCCCATATGCAGAACACACACGGAGGAGACAGGGAAAAAGTTCAAAGGTTTATTTAAAGTTCTGAACACAAGATAATTAAACAAGTTCTGAAACTGGTTTGGGCTGGTTCACTGGAGTCTTGACTGGGACCGGAGACTGTTGGTTAGAAGAGTTCATGAGAAGCTAAGCATCTAGCTTCAGGCTTAGCATGGCAGACCTTGATCTGAGCTTCCAGCTCATTACAGAGAACAACAGGGAATATCCACATAGGATTCTTCAGGCTGATTCCACATAGGAAACTTCAGGTAAACTCCACATAGAAGTCTTCAGGTTAAATCCACATAGGAATCTTCAGGTTGGCTCACCAGGGGAGATTAGCAGGTTAAGCTCTCCCAGAGCTTCAGGCCAGAGACAGGTTTCCAGTGAGGCAGCTCATCCAGAGCTTCAGACTAGCAACAGGTTTCCAAACTAAGATCAACACTGCGGCGTGGAAGCAAGGTCTGGCAGGAGCTTATAAAGGGGAGGTCTCCTGATGAGTAGATTCATAACAGGGGTGCTGGAAGACTCCAGCCCTAGGAGACCCACGGCGCACTCTGCTGGAGACAGAGGGTAATCTCCAGATCCCAACAGTAACTCCAGCCCTAAAAGACAACAACACAGAGCAGAAGAGGATCCTCGGCGCCCTCTGGTGGGCAAGCCTGAGGATCCCAACACATCCTTCATCACACCGGTTCCTGAAAAGGCCCTAACCATTGAGTCGAATGATTTCCAGCCTGCTGAACTCACAACTTACTTCACATCTGATGAAGACAATGGAGCGGATCTTCCTCAATCTCCTCACACCTCAAGTATGTACAGCAAGTATGTATAGCATGCCCTGGACTGCCTGCAGTTTGCATATCAGCCAGGTGTAGGAGTGGAGGACAGCATCCTCTACCTACCTCTACCGAGTCCAATCCCACTTGGATAAGGGAAGTGCCTCAGCAAGGATTCAACACTATCCGTCCCTCCCTGACAAGACAAACTGAATAGCATTAGAGTGGACCCCTGCCTGGTGGCATAGATCTTCAGCTTCCTCACAGACAGGCCACAGTATGTCAGGCTGAAAGACACCATCACTGAAACTGTGGTCAGCAGCACTGGAGCACCCCAGGGCACAGTGTTGGTCCCTGTCTCTTCACCTTATACATCTCTGACTTCTGTTACAACTCTGAGCTGTGTCATATATATGTAGGCAGATGACACAGCCACTGTGGGTTGTATAAGGGACAAAAAGGAGGAGTACAGGAGGTGGCATATAATACAGTGTTGCTTTCCATCATAGTTTGAAGTGCATACTGTTGAAATGTCACAAGTCATCAGATAAAACCACAGGGGACTCATTCATGTGGAGAATCCTCATTTTGAGTGGTGACACCAAGTATGCTGTTTATGACCTGAACAAGGTTAAGTGTTGGAGTGGTCAGGTTTCTTCACCACATGCTGTAGTAGAATAATAATAGTATCAAAGAGTGAGCTAATATCCACTAACAGAATAATTATATTCCAACTGATTTGTAAATAAAGGCTTTAAAAGAGGCAAAGAGCAAAGTTATATGACATTTTCCCTAAGCATAAACTGGTTGCCAGAGACTTTCACATTATTGAAGCCAAACAAGATTAATGAGTGCTATGGAAGTCATAAGAAAAATGGTTTCTCAGCAAAAAAAACACTGTCATGCTGTGACTCTGATGGTCCCCATGGGGTTTTCTTTGACAGTGTGATGATACACTGGTGCTCCCAACCAAACATTAATGTGAAGCAGACTCACTGCAGGTGGCCACTGCCTAAGGGGCTGTTGGAAGTAAAGGCCAGTAATTATGGCCTCTGCCATGCTCAGACTGTAAACAACAACAAAACAAATATACAGCTGTGCATCAGTGTGCATCCTTCAGGCTTTAGGCACAATTTGATGCTTGGATAGAAAATATACATACAATACTTAAAAAGAAATAAATCAAAAACAAAATATGAAATATTTATGATCCAGAGCACATTTACCAAACTCAAAACTGGACTTCATACTCTTATGTTGCATCTGTGCAGCGTTCTGATTGGTAGGTGACTTGGATTGCAAAAGTAATGTAAACCAATAATTAAAAATGTCTTTGAAATAATTCTCGACTGACTTTTTGGATTTTTAAATGCTGTATGATCTGTTTTCTTTTTTTGCCCTGCTTTAGGACGCTCAACCATATCAATTAATCTCTGCTGTCTATTGGAGATTATAAATGCACCAAAACGGAAGCAATTTCTGTTATTTCTTAGTGTTTCTGCTTTACCATCTTTAATATATGATCACCAATAAACAGGCTACAGAGCGCCGGCCACTGCGTTTCCCAACATTTCAAACCAGCACTGCGGGATACAGCACTTCGCCTTGCTGCCAAACCTCTGATGGTAGAAACACAGAGTGCTCCTGCGACAACGACATCCTCATGCCAACTGCAGCCACCACCTGGGGTTCCACCGTCCTACTCTGCACCGCAAAAAGTCTGGTAGCCAGCAAAAATGGTCCTCTTCCTCCGCGAGGCCTTGATAATCACCAGTGGTGAGACGGGGAGAGTTACCCAAAGCCACTCGCACCTGTAGTGGGAGTTGCCGCAGGAAAATGTGTGGGAAAAGGAAACCGCTGTTATCTGAACCAAGGAGCGATAGCATATTTTCCATTAGGTCCACGACTGTACTGTCCCCCAAACTGGATAGCGTTAGAATCTTCTCTGCCCTCTCTACTGAGGACAGACTGTACCTCCGCAGAAGCAGTTGCGTCAGAGCGGCGTTCTTCCCTAGCTGAGGAGGGCTACAGTATGTAGCAACACATAGCTGTGGGTAGACTGCTGCTCCAGGGCAGAAACAACCCAGTAGTACCTCGCATCATCCATGTCCCCACCGCGGATGTGGAAAACTGTTTTGATGTGCTGAAACCACAAAGCTGGATCGCTCTGCTAGAACTCTGGAAGTTTTACAGTGGAGGGGGCAGGAACAAAACCCAGCTATGAGAGCGGCAGAGGCGGCATGGTCGAGTTGGTTGTGGACAACCAACCTGATATTGCGATCATTATTGATGTAGCCATCCATAGTGATTGGAAACATCAGGAAAATATGGACATTAAAATTGAGAACATTTTAAGGGCTAAGGGAATAGTTAGAAAGTGAGACAACTATTGTGCACGTGGTCACTGGAGAAGTGGCTCCAACAGAAACCTTGAAAAACATCAGACATCTTAGTCCAGACATGTGCAGTTCTAGGGACATCTAAGATAGGGTGACCAAACGTCCGTATTTCCCGGGACATATCCGTATTTCACGTCCTGTCCCGGGCGTCCCGGGTTTTTTTTAGAAAGTGAGGAAATGTCCTGATTTCACTGCGCACAACGCTCCGTGTGACGTAATCCCTGAGCCGCGTCAGTGCGGGCAGCCCTGTTCTTAATCAGAGGCTCTGTTCTGAAAACCTGGGCTGCATCCTCCAAGGACGCGGTCTACCTAAGACTGGATCCTTGGAAGTCCTTGAAAATAAGGAGGCTGGAAGAGTTTTGGCTGTAAATTCGAACAGGTCCACCCTTCGAAGGGTTTTACTGCCGTATGCTCTGTTGCTTAGCAACCGTGAAAGTTGACACACAAAGCAGGAAAGGAATGAATACCGAGGTTTTCAAAACTGTTTGTTTATTTATTTATTTTTTTTAAAGTTAAAGCGAACAAAGACTACACTCACAAGAATCCAGAGTGGAATAAAGGTTCCAACCACCGGGAGCAGGAACAAATAAAATCAAATGTAATGATAGAAACTTTAGTCAGTTAAATAACATGCTGCTGTCATTTTGCACATCTCTGATGTTGCTGCTACTTTCAAATATCCATTACTTAAAAATGTCCATAGTTGCATATTGGTTATTAATTCTCCAGTTTTAAATAGTTAAAACACTTTACAGAATTTTATTTTTTATATTTTAACTCTTCCCTATTATGTTATTCTTATACATTTTTCTAAGGTCCTCATTTGTGTGACCATTTTCAATAATCTTTCTGCTGCTGTAAATTTGCCCATTGTGGGACAATAAAGGGATTTTCTATTCTATTCTATAAAAGGGTTAGAAATATATAAGTAAATCTAAACAATGTATCTACAAAATATATCTGCAAAATGTCTAATATTCAACAACAAAAAATACTTAGTTAAGCATATTGTGCAAAACAACAATAAAAAAATTAAACTCCTATCAGATTTATATTTCCCACGCTGCAGATCTATTAGAATCTGTCCTTAAATTCCAGCCAAACTCATTTACACAGTAACAGATAAAAACCTTTAGATAAACCAAACATTACCGCCACATATCTGACTCTATAACCATTAAAACAACTATTTTCATTCATTTCAGACGGAACTATTCACAGAGCTGTATTATGTTAAACTGAACTTCCAATTTTTACCACTGTTATGCGGCAAGTAACATTTTCCTCTGATCACGGAGCAATTCCCGATGATGAGACATTTGTTCTTTCAATCAATACATAAAGTATCAAGGTAACAGGTCCCCTTAAGTTATTTGCCACGTCCTGCATTGCGGCACAGTCTTTTCCTTTCATAGATCTTTGTCTTGGCCTCAGAGGATGTAAGTTTGATAAAGTGAAATAATTGATTCTAACTGGATTCCTCTTGGGTTGAGTGAGGCTGCTGCTCAGAATAAGAAAAACAAAAAGCATCCAAAGGAGAGGATGTTACATGCAGGGGGAAAAAGAAGACATACAGGGAACGGAAGAAGAGATATGGATGCAGAGCATATACTGGGACGAAGAGGGATTTCTGTGTTCCCTCCTACCAGAAAGAGAATCAAGAGCGCAAAAGATGAGTGGGCGTATGAGCTACTATGAGAGCCTGTAGTATGTTATTTGGAAAAAAAGGAGAATACAGGCAATCCAAGACAGAAGCAAGGCACCTGCTTTGCACAGAAGGTATGAGCATTCATGGCAATACTTCCCTGATTTTCCCCATGTTGTCACAAGAACCAGCTGACAATTTGAAATGGCATTGTCCTAAGAAGATTAAATTAAACAGAAAAATTTTGTTAAACCATTTCACTTTCCATACAAGAGGAAACGTCTATTATACCTGTGCAAGAGCTTCAATTTCTGCTTGTGCACGCTCTGTTCTAAAGTTGCTCTTGGAAAGCCTACCTTCGAAAAGAAGATGTACAATTTTTCTACTGTCAGACTCACCACCAGTAAGGGAAAATAGGGACGAGCACGTAGGACGGCCTTACGGAAACATATCACCAGAATGATTGACGATTAGGAGGACCACTTATTTTGATGATCCACCCGGAAGAAGAACCTCCTCCACTATACCTTTACACCTCAAGATAAAAAAAATGAAAAATAAAAATTTTCGATTGTTATTGACCTCAATTTTAGGTCATAATCAAATATGTTATATGATTGAAAATGAATTGGGTTTCAAGCAGACCCTCACTAATGAGCTTCAGCTCCTGGATGAGCAATACATGATGAAGATAGAGGACAATGCTCTGTTTGAAGACTTTCATAAAAAAAAAATAAATATCAAAAGAAAACATTTGTTTTTGTTCCCATAATTGATAAATACCCAACTGAGCAATGTGAGTACTAGCACCATCCTCTGTATAAATACCCCTGACCTGTTTGCTAAGCCCTTCCTCATTTTTCTATTCACTCATGAATCCACTCCATGAACCTGATTGTGAAGTTTATGGATGACACTGAAAATGAAAAGACTTTTCACTCCAGTTAAGATCCAGAGCCCAGTGCAGTGCTGTTCAGACAGTAACCTTGTCCTGAACACTAAGATCCTTTAGGGATTTCAGGAGATCCAGAAGGGCAGTTCCTGATACATGGATAGCATGTTATTTTACCAGTAGATTATGAATCAATTACTAACTAGAACTGGAAGTTGTAGTTAATTAATAGGTCATTCAAAATCAAGGGTAAAGCCATTTAATTGTTATTATTGAATGATTATAACTGTAATATCCTTACTCACAAGGATTCTTCGTCTTTTACAACCAAGGTTGGACTCCTGGACCTGCTGTTCAAATTCCAGTTGTCTCCTCCAATTTGGTAAATTAGACTATGGCTATCAGCAGAGTTATTAATCAACAAATCAAATAAAACTTTCTCTGTTTATTCCAGTGTTACTAAGAGGAGGGTGAGTCTGACCTGAGTGACAAATCAATCACTGCACAATAAACTCAAACTACTACAGGTTAAAATATTGATGACAGATATGTTGATTTTTGGTAGTTCCACTGAAGACTCCCTGACTAACACTGGTTCTTTGACCCAGTGTGTAAGACCTATTATTATAAATTTAGGGGTTAAAATAGATGCCAGACTCAAGTCTGAAACTCAAATTAGGGCTTTTGTAGAATCCAGCATGTTTTACTTGAGGCAGCTAGGAAAAGTTAAACCTATCCTTTTACATCAGCCTTTTGAAACAGTAATCCAAGCCTTTGTAATTTGGCGGGATTACCGTAATGTTCTTTATAAGGTTACTGGTATTTAATACCTTTCTCAGTTTCAGAGGGAACAGAATGCTCCTGCATATCTCAGGTACAGATACAAGTAAACATGATCATATTTCACCTATTTTAGCCTCTTTACATTGGCTGCCAGTATAGTTTAGGGTTAATTTTAAAACACTTTTATTTGCCTTTAAAGCTTTAAATGGCCTTGCTCCACATTACCTGTCTGAGCTGCTTCATACCTACACACCCTCTCATTCCCTTAGATCAGCTGACCAGTTGTAACTGAGGGGGCCAAAAAGAAAATGCAAGTTCAGAGGGTATTGTGCTTTTCCTGTTGCAGCTCCTAAACTGTGAAATGACCTTCCCTTGGCCATTAGGCAGGCCTATTCACTTTATGACTTTAAATCCCTTCTTAAGGCCAATTTTTTCAATCTGAGATCCTGAGTTTGTCTTCTTTTGTTTCGTTTATGTCATGATTGGGTTTAAGGACTTAGCCCACATGCAGAACACAACGGAGTCTGAAGGAAAGTTTAACAAGGTTTATTGAAAGATGTACAATTATATAATACTGGATCTGGTTCTGGTACTGGTCCGGGACTGGTCTCAGAGTTTCTGGAGAGATGAGAGTTTGGTTAGCCAGGCTGATGATGGATTGATAGAGAGAAGAATCAAGATGTACCTTGAGGAGATTGTAACAGAGCCGTGAGGTGAGATACCGTAGGTTCAGAGTCAATGATGTGGCAGAGAGTTTAAGCAGCAGCAGCGTCTAGTTCCGAGCTAGAAGGTTTCTGGCTTGGGTTTGTTCCTTGCTCTATCCAAGAGCTGAAGAAGGAATCCAAACTGAGATCTTCAGGTTTGGCTTTCATGAGCAGGCAGGCAGGTTTCTAGGTGGAGCTCATCCAGAGCTTCAGGATTTCCTGTGAGCACAAAAGACAAAGGCGATTAGAAGACTAGTTCCTCTCTAGAGTCTACTAGTAAAGTTCAGATGTTCTGGGGCTCAGGTTCACTAACCAAACTAGGTCAACACTCCGGCGTCGAAGGAAGGTCTGGCAGCTGCTTAAGTAGTGTGGACCTCTGATGAGCTGATGATCTCCAGGTGTGTAGAGGAATCAGCTCAGGAGGCCCACAGCGCTCTCTGCTGGAGATCAGGTGGCAGATCTCTGGATCCTGACAGTTTATTATTTATTTTCTTAACAATTTGCCTACCTTTAACTTTTTTATCTACTTTTTTCACAATTTATTTACTTTTTTACCTACATTTTAAAGCTTTACTTCTAATTAATTCCACATATTTCAGTCATACGGATTTAATGTGGCTCAAAAGAGGTTGGCAGGTCATTCGATTTTTTCCTTTTTTATATGATTGAAGTGGATTTATTTATTTATAATAGATGAAGATCTACTATAAGTATGTTCAGATTACACGTACATACTTAAGTTATGTGGATAAAAAAGGAGTTACCTTAGGGTTAGGCAGAGGCGTGCACAGACATTTTGGGGGGCAGGTGCTCAGGGGGGGGGGGGCACTTTTTAGTATACGTGGAACACTTAATTATAAAAAAAAAAATACACACGCATGTTGAATGAAATTTGACTTTTATTTGTAACATTGTCTAAACGTGAGTTTTCAATGGAAAAAAGTCACACCACCAACAGAACAGACTAAAGCGTACTACTTGCTCATCTTTCTTTTTCTTTCATCTGGCTCATCTCCCTGTTTTCCCTCACCCATCTGTTTTCCCTCATCCTGGTCTTTTTCTGTCTCTGTGTCTTCCCTGAACTCTTCCTCATCTCCTGTCCTGGTAGATGTTGATGGTATAGAGCTTCCCTGCTATGACTGACTACAATATAATAATAATAACCATCATGACAATAATAATGATAATAATAATAATAATAGCTTGTTAAAGAAAAATGATTATTTTAGTTTTTAAAACAGTTAATCTTATGGCGTGTGTAAAAGGTATGTTGAACACTTTCATTTTGACCATATTTCTGAATTTTGAACAAGGCTGTGTTAATGATTTAAAACTACTAATGGGTAAGTATTCAAAGCACAGGAGGACTTAAAATGAGTATCTCCTGGGGGGTGAATAACAGTTGAGCCTCAGGGGAGAGGTCTCCTTGGTTTACAGAAGATCAAAGGTCTTCCAGAATAAACATCTGAGATGCTGTAATACTGAATAAAATGTAGAATGTTAAAACATTAACATTTAGTTTTTAAGACATTTTTCTAAGTATTAATATCATGTTTTTTAATTGAAAGTTGTACTATCTGTGTGAATATCAGAATCAAATTGAAATTGTTTGAATGAAAATGTTTTGTTTACTATTAGAAAATTGCTCAGGATATAGGTTTAATGGGGTAATTGAATATGTTAGATTGAATATTATGTTTTATATGTGAGAAAAAGGAATTGTATCTTATGTTCTGTTGATTCTATGTGGTTTAAGGCAGGATTCAATCTTTTGGGGTGGAATGGTGCAAAAGAGCAAGATTGAGCTGTGAAGATAACCTTTCCCTGAACCAAAATACTGAATTTAAGTTTGTTCTTGAGATTTATGGCAGGAAAGGGGCCCTCAACATTCCACATCGATTCTGTTAAACTTTATCTCATGACAGCCAGATGTCCTTAGAATCTAGTGGGGGGCCCGGCCGTAAATTAGTTTTTTCTGAGTGTCCAAGGTAGCTTCCAATTGGTCAAGCTGGACGACCTTATACTAAAGGGAAGGACTTATCTACATTATAAAATTTTGGGCACAGGGGCAAAAATTCAGATAGCTGCCACTTTTTTGCTTTTGCACCAGCTCTCTCCAAAGACGCGTCTTTGCCTCTCTTTTCTATTTTTCTCTACCTCAGGTAACTGAATGTATGTTTCTGTTGTTCTGCAGTTTTGTTGTTAACTCATAAGCTGTTTTTTGTTGGATTAAATTCTGTGATTCTGTGACGTTCGCATATCTTGCTGGTTTTCCTTGGGGGCCACACGCAGCTCGCTGAGCGCACCTGGGAGAGGAAGAGAAACACCCAACCTTTTTCCAAAGTTAACTATTTAGAATATTTTCTTCCTTAACAAATTGGGGGCTCGTGCCGGTTCTGGAGTCTCGGTGAGCGGCTGTTTGGTCCTGATTGATCCGTCTCGGCCCGACGCTTCGGTGTGGTAAGACCGTATTTGATTATTTTTTAGTTGTCTGAAGCGCCGTGTGGTCGGACCGGGGCTGATTTGCTGTGTGCGGCCTCACAGAATTCAGAAGCTGCAGAAATAGATAGAATCTCTCTTAAAAGAGTCGGTTGTTTAAGGATTTGGATAAATACACATTACAGGGAACTGTGGCTAGTTCAAACAGAGCCTTTACGTTAACTCTGACTTAAGCTGGGTTTTTTAAAAAGAAGGTTTTATTGATTGATTAATTAATTGATTAATTAATAAAGATTAATTTATTCTTTACCCTGAGGAGCAATGCCTGTGCCTCTAAAAAAGAATTTCGGGTGTCTGTGTATTAATTAGCAGGGGCTTGTATCAGCCTGGAGATTTCGACTCATCTCCAGTGGACTTATAATTATTTGGGTTAATTGGACCGAGTTGTATCACTCGTGGAAAATAAAGGACTAATAGCGGGTTGGATCACCTTTGTTTGGCACCCTTAATCGGGTTGCTTATAGTATAAAGGACTAAGATAAATTATTTGATTTAATAAGGGTTAAATCGCTCTCCCCAGCTGGAAAAGAAAAAAACCTTTTGTCACTGGGTGGATTGATTGATCGAATAAACTAAATTGAGGCTTATTTTCGCCTCGAGCTTGACCCAGCTCTGAAGTGAGGGACTGAGATTGATGCATCATATATATTTTGTAGCCGGCGCCTAATTTTTAATTTTTTTTTTTCTTCTCTGTCTTTTCCGCTTGTCTGACACTGTGTTTTGTGTTGTCTGTATTTCTATGTTTGTGGCAATTTTTGAGACTGCTGCTGTGGTGTGTGGTGTCTGAATCTGCAGAGCTCTGTGTGTGTGTGTCTGTGTGCGGATTGCTGAGTGGAACGCTGAAAACCGCTGTTTGTGCTGATTTGAGTTGATTTTTGCCGCATTTTTATTGTAACGATAGGATGGACTCCGAGTTGCAAAAAGATGTTATTGGCCATTCCTATGGTTTAGGTCCGTGGGAAACTTTGCGGGAACAGATTGATGACTTAATTGGTATTTATGATCAGCAGCTTGGTTTGGCTTCGCTTCATCTGAAGGCGGTTGATCTGAAAATCATGTTGGAAAATGCGGTTCGCAAACAGAACGAACTTCTTACTGCGACAAAGCCTTTGGGTTTGATTTTGAATGATTGTTTAAAACAAGCCTTAGCTGTCAGGGATGCAGTGCGATTACAGAAGGATGAAGCTAGTCTGTTTGGCAAGAAAAGACTAATTAAAAAGTTAGAGAACGCGGAACAGGATAGACAGTTGTGGGCTAACCTTCTGGTGGGTTGGCAGGGAACGGATCACCTTTATAAAAAGGGGTCAGTTACACAGACTTCGGACTCATTTCACGCTTGGGTAGATCGTCCGGAGGTGTGTTCTGAACAACCTAAACAGCTACATAGTCCATCTGATGCTCCACTCCCGCCTCCATATAATAATACCAATCCCTTTTACACGGGATTGTATCCAGTTTTGGATGTTCGTATGGGTACGGCAGAATGGGATATTGTGGGAGCTCCTCCTCCGATTGTTTCTGGTGCTCCACCGGTAAAGGAGGCACCCGAGTCAACGACTCTATCCCCGACATCCCTTATACATTTTTGCCCTGTTTCTGATAGTCTTCCTATGGCAGATCGAGTCCAGCGTGAATAACTCTGTTTTTCCCTGCCTCCTTCTGCGACTTTACCAAGTATGACTCGTATTACACATCAACCATGCAGCACCGCCCCCACCTTAGCCCCTTCCTCTAAGGAGGAGGAACAGGGGGAGGTACAACTGAGCATGGATATGAAACTGGTGGGACGTCTTGGAGAGGAAGTTCCGCCTTCTCTAGGACACTCCTCATCTTTTCACCCACACGTGAGGGGCGCTGTGAGGTTTACCTCCACCCCTAGGTTGCATGGGGATGGGGCCAATCTAATTGATCTGCAGAGTAGGGAGGCTAGTCCCTCCCCTTGTGACATTGACACACCTCAGTTTGTGGTTGCCCCCTCTGGCGTAGATTCTTTTCCTGAGCGCTTTTTGCACCAGGTCCTTACTCTGAATTTTTAGATGAGTTTTCAGAGTTCCTTTCTGATTTGGTATTAAATACTGACAGGGTCATCATAGTGGGAGATTTTAACATCCATGCTGACATTGAAGGCGATAGCTTAAGAGCAGCCTTTAATGCTATCTTAGACACTATTGGCTTTGTTCAAAATGTGAATAGTCCCACGCATTCTCATCTTCATACTTTGGATCTTGTGCTGACATACGGCATAGAATGTGAAGAAATAACAGTATTTCCTCACAACCCTGTCCTCTCTGACCACTTTCTAATAACCTTCAGGATTACTTTAACAGAGTTCTCCTCCCCCAAAAGAAGGTTCAATTTTAGTAGATCTTTATCAGATAGTGCAGTTATAAATTTTAAAGAATCTGCTTCACTTTCTCTCTCCTCTGTGTCGCTGAGCAGTGCTGCAGAGTGCAAAAGCATAGCTTATTCCCCTTCACAGGTTGATGATTTTGTTGATGGGGTTGCTAGTTCTCTGCGTATTGCCTTAGACAACGCAGCTCCTTTGAAAATGAAAACCGTTAAAAATAGAAAGCTTGCTCCTTGGTTTAATGCAGAGCTGCGTACTTTGAAGCAAAATGCTAGGAAACTGGAGAGAAAATATCGCTCCACAGGCCTGCGAGAGTCCTTCCTAGTCTGGAAAAATGGTTTACTGCTGTATAAGAGGACCCTTTGTAAAGCAAGAGCAGCATACTTCTCCTCATTAATAGAGGAGAATAAGAATAATCCTAGATTTCTTTTTAATACAGTTGCCAAACTCACCCAGAGCCATAGCTCTGTTGAACCGTCCATTCCACCTGCTCTTAGCAGCAATGATTTTATGGGATTCTTTATAAATAAGATTGATCTTATTAAAAATAAGATCATAAGCACTCCTCTATCCGCGATTGTA
The DNA here is from genome assembly GCF_016077235.1 of Cyprinodon tularosa. Classification (NCBI taxonomy): domain Eukaryota; kingdom Metazoa; phylum Chordata; class Actinopteri; order Cyprinodontiformes; family Cyprinodontidae; genus Cyprinodon; species Cyprinodon tularosa. The sequence goes on from NW_024039751.1 coordinate 443,288, forward strand.
CCTGAGGTAGTCATGGAACCTGAACCGGGTTTAGACTGCTTTGATCCAGTTGAACTCTCTGAATTAGCAAAATTATTGTCTTCATCTAAGCCTTCAACTTGTATGTTAGATCCAGTTCCAACCAGGTTATTTAAGGAGGTATTCCCTTTGATCTCCTCCTCCATTTTAGATGTGATTAATCTATCTCTGTTACAGGGATATGTACCTAAAGCTTTTAAGGTTGCTGTAATTAAACCTCTGCTTAAGAAACCGTCTCTTGACCCAGATGACTTGGTCAATTATAGACCTATATCCAATCTTCCTTTCTTATCCAAAATTCTTGAGAAAGTAGTTGCCAAACAAGTTTGCGATCACTTCCACCATAATGAACTTTTTGAAGAGTTTCAGTCTGGCTTCAGAGCTCATCATAGCACTGAAACAGGTCTGGTGAAAGTCACTAATGATATTCTCATGGCCTCAGATAATGGACTTGTATCTGTGCTCGTCCTGTTGGATCTTAGTGCTGCATTTGATACAGTTGACCATAATATTCTTTTAGAAAGACTTGAATATTTTGTTGGAATTAAAGGAACAGCACTAGACTGGTTTAAATCTTATCTATCTGATCGAATTCAGTTTGTTCATGTTAATGATAGATCTTCAACACGCTCAAAGGTTACCTGTGGAGTACCACAGGGATCAGTGCTAGGACCAATTCTCTTTACTTTATACATGCTCCCAATTGGTAGAATTATTAGACAGCATGGGATTAATTTCCACTGTTATGCTGATGATACCCAGCTATATCTGTCTATAAATCCAGATGAAGCTAACCCATTACATAGATTACAGGCATGTCTTGAAGACATAAGAACCTGGATGACTCTTAACTTTCTGCTTCTGAATGCAGACAAAACAGAAGTTATAGTCTTTGGACCAGAGTCTCTGAAAAAGAAACTGATTAGCCAGTCACTTCATTTGGATGGGATTAAACTGATTTCAGATAATAAAGTAAGAAATCTTGGTGTTATTTTTGATCAGGACCTGTCATTTAAATCCCATATCAAAGAGGTTTCTAGAATTGCCTTCTTTCATCTGAGGAACATTGCAAAAATTAGAAATATCCTGTCCAGGGGTGATGCTGAGAAACTAGTCCATGCATTTGTTACTTCAAGGCTGGACTATTGTAATTCTTTACTATCAGGAAGTCCACAAACTGTAGTTAAAAGCCTTCAGCTGATCCAAAATGCTGCAGCCAGAGTTCTAATGAAAATTAAAAAGAGAGATCATATCTCGCCTATCCTGGCTTCTCTTCATTGGCTTCCTGTTAAATCAAGAATAGAATTTCCTCCTTCTCACATATAAAGCCTTAAATGGCCAAGCTCCATCTTATATCAGAGATCTGATTGTTCCTTATGTTCCTAACAGAGCACTTCGCTCTCAATCTGCAGGTTTACTAGTGGTTCCTAGAATTTCTAAAAGTAGAATGGGAGGCAGATCTTTTAGTTATCAGGCTCCTCTCCTGTGGAACCAACTACCAGTTTTAGTCCGTGAGGCTGACACCCTGTCTACTTTTAAGGCTAGGCTTAAAACTTTCCTTTTTGATAAAGCTTATAGTTAGGGTGGCTCAGGTTATCCTGAGCTATCTCTATAGTTATGCTGCTATAGGCTTAGACTTTTGGAGGACATAGGGACCCCCATTTCATCATTCTGCTTCATTCTCTCTCTGTTCTCCTATTCTGCAGAATCTGTTAGTTCAATCTCTAACCTTCTGCTCTCTCTGCTTTTCCTCAGAGTAGCTTTGCCTCGTCTGTTCCTGTTTGGCTGTGACGTCATCCTGGAAAGAAACATCAGCTGTGCTGCTTCTATCAACACCCTTGTTTATAGATGTTGGAGATCGGCCTGTTTTCCAGTGTGGTCCTGTTTCTCTGACCGTGACTGAGTGGATGTGCTCTCTTCGTCCTCTGGCATGGGAGCTGCCTTGGAGCTCGTCTGCCTGGCTGTGTGTTTCCTGGACGGGGCCGCCTTTTACAGCTGCTTTTTGTATCTCTGCTTCTGTCTCCTTGAACCCCAGTCGGCCTCGGCAGATGGCCGCTCACACTGAGCCTGGTTCTGCTGGAGGTTTCTTCCTGTTAAAAGGGAGTTTTTCCTCTCCACTGTCGCTACAAGCATGCTTAGTGTGGGGGATTGTATTTGAGTCAATGAGTCAATGCAATCAACTGGTTTTCCTTAGATAGAAAACTTTGTATCAATTTGACTGTATGATCTGGTTGAACTGTAAAGTGCCTTGAGATGACATGTGTTGTGAATTTGGCGCTATATAAATAAACTGAATTGAATTGAATTGAGAGTCTGCGGCGGGATATTGATGATTTGACCACATGTATTTCTACTTTATCGAGTCATTCAGAGGCTACATCAGTACATTCTGAGAGCTCATCTAATCACGTTATGCCCTTATTAGTAACACAACAGGGTCAGAGATATAAGCCTTTCTCCTTTGGGGATCTGCAGACCCTTATTGATAAGTTACCCTCTCTGGTGGATGGTGCTATTCCTTGGTTACAGGCGTTGGATTCCCTAACAGGAGGGTTAACCTTAGCTTTGGGAGATTTCAGAGCTATTTTAAGTCGTTCAACAACAACAACAAATTGTCGTGATGTTGAACTGTCTGCTGGAACTACAAATCAGCCTGACCATACGCCTCTTTCAGCTGTTCTGACTCCTGTGGGTGCGGCCCTGAGGGACATGTTTCCCCCTGTGTCTCTTTCACTTATTCCTAAATTTTTATGGGACTCCAAAGAGCACCCAAAAATATTTTTATATAAAGCCTTAGACATCTGGAGACGGCAAACTGGGGTTCATCCAACTGGTGCTACATTAATGAGGGAACATTTCCGTCAAGCTGTTTTGGATGGTGTCCCTCCCTCTGTCGCTGCCTTGATGAGAAAAAACCCGGAGTTGAAAGGTTGTGAACATGCGAAATGGGAGTTGCATTTGTTGCATAATTTGCAGATTTCTCAGGATGAGGAGAGAGAGGCAGAGAAGGAGCAGGAGGATTTTAAGAAACAATTACTGAGGCTTCAGTTAAGTGAAGCCAGACAAAAGCTTCATCTTACAAAACAGGACCGGAAGGAGGTCAAGGCTATGTTAACAGCTGCTACTCCATTAGTTCCTGTTCCTACTCAGGCTCCTGTGGCAGTAGCACAACCTGGTCCTCACATGTATGCAGCTCCACGTTGGCAGTCTGGTTTTCCGGGGTGGCGTGGGAGAAGAGGGAGAGCGGCCGCATGGTCGGGTGTGCGAGGAAGGGGTGGACGAGGCTTGAGACGCAGAGACAAGTGTTCTTATTGTGGCGAAGAGGGTCACTGGGTTCAGCAGTGCCCTCACTATACATCTGCACAAGAGGGTGCATTGCCGGACCTGACGCCACAAGAACCTCCGAATGCTGCATTGCTTCCGCAACATCCTGGCCAGTACTTCCAGACTGGAGAATATTGACACACCCCTGAGAAGAACCTGCATCAGGGAGCGTTGGCAGATCCCCTGATTGATGTGACGGTTGATGGACAAACATTGCCATTTTTGGTGGATACAGGGGCAACATATTCCACCATGAATGTTGTCCTTCCTTTGCAAAAACTTTCTGATCAGACAATATCAGTGGTTGGTTTTTCTGGGGTGAAACAAACTCTGCCTATCTCCACACCTTTACACACAGTTGTGGGCAGACAAAAAGTGACACATCCTTTTGTGTGTTCCCCCTCATCTCCTGTGAACTTATTAGGGAGAGATTTGTTGATTGCTCTGGGGGCAACTATTTTGTGCGGACCTGATGGACTACTTATCACTTTTCCTGATGGATCTTCCCATGCCTGTTCTCAAGTATATACACATGGACAATTTTTGCTCCAGCAATCTGAGGAGCTTCTGGCTGACATATACTGGGGTCTTTTACAGCCAGAGACGACTGACCATGCTGGGATCCTGTCCTGTTTTCTGCTTTGGAAACCCTGGATCCAAGCACTTGCACCGTATGGGCCGACTCCTGATCTTCCTCACGTAACTTTGTTTTATGACCAGGACCAGACTGAATGGTTCCAGGAGCAGTTTGAGCTGCATTTAGCTGGTAAAGATTGGACTGTGTTTTCACAGGACATTTATGTGGCACCGGAGGGGGTTGCTGCTGCGGTTAATCTGACTCAGGATCAGTTGGCTTGGTATAAGATGCATGATGAGGCAGTTCCACATATTTCTTTGGCTCTGCATCCTGGCCATCAGGCCATGGAATTGGGGGGCGTGGTAAAACGCTCTCTTGCAGTTTCAGACTGGCAGAATACTGTTGCTCCTGACCTCTCCTTCTCTCCTTCTACAAACACGTACAAAATAAAATGTTCGGCTGTGGACTCTGTACTTTTGGAACATGTTCAACTTCCTAGGCACCATGGCAGGGAGTTGACTGATCATCCAACTGCTGCGGCAATGTTGTCTTCTTTGCCGGAGTGTTTGTGGGCTACAGGTCCCACTGATGTGGGGCTTGTTGATGTCACACCTGTCACCTTTGATTTACAACCGGGTCCTCCTATTTGGAGGTCACAGTATTCTCACAAGCGGGCGGCAGAGGAGGGGATAGCAGAAACTATTAGGGGTCTTTTAGAGGCAGGTGTGCTAGAATCTTCCACCTCCTCCTGGAACACTCCTATTTTACCTGTGGAAAAGAAGGGGACAGGTAAATACCGCATGGCACATGATCTTAGGGCGATTAATTCTGTTTTATTGACCCCTACGGTGCCTGTGCCTAATCCCCATGTTGCACTAACTAACCTTGATCCCTCTCAAACTTGGTTCTCATGTGTGGACCTTGCTAACGCTTTCTTTTGTCTCCCGTTGGCTGAGGAATGTAGAGATGTGTTTTCTTTCACCTACAGAGGTCAGCAGCTGAGATATACGCGTCTGCCATAGGGTTTTGCTCTCTCCCCGGGGCTTTTTAATCAGATTTTGAAACATCAGTTATCGGACTGTGTGTTACCAGAGGGTGTGACCTTGATTCAGTATGTTGATGACCTCATGCTGGCAGCACAAACGTTGGAGTCTTGTGTTGAAGCCACACGACGACTGTTGTCACATCTCGCTGACAGGGGTTTTAAAGTCAGCAAATCTAAATTGCAAATTGCAAGGAAACAAGTTTCCTTTTTGGGACGGATTATCACTGGGACAGGCACTCAGATTTCTCCCAGTCATAAATCTGCAATTTTGAATCACCCCAAACCATGTACTGTGAAGGAGATGTTGTCTTTTCTTGGACTGACTGGATATAGTAGGAATTACATTCCTAACTATACTGGACTGACGGACCACTTACGGGCGTTAGTCAGAGAGCATGGGATTCGTAATCTCAGCCATGCTCTGAATTGGACTATGGAGGCAGAAGATGCATTCATTTCTCTGAAACAACAATTGGCTGCTGCAGTGCAGTTGGCCATTCCTGACTATACTTCACAGTTCTATTTGGATGTTTCTGTAACAGAGCTGACAGTTAATGCAGTTCTGTTTCAGAAAAAAGGGGGTGAGAGGAGAATTCTCCAATATGTCAGTGCAATGTTAGATCCTATGGAGAAAAGGCATCCTGCATGTACAAGACATGCAGCAGGTGTAGGAAAAATGATTCAAAAAACAGCACACATTGTGATGGGTCATCCATTGCAGATTATGACATCACACAGTGTGGTAGCATATGTGAATTCACAACACTTCACATTGACAACATTGAGACAACAAAAATTGAGCAAAATTCTGGAATCACCTAATATAACTTTTGTACATAACGGAGTGAATATGGCTGACAGGATGCAAGAAGGACAGCCACATAACTGTGAGGAGTTAGTACAAAAGGAAGAAAAAATAAGACCTGACCTACAAGCTTCTCCTTTAGGAGGTAAAGATGTGAGAAATTTTTACACAGATGGTTGCTGTTTTAAACATGACACAGACGGATTGAGAGCAGCATATGCTGTAGTGGAAGATGTGGGCAGTGAGTTTCAGGTTTTAAAGGCAGAAAGGTTACAGGGTGCCCAATCAGCACAGAGAGCAGAAGTGAAAGCGATGGTTGAGGCCCTGAAATTAGCTGAAGGATTGAGGGTGAATCTATACAGTGATTCAGCCTATGTGGCTAGTGCCGTACACGTGGAACTTCCTCAGTGGCTTAGAGCAGGATTTATAACAGCAGCACAAAAGCCCATAAAACATGAAACTGAAATGAAAGAATTGGCGGAGGCATTACTGCTGCCTCAATCTGTTGCGGTGATTAAATGCAAGGGACATGATCAAAGCAAGACCAGAGTTGCAGCAGGAAATGCGGCCGCGGATGAGGCCGCTAAAAGGGCAGCTGGATACCTGCCATCTCTTTTAATGGTAAGTACTGAAATTGAGCAGATGGAACAAAATTACCTGGAGAAAATTATTTCTCATCAGAAAAGCGTGTCACCTGAAGAACGATCAGTCTGGAAAGCAAGAGGTGCCGTCTGCATGGAGGGACTCTGGCGGGGACCGAATGGTAAAGTAATTCTTCCTCCTAATATGAGAATCCAGGTTCTTCAGGAAGCTCATGGACTTGGACATGTGGGCGTTACACAGATGTTAAAAAACCTAGAGCACTGGTGGCATCCATTTTTGAGGGACATGGTCAAGGATCATGTGAAAAAATTTGAAATTTGTGGACAACACAATGCAAAACCAACTATCAGACCACCAAGGGGACATTTCCCTTGCACTACACAACCAGGTAAGGAAATTATTATTGATTTTACAGACATGATAACGCCCGTTAGAGGATACAGGTATGTATTAATGTGTGTTGATGCATACTCTGGCTGGCCAGAGGCGTGGCCAGCAAAAAAGGAGGACAGCAAAACTGTTATAAAGTGTCTGATCAATCATTACATTCCGACCCATGGATTCCCAGAGAAGGTAAGATCAGACAACGGCACTCATTTTAGGAACCAAGATCTGCAGAAAGTGGAGCAGATGCTCGGATTGAAGCATTCATTCGGTACAGTATATCATCCCCAATCACAGGGTAAGGTTGAGAGATTAAACCAAACTATTAAACAAAAATTGGCTAAAGTATGTGCACATACCAAATTAAATTGGGTAGATGCTTTGCCTATTGCTTTGATGTCTGTCCGAATGTCTATTAACCAATCAACAGGGTTCTCTCCATATGAGCTCCAGACAGGACGGATGTTTCCAGGACCTGCTACCCGCATCCCAGGATGGAAAGGTGAACTTGCACATTTATCTCATAAAGATTTCTTCAATGAGTTACAGGTCCTGGCAGCAGAATTTACAAAATACCAGACAACAGAGGAACGTCCAGGCTCGGGAGCAGTTCCAGGAATCGACTGGGTGCGCCTGAAGGTCATCAAAAGAAAGTGGTCTGAACCTCGCTTCACCGGACCATACCGAGTCGTGGAGAGGACATCTCATGCTGTCCGTCTACAAGGGAAGGGAGACACGTGGTTCCATTGGAGTCAGTGCACAGCAGCTGAGGAGCCACAACGCACGCTACAAAGCATACAGGAGGATCTGCATTTCCAGGCAGAAGTGTAGCAGGGATTCCTGCTAAGATTTCTTCATTTTCCTGAATCACAAGGCTTAAAAGGCCCAGACAGGCACAATAATCCTGTTCTGGTGTCCTTCCATTGAGAAAAGGAGATCGCACCCTCTCCTTAAACTCACTGTTAAATTGGCATAATACTCCAATTTTCAGTGGGCAACCGACACTCAGGTGGAAAACCTGAGGTTTACAACCGAGGAGGAACACGTGAAGGAGCAGGCTACAAGATCATCATTAACTTATCTTCTTTTTATTGCGTGTTTTCGTTTTTTGCGAACTCTTTAAGAACATTCGTTTCTTTTTGCGCGTATTTTTGGATCATTTCCTGACGAAGAATTCATATTCATTTTTGGAGGACTATTGAAAGAGCATAGAGACGAACTCTAAGTTCTTATTATTGAATTGTGAAAAAAAGAAAAAAAAAAAAAGCTATTTTGTAATTTTTATGTGTTTATGCTATTTTGTAATTTTTATGTGTTTATGATGTATTTCTTGATGTTGTTATTGTTTTCTATTGACAAATTGTAGTTTTTGTGGTGAATATTGTCTTTTGAGGCTAGCAAATCTGACCAGGGATGCTGTTGGAGGTTTGAAGGACCAGTTAGCCCCGACTTCTTTAATGACAATTCAAAATCGGATGGCCCTGGACATGCTTTTGGCTGAAAAAGGAGGGGTCTGCTTTATGTTCCAAGACAGCTGCTGTACGTTTATACCTAATAATACAGCCCCTGATGGATCTGTCACTAGAGCGTTAGAAGGTTTGAGAATTTTGAGTAAATCTATGCATGAAAATTCGGGTATTAATGGTGGTTTGGACAGGTGGTTTTCTACTATATTTGGTAAATGGAAAGGGATCGTCATGTCACTGCTAGTTTCTGTGGCTACTTTTGTAGCCATAGTGGTCACCTGTGGATGCTGTTGTGTACCGTGCATCCGGTCGCTTATCATTAGGCTTATTACAGTTTCAATTGAGAAGGGAAGCAGTGGCCCGTCTGCTCCGTCTCCCTATCAGATGCTTTTTCGCGGTGCTGCTGATGAGGGGGTTGTGGAGCTGGTAGGTTCTGTTTAATAAACGGGGACTGTTATATAATTAGGATAATGTTTTAGTTTCTTAGTATACTAAATAGTGTTTTGGTTCCTCTATTAGAAGGCTTAATCAATTAGATTTGTGAGGTCTGTGTGTCTCAGACCTCAAAACGGGGACTGTTAAAGAAAAATGATTATTTTAGTTTTTAAAACAGTTAATCTTATGGCGTGTGTAAAAGGTATGTTGAACACTTTCATTTTGACCATATTTCTGAATTTTGAACAAGGCTGTGTTAACGATTTAAAACTACTAATGCGTAAGTATTCAAAGCACAGGAGGCCTTAAAATGAGTATCTCCTGGGGGGTGAATAACAGTTGAGCCTCAGGGGAGAGGTCTCCTTGGTTTACAGAAGATCAAAGGTCTTCCAGAATAAACATCTGAGATGCTGTAATACTGAATAAAATGTAGAATGTTAAAACATTAACATTTAGTTTTTAAGACATTTTTCTAAGTATTAATATCATGTTTTTTAATTGAAAGTTGTACTATCTGTGTGAATATCAGAATCAAATTGAAATTGTTTGAATGAAAATGTTTTGTTTACTATTAGAAAATTGCTCAGGATATAGGTTTAATGGGGTAATTGAATATGTTAGATTGAATATTATGTTTTATATGTGAGAAAAAGGAATTGTATCTTATGTTCTGTTGATTCTATGTGGTTTAAGGCAGGATTCAATCTTTTGGGGTGGAATGGTGCAAAAGAGCAAGATTGAGCTGTGAAGATAACCTTTCCCTGAACCAAAATACTGAATTTAAGTTTGTTCTTGAGATTTATGGCAGGAAAGGGGCCCTCAACATTCCACATCGATTCTGTTAAACTTTATCTCATGACAGCCAGATGACCTTAGAATCTAGTGGGGGGCCCGGCCGTAAATTAGTTTTTCTGAGTGTCCAAAGTAGCTTCCAATTGGTCAAGCTGGACGACCTTATACTAAAGGGAAGGACTTATCTACATTATAAAATTTTGGGCACAGGGGCAAAAATTCAGATAGCTGCCACTTTTTTGCTTTTGCACCAGCTCTCTCCAAAGACGCGTCTTTGCCTCTCTTTTCTATTTTTCTCCACCTCAGGTAACTGAATGTATGTTTCTGTTGTTCTGCAGTTTTGTTGTTAATTCATAAGCTGTTTTTTGTTGGATTAAATTCTGTGATTCTGTGACGTTCGCATATCTTGCTGGTTTTCCTTGGGGGCCACACGCAGCTCGCTGAGCGCACCTGGGAGAGGAAGAGAAACACCCAACCTTTTTCCAAAGTTAACTATTTAGAATATTTTCTTCCTTAACACTCCCAGTCATCAGTACCAGATTATTTGAGCCTTCAGTGAGAGTTCTCTAGCGTACCTGTTTGTGTTCTGATTGCCTGATCCTGACTTCTAGAGCCTTCTGACCTATGAGTCTACCTGCACTGGTTCTGATCTGTTTGTCTGAAATGTCTTTGGACTCCTGCTGGATTCTGCCTCCTTTGGCGTTGTCTTCCGGAAGGTCCAGCTTTTTTCATTTGCTTGGATCAAGCCTTAGATGCTGACCTGCATCTCTCTTAATAAACACTGTTGAGAAGTAAGCCTGTCTGTTTGCTTAGAATTTTGGGTCCTCTCTTCTGAGCCTTGACAGTTTGAGAGTGGCCGTAAAATAAAGAAGAGGTTCTAAGCCATTGGAGATGGAGTTAATAATGACAATTATTAGAAAATAATACAGATAATACTGAATAATATTCATAGTGCCTCTTGTCGCATATATAAAAGCACTATGAACAAAAGTAGAAGAAAATAAAACACAACTGTGGTTTGTGCACAACTGTATTTCTTTAAGTCAAGAGAGAAAAAGATTGCTTTTGCAACAAGTAAGAGATGCGCAGTTTTACCCCCTAATGTCTCTTTGCAGACTTTTTTAACATAATATTTTTTATAAACATACAACAATATTTAAGTTCAGTCATTTTGTGTTTCATTAGGGTTTAAATGTATAAAGAGAGTCAACCATTCCACTAGTTTAATGTGAACACGTGAGGACTTTTTTGTTTAACTTTAAATAATGGTTATTTTTGAAGGTACAAATAAGTTTTCATGGTCACAGAATCTCTCCCTCAAAGGCTGTATATTTTTTTAAGTGTAAATGTACTCCTAACTCTCTAAAGTACTAGAGAATATGTATAAACAGCAGTAGTATTTCTCATTCGGAAAATTGCTTTGCATGTGGTGAAGGTTTAAATTTGCTTGTCCTCCACCAATGGATTTGAGTGGTTTGTTCATTACTACAGGTGCTGGTCATAAAATTTGAATATCATGAAAAAGTAGATTGATTTCAGTAATTCCATTTAAAAAGTGAAACTTGTATATTATATTCATACATTACATACAAACTCATATATTTCAGATGTTTATTTTGTTTAATTTTGATGATTACAAATGACAACAAATGAAAATCTCAAATTCATCATATCAGAAAATTAGAATATTACTGAAGACCAATAAAAACAAAGGATTTATAGAAATGTTGGCATACTGAAAAGTATGAACATGAAAAGTATGAGCATGTACAGCACTCAGTATTTAGTTGGGCCTCCTTTGGCCTGTATTACTGCAGCAATGCGGCGTGGCATGGAGTCGATCAGTCTGTGGCACTGCTCAGGTGTTATGATAGCCCAGGTTGCTCTAATAGTGGCTTTTAGCTCTTCTGAATTGTTGGGTCTGGTGTATTGCATCTTCTTCTTCACAATACCCCATAGATTTTCTATGGGGTTAAGGTCAGGAGAGTTTGCTGGCCAATTAAGAACAGGGATACCATGGTCCTTCAACCAGGTACTGGTAGCTTTGGCACTGTGTGCAGGTGCCAAGTCCTGTTGGAAAATGAAATCTGCATCTCCAAAAAGTTGGTCAGCTGCAGGAAGCATGAAGTGCTCTAAAACTTCCTGGTATGTGGCTGCGTTGACCCTGGACCTCAGAAAACACAATGGACCAACACCAGCAGATGACATGGCACCCCAAACCATCACTGACTGTGGAAACTTTACACTGGACTTCAAGCAACGTGGATGAAGTGCCTCTCTTCTTTTCCTCCAGACTCTGGGACCTTGATTTCCAAAGGAAATGCAAAATTTACTTTAATCAGAGAACATGACTTTGGACCACTCACCAGCAGTCCAGTCCTGTTTCTCTTTAGACGCTTCTGACGCTGTCTGTGGTTCAAGAGTGGCTTGACACAAGGAATGCGACAGCAGAAACCCATGTCTTTCATACGTCTGTGTGTGGTGGTTCTTGAAGCACTCACTCCAGCTGCAGTCCACTCTTTGTGAATCTCCCCCACATTTTTGAATGGGTTTTGTTTCACAATCCTCTCCAGGGTGCGGTTATCTCTCTTGCTTGTACACTTTTTTCGACCACATCTTTTCCTTCCCTTCGCCTCTCTATTAATGTGCTTGGACACTGAGCTCTGTGTGTCTTGCCCTCCTTGTGCAAGGTGTCGATGGTCGTCTTTTGGACAACTGTCAAGTCAGCAGTCTTCCCCATGATTGTGTAGCCTATAGAACTAGACTGAAAGACCATTTAAAGGCTTTTGCAGGTGGTTTGAGTTAATTAGCTGATTAGAGTGTGGCACCAGGGGCCATCAATTTTGAACCTTTTCACAATATTCTAATTTTCTGATATGATGAATTTGAGATTTTCATTTGTTGTCATTTGTAATCATCAAAATTAAACAAAATAAACATCTGAAATATATGAGTTTGTATGTAATGTATGAATATAATATACAAGTTTCACTTTTTAAAGCTACAGTGTGTAATTTTCAGCGACATCTAACGTCCAGACTGCAGACTGCAGCAAAATGAACGTCTCCCCCCCACCGCTTCTCCCCCCCAACAGTACGGCAAGCGTTAGGGGACAAAATGTCTTCCACGACGTCGGAATCACCTACCTTCTCAAGTGATGAGGTTTGTTTACATAGATAATTTTACAGATAGTATTTCATTAGTCTGTGTAGGGTATAGATTTCATGTAGACTTTAGATAATAAATGGCTAGTTAATGACTTGATTTGTGATAATCACATTGACTTGTTTTGCCTTACAGAAACCTGGCTGCAGCAAGAGGATTATGTGAGCATAAATGAGGCAACTCCTTCAAGCTATTTAAATTTTCACATCCCCAGAAGTTCTGGGCGAGGAGGAGGAGTAGCAACAATCTTCGAGTCTGACTTACTGATTACTCCCAAAACAATTAATTCCTACAACTCTTTTGAACATTTAACCCTTAATTTCCCTGATCCAAATTTCAAGGCAAGAAAACCTCTTCTTTTTGTAACTTTGTATCGTCCACCAGGTCCTTACTCTGAATTTTTAGATGAGTTTTCAGAGTTCCTTTCTGATTTGGTATTAAATACTGACAGGGTCATCATAGTGGGAGATTTTAACATCCATGCTGACATTGAAGGCGATAGCTTAAGAGCAGCCTTTAATGCTATCTTAGACACTATTGGCTTTTTTCAAAATGTGAATAGTCCCACGCATTCTCATCTTCATACTTTGGATCTTGTGCTGACATACGGCATAGAATGTGAAGAAATAACAGTATTTCCTCACAACCCTGTCCTCTCTGACCACTTTCTAATAACCTTCAGGATTACTTTAACAGAGTTCTCCTCCCCCAAAAGAAGGTTCAATTTTAGTAGATCTTTATCAGATAGTGCAGTTATAAATTTTAAAGAATCTGCTTCACTTTCTCTCTGCTCTGTGTCACTGAGCAGTGCTGCAGAGTGCAAAAGCTTAGCTTATTCCCCTTCACAGGTTGATGATTTTGTTGAGGGGGTTGCTAGTTCTCTGCGTATTGCCTTAGACAACGCAGCTCCTTTGAAAATGAAAACCGTTAAAAATAGAAAGCTTGCTCCTTGGTTTAATGCAGAGCTGCGTACTTTGAAGCAAAATGCTAGGAAACTGGAGAGAAAATATCGCTCCACAGGCCTGCGAGAGTCCTTCCTAGTCTGGAAAAATGGTTTACTGCTGTATAAGAGGACCCTTTGTAAAGCAAGAGCAGCATACTTCTCCTCATTAATAGAGGAGAATAAGAATAATCCTAGATTTCTTTTTAATACAGTTGCCAAACTCACCCAGAGCCATAGCTCTGTTGAACCGTCCATTCCACCTGCTCTTAGCAGCAATGATTTTATGGGATTCTTTATAAATAAGATTGATCTTATTAAAAATAAGATCATAAGCACTCCTCTATCCGCGATTGTACCTGAGGTAGTCATGGAATCTGAACCGGGTTTAGACTGCTTTGATCCAGTTGAACTCTCTGAATTAGCAAAATTATTGTCTTCATCTAAGCCTTCAACTTGTATGTTAGATCCAGTTCCAACCAGGTTATTTAAGGAGGTATTCCCTTTGATCTCCTCCTCCATTTTAGATGTGATTAATCTATCTCTGTTACAGGGATATGTACCTAAAGCTTTTAAGATTGCTGTAATTAAACCTCTGCTTAAGAAACCGTCTCTTGACCCAGATGACTTGGTCAATTATAGACCTATATCCAATCTTCCTTTCTTATCCAAAATTCTTGAGAAAGTAGTTGCCAAACAAGTTTGCGATCACTTCCACCATAATGAACTTTTTGAAGAGTTTCAGTCTGGCTTTAGAGCTCATCATAGCACTGAAACAGCTCTGGTGAAAGTCACTAATGATATTCTCATGGCCTCAGATAATGGACTTGTATCTGTGCTCGTCCTGTTGGATCTTAGTGCTGCATTTGATACAGTTGACCATAATATTCTTTTAGAAAGACTTGAATATTTTGTTGGAATTAAAGGAACAGCACTAGACTGGTTTAAATCTTATCTATCTGATCGAATTCAGTTTGTTCATGTTAATGATAGATCTTCAACACGCTCAAAGGTTACCTGTGGAGTACCACAGGGATCAGTGCTAGGACCAATTCTCTTTACTTTATACATGCTCCCAATTGGTAGAATTATTAGACAGCATGGGATTAATTTCCACTGTTATGCTGATGATACCCAGCTATATCTGTCTATAAATCCAGATGAAGCTAACCCATTACATAGATTACAGGCATGTCTTGAAGACATAAAAACCTGGATGACTCTTAATTTTCTGCTTCTGAATGCAGACAAAACAGAAGTTATAGTCTTTGGACCAGAGTCTCTGAAAAAGAAACTGATTAGCCAGTCACTTCATTTGGATGGGATTAAACTGATTTCAGATAATAAAGTAAAAAATCTTGGTGTTATTTTTGATCAGGACCTGTCATTTAAATCCCATATCAAAGAGGTTTCTAGAATTTCCTTCTTTCATCTGAGGAACATTGCAAAAATTAGAAATATCCTGTCCAGGGGTGATGCTGAGAAACTAGTCCATGCATTTGTTACTTCAAGGCTGGACTATTGTAATTCTTTACTATCAGGAAGTCCACAAACTGTAGTTAAAAGCCTTCAGCTGATCCAAAATGCTGCAGCCAGAGTTCTAATGAAAATGAAAAAGAGAGATCATATCTCTCCTATCCTGGCTTCTCTTCATTGGCTTCCTGTTAAATCCAGAATAGAATTTAAAATCCTCCTTCTCACATATAAAGCCTTAAATGGCCAAGCTCCATCTTATATCAGAGATCTGATTGTTCCTTATGTTCCTAACAGAGCACTTCGCTCTCAATCTGCAGGTTTACTAGTGGTTCCTAGAATTTCTAAAAGTAGAATGGGAGGCAGATCTTTTAGTTATCAGGCTCCTCTCCTGTGGAACCAACTACCAGTTTTAGTCCGTGAGGCAGACACTCTGTCTACTTTTAAGGCTAGGCTTAAAACTTTCATTTTTGATAAAGCTTATAGTTAGGGTGGCTCAGGTTATCCTGAGCTATCTCTATAGTTATGCTGCTATAGGCTTAGACTTTTGGAGGACATAGGGACCCCCATTTCATCATTCTGCTTCATTCTCTCTCTGTTCTCCTATTCTGCAGAATCTGTTAGTTCAATCTCTAACCTTCTGCTCTCTCTGCTTTTCCTCAGAGTAGCTTTGCCTCGTCTGTTCCTGTTTGGCTGTGACGTCATCCTGGAAAAAAACATCAGCTGTGCTGCTTCTATCAACACCCTTGTTAATAGATGTTGGAGATCGGCCTGTTTTCCAGTGTGGTCCTGTTTCTCTGACCGTGACTGAGTGGATGTGCTCTCTTCGTCCTCTGGCATGGGAGCTGCCTTGGAGCTCGTCTGCCTGGCTGTGTGTTTCCTGGACGGGGCCGCCTTTTACAGCTGCTTTTTGTATCTCTGCTTCTGTCTCCTTGAACCCCAGTCGGCCTCGGCAGATGGCCGCTCACACTGAGCCTGGTTCTGCTGGAGGTTTCTTCCTGTTAAAAGGGAGTTTTTCCTCTCCACTGTCGCTACAAGCATGCTTAGTGTGGGGGATTGTATTTGAGTCAATGAGTCAATGCAATCAACTGGTTTTCCTTAGATAGAAAACTTTGTATCAATTTGACTGTATGATCTGGTTGAACTGTAAAGTGCCTTGAGATGACATGTGTTGTGAATTTGGCGCTATATAAATAAACTGAATTGAATTGAATTGAATTGAATTAAATATACCCATTATTTTTTCTACATCGTTGTGACGTTTTGGTGAGCTGCTTTGCATGGTGATATAAACAGACGAAGGAATTGTAGTCATTAGTTTAACAGCAAGATTGTGTTCGCTGGAAGAATATATATTCCCCGTTTACAGAGTCCAAGTCTTGTTTGTGGCACGGGGGTTACAAGGCGAGGAAGAGGGCGAGGGCAGAGAGGCCGGGGTGGGCGTGCAGCTAGGGCCAGGCGAGGGAGGGGAGCCAGCGGGGTGAGAGCAGAGGAAGAAAGGCTTGAAGATCTCCAAAGGAGCCGGAGAGAAGTAACCGAGGTATATATCCAGAAAATTATTTTACAGAAAATTACTGAATCATTACCTGTGAAACGTCAGGGACGTTGCTGAATAAGTATACTGGAGAGTAACAGCATCATCACGCAGCATGTTATTGTTTTAGACAGGTCTGAGCATTCTGTACTCCAAAAACTGCAGTGATATTAGACAATTGTGTGTGTAGGATTAATTACCTGTCCAAGAGAAAACTGGCAACTTGAGCGTCACTTTGAAAACCTTTTTCCTCCATCAGTGACTTCCATCGTGTAAATGCCGTGCCAATGTTGATCCGTGTTTTTTGTCGTTTCTTGTCACGCTTGCGTTTATTCTCGTCGTGTTTCCGCTTCTTAGATGACGGGGGTTCGGTGCCCGCCGCTTTTCGTTGTGATACAGAGTAGGCATGATCCTCCATTCGTCTGATGTTTGGCCACACAGTGCCAAACAGTTTGCAAAGTCACTCACGCCTGCCGCCTTGTTCACCTTTCTTGTTACTGAGGCGCAGTATACCTGTTTCTTCTTCTTCTTTGGTTTCAGGCAGACTAAACGCTTCTCAGGCATAGTACTGCCATCTACTGTTCAGTACCGTCTCAGTTAATCTCTCTCAACTTGCCGTAGTTATTTTCGAGCGTAATGGGCGATCTCGCAATCGCTAGTTTGTTGCCTCTGCGCTTGCCGTAGCACAAAGATGTCAGCCTCCATGGCTGCGAGACCCGCTCCTATGTAATTATAAACAACGAATTCTAAGGCAACGCAAATATTATGGTTAAATGGCTGAGCTCATAGGTGATGATAAATAACATAGTTATGTATAATATATTAAATTTCTGACTTTATATCCCTGTAATTATTACACACTGTAGCTTTAAATGGAATTACTGAAATCAATCTACTTTTTCATGATATTCTAATTTTATGACCAGCACCTGTATATGATCTGCATATTAATGAAGGAACAAACCCAAAACAAAATGTTTGCACATGCTGTCTGTTGAATTACTTTGCATCTTCTTCAAAGATTTCCATCTGTTTTAAGACATGTAAAGCACCTGAAGATCGGAACCTTAGTGTCTTGAACAGGAGATTAAAAGAGAGATAAAGGCTTTGTCTGCAGCAACATAGATATTGCTTGGGTTTCTTCTCATGGAAACCCTACATCTACTGTTCAATCTATGTACCCACTCTCACCTGTGGTCAAGAGATAAATTTGTGGCTGACAGAAGGAGATATAAGGAAGAGATGGCTAAAATAATTCTTTTTCTGTCTTTGAGAAATTGAGGGAAACTGACAACCAGGGAAAGCTCCGACAACAGCCACTGCCTCTCCATTAAGAAAGGATTGCTTAGGAAGCCTTGTGGACAAATCTTGTTAAAGTTTTCCCAGTGGATTCTTACCCAAAGTTTAAGCGGACTCCAATATATACGCCTTGTGTTATGGGAATGACTTATGATTCCTGAGGAGTTGGGAATGATGGCAGGTGAGACCAATTGATCTGTTACCTCTACGCTCATGAACAAACTAATGAAGCAATATATAGACATATGATGCTCCATGGGTTACATGGAGCATCATATGCAAAAAAGATACCTGAGTTTCACACACGAGTTTCTAAGGTGTTTTTCTTTTTTGTTTGCTAATCTCCATTTTCAAATAGTGAGAGTTGATGTTGCCTTTACCTTCCAAAGTGCAAGCGTACCACCAGAATATTCCTATTTTTTCCTTAAGGACTTTGGACTTCAATATATCACCAGGTTTGCAGTCAGAGGTTATCTGGATTGTTCTGCACGAAGCTGTCGTCATCAGTATTTAACATTCATTCTAACATCATGACAAAAAGCATTTTCATCACTCGTTTGAGCTTTGTTAGAGATGTGTGGAAAGCAGCAAAGAACCCAGTCATTCATTGGCGATCCGCTTTAATTTCTAACATTAAATTATTCAAATAAAAAAGCTCCCAGCACATCAAAATCCCTTGAGGGACTTCTTTAGCTTGAAATAATCTGTTAGCAACATTTATTACTGGTCAGGTCTAGATTAGGAATGAACACCTCCAGTCCTCAAGGCCCAGTGTCCTGCAACTTTAAGATGCGTCCCTGCTTCAGCATGCCTGAATCATATCACCAGATGATTAGAATTACCCTCAAACATGACATTTGCCATACGATTTAATTATGGTACATTGAATAAGAATACTTCTAAAATTGCAGGAAATCTGCCTTTACATACAATAGTTGTCCCTTCCATGTTCTAGATTATCCAATTCCCTTATTTGGGGACAGTTGGACAAGCACCCCTAAACTAGTTTTGTTAGAAAATTGAAAATAAAAGCCCTACTTAAAGATAACCTACTTTTATCTCAGGAAGAAAAACAAAAATCCAGCAGAATGTTCACCAATGTCAAAATTATTAAATCAATTATGAAGGAGCTGTAGGCGTTATTTTCAGGAAGGGCATGAGGAAGACAAACAGAATGAGGGGTGTGGAGCACAGGGGACGGCAAGAGCTGATGGCTGTGTACTTTTTAAATATCCAGTGATATTTTTAAAGTTTCCCACAGGTTGATTGCTTGTTAAATGTCAAGAGAGACATCGTCTCAGGGGACCAAACAGAGGACAAGCAGTTTTCCTCTTGAATTTATAATTACAATCAGGCTCTATCAGAGGGCCGGTGTTTTTCACACTGAAAATTAGCTACTTTCTTGCTGAATATAATGAATGTAATTGTTGTTGAAGACCAGTTCTTACCCTTTTGGTTCTTTTTCGTTCAGTGCGGCTGTTGTGTTCTAACTGTGCTGATTGTAACGTTAAGTAATTTTTCATCAGAGTAATGTTATGTAAATGCAATGCAATATGCATTGGCTTAGTATTTTAGGTTTTAACTAAAAAATGTTTTGTTTATGACAGTGAATGCCTCAGAAGTTGCTACTTTTTAGCTCTTTTTGGAGGACACTACCTACCAGACATATCTTTATTCTGCTGATATTAAAGTGTTAAAAACACTTTCATTTCACCAATCAATATTTTTCATCTAATTTTATTTCTTGACTAAATAACTATTTTTTTTGTGCATTTCATTTGAAGAGGCTTAATTATTCGTCCAGGTGTTTTCTAATAATAACTACAGTAACAGCTTGCCTCCTCCTTTAGTTAATTTCTTATGCCGACGTTCAGATTTGTGGTTGCTGTTCCAACTTTTTGTCCAAGCAGCATTGCTGGGCCAAACAAAGCTCAAATTATGACCCTTTCACTACCGTGCCACTAGCAACACTAAGGTGTTTGGGTGATATTCTGCAGCTAGATTTATTTGTTTTGGTGCTATATCGTTCTCACTTTGGTTATCTTTTCAAAAGATGTTAAATACTATTTACAATCTTTAGACCTCTTACTCCTACTAACAATTAAACCTACAGTAATTGGTAGTGTCCATCTGTGTGGAGCTTAATTTCCTCCTAAGCTGTTTTTTGAAGGTCTCAAAGGTGGCATTAGCTTACCATTACATGTGCTGTTGTTTGGATATGCTAATCTAATACCACATGGCTGTAAATAGGAGATGACATGGTCTGCTCATGCACTCTTTGTTAACAGAAAACCGAGTCACAACCGAACCATGCCGAGCCCCACTGTTGAACTAGTGGTAGATTTAGTGCAGTTCAGTTGCGTTCCTTTTACACTCAACAGTTGTCTCGGTTACCATGCTCGAACCGTTCTTGGCATGTTTTCAAAAGGCTAGTGTAAATGGGGCTCTGGAGAGCCATTGGTAATGGTGGAGCAGCTGGTGAAATCTATGGCTCAAATGGGACACACAAGTATCAATATTGCCCCCTGTGCTGATCTGACCTCTGTGGGATAGTGATAGAAGGAATTTAATTTATTTTATTTGTTAACAAATAAAATAATAACATGCATTTTACCAAAATTGACCTTGGAGAAACAGCTAAGATCCAGAAAAAGATGGTGTGGTCCGATCAGACGGAGGATAAACCTTTTGCTCGCATCACTGTTCTCAAACTACAGTCTTAAAGAGCAGGTGTTCTGCAACCTTACAATACACTTGTACTTTAACACACACAGTCATATAAGGCAGAACTCTGTAGAGCTTGATGAATTTTTAAAAAGGAAGTTTCTCTGTTTGTATTTGGTGTACAGGGGAAGGAAATTATGTTACGGAAACTGACCCTAAGCATTTGAGCTGGAGACCAATGTTTGAGAATGCTCACATCAGCCTGCCCACAACAACAAAATGTGGTTTTGACAGCATTACGAGCAACAACAAGTAATCTATTTAGAGCTGATGGAATAGATCAAACACCTTAAAACAACAGCTACAATGGGATTTAGATCAAAGACAATGGTCTAGTCAAACCCTAAATACCATGAACTGTATACTTAGATACAGAAGAAATAGCTAAAATTCTTACTGTATATAAGTCACCTTAAATATCTTTTCCACTTTATATATCTGGACAAGCTGTATATACTTTATGCTCGTTTTCCTCCTTTGTGCACCTTCTGTTGTTTTTAAGATTTTATATCCAGCCAGCCAGCCATCTATTTATGATAAGACTTACATTTATATCCACACTGGAGGATTTATTCAGTCTGATTGAGAGTAAGATGTTTTGAAACTCTGGATACAAAAATTTAGAAAAGTCCTATTTTCTAAATATACAAAAACCAAAACCCTGCAGCTGTAGCTTTAGAGAAATTTAGTCCCATAAAGCGTTGACCCATTTGCAATTTTATCAACAGGCAACTGTAATTATTTGATTTTTGTTAACTACAAGCTTAAACTGCAGAGAATGTTGACTCCCACCTGCAGAACTGCTTACTCTGCACACAGCAGCGGTTGTTTATAGTAGCAGTTTCCTCAGGGTGCATAAATACATTTGTGTTAATACCCTGAAACATTTTATTCTCCATGCTCTCCTTTTGAGGAGCATGCATGTGCTGCACAGGAGCAGAGAGCCGAGGATTATGCATGAATCAGAGAGTGCCCTTTTAGTCATCCTTGCTCAGCTCGAGCGGGTATTTATTCGGAGACAATACAAACAATACTTCACGGGTAAACATCTCGGTTTACAGTGATTTCCAGAGCACTTTACCCTTTCTCCAAATGCAGAGGGGGGTGGAACATTTTTAGCGGATATTTTGAGCCGTGTCTGAGTGTGGAAAAGTGCGTTCTTCCAACCTTCCTTTGTTAATGTGCTATCTGTCATCTTTGACCTGATTTGGCACCAGTCCCCGACAGAAAAAGGAGGGGACGCTAGTGATTTTGGAAAGAGAGCTGTTTTTGTTAAGTCTGCCTCAGGGGGGAATGCACTTTATGCCCTTGATATAAGCTGTAAAGAGAAGCCGGTGATACTAAGCAGGTCAGACAGTCTGATCAATACACACATTTTCCCTCTAAATATGCTGAATATGTATAGGATTGTTCTCTGATGGTGCGTTTATTCCCCCCATATTTCCTTCTTGAATAGCCTGTTTGATTCTGCGCCCTGGCAGCGCTCCCATATCCTTTGTAAATTACTCGATTTGTGAGTGAGATATGGGTGCTGGAGTACACCCACACCATTATTCATATTCTGTACAGTACCTCAAGGATCTCGTTTTGACTGATATTTTCTCATTCATTCACGGCTTATGTTCCTGAGACCGACAGCGAGATGGCATTAAGATGTTGAACAAAGCAAAGTCATCAATTTGCATCCATTTCCTGCATCTCAGATGTGCGTCAGGTTCCAGAGGAACGAGCTGGAGCCAATTCTGACAACGTGATATACTTTTCAAACTGAGTTTTACTTCTGCAATGATGATGTAAATGGATATTAGCAAAAGAGCTGGAAGGACAGGAGCTTTCTTCAGTCATTTGAAGCACCTTTTACTGCACACTGCTTTCAGCTGGCTGAAAGAGGGCTACCACTTTTCCCCTCACAATAAAGTAGGGCAGCAGCTATCTAAAAATACAAACTTTTAGTAAATTTGCATTTATTAAAAAAATAATTTGAATGTATATGATTAATGATTAGCTAAAACATATTAAAAATATACAATATTCATTAATTTATATGTGTATAAAATTCATATTTTAAATCTTACATGGACATTTTTTATTTATTTTGTAAACTTCTGTCCTAATTATTCCTCTGAGTAGGTCATTCTTAGAGCAAATATTTTAGGTTCTGTATTCCGTTTCTCTAGGTGCTGTTTTAAGTTTGATTAAAAAAAATTAGTTGATGATTGTTTTAGAATTATAAATTGAATTTATTGTTTAAGCTCTAAAAAGACACTCCAAAGTCTTGGTAGGAAAAGTAAAGTTGTTTTAAGTCTATGTCTTATTTTACCAGTAAAAACCCAGAATTATTCATACCCCCCGGCAGATTTAGACTTTAAAAACATGCTTTTCAAGCAAGAAATTTGTTTTCGACAAGAAAAGAGACAGTCATCTTAGCTTTGAATGTTTTTTTTTTGTGTGGAACCTGAAGTCATTTTAATGTCCTTGATGTATATCTGTCCATTTAGTTTATCTATATAGCACCAATTCAAAACACAGCATTATAAGACACCTTAGAGAGTTGATTGAATCAAATCATAGATTGCTTTCCATCTAAGACTCCTAGCTGTTATCCTAGATCTTATATTGAGACCGTGACCTTGCAGAATTAACTCTCCCTGGTTTGGTCAGGATTCTGCCCTCTGTTTAACTTTATTTTTAATTTCTTTGTAATTCTTTATCTTTGTAGTTGTTTTCTGTCAGTTTGGATTTCTTGAGTTACTCCCTGTTGCCCCCTTGTACCTCTTCCTTTCCCTTTGGCTCCCTTCTCATTGGTTCTCTCCACACCTGCTCCATATCAGCTCATTAGAGCATCCTTTGTTCTGTTCCCCATATATACACCACCTCTGCAGTTCCTGTTTGCTGTTTTCTTGTTGTTTTGTTGTCTCCTTCCTCCTTGTGTGTTCACCCATATGATTTGATTTTCACCTCTTGCCTTGGAAATTTTATTAAATCAGCAAAACTCATCTCTGCTTCCTCATCTCGCTTTTGGGTCTGCAAAAACCTCCACTTAACTTTGACAGGTTTAACATGTAGCAACAGTGGACATTTGCTCGCATTATGTCATTAAATCTGCAGAAAGCACCAAGCATACTAAACGATCTTGTTTGCAAATGCCTCATATGCTTGAAGTTCAACCAACTGTTTCAGAAAGAGATGTTAAGGCTCTGATGGCATAAAAAAACGAACGCAATGAATGATTTTTAATGAAAAAAAATACTAAAAGATGTCGAAATTCAGTGGGAAAGAGACCCAGTAAATTCAAGTCTTAGAAAAAATGTTTTGTTTTGGGCTGGGTGGCGTGGTTGCTGTATTTAAACTAAAACTGCATTTTCAATTATTGCAAATATTCTTATTTAATTGGGTGTGCCCTCTGAGGAAGATTTAGACTCATCAGCCAAACTATGCTCTAATAAAAAACGACCCCTATTTGCATCCACAGGTTCTGCTGGTTGTCTGAATATTAGGTGGACTATTTCTAAATAGCGGCTCACGTGGCTGACATTAAGTATGGCCTTGGGCCAAGCTTTGGAAACCATTCGATTAACCACAACTTGGTTTAGTTTATTGATTTATCTTAGCATTTCTTTGATTTCAATAAATTCTCTTTTTGCTCATTATCAAATTTACATTCGAAGGAACCCAACCCTAAAAATGATGCTACACTCTAGGATATGGGTTTTTATGCATGTATTTATACAATAATGCCAACACAAGAGTCCGCTTTTTTATAACCTTTAGTTCCTAAGGAGACATCTGGATATTGTTATTGAGGCCAAAGGTCACTTCTTTTCACTTTTCCAATAAGCTTTAAATAAAAGGTTCACAGTCATGGTGAATATAAAAGAGAAAATGTTAGTTCAAATTGGACCTTTCAGCTTAGCGGAATAGTAAGTATAAATATGAAAAGTAGATTATTCTTGAGAAAGTAAAACTCTATCTTTACTTCTGACCTCTGATGATTGTTGAGGACGACCTTCTTTTTGCAGTTTCTAAGAAACGAATCAATACTCAGAGGTCTTGGCTGGCTGGAGCGCTCCACGTTAACAGTCAGAACAAAAGAAGCCAGGGAAGATGAATAGACTGCAAAACAAAAAGGTTTAGATTAACATAAGTTTGAAAATAAACGAATCAATAAAACAAGTGTTAAAGCTATTATCATGATTACGTTTTAGGCTTTTCTCTTTGTTCTGGACTTACCCCCCTGCATTTCTACTATCAGCAGTATCATCTCTTTTTCAGCACTCTCTTATCACCTTGCCTTTGCCAGATTATTATATAGTTTCTGTTAATAAACACTTTTTCCTTGACCTTGTTTGATCTCATCTTTACAACCTTGTTCTGTGCTCTGGATTTTCCTGCCTTGCTTCTCCCTCCTCTAACATCGAACAAACTTGTGATCTCTGGATGTTGACCTTGTTTCGGTGCCTGGAAAGTGCTAGGATAAGCCATCTGATCTCTGCCACTTTGAGCATGACCTTTGCTTGACTTCTTGTAAATCCTATGGATTATAATTTTTTTCAGTCAGATCTTGAGACCTCTGTCTGTGTAACCTAGCCTGATGACTTGTCAACCTACTGTGACCTATTGCTCACCACCTCCTGGTTCCAGAAACACCACTTCTTCCATGCAGCAGAGGAGTTGTTTGGCTACAGAGATGGTCACTTTGGTTTGGATCCTCTCACAGAGGGATTACCTGGAGGAACGCTCTGCTCAATAACCGGTACTCGCTCAGTGCAGACCTTTCCTGACTGATACCAGCTGCAAATCTGAAATAAAATCTTGTTGAATCGTATGGGCTCTTTATGTTTTGTGTTGAAGAAGTTGGGCAAGTGAAAACAGGCAAGGGTTGTTTTCATAAAAAACATTTGAATAAGCCTCCTTTTATTGGAGGAACCTACAGCCATCACCTTTTGAAAGTTGTCTCCATGTGTTGACTCAATTTCCCTCCTTTTTTCACTTTTACTGATTAAAAGTCCTGATTTGCATCTTTACCTGGGTTATTTGAAAGGCAGGGTAATGCTCTGTGCAAAGGTTCACCATTGTTTGCAGGTCCTAAATAGGACGGAGGGAATTCTGCTTACCTGGCATGTTTAAGATTGAGGGATTGTTGTTGTCTTCTAATTTACGCAACATTAAGTGTATTTTTTTAGATCAAGAATGGTGCAAATGAAGGGGACCAGTGACTACAGAAAATGCTATTGCGCTTGAAAGAGACTTCTGAGTGTTAGGCTTATATGCAGTCCTATACAGACTAACGAAATACATGTATCTACAGTAACACCAGCCACAAAATCAACCAACCACATTTAAATCTTCAGTTTTTGCTTTTTTTTGTTAGTTTTTTTCTGAGCGGACACGCATCCTTCTCCCGCCCTCAGTCCATGTTGGTATTGGTCGGAGATAAGAGGAGATGGTGCTCAGGTCAGGCAGGAGCAGCTGTGTTAGAACTTGCAGAGAGCTCCATAACCGGGAAAAGATGTCCAGCAATGCCGCCCGCTGTGGCGAAGGAACCACAGTGGCATAGGCTATAGCTTGTAGCTGCTTGCTCAAGAAAAGAGCTGAGCAGAGAGGCCCGAAAAGATTGGATTTATCCTCTGGGTGGAGAGAGTTCCGAAGGCAGAGTGAGAGTGGCTGTGACTTCCCTTGAGGAGGATGGACTGACATCTAGCCAAGGTTAGGCCCTAGAGAAAAACTGCTGGAGATGGACAAAAGACCAATGAGCATGAGGATCACTGGACCCTGTGGGCGGAAGGAGCAGCAGAGCGGAATGAGAGAAGGCATCATATGTTCCATGTCCGAGCGGGAAGTAGGATACAAAACAGTCCTTTTAAAGCTAAATTAAAATGGCCTTTTAGAAAGCCACTCACAAGCCCTGCTTTATCCTTTTCCAACATTATTTACAAAACAGTGGTCAAATAATGATATTTTCTCATCCCCTAATTTGTATACTTGTCAATAAACTTGAGACAATAGTACTGAATTATTTATGGATTTAAAGATTACTTAATGAAATGGGTAAAGTCGACGTCACAGAAGCGTCCTAGAAGCCAATTTTTAGCATGACGGCCTCTGTATTGTTGGGAGAGAGTTCAAGTTGCTGCAGTGTACAGTCTGACCATTATATGTCATTGAAAACTACAAATTGTGGTTTTAAGTAAGAATCTTTCTATTTTTCTTTTTTAATACGACCACCCTCTGGACTGCAGATGTAATACAGCTTCACAACTTCCCATACATTTTTAGGCTTTGATTAAATCGTCCATGGCTTTTTAGAACAGTGGAAACAAAAACTAAATACATTTCTCTATATTATTATTATCTTAGTAATATGTTAAGATCTCTGCTGGAAAAACTGTTATTGACTGAGTAGTTTATGAGATGTTAAACACATGGAAATAAAGATTATTATTAAGCTAATGGTCTAACGAACCATGGCACATTACATCACAAATGTGACATTACTGACATTAGCTGTTTCTTCATAACTAAACGTTATTCTGAGCTATCTCTATAGTTATGCTGCTATAGGCTTAGATTGCTGGAGGACATAAGACCCATTTTTCATCGTTCTGCTTCATTTTATGTCTTTTTTTCCCACTCTGCAGAATTTGATAATTTAATCTCTAATGCTATGCTCTCTGGGTGTCACCATCCTGGAGAGAAATGTCAGCTCTGCTGCTGCCATCAGCACTTTTGTTTATAGATGTTTGAGATCGGCCTGTTTTTCAGAGGAGTCCTTTTTTCTCTGACTGTGACTGGCTGGATGTGCTCTCCTCATCCTCTGACATGGGAGCTGGCCCGGAGCTTGTCTGCCTGGCTGCGTATTTCCTGGACGCGGCCGCCTGTGAAGCTGGTTTACAGATTCTTTTTTTATCTCTGCTTCTTACTGTTTGTCTGCCTCGGTCTCCTTGAACCCCAGTCGGCCTCAGCAGATGATCGCTCACACTGAGCCTGGTTCTGCCGGAGGTTTCTTCCTGTTACAAGGGAGTTTTTCCTCTCCACTGTAATTACAAGCATACTTAGTGTGAGGGAATGCCTTCGAGTCGATGCAATCAACTAGATAGAAAACTTTTAATCAATTTGACTGTATTATCTGGTTGAATTGTAAAGTGCCTTGAGATGACATGTGTTGTGAATTGGTGCAATATAAACAAACTAAATTAGTCAGAAGGGCAGTGTGTTACAGTCTGAAATGAAAAACAGACTTCTCAGTAACGGTGATATAAATAACATTATGTTAGACTCCAAAACAAAGCTGAATTTCACCAACAGAACTCCACGCCCACGGTGAAAGCAGCATTGTGTTTTGAGGTTACTTTCCTTCAGATAGTGCAAGTTTTTTTATTAAGGTGGATGACATCAAAGCGTTCCTAAAAACTTGATGTCTGGATGAAAAATTTAATCTGGGTTTTATTTTTCAGCATTTTTTGTGATATTTCCTCAGGGTCTGACAGACGTGAGGATCTTTAGCGAGGTAGAGTGGCCAAATGCTGACAAAATCACGCCAATTAAGAGACATCTACCAAAGAAAGCTGAGGGCTGACATCAAATCAAAAACACACCTCAATAAACTATAAGGTTAGACACAATTCTTTCATTCAAATACATGAACCTTTATTTTTTTTATATTCCTCTAACAGATTAACTTGTTTTTAATGTGATTTCTGGGGAATAAATGTTACATTAAAGGTAGAAATAGCTGTGAGATATTGCAACATGGTCTCACCATTTTCTGCAATGAAAATAACTGGCATTTTGATAGAGGTGTGTTCACCTTACTGTTGCTTACCATCCACTCTGAACTTTAGGCTGCAGACAATCTCATCAGCTGGCCACATTTTTCTAAAAGCAAATTATTTACATTTTGTTTTTTGTACTAGCTATAAGGAAAATATTCATATTCACAATTAAAAGACTAGACAATTAAATCCTAACTTGCTCTTTTTTCTTCAGAAAGCTGAGGACACTATTATCCCTATTACTCACATTACAGAGAGCAGAAAAAAAATATTACTGTGATGAGTCTCTATTTATACCAAAATGAAGCGCTCTGGCTTGGATATCAGTCTCCCACGAACACACAAGGTCATTGGAGTTTCTTCACGCGCCTCTTTCATTTGTTATTCTAAACAGGCTGTCATTTGGCTGTTTTCACACATGATGATGAATAATGAGTTTTTGGTTCCTAATGTTTCGGGTGGTCACAGCTGGAGAGAAACAAATAAAGAAGCTAATTAGAGAGGACATTAACACTTAAAGTTTAGTTTTGAGTGGTTTAAGAAAGGTAAAACACTTAAAAAATATTCCCCAGAAAAGTTCTGCTGATACCCAGAATACAATGGCTTTGTTTTATGCCTCTGTTAGAAACACAACAGCCATGTTTGAACATTTTCTTACCTCAGGTGAAGTCATTGTTCAAGCTGGGATATTCCACTTCCAGTCTGGTTTTATCCCTGCAAACCTCTGCTGGATTTAGTCGGACTTGCAGCTTTGCAGGATGCATTCGGTCTCACTCCCTCCTCCTGTCTCTCCTTGATATGGCCGATCACAGTTGTAGAGTGGTGGCTTACCTGGGTGTATTACTTTGGATGGCAGCCTAATCATCTGGCCCCAAGTCAGGCACCGGCAGGGCCAGGGCTTAGACAGCACAACAGATGGGCCCTCAAAGGACCCACCACATCTGCACCACTACAGGAAGATGAAGAGGAGATGAAGGAGCAGGGGAAGGGGCTAAAAAGACAGGAACTAATCCCTCTTATCTTCTGATTGGATGTGCATAACGAGCCAAAATCCTGCTTTGGCGAGGTAAGTGGAGATCTGAACACCACCGGGACGCTCACTTAGGATGGAAACAAACACCACTTCGTCTCCAATGAGAACTTCCATTTACAATCAAGGTGTAGTTAATGACCTGAGGGAAGAGATGGACTGCCGGAGCGGCCCAGGAGTACTTTTATCTTTATGATAAGTTTGCAGCTGAAAAGATTAAAACTATCCATTGGTTCATATAATGGAAGAAGTTTAAACTGCATTCTAGGTCATGTTTTGAAGGACAATTCAGAAGATATTTGTTAAGAAGATAATTAGAACTGTTCACCACTCATTTTTCTTAGTAATCTTAAGGTCTGCGGTGATGCAGTGTTTGTTGAGCATTAGAAAGAATCCATTCATAGAAAAACTCCTGAAAACAGCTAGAAGTTATATTGTTTTTTCTCTTGTATTGGATCTATGGTGTTGTCATATTAAAGGAAATGTCCTGTCAGTAAAGAATAACCAATGGATCATTATCTATACCTAAAACGAATGTGTTCGTGATGACTTCATTAATTGAGTCCGAGAGGGGCCATTTTTGCCCAAATATAGTAACACCTCACTCCTGACATGTTCCGGCTGTGATGTCACGGTGCGGTCAGCCTAGCGCCATTCTCCCCGCTTTACAAGGAAAGTCAATGGGAACTACTACACAGCAAATTCAAAAGTGTTAAATAATATGGTGTTAGTAGACTTTCTTCAAAGGCAGTGTTAATTTAGCTCTTAATAGAGTTATATTAAACAATATAACTCTGAGGTGTCACATATTACGAGTTAAAACAGAGTGTTAAATAAATAGTGTTACATACTAAATCTGGAGGTGTTAAAATGGAAAAAAATAACACTTCGTCTATCAACTCTGAACTCCTACAGTGGATTTGACACCCAAAGAGTACATTCACAGACTCCGCCTCCAATGCTACAGGTACTGAAAGAAGCTGAGGAAAATTTACTGTTATTCAGATCCGTTTACCCAGCCTGGTAAGTAATTTCTCTCAGATGGATTAAATATTTTATTTGCTTTCTAACTCTATGGCGTTGTTTGAGTCAAAATAGAGCCGTGTGATAGACATTTGCTACGTCGCATTAGCTACATTGCTTCGGTGATAGCCTAATCATGTTTAGCTAACTAGTGATCTTTGTAACTATAGTGTTGAAAAAAGGTTTGTAGAGGAATATTTAATGTATTTGTTGGCTAAACTCATCAACATAGATACACCTAAAAGAATAATTCGGGAAATGTTATCGTCAACACATAGAGCTAAGTGAATCCCCATCTATCTGAAGACTGTCTCCCATTAAAATCGATGCAGCAAACAGCAGCTGAATTGCAGAAATGAATCTCCTCTGCAGTGCATGAAAATATGTTTTAGTTTAAATTTAGTTCCCTTCAGAATTTGTTACAAAGCAAAGTATTGAAGTGGAAATTGGCAAAGATTGATGATTTAAATGTATTAAGGTAATAATGACTGTGTCAATTGTTGTACAATTCGAGCACAAGTTTTAGGTTCTCAAAAAAAGCCATATATATATATATATATATATATATATATATATATATATATATATATATATATATATATATATATATATATATATATATATATATATATATATATATATATATATGCCATATAGTCAGTGGTGGGCAGTGTAGCCAATTATTTTGTGCATTTAAAAGTTAACCTCCAAAAAAAAAGTTAACCCTCCAAAAAACCAGTGTGATTATGTAAAAGTAAACATGCTACTACCCTCTAAAATCCAACCTGTGAATTGATCAGAGTTGTATGTCTGTCAAAATGACTGGCTTTACAGAAGTAACAATTAATTTACTGATTGTCTATGCAGTTCAGTAGTGCAAAAATAACCTTTATTAAATTTCCTCACAGGAGATGCTTGTAAAGGTGGAATATAGGGGAGTGCAGAAGTACATTAAAGTTCCACAAAGTGATGAATGCTTTTATTACTCCCAGTTTCTTCAAGATGGTTTGTATTCATGTGAAATTTTAAGTGGTGTAAAATAATCTCCAATGTGACTAATTTATAGTAAGGCTTTATTTTATGTTTTAGTTAAATTTAATATCAATTTTCTTTTTTTCAGTAACGGCTAAATTCTGCTGTGAGCTTCAGCTCTTCACAGAAGGTGTCCTCGTCCTGACTGATACCTCGGACACTGAAGTTGACTCAGACATTTTTGATGAACTTCTAAGGTCTGGGGTTCGAGCTTTCAGGGAAAGCAGCTAGCAACAGGTAAAACTGATTCATAATAATCTGGAGTAAATTCCTTTATGATGTTTAATTCATATTTGAATATTGGTGCAATGTAAAAAAAAAAAAAATCCTACCCAAGTTTCTTTCTTTGAGTTAATGAATACTGTTGAATACATATCAAATACAATTATTTTGTTGTGCATTAGTCTAATTGTAATTTATGCACAGCCTAAAGCCTATAGCCAGTTATTGGTGTTGATATTAATTTTAAAAGCAGTAGCCTTTGGGTCAGCTACTAGAGGTTAATCAAAATATGTATTTTTGTTTTACAGATGGTGTATACAGTCCTGAGGTCAAACCCAAAGGGGGAAGAAATCTTCAACGAATATCACAAAACTAAAACGCTCTCAGATGCAACTCGTCGCAAATGGTCAACATACTGGTCGCAGATATGATAGAATCTCATGGGTATAACTCTTTTGATGATCAAACAAATCCGTATTCACTGACCAGAGTAGTGATACTTCTTTTTGTTTTCAAAAGGAGGATCCCACCCATAAGTGTTCCAACTAACTATGCCCTGGGGATAGCAACTCTTTTTCCATATCTTCAGGATCCATACTAAAAAAATGGTTATGTATGTATTCTGTCTGAAACTCCACATATATGTAATTTTGCCATGTTATTACAGTTTTGACAAATATGTGTCCCTTTGTGTAACTCCCACTGTTACTACACAGAAGTCACTTGTTGGAATGTGTGGATCTGTTGTTGCTCACTTACTGTACAAGCTTCTGGTCTTTCTGAAAGTGCTGTTCAAACAATAATTTGTTCTATTGAGGAAGCTCACCAATGTCAGACCTTTTGACAGGCAATATTCTAATAAAAGTGAGAACATGTATATTGTTCCACATTGTTACATGTTTTGAAACAACATTTTCTAATTGTGGTGCACTTTTGGAATAAATATTTGCTGAAAAGAACAAACATTGCTTCTTTCTTTCTTTATTTTTCCCAAGGGATTTTTTTATGTTCAGAAAAGTAAAATTTCCAGCATTTATTTTTAGAGAATAACTCCTATGTAGTTAGGAAAACATTCCATGAGAGTGTTAATATTCCAATTCTAACACCGAGTTGGTGTAATTAAGTGTTAAATTATCAACTCCAGAAAGATTTATTTTTTAACACTAAATAAGAGTTACGGTGCCAACTCTCCAAAAAGAGTCAAATTAACTCTCTCTGGTGTGGACCCATATAGACACTTTAAGAGTGTTAAAATCAAATCTGACAGTGTTAATTTGAGCATGTTGGATTTGCTGTGTAGACACATCTGCAAAAAAAACAACAATTATTTAAGTTTCCAGAGGACTTCACATTGAAATTCACGAGAGATATAGTTAAACTGACAATGCTGACGTGCATGGCAGTTGGATGTTGTAATACATCGGGTAAAACGGATTCATGATCCTCCACAGATGGGTTTGTCGTTGGATTGCCAACTTGAAGAGGGAGGATTTGCCATCGAACTTCTGGCCGGAGAAAAAAGCACTCCATTAATCCATTACTCTCTGCTTCGCATAGTACGCTGGTCGTCGCCATCATGCATAATAGCGTGTAGTGACGAACACCACATACAGCACTGGGACTTGCTCAACAGCCAATACTGCACCATGACGTCACAAACCAGTAGGTGGCAGAAGTGCTCTTGCACAAACATGGATGTCTCCAGTAAAACACATTCAAATGAAATCACTCTTAATTATAAACACTTATCATTTATTGAAAAGTGTTTAATAATTTCATGCTTGAAGTACTTTAAGAAGTTTGTAGACTGAATGTGACTGAAATTTTCCTTTAAAGCCTCTCTGACCAGGACCCCTGAAACAGTGGACAACCATTCAACACATAAACATGTGAACAAATGTTGCAACAGTGGTATGGAAATATCTATGCTTTAACAGACAATTTTCAGGTTTGCTATTGTCATTTTTTAGGTAAATACAGTTATTATTACTATGCAAAGGCATGTCTGCATGACGATGGATGCTTGCTTGATTAGCTGAGATTTGTCATCCTGCTAATTTTATTCTATTTTCACTAAGAAATGTTCAAAGTAAGTTGGGTCTCTCATTTGTGTAAAGTTTCACACATCCATGTAAAAATTTACATAAATGCATTGAAAATATATAAGTAATAGAAGTATTCATATTTAGTATCTGCAGATTGTGAATTTCAAATACCTCTAATGAATAGCATATTTCCAGGAAACTGCCCTGTAGTTTCTAAGAAAATTACTGCTAAGCTCCAGAAAGAAGTCTGTGAAACGACATGTAAATAATGTAATAATATCTTATATAATAATATCTTACCCAATCACAATGTCAAAGGGAAGTACTCAGAAAGTTACACTTGAGAAAAAAAAGGTGAGTTGTAGAAAAGAACCATGTAAGCAGGGGGGATTTACCATTAGGCAATACTAGGCAGTTGCCTAGGGCCCCAAGTTCCTGGGGGCCCCATAAAACTCTGTTTCCATGTATGGTTAATACAACTAATCCTTATTTGTGCACATTAATTATGTTTTTGATAAAAATCCTTTGGCTTAAATGCCATCAGAACGCTGATAGATAGAGAGGAAAAAGGGACAAGAAGAGAGGGACAAAACCTAGAACAAATAATGGATGTCTATTCTATTAAAATTTCTCTCTCTGTAGAATGGGTCTGTTTTATGGGTTTTCTTCTCAGGGGGCCCCCTGCCTGTCTTTGCCTAGGGTCCCAAATTTCCTAAATCCGCCCCTGCATGTAAGTTACAGAGCATAATGGTTGATAGTAGGAAAGTAACCTGTTAGAAGTAGATGATAATCTTTAGGATTTGGAAAGTAGCCTGTTTGTTTAAGGAATGTTAATTTCATTCCAGGAGTAGCCTCTTAAGTGCAGGAAACGGAAGGCCTTATAATGTACACTTTTAAGTTAAGTAAGGGTAGTTTCTCAAGATAACCTTTCATATTCTCTTTTGAGGTTGTTCCTTCTATGGTTTAGGGAAAGTGCCCTTTAAGTTCATGGGCTGGAACTGGTAGATTTTAGAAAATTGACTTTTAATTTTTTTACTTTAGGAAAGTCGGCATGCAGTGTAACAATCTTCACATCAGAAAAAAAAATGTAGAGTTAAAGTAGAGTTAAAGCAGATCCTTGAGCCTCTTAACCCTGTAATGCCAAATGTATCGTATTTGATACATACGGTTTCTGAAATGTTTTGCATCTGACACCTTTTGCATAATTTAATGGTAAAAGCTTTGCTCAAAATCCTATTGTACACATTCAGATATACCTGATAACAGAGGGCAGAAGACTACACAAAAATAATCTTGACTTATCGCATAGTAATAAATTATTAATATCAAAAATGTATTTCAGTTTTTTTTTTTTTTTTTTTTTTTACATATTTTGTTAAAAGGCCAAATAAGGACTTTAAAACAAAAAAAGTAATTTTCTGTTTTGTTTCATTCTTGGATCGGGCTTTAAAGGGTTAATTATTCGCAGAAGTCCTCCGTTATAAACCCAGGGATAATCTTTGATTCCAGTTTTACAATGGAAAATCATTTAACAAAAAATTTAATCTATGCATTTGTTTTATCTCCCCTTTTGGTGTAAATTACTTCACACATGCTTAACTAGAGCCTCCCTAGACCTTCAGTCGTCTATGCAGGATGCTGCTGCAAGGATCCTAACTGGAGTTCTGTCCTTTGGCTCCACTTTTTTTGCAACTTCACTGACTTCTGGTTCATCATCGAGTACATTTCAAAATGTAGGTTTTGACTTGTTAGAAACCAATTTGATTGCAAATTTTAACATCCATACACTCCCATCAGGCTCTTAAGGTCCTGTAATCAAAAACCTGCTGATGTTCCCCATATAAATGTAGAAATCCGAGGAGTCCTCTGTGGCCCCAGACTTTTGAACTCCTCTCTCCTGCTCTCAGATCAGCAGGCTCAGTGGTTTATTTCGAAAGACAAATAAACAATCCCTCATCTTTTTATATCTGCTTTTGCTTTAACGTTGTTTTGGGGGGGTTCTGTATTTGTATTTTAAGGCAATTGAGAAGCAATATTATTTTATGTTCTTCTTGACAGTACCTTTTAAGTTTTTCACAAAGTGCTATAGAGGATTTGTGAACCCATCCTCTAAACTCCAAATAAGTTATACAAAAAAAGTCTGTAAAGTAGCCTGTGTGTTTCCGCAACATCTGATTGCTTCTGTTGCATCAGATTTTGCCTTCCAAGTTAATCCTGTTTTTAATTATATTTAGGACATATTTTTCTTGTCTGTGGACAATTTTATTTTAATCTTTTGTAAATATGTGTGTCTTTGGAGCATCAGAAGCAGGTTTAGTTTAGAGGTTCTTTCTAGTTTGAAAGAGGTTTGTTATGTTGCAGATGAAGCCAGTCCCAGCCTTATCTTCCTGCAGATGGATGCAGCTGCTGCCTTCTCAGCTGCTCAGTGGGAGTTTCTCCAGGAAGCGCCTCAGCAGGGAGCCGGGTCAGGCCGAGCGATTAGCTCCAGCACATCCACGGATTCTCTCCATTTTCTGAGCATCATTTGCCTTTCCAGATTGTTGATGTTGATCTGCGCCTGGTGAGAAGACGCCTCCTCTGATACCCCAACCCTGCTGATAAAAGAAGCCATTCCGGTGTCAGATGTTAGCTGTGAAGGCAGTCACATGGTTTCAAGGGCTAATGCTCCGATCAGTCACCAGAAATCTAGAAGTCACACTTTGAAGAACATGTGGAGAGAGCTGCTGCCTCTGTTCCCTCATCACATTCAAATAATAGCCATGATTTGCATATATTAGCAGTTTTTTTGCTAAGCCTGCTTGTACATCTGCTCAGAATTAGTCATTATCGTCTCCACCATAATTTGGCGGGGGGTAACCCTAATGTGCTCCAAGTTCTCTCCTCAGAAACCAAATGCACTCAGAACCTCAGCTCTGGAAGGGTCTGTTTTTATTTTAGTGTCACAGGATTAGAAATGTAGAAGTGGAGCCTCCTGAAGTCTGAACGGTAATGATGATGGTTATGAGGACCTGGTATACGGCGCTGTGGGAGAGCAGATGACTTACGCAGATGGTGGAGAAACTTAAATCACTTCGTCTCTGAGTCGGGCTGCCATCTTTGGTCCTCGTGTTTGTTCTCTTTTTCCTCTGCGCCGCCCTCCTCCCCGGACCAATCGCTCAGCTCTCCAGCCCCTCTCAGTCGCCCATGATTAACCACGTCAGCGCAGCAGCGGCGTTCCTGATTGTGATTACCTTCTGTGTTTTCTAATTTGGACCCGACTTGAAGTGTTTCTAAGTTTGAGCGGTTAGCTTTCGCTCAAACGGGCCACAAAATCAGTCATTAGCCGCTGCATGTGAGCGGCTCGGGCTCCTATTGTCTTTGTCTCATTTAATGCTTGTCTCGTGTGAAATGAACTATCAGGCCACCAAGAGCACTTATGATAAAAAATTATGGTGGAAATCCTGAAATATGGAGCTTTATGGGAACCACAGCCTACTTCTACAAGGTTAATGAACTCTCACTAGCTTTAATAGTCTGTTTTTAGACTCATGCATCTTCATAAAAGCGCCCTTCCCCAAAGTCTGCAGGCGAGGGGTGCCATTTCAAACAGCTGTGCCAGGCAAGTAAAATGAAAGGAACCTCATGATGAATCGCATCCTCCTTCCTTCCATTTCTGCAGCGTTCACCTCACCTGGCAAACTGTCGGAGGATTACCTTCATTCCCCCTTGATGACGAGATGTAAGAGAACGAAGAGGAAGTGCAAGAAGACGAGGGGGAGCGGCTTCAAGTTCCTAATCACCTGGACCAAATGAGGGCACAGAGGGTGGAGGAGGCGTCCCAGGAGTGGCATTAACAAGCGAGCAGCCGGGGTTAGAGCCGGAGGCTCGCTCGCAGGTCTGCAGACACACAAAGGCTGATGGATGCGAGTCTGTGAAGGAGCGATG
Source organism: Cyprinodon tularosa (assembly GCF_016077235.1). NCBI lineage: Eukaryota > Metazoa > Chordata > Actinopteri > Cyprinodontiformes > Cyprinodontidae > Cyprinodon > Cyprinodon tularosa. The sequence goes on from NW_024039751.1 coordinate 480,920, forward strand.
GCAGCGGCTCACGTTTTATCTGTTCTCTTCCTGAGTGGATGTGGTTTAAGGCTGTTGACCCCCAGATACAAACATGTAAAACCTTTTTCTCTTCAGAGGGAGAAGACAGAAGGTTTTTTTTTTTTTTGTGGTTATTTTAGATCTTAAGTTTCCTGTTTTTTTAATCTTTCTGAAAAGTTTAAAACTTTCAAAAATATATTTAAATAAATTTCTTTAAAACAGCATCAGATAAAGGTATTTTACCAGACAAAGACATTAATGTTCCAGTGCTTGTGTTTTTCCTTATAGAAGAACAGACCTTTAACAAGCTGATTTTTGCTTAATTCCCTGAACTTTCTGACATAATCTCTTTTGTCTGAGGATGACAGTTTTAGTTTTATACTTAAAACCAAGACACTTGTATGGAAAAAAAAAAGATGATGTCAGAAAACAATAATTAATCAAATTTTTATTGTGGTGAAAATATTTTAATTTCAAATTGATCTTTAGTTTGTTCATCACGCCTTCAAAAGGTGTGCTCCTTTACAGGCAAACACATTTCTGACACAATTGTGCTGTAAAATATGAAACATTTCAAACTCATACATCCCCAGGGAGGTGAGGCAGAGATTAATCAGTTTATTTCAGGCGCTGATGTAGAGTTATATATATATATATATATATACAGGTGCTGGTCATAAAATTAGAATATCATGAAAAAGTAGATTGATTTCAGTAATTCCATTTAAAAAGTGAAACTTGTATATTATATTCATACATTACATACAAACTCATATATTTCAGATGTTTATTTTGTTTAATTTTGATGATTACAAATGACAACAAATGAAAATCTCAAATTCATCATATCACAAAATTAGAATATTACTGAAGACCAATAAAAACAAAGGATTTATAGAAATGTTGGCCAACTGAAAAGTATGAACATGAAAAGTATGAGCATGTACAGCACTCAGTATTTAGTTGGGCCTCCTTTGGCCTGTATTACTGCAGCAATGCGGCGTGGCATGGAGTCGATCAGTCTGTGGCACTGCTCAGGTGTTATGATAGCCCAGGTTGCTCTAATAGTGGCTTTTAGCTCTTCTGAATTGTTGGGTCTGGTGTATTGCATCTTCTTCTTCACAATACCCCATAGATTTTCTATGGGGTTAAGGTCAGGAGAGTTTGCTGGCCAATTAAGAACAGGGATACCATGGTCCTTCAACCAGGTACTGGTAGCTTTGGCACTGTGTGCAGGTGCCAAGTCCTGTTGGAAAATGAAATCTGCATCTCCAAAAAGTTGGTCAGCTGCAGGAAGCATGAAGTGCTCTAAAACTTCCTGGTATGTGGCTGCGTTGACCCTGGACCTCAGAAAACACAATGGACCAACACCAGCAGATGACATGGCACCCCAAACCATCACTGACTGTGGAAACTTTACACTGGACTTCAAGCAACGTGGATGAAGTGCCTCTCTTCTTTTCCTCCAGACTCTGGGACCTTGATTTCCAAAGGTAATGCAAAATTTACTTTCATCAGAGAACATGACTTTGGACCACTCACCAGCAGTCCAGTCCTGTTTCTCTTTAGCCCAGGCAAGACGCTTCTGACGCTGTCTGTGGTTCAAGAGTGGCTTGACACAAGGAATGCGACAGCAGAAACCCATGTCTTTCATACGTCTGTGTGTGATGGTTCTTGAAGCACTCACTTCAGCTGCAGTCCACTCTTTGTGAATCTCCCCCACATTTTTGAATGGGTTTTGTTTCACAATCCTCTCCAGGGTGCGGTTATCTCTCTTGCTTGTACACTTTTTTCGACCACATCTTTTCCTTCCCTTCGCCTCTCTATTAATGTGCTTGGACACTGAGCTCTGTGAACAGCCAGCCTCTTTATCGATGACCTTTTGTGTCTTGCCCTCCTTGTGCAAGGTGTCGATGGTCGTCTTTTGGACAACTGTCAAGTCAGCAGTCTTCCCCATGATTGTGTAGCCTATAGAACTAGACTGAAAGACCATTTAAAGGCTTTTGCAGGTGGTTTGAGTTAATTAGCTGATTAGAGTGTGGCACCAGGGGCCATCAATTTTGAACCTTTTCACAATATTCTAATTTTCTGATATGATGAATTTGAGATTTTCATTTGTTGTCATTTGTAATCATCAAAATTAAACAAAATAAACATCTGAAATATATGAGTTTGTATGTAATGTATGAATATAATATACAAGTTTCACTTTTTAAATGGAATTACTGAAATCAATCTACTTTTTCATGATATTCTAATTTTATGACCAGCACCTGTAGATACATATGGAAGAGATCTTTGGAGCTGGCAGATTGTTGTGTTCTTATTTTGCCAGCTCCTTTTCTTGCTTGAAACTCAATGAAGCCGTGACATCAGGTGACATTTAAAATTTTTGTGACAGCAATAACATTTGAAATATTGGAGTAAAGACAGCTTTGCTGTCAGGAGGGATAAAAGCGACAGTGAAAGCGATATGATCGTTTTATATTTTTGGAGCTGATAAACAAAATCTCAGGAGAATGTAAGTGGGTGTAGGTTCTTAGACCTGAGTGGTTGGATGAAAGGGAACAGGTTGTTGTTTTTTTCTTTGTTCAATAAAGCATCTGGAGGGGAGAAAAAAAAAAAGGTTATTCATGTGTCACTTTGCCTTTGGACCTGTTTCCTGATGCACACCTACACACAGGTAGGCCACCAACCTCAGGAACAATTAGCTGAGTCAAAAATGACAAACTTAATTGTAGGCTAGTGTCTGTGTCGCCCAGGTGACAGGGAGGGGGTTAAATGTTCTTGTTATTTTAGACCTTTGTGGATTAAAACCAGACAGATTTTCGGTTACAAACTCCAGGCCGTTACTGTTGCTCTTTGTTTGTGTAAAAAGGTGCTTATTTCAGCATTATAATTATGTGGAACAACAACTGAAAGGATTTAGAATGATTTACAATGTGAGCGTGACAGAGGGAGGAAAGGACGGATTTTATTTGTTCTGACTTTTAAAACTCCCCTCAATTTAATTTGTGGTTAAAAATGTAACTTTTAGTCCATCCATCCATCCATCCATCCATCCATCCATCCATCCATCCATCCATCCATCCATCCATCCATCCATCCATCTGAATGAGGGTTGTATAGGTACCAGATCTGTGAAGATATTCAGCTACCTTCTCTAGCTTTTTCTGAGGATCTGAAATAGATCCCAGACCAGATATAAGGTGGATTCTGGTTATTGTTTTCCTTTTCTCTCTCTCTGTGTATCTTAGCAGTGGAGTGTACTGTAAGTGGAAAACCCTTAAAAAGTGGCATCAAGTTATCAAAAATGAGATGCTGACATTACCTCAGATAGTCATTTTTAATGCAGAGGAGCAGAAATTCCTCATAGATCAGGAGGGCTTATCCCTCCAACAAAGCATGCTCATCTTAGACCAATGAGATTGGCAGCTTTTCTTTTATTTTCAAAAACCTTATGCTGTATCTCATAGAATTCGAAAATGAATAGAGCAGTTAAGTTAAAACGTCTCCTAACAGTCCAGTCATTTTTTGACCACACCAAAGGCTAGCAACACCCTCAGAACTACAGAGGTCAAAGCTTTAAGGTCCTCAGAGCACCAGATCTCTAATCATGCACAGCACCACAGGACTTCTACTATTATTTTCACACATGCACTTTTCACACTCTTATGTATTGAAACAAATAAAGTTTGTGTTTAAGCCTTTGATCAGTATATCTCTACTCACTGAGAACAAGCATGGGTCTGTTCTATTGCTTTCTCAAAGCTTCACAGTTTTCTAATCTTGTGACGGAAGCAAACTCTTGGATTTATGAACACTGACCTAAAATAAGGGCTTTTGGTTCCTAAGAAGTATTAATTAAACATATTTGAAAAAAAAAACAAACTCAAGGACAATTTTACAAAGAAAGCCTTCCTTTTTTCAGCTCAGCTCACTATGGTTAAATGCTGAGGATGTCCATGAGTCACTTTTCTCTAGATTTATTTATTCTTTAAAGATTTACAAAGCAGTGGAAGACTAAAACCAAATATTGTACAAAATATTATCTCATGAAGGCTTAAAGAAAACACTTTGGTTTCTGTATTTGTGCTAAGTAACACTGGGAGTCTAATCAGCTGATCCAAGCTGGCCATTCTAACATATTAAAAGGATAATCTTTCTAGATTTCTATTATAACTTTTAATAAAATTCTTGGGAGAAAAAATTTCAGATTTCACAAGTAAGATTTCTTCTTTAATATGTAACTATAATCTCACTAGAATAAAGAGAAAAAATCTTAAACTCCCTTATCTCTACTTGTTCAGTTCCCAAAGTGGCCTTTATTGGTCATTTAAAGTGCATTTTGGGAATAAGACACAGATGAAGGAAAGATGGTCTAGTCTGCATTAATTCATGTCAAAGTTATTCTATGGGACTCTAAAGCTATCTATCAGTTGTATGTATATAACTTCAATGATATGTATGCTGGGGCTGCCTGGGGGTGCAGTTCCAGCCTTAGCCTGGGCTCTCCCTGTATCCTGGACAGAATCTAGAAACACGATATATAAGCTGACTCAAACAGTAAGAGTTATAGAGTTTTCTTTAAAATAAACTGCTGTTGCAGGAATAGCAACTGACTGGAACTGGAATCAATGTGGGGAAGAGAATAGGGTTAGTGGCCGAAAACCTCTCGTTGGTGTTGAAGGTGCTCTGAATGAAAGCCACTGACCTTCACACAGTGTTGCCAACTCCTCAGAAAGGAAAGTAGCTATTGGCTGTGCTATAAGTCGCTAGAAGTCGCTGAATGACGTCATTGCCTAATTTGCATGATATATTTTTTTTTTCAACTTTTTTTTTTATTTAACTTTTTCTTTTTTCCTTTGTGGTCCACTAAGGACCTTAAAAATCATGCTAAAACATGAACATTTTGAACCATAACATTTTTTTTTCACATTACATTAACAATCTAAATGGGGAAAAAAGACTATAAAGAATCAATGACAATGTGAGCAAATGTTAATTATTGTTTTTTTTTTTTTTTTACTAATAAGAATTCCCTGCACACACACAGGCTGTGCTTGCCTGCTCACAGAAAGAGTGGATCATGGTCATGTTGGTCAAGGCTCTCTATGGCAGGCTCAGCAACTGAGGGAGCTGAATCCAGAGTGATCAACCTGTGCGCATGCGCGCAGTTCTTTTACTGTCTGGACGCTGAGGGAACACATCTGTGTCTCTGACTGTAGCGCTGAGAGGGACATCTGCGGAAGCGGGAAAACGGGGTTGGGACGGGGGGAGGCGCCCCACGGCAGACACCAGAAAAGCCGCTAGATTTGTCGCCAGTCGCTTTTTTGAAAAAGAGTCGCTGGAGGGGTCTGAAAAGTTGCTAAAAATAGCGACAAAGTCGCTGAGTTGGTAACACTGCCTTCACAGAACATTGTGCTGGCTTTGTGATTCCCAGTCGCTTCTTTTAGAAGATCCGGATCACTGATTAACTTATCCAAATCTTGATGATGCTAGACAGGCCAATGGCTAGCAGAGGAGTCATGGCCATTCTGGTTGTTGTGAACAGAGAAGCCATTGGCAAGGAAGAGGTTTCCTTAAATGCCAAGACAAGATTGAAATCTGAAATCCAGGCGAGAGAAGGCACACTAAATGGGAGGAGGTTTCCAGATGGACAGAGGCAAAAGACAGATGGAAAGTCCAGGCTTAGGTCATAAAAAATGCAGACAGGGGCAAAGGCAAACAGACCTACTCGCGAGGCAAGGCAGGAAGTCAATATCCAGATATCATAACCCAACAGGAGTATCTGACAAGTCGGGTCGACATCAGGAGGCCAAAACAAGGAATGCTGGATGGTCTACTGAAATTAATGGCTTTCAAGAATCTGGCGGATATCCATGGGAGAACCAGGAATATATTGTGCCCCTCCCAGGTGCAGCAACTGCGAGTAATTGTACCAATCACAGGTGTGACCACTTACACCTGATAGCCAGTGCAGCAGAGGGAGCAGAAAGTGACATCATGGGACAGCATACAGCAGCTTCTTAAGCTGGCTTCAGACATAATCTGTCCATGCACCAGTCCTCAATTGATGAGTGCAGGACTTGTCCAAGTATCAACTCCTGTTTAAAATCTACCAGATCAGTTTTACTCCTTCCGTGTCTGACCTTCTCGTGGTTTGTCTGGTAGATTTGATCCAAATATCTTATGGACTATGGAGGTAAGCTGTTCTTAATGTTGCAGCAGAACAGAGTTGGTAGGATTTAACACAGTGACTGTTTTCAATATGCGATCAGTTGGAGATTGCACAGATGATGGAGTCTGTGTGAATGACCGGTCAGGCAGGAACAGATAGGAATTACTGCAACCATGTGCCAAAAAAACCCTTCATGTCAATCCTCTTCTTAAATTTGGTCATAAATTGTGTGAATGGACTAACCACCTGTGCAGGTGCTACCCTCTGAAAATAGCTCCCCCCCATCCCAACCCCTACCTCCCCCGTTTCAGCTCCCACCCCCAATGACCACACTGAGATAAGATGTATGTACTATGGATGGACCCTATTTAATTCAGCACCTATTTTTTCCTACTTTAGCTGAAAAACTTTTGAACAGTGAATTTCAAAAGGCCTTCTTTTCCTTTATCAGCTCTTACAAGAATCTAGAAGAAAAGAAAAAAGTGAAGATGGAAAATGTCTTCTTTCACTGAAAAAATATTTAAGGGGTTCTGAATTATTTCTGGTTTCCTGCTCTGTTTCGGATTCTACTTAAAACTCTGCAGACTCTTGGATGCTTTGTTTGGAATAATTTCAGCCAAAAAGTTGTTTTTTCTCTTACTATTCAGACACAGCCTCGGAGGTCTAGTAAACTAACTCCTGTGACCCTGTAATCATTGGGCCTGACAGCGTGTGCAATCATCACTCTTGAACACCTATACTCCTTTGAATCACACTCTCTCCAAAGTAGCTTGTTCAGAAATAACAATTGTGGGTTTGGAGACGTGAAGGTCAGCCTTCTGCCGAACACCACGGAGTGAGTTTCACTTTCTGCACCTTCTGCCTCTCAGCCCCATCTCCATCCCTGTCGGCGTCTCTCCAGTTGCCACCTTCCTTAACTCCCATTATGTACTCTGTCTCCCCACTTCGCTATTCTTTATTTTCACCCGCTGCCTCTCAATCTCCGCCTCTCCTTCTCTCTTTGCTATCCAAGGCTTAACATGTCATTGGGAAACCTTGAGGATAAATGAGGCGAGAGGCAGCCATATACTCGGCATTACAATAGAGTTAGAAAAGTTATAACTCACTGAATATGCTGTTGGATGACAGGGCTGTTTGCCTTAGAAACCACATAAAGCCTGATGCAATAATCCTTGCTGGAGGAAAGGCAGAAGTTGTCATAAAATCAAACATATGCTCTGTAAGGGCGCTGAAATTGAATAACTTGTGACACTGCTGTCCAAAAAAACAAATTTGAATCTCCTATTTCTTGCTTCATGGGCTCCATTTAAATGCACTCAGTGGAAAGTAAAAAAAAAAAAAAAGAAGAAGAGAGCAGCATTTACATTGGGTTGAAATATGCTCCTCATTAGAGTTGTCAGTGGGGAAAGCAGGGACGTCGGAGCTTTAATCGCCTCGCTTTCATACGCACAGTAATGGGACTTAAAACAGCTGCGTATCAGAGGGTAAAATAAAGGGAAAAGGGAAGAGCTGTGCGTCATGTGGTCAAGTATCACTGAGCCCCTCTGGAAACATTCAAGTTGTGGTGAAGTATAAAGTGGATTAGTTTAATTCAAGTGGTTTTTAAGGGGGTCGAAAGGGAGGAGGACTTTCTCCCTCTAAGGTTTAAAAATAAATGTCAGCCCATCGTCCTCCACTCCTGTGTTTTATCTCTGGAGACCACATGCAGCCCTTTAGTTCTTCAGTTTTGGAAATTACAGCTGCAGGTCTGTGGCATATTACTTCATGAGAGACTTCTTTAGCTTACATTGGCCTCACCAAACCTAGAGAGGCACATATTAGTAATGAGGCATATATTATAAAAAATGAACCCATAACAAATTGCTATATGTGCATGTCTCATGCAGATGTTGAAACCTTTGAAATAAATACAGCTCTGACTGTAGAGAACACAATTTTTATTTTTATTTTGTGGAATTCTGGGTTTGATACGTCTCCTGAAGTCTCAGTCTGATAACCCGTGGAAAATGTTTACCTGCCTACTGGTTGCTTGAGAGGAAATAAGAAAGCATTTGTTGACCTACCATCCCAAATGTACACACTACTGGGACTTGAACATGAACAAAAACTGAATAGATGAGAATGAAGTCCAGGTATTAACTCTTAACTACAGGTTTGCCTCAAGGGAAGCAAGTGATGAACATTTGAAAAAGCAGGCAATACTCACTGCTAAGTATAGTAGAGGACCTCTGTAATTGTTAGTTATGCTGCATGCATTAAATGAATAAATTAATTTTTTTGTGACAAAATGTTGTGAAGTTTAGGTTGTTTCCATAAATTGGCTTCTGTTAACTTCTTCAATATGGAACTAAATATACTCAGTTGACAAATTATTAGGCACAAACTGTAAATCACAACCGGGATGGAATCGTTTTTGGTTCTGAAAGGCCTCATTGCATAGATTTAAATAAGTGCCACTACAGAACAGTGAACTTATTTTGTCTAAGAAACTGGTTTGAGATGTTTTAAAATTTAGAAGATGCTGCAACATCCAGCCAGAGGAAGTCATGAGAGGATGTTACAATGAGGACACAAAGGAAAAGGCAAAGCCAACAACAGAATTCAGGTGATATTTGATGATTACTCAACCATAAATAAAGGGCTCAGCATTGGCCAGGAAAATATCCCCATTATCCCCTCACACTTCAACAACCCCTATCAACCTCAACAACCAATCAGAAAAGTGAATACAAACTTTGCGGGATGTTTACAATTCTCTTTATTTTGTCTCTTACAACTTTTTAAAGCCCCTGTCACACCTTAACGATTTAGACCTGATGTACCAAAAATATGGCAAAAACGCTGGCATGTATTGGATAAGTTATAGATGCGTATTGTCTAAGTTATGAGCATGCTGAAGTACACAGTGAAACATGCTGGCACACGTTTACATACAGCGAATACATCTCGACGTATGCCAGCATAAGCCATACGTGTGGCATAAGATACAGGTAAATTATCTGATTGTTGACATATGTTAAGTGTAAGTTACTCATAAACCGCGGTGTCTAGCTCATCCAAAACCGAATAACTTGTAAAAAACTGATGCGTAAATCATCAAGATCTTATCTCCAACACATATCAACGTATTTGATACGTTCCAGACGACCGCTGAACGTGTTTCTAATTTACAGCCACTGTTTAGTGGCGTATTGACAGTGCTTTGGTATAAAGGGGGTTCACGGGAGGAAACCATCAGTTCTCCTCCAGACTTCATCCCATCATAGGGTGAATGTAAAGGTGAGTGTGATGGATCCTCCCTGTGTTCACAATGCGACTGCAAACCTTCTTTCATTCTTTTTATTTATTCTTTTTTTTTTTTGACGTGCGATAAACAGCAGTTAGGTTAATACTGCGATCAAAGACATTTTTCTATGCAGACCCGGTGCATCGCTGCTCCCTTCAGGACTCTGGCTTGTGCATCATTTCATGGGCATTACGCTGCCATGCGTTATGCATAAGTTAGGCTGTCGTTGGACATAAGTTCTGGACTCACTATGAATACACTATGTTTATGCCCAAACCTGAAAAAATATATAGAAAGTTCCGCATATGCGAGCATTTTAGGAGATTATGGGACGTCGGCATAAACTGGTTAAATCGGCAAGGTGTGACAGGGCCTTTCCCAATTCAGATTTTTTTTAGAACATTAGTAAGTCCTCTTCCTCATTTGTAGGTTAAATGTCAAATCATATTGCATTTCCTGTGAACCCTCTGGACCTTGTTCTTCAATTCTGAACTCTTTCTTTATGCTTCTTTCTGATAAAGCCATACAGTTTAGATCATAATTCAAGCTCTTTATTCTGTAAGTTGATGAGTCAAAATAATCGTGTTTTCTTTAAAACATGTTGCCGTCTCCTAGCTTCTTATCACTTTGATAATTTTGATATACTGTACTTTCTCCAGCTTCTCATAAATGTGGATTTTGCTGCTGCAGGACTGTATCCAGATGTTTGTATACTACTTGTTTGAATACCCTGGACCAGGACTTGTATGCATGCTGTTTAGCTAAAAATACACTATAAACACCCCTGAAAGATTTCAAATCCTCAGCCAACAAAAATAATATTAGTGATTGTTTCTTAGTTATCTATCAAAGTCTTTCTATGGGTGTGGGGGGTTATTACGCTCATAACTACTGCATTGATGTCGCTTCTCGAGAAGTCACAGGACTCCTGGATGAAAGACGGAAGAACGCTGAAGGGGATGTTGATAATAGAGGCTCAGAAAGCGAAGCTGTCTTTATTAAAACTGTGACAGAGGAGTCATTACCCCAAACATGTCTGTGGGATATCTCAGCAGAGACCTTGTGACACGTAACTTTGACGTTGTTTAGACTTGACAAACTACTGCGTAATCAGTTTGCTACAAGCAAAAATCAAGGATATTGTTTTTTAAAACAGCTACACCTTTCATGAGGAAGAGTCCTCGAGGAAAACTGTTTATCTGATGACTTTTACAGTTTTTCTTCATTTCCCTGTAGTCATGGGGAAAAGATTTAGGACACAGAACAACAGGCCTCTGTTGCTCTAACACTTGGGGCATGTATGTATTTTAACTTATATGAAAACAATTAGACATTCAATCCTTTATATAAAGGAGGAACAGAAAACTAATATATTTAAAGATGTTTGTTTGGACAAACCCTTCCTAACTTCTCTGGAATGTGGCACCTTTGGGTAAAGTATGGATGCTTATATCTTTCCATACCTTGTATAATATCCATTAAATCCAAGAGTCTTAATTGTTATTATGGAGGCTATAATGTAATAATGCTTAGACACCGTGCTCAAAAAGAACATATAGAACACAAACAGAGAATAAAAACACTAACAGAAATAAAGCAACCTTAGAGAACATTAAAATCTAATTGTAGAACACCCTCAGAAGAAAATTATACATATTAAACCCCGTTAACACAATTAATTCACATTACCAATTAATGTGGAATGGTTCGTAATTAGTATAGTTAACTAAATACAAAAAATATTACATGTTTACTTTTAACATCATAATTAAATAAAAGACAAACTAATTAAGATCCATATATCAATCCTTAATTTTGTATAACTTCTGTATAGTTCAGTTAATTAACATCACTGAATTGCATTCATGTTATAAGATTGTATTAATGGAGGTTTATAAACCCATGTTGTAGTTAAACCAGCCCAGTTTATTGGAATTAAATAGCATAACTGACCTAAGATGACCACTTATTTAGATAATCAACCCGGAAATAAAAGATTGTCCTCTATACATTTAATTTTTCATGCAATTGCTCTTTTGTTTTTACTCTTTTTTTTTTTTTTTTGATGCATTTGAAAGTGATGATGGATGACCAGGAAATAAAATTTTTTGTTTTGTTAGATATTTCTAAAAATGTGGGCCATTTTCCATCCAAAAAGGAGCACATTACGTTTGTTAAACTACATCTAGAGAACCTCTTAAGTAGACTTGAGTGATTAAATGACTAATTCTCACCTTAAATCTAAACAAACATTTAACTTTAGGATCAAGAAAGAAACTATCATCATCTCCATATCACACCCGTTTTGATTACATCCTATCAATTTATTTTTTTCTTTTTAGATTAAAGGCTCTGAGATTAATAATGATTCTAAATGTATTTGACTTTTTTTGGATTAAATAAAAAAAATAAAAAAAATAAAAACTTTTGTCTCCAGTGATTTTGAATTTAATTTATCAATGCCTTCTCTCATGTCTGTCTAATCCAAAACTCCATTAATGGAGGACACTGCTCCTCATATTATTATTTTGCACACAACTTAAAAAAAAAAACGTCAAATTTCCCGATCTCCAGGGAGGAAAAAGAGACATCTACTGCGATGTATCAAACCCACTTCAACAGATCAAGATAATCCATAACAGTGAATAAGAATCACTAATTTGTTTGGAAGTTTCCTGTTTGATCATTATTTCATTGTGCCCCAGTTTGGTGTTTTCTTATAACTTGCTTACATGCTTGCTGTCAATCACCTGATCCCCACAGGAAGAAAGTCAAGTGTCTGCTGGGAAATATTCCCTCAAAATTTAATTGCAAATTGATTTGCAAGCTAAACTGTCACATTTCTAACAGCATGTCCCCTTTTTGGGCTGTGGTGTCAAATTTAACGCTGTTCATAGAAACAGTTCAGTTTATAGAATGTATCTTGCATAATTTATCATAAAACTGCAAAACTTTTTGAGCAATCTTCCATAGCCATAGTGTTTAGAATAGAATAGAATAGAATAGGGTAAAATAAAATACATAAAATAGAATTTGGGTTAACAAGCAGGAAAGATATCACATTTCTTGAAACACGATACATAGAAAATGGGCATATATATAAAATGAGTAATTTGCAGCCGTTGAATCATTTAAGAATGGTACCACTGAAACTTGTGTATATATATATATATATATATCATGCAAAGAAATGTATCAAAAGTAATTATTTTTCAAAAACTTATTTACCAAGTTTACTTCTCTACTGAGTTGTAATTAATTTATGTGGCTTATTTTTAGATTGTTTCCAACTGAAATCTTTTTTTTTTACAGTTTACATCATCAAAAAATTTGAACACCAGTGAAATTCTTTGTTTTGTCATATTTGGACATGTGAATAATCAGTGTCAATTTTAACAGCACTTAAAAGTTTAAATATTATGACCAAAGGCTTACAACTTAATAATAAATGCTTCAAATTATTTTAGATACACACACTGCATTCTGGAGAAGAATTAGAATCTATTAAAATGCCCTCAAAAACCAGGCTCTTCGTATCGCCGTAACATAAAGCAAATCTAACCTTTTATGGAAGTGTATAAGAGGAGAACCTCTGCTTTCGAAGAAAAAAAAAGACCAGACTGAAGTTTGTCAGAGAGAAGGTGTTAGTAATACAGTAATGAACGTCCTAAAATAACCTCATACAACATGTGAAGCATGGATATGAAAGGGTTTAGGTTTCGTAAATGCTTTTCCTGCAGCAGAACCTGGGCTGCTCACCAACATGCAGTACAGTCCACATACAGTAGATTCTCATGTGTTTCAGGAGGACCTTCTGGAACATGTGAGAATGAACCAAAGCAGAACCCTTTCCTCCAACACTGACACAAAGCAAACCGGTCAACCCATTAAGAAAACTTTTATTATGAAATTAAAAAAAATCTGTGGCCTAGTCCACGTCCAGAATTTCACTTCTTTAAGTTTGTGTGACCTGAAAAATTACCTGATAATTAATGCTTAAACCTAGAAGTCATGGCTTTAGAGGCAGAGGGCTCTGCGCAAAATTTAGGTTTTGGATACAATATTATCATTAACTTTGCTTTATCACCAAGAAATCATATGTATTAACATCTAGGAAACCTTTTTTTTTGTTTGCTTCATCTTACGTTTGCAAAGGTAACAAAAGGCTGAATTAAGAACAGGTAAGTGTGGACTAATTTCATTATTTATCTTCGTTCTTAATTTCCAGGTGTGAATAGTTCTAAAACAGTCTGAGCTCCACAAGTTAAATCTTAAACACCTCAACCCCACTGTCTGATGTTCATACTTTTGTCAGCACCTCTCTACCAGCTATTAAGGCATCAAGATTTAGTTACAGTTTCTATGGTTTTATTAGCTTTTACTCAGATGTGTTATATTAGATATTCTAAGTCCTTTCCATGCAGGAACATTGAACTATTTATTAATGTATGCCACCCTGAATACACGTGCCAGTTGATGTTCATTCAGCGTATTCTTCTTTTTCCTGGCCATAGCTGTTATCTCCTCAACTCTCACATTGTCTGGTTTGTCCGTAGATTTATTGCTGCATGACCTCTTTTCGACCCACATAGCAGCAGCTTCTTCCACCGTTCCACTCGAGCTGCTTTTGAAGTTGTAATTATTTTATCTAATGAGCCGCTTACATTACACGGATCAAAAGAACTGAATAGCTTAGAGGACTTATTGTGAGCCGCAGCGTCTGAGGACCGGGTCTGAATCGGACGTCTGTTCAGTCACAAGATGGTGTTTGATAAGTACAGAGTCATGATCAGACACTGAAGCGTAATCGATAAAAAGCCCCTTTGATGCATGGAAATCAGAGATATGAGCATTTGACTCTGTGGCTGCTGTGATGTGTTAGGATATCTGTTAATAAATCCAAAACGACTAGGGGTCAGCAGTACGCTCATGACAAATGACAAACTCTATGTGTTTTTTTTTTTGTTTGTTTGTTGTTTTTTTTTGAGAATGCAACCATTTAAACATTTGTGGTCTCTTTTTACTTTAATATTCTGCAAAGACAAAAATACAATTTTATTGGTTTTTGGGGAAAGTTTTAAAATTTAATCTTACCTTTCCTTTTTTTCTCACTTTTCTTCAAGGCAAACATTTCCAAGGTGAAATACCAAAAAACAACCTTTAATGTTTTAAGACATTCCATTTAATGAGTGGTTTCTCTCCTGTCAGATGGTTCAGAATTTCCACCCTTGTTGGCACTTCAGCTTAAGTTTTTTACAGTCCTAAAAGTGCAGAAATAAATGATTTTATTGCAGAACAATACTATCTAACAGGATAATTTTTAAACTTGAGCCTTTCATTTGATAACATTTATTGGGGGGGAGTGTGGGGGGGTACTGATGCAGTTGCAGGTACGTAGCAGTATCTCAAAAGAAATATTTTATATTTTTTATTTCAAGCAAGAACAATGCAACAGAAATAAATACAGTAGAATATCAATGCACAGTTAAAGGAATAGTACACCCAAAACATGATTAGCCTTCATTTTCTACTCACCCCCATGCTGAACAACACTCTGGAGTACTTTTTTGATATCTCAAATGCATCTGGAGATCTGGGAGGCTTCTTGCTGTCTGCTGACATTCAAATAATGGAGGTCTATGGCGCCCGAGACAGAAAGGTCCATAAAAGTCCACAAAAAACGTTGTAATATTCCTCCATACTGCTCGTCCAATGTATTCCAAGTGTCCTGAGTGGGTAGCATCCAGAATTTACTCGAAACAAAGTCATTTAGAATGTTTTTAGAGCATAAACAGTAGTGTATAGGATTTCCTGAAAGCGCGCACATGCGCGCTCACGACGCTATGGAAGCTGGCAGACCAAACCAGCGCATTCAGCTCGGCAAAGAACTCATACTCTTCCTCAACACTGAAGTCCTCAGAAATTTTTCTTTCGTTGTTTCTTTCTTTGCACAGGTAAACAGCACATTTCTTCTTCTACGCTTGCATTATTGGCAGACCAGACGCTGAATGCGCACTTTCATCTGGCTTGGTCTGCCGGCTTCCGTAGTGTCGTGAGCGCGCATGTGCGCGCTTTCAGGAAATCCTATACACTACTGTTTATGCTCTAAAAACATTCTAAATGACTTCGTTTCGAGTAACTTCTGGATGCTACCCACTCAGGACACTTGGAATACATTGGACGAGCAGTATGGAGGAATATTGACACGTTTTTTGTGGACTTTTATGGACCTTTCTGCCTCGGGCACCATAGACCTCCATTATTTGAATGTCAGCAGACAGCAAGAAGCCTCCCAGATCTCCAGATGCATTTGAGATATCAAAAAAGTACTCCAGAGTGTTGTTCAGCATGGGGGTGAGTAGAAAATGAAGGCTAATCATGTTTTGGGTGTACTATTCCTTTAAGTGTCAGAAATGGTCATAAATTAACGATATTGGTTCTGTTGTTTTTCTCTAAGTTTTCAGTTTCAAGTTCATCCAGGTTTTTCCTTGTTTTCTAGCTTTATTGGTGTGTCTGGATTCATTTAAGTTTCTTAGGTCTTTCTTTGTCTGTCCTCTGTTGCCCCCTTGTGTTTTCTTTTCCCTTGGCTTCCTCATCAGCTCTAGTCACACCTGCTTCTTATCAGCTCGTTAGTCCTGCCTTTGTTCAGTCAGCCATAAATACACTCCCTCTACAGTCCTTCTTTGCTGGTTCCTCGTCTTACTTCATCCTACCCTGGCTCCTCATGTTTGTTTTACCCTGATGTCTCCATGGTCCTGGTTTGTGTTTAAGTCTTATGTTGTTTTTTTTGGATTCCTGTCTGGCTGCCTGTCATCCTTAATTAAACCTTCAAAGATCTCACCCCTGCCTCTCAGCTTCTGCTTTTGGGTCCTCACAAAAACCTTAAAACCAAACCTTGACAATAAATCCTCTGAATACTCAAAAAGGGGTGTTCAGAAGATCAAAAAGGAAAAGTATAAAGTAAAACTTATTGACTTATTGATTGACTTATTGTATCTCGTTCTTTATGTAACTAGTTTAGGTCATGACCAATAGAACGAGATACAAGTCACCGAAATGAGTAACAGATGAGAGTAGGAACATAGATGGACCGGTAAATCGAGAGCTTTGCCTCAGCTCCCTATTCGCCCCAACAGACAGGTACAATGCCCGCTTCACAAAAGATGCCGCACCAATCCACCTGTCAATTTCTCGCTCCATCTTCCCTCATTCGTGAACAAGACCCCAAGATAATCAAACTCCTCCAATAGGGGCAGCGCATCACTGTAGTTATATAAACACATGTTTAAAAAACACACTTGCATACTTACACATTTCTATTTTTTTATTTATAGGGCCATTATATTTCCTCAGAACAAGTGCAATAATCCAAGTCAACTACTGTGCAGTCTTCCATTAGCTCTCTACTGTGCAGATATTTTTATATCTAAAGGAAACATATTCTGGGACATTACAACTTTTTCATGTGCTTTTTTTGTACTATATACACTATTTTTATATTGTCTGTTGCATTTTCATCTTTAATGGAATCTTGCTTTAACTCTTCCCTTTGTACTCTATATAAGCTACTAGAACCAGAATTTCCCTGAAGGAGTTATCCTATGGGATAAGTAAAGTTCAGTCTAAGTCTACATAATTAGATTATACACTGATTAATTACCACCAGTATCAATTATTTTCAAATAGCAGCAATTTAAAAAAAAGGATCTCACAAGCATACATAACTGTGACATTAAAAAGATGCAAGTTAGTAAACTTAATAAAAACTACCTTATTTTGTTCAAGTACCATTTAATTAGCAATCTATAAAACAGGTTTTGTTTTTTGTTTTCTGACGAACATGAGTTTGAGTGGTTGCAAAGACATGCTGAAACCGTGCAAAATCAAGTAACTGGGATGACTACAATAAAATCCAACTCAAACCAGCTGCCTTGATTTAATTTAATTAATGAATGTATCCCAGCATGTGTGATCAAATCTCAGTATTAACACTTACATTTTGTGTCTATCCTCAGAGGTTTGTAAAAACATTAGGAAATGAACAGAATCATAAGGGCAAAGAACCCTCGCAGACAGGTTAGAGAGGATGTGATGTTTCTAGCTTTTAGCATCTCACAGAGCTCTGTTCATTCCATCTGAACAGGGAAAGAACAACATGGAGCCTACCAAGACATAATCATTCATCTGTACTCATGAAATCCACAATTATTAGTCATGCAATTCACACTGTAAGTTTAATGGAAGAGTGGTTAGAAGAAAAATGTTTCTGAAAGAGTTTCCAGTTTCCTAAAAGCCCTTGAGGAAAAAGAAATGGAAGAATCAATTATTTAAAAAAAAAAAAACAGCATCTCTGTGACAAAACAGGGTGTTGGCTGAGTGATGCTGTTGGGTGTGATATTCTTTCCATGCACAAGGAAGATGGTCAGATTTGAAGATGTATGGAGCTAAATATAGATACCAAGATGTTAGGGGCTGCAGAAAACATGAGACTGTGATGGAGGTTCACCTTCTAGCAGGACAACTAACATATAGTCAGAGCTACAAAGAAATGGCTCAGATCAGGGGGTATGTCCTGCTGCTCCAGGGCCACAAGCAGCTCACAAAATGATAAAGGGCCAACCATTTATTTTAAATTAAATATTGTATATTAAATGACGTAGGAGCTGGCTCAGAGCTCGTCTGCCTGTTTGTGTGTTTCCTGGAAGGGGCCGCCTTTTACAGTTGCTTTTTGTCTCTGCTTCTGTTTCCTTGAACCCCAGTCGGCCTCGGCAGATGGCCGCTCAAACCGCGCCTGGTTCTCCTGGAGTTTTCTCCCTGTTAAAAAGGAGTTTTTCCTCTCCACTGTCGCTACAAGCATGCTTAGTGTGAGGGATTGCCAATGAATCGATGCAATCAACTGCTTTTCCTTAGATAGAACACTTTTAATTAATTTTAATCAATGATCTGGTGAGCTGTAAAGTGCCTTGACAAGACATGTTTTGAATTGGCGCTATAGAAATAAACTGAATTGCAATTGAATTGAAAAGTACAGGTATTGACTATTTTTATAATTTTTTTGGCAAAAGATAACACATTAGAAATACTGAGCAGAATGAAATTCATGGTACTAAAAATATCTTAATAGTTAGATCTATTCTTGCCGTAAGGTTGGAAACTAGTGATTTTTTTTTACATCTTTTATTGGACATAACATCACATAGCATTATATGTTGTTTTTTTTCTTTATATAAAAACAGAAAACATACAACACATTTCCTCTAGCAGATATTTATAACAAGGTTTGAACTTTTTGTAACATTTCCTGCTCTACATGACTTTAATTAAACTGGTCTGAGGGCAAAAACCAAAGCAGTTTCATGAGTGAGAATCGCCTATTCAAAGTCCAAACCTTTAAAAACTGATGATCAAATACTTTCCATATAACTGGACTCAACTTTAGTTGTACTGAAATGAGGAACAAGTGAAAAATGTAAATTATTAGATACCCCCGTCCAACAGAGACACCCTAAGCAGGCTTGCAGATGAACTGATGAGTCTATAAAGTGCTGAGTCATGAGTTAACGCGTGTTTTTCGAACAAGGGTCGACCCGCTAACAATTAGCATTTGGAACCCTTCCCATTGGCAAGAAAAGCTGGGTCTGGTGTGTGGCCTCTGTCCCCCCGCAGCTTGTTGTTGTAACTAGTGCAACAGAATTCAGCAAAGTAGTCAATAGAGAGCAACATGTAAGGAGTGTTCGGGTGTACAGTAGTAAGTGTGCTTTATTATTTTACTCTCCTATCCATCCGAATCCCTTTCATCAGTGCTGCGCCACATTTATCGAATGTAAACAGAGCTGTTTCGGCTTGTTAGATCAGACGTCCGGATGTTGGGTTTAAAACTGTCACGTAATTGAGCGTGTCAACGCGGCACTGGTGTTCCCACAGCATGCCAATCAGAGCAGAGGCGATTTTAATGCGGGTCACTTGTCGAGTCGTTTGACCCGGGTAGACGCGCGTCAGTGAGCTGTTCCTACTGCCTCTAAAAGCTGATTGTTCTTGGGTATAAACATGTTTTTCCGCCAGTGGAAAAGGGATAAAATGGACGAGGGATAGTTTTTTATAATAACGAAATAACTAATCAGTACTTTGTTTCTTTAACAAAAAGATCATACTTGTGTTTGTTGATTTTTGGGGTCTCATATGCCACTGTTATTACAGATGCAGAAGTCCATGAGTTGTTATGTCATGGATGGTTTTAAGGATCAACTTGCAAAGGTGGTGAGAAAGTATCATACGTCTTCTAAATAATCCAGAGCATAAAGCTGTCCTCCTTATCAAATCAAAAAAATGCCTCCTCTGCTATCGTGGTGCTGTTGTGTTTTCTTTCTGGGTGTGATGTCAGCTACACGGATGGGACTTTCTATGAGCTCGACAGTTGAGCTGTTGGGAATACTCGAAGGCAGAAGAGACTTTTTTCTTGTTCTTGCCACCAGAATGAAAACAAATTATAGCGATTCTTGTTGCATAATATGCAACAGGCCTTATCTTGTCTACAAACTGTTTGCACATTCTTATCACCACTAGAAAATCACCACTTCATATGTTTCTACACTTATAATTGACCAATGAGACCCTTTACCCCCTGATTTCTGTCTACTTTTACACATGGGGCAGTTTTTTTTCTTGTGCTGTGAGGGTAAATTAGGTTTATCCTTCCAGGTATGCAAATTAGGTCCTTTTGCTTTGGAATATCAAAGTAGATGGAAAATTGCTGTAAATGCAAAAACAAGGGTGAACTAACCTCTTTGAAAACAAAGTGGGAAACTGGCAACTCTGAAGTGGTGCATAAAATTTGTGTTGAAGTGCCAGCAGTGAGGGTTTGGCTGAGGCCTTGGAGGAGCACTTGGATGAGCCTCGCTGCAGCTGGTGGGGTCTGAGGTCACGAACAGATGTCCTTCACAGACTCCAACACTGGGCTCTTCCTCTTTTTGTCAGAGTTTTCATTTCCATCATCCAGAGTTCTCTCAAATGCAACTCATTTACTCATCCAAAAAAGGAAACAAACCCATGGAGGAAGTGCTTTCTGAGCCTATTTTATCATACAAATCAACAGTTCAGTTTTAGAAATCCTGCCATCCTTCAAACCAAAACATCTGCTTTATACTGCTTTAGTTTTCCAGGGGGTTTACTTCATGTCCATCTTTTTATTTTTATGAAACTGTGAGCATTATTCCTCTGCAAAACAAAAACACTGAATGTCATGGTCAAAAATAAAAGGATGGAATGCAAAGGTAAAACATCAAAACACCCAGTTGTTTATCAGTTTTAGTCATAAACTTTTATTTACATCCATATAGTAATGTTTAGTTTTAACCATTTTATAACAATAGCATATTCTTAACTTGCTGTCCCACAGGGGGGAGGACAGATTCTGGTGAACCCCATTCATAACCATCGGTATGAGTGACCCTGGCACTTGGCAAACTCAGTTCAATACAGCACATGTAACATACGGAAATTTTAGGAGATGCACTCAGTGGAAGATGTTCCTGCAGCCCACAAGAGGTGAAGGCAGTTACAGCAGCTTGGCAGGTTCATGGGAGGAGAACTGGCTTTATAGCGCAGGAGGCAGTCAGCAACTCAGCACTTCCTGGGTCAGGACAACTCACAGCACAGAAGGGCACCTCGGATTTAAGGTGTCTGGCAAGGATAGAAACAAGGTGTCATTTTAGTCGATCAACAGCTGGAGAACTGAAAACTCCTCATCCCTTCTAAAAAAATTAGCAAGGTTATGCTGAGTTTTCAGCTTAAAGTTTCTTCTCTGAACAGGAATCCAGTTCTTTTCGCCAAGAAAAAGGGACCACGGACTGCAATGCATGTAACATGATGATCAAACATATTATTGTGTTTATTTGCACTGAATATTATACGTTTCTTTCTTTTGGCACTTCTGCTGGAAGTTGTTGACTTTCTTAGCCCCATTGCTTTATGACTTTCCATTGCACACAGGCTAATTATCATATGTCTGGTCGTCTGTTGCTGTTATTGCAAATGTATCTCTTGAGAGCACACTCCATTTCACCCTTGGTAAAAAAATAAATAAAAAAGTATATATGTTTAGATAAAATAAAGCTTGTCTCTGCTGCCCCCTTTACTGTAGGTCACAGCAACCTCTGGTCCTTGATTGGACTTTGTGAGGCAAATGTTAACACAAGTTCAGATCTTTTAGCTCCTGCATTCTTCACTTTGCACGCTTGCACTGTTCTCCTTACTCTGCTTTACTATAGGGCTACAGCCCTACCCGTCTAGATGGAGATAACATTTGTGTTCTTTGTAAAAACAAGTGACCAGGAAAAGTTGTACCCTTACCATAAGATTCAAACCAGCTATAAAATTAGACCTGGAGAAAATAGGTGTCCCTGTAGTGAGTGCCCTGTGGTTTGGATTTTATTTTCGGTTTTTGCAGTTGACGTGGTTCTGCTGTTTCCCTCCTTCCAAGACCTACAGCATATGCTCTGACTAGATCAGCGCTGATGAGTGGGACTTCAATAACTTCAGCATGCCTAGCCTAATGTATAATCTCAAGGTTGCTTGCATACTTACTAGATATTCTCTTAGGTGGGCATTAAGAAAGATATGAACCATATCATAAGGTAATGCCTGATATAAACATTTTAGTACTTCATAGCTTTGCTGCAGCTTTATATTTTTGTCACTATGACCTAATATCTGGTACCCAAATAGCAGTGATGGGAGTAACGGCGTTGAAAGTAACGTTAGCGTTACTAACGCTGTTACCTTTTTTTAGTAACGAGTAATCTAACTTATTACTTTGACTATAACGCAGTTACCTTTGCTGACACCCTGTTACTGCGCGTTACTCAGGTCACATAATTAACCTTTTTTCATGATAGGACTCATGTGTGCCTTATCATGAGAGAGGGGAGGATGAGAATGGCTGATGTATAGTGAGATTCCGTCTGTCAGTTGGGTAGGTGGGTGTTTCCGCTGGCGGGTGTTAATGTGCAGCACACACAGAGAGATGGAGAGTGAGGATGACTCCAGCAGCAAAACAGCGTTTTCCAGATGGAAATACCGGTGTTAGGTCGAGCTACGTTTCCCCATCAGATATGGTCCCCCTGCATGCATAGATAGATAGATAGATAGATAGATAGATAGATAGATAGATAGATAGATAGATAGATAGATAGATAGATAGATAGACAGACAGACAGACAGACAGACAGACAGACAGACAGACAGACAGACAGACAGACAGACAGACAGACAGACAGACAGACAGACAGACAGACGTTAAGAAGAGGGGAACGCTACCTGACGGGGTTTATAGGCCCGTCAGGTAGCGTTCCCCCCTGATGTCATTTACGTTGAGTTGCAATACATGCAAAACTCTCTGCAGGTTCTTGTCTTCCACTCTATTCAGCTGGCTTTTGAAGCACACAGCGAGAAGTGGGGGCGGTGGTGGGGGTTACGGGGGCGAGAAACACAAAAGTAACGCAACAGTTTCTTTTACCATTAATTAGTGACTTTTATTGTTGAGTAACTCTTTTAGTAACTCAGTTACTTTTTGGGAGAAGTAACTAGTAACCATAACTAATTACTTTTTCAAAGCAAAGTGCCCAACACTGCCAAATAGTAATGTTGATATAAACTAGTGAATTAATAAGTTACTGCTAATCTAGACCTTATCATCTTCTGCTGCTCAATGTGATTAGGGTGTTGGATCTGCACTATTTAATTAAAATATAGATTTTCTTCTCTTTTAAATAAAAAAGAATATTAAAGAACAAATGTGTGTTTGAATAGTCAGGGTCTAAATCTTCTTGCTTGTCATTGAAGAGAAACCAATTGTGTGAAAACTGCTTTAGAAAAGCAATTTTACGTAGTGAATGAGGCAGGTAAGTCTAACCAAATGCTTCGTTTGAGCTGCTGTCTTTGGATACGATGCAGTACCCTGTTAAAAAATGTCCAGTTAAGTCCAGTTTATTGAATTCCTTAATAATGAATTACTCCTACAGTCGATGCACCTTCTCCCTAAAACAAAAAATAATGTACATTTATTACAGGTTTATAATCTACTGTATTCTATAAAGACAAAATAATGGCTAAATTTCTCTTCTTGAAAGCACATAGTAAAGTAGAATGTAAACACCATGACCTTATATTGTTATCCCTTGTCCCTAATTGGTCTTTTCTATGATGATGTTTAGAAATTAATTACTTTTATAAGCACTCCTGTTTCCTTATGAGGCAAAGTGCCCTCTGTGTTTTACAAGCATCAGGCAACCCGAACAATGGCACTGCCGTCAACCTGATTGATTACCTCTGTAAATGTCTAAAGGTTGAGCCTCTCACCCCTCGACATTTCACTAGTTTCCTTTTCCTTAACTTTGACTCCAAACTTGACATAAGGAATAACAAGAGCGGAAAAATACCAAACAGTGAAAGCAGCCTTGAAAGAATAAATGTCAGGGAGAGATTTAGCAGGAAGAGAGAAGCTTTAATGTTGAGGTTAAAGAAAAATGAAGGATGCAGGATGACAACAGAGGGCTTTTTGAGATTAATCCTTCTGTTTTAGTGTTGTCTTCCAATTTTATTTTCTTCAAATGGTAGGGAGGGTCTTTTACTCTTCCCAAAAAAGCTTTTACATTTATTGTTAACGCTAACATTGCTGGTGCATTGGATATCTAAATACATATTGTTTATGACTTTCCATATCTGAGGATTACACTAGCATGCAAAACAGCCCTGAGATCATGTTAGGTGATCTGTTATATGCCCAGAACTCAATGAAGAAATTCAATTGGTAGGAATACAAGAGAACCCAGTGTGAGGCCTGCACCCACTCACCTCCAGTCCAGCATTTTCCCAGCAGTAAATGTCATGCTCCAGTCGAAGAACAATAAGTCTTCATGCTGCCTACATGCTGCCTACTATTCAATGTGGGTAAGTGATTTGCCTTGCAGCTGTGTTGACCTGTAAAATATACTCACCAGGCCTTTTGTTATTATAAGCTCTGACAGCAAGGCAGGTTAGTGGATCTTTAGCCACAAGGGGCTCAAGCTTAAGCTCTGTATCTAGATTTTCATATGGCAATTAACACAAATTAAAAAAAAAAAACAGAAAGGACAGCTATATTCCTGTATAAGAAATTGGGTTTGCTACTTTGTGTACTGATTATAGGTGTTGCAGAGGAGACAGTAATGTTAAAGGATCAACACAATAGTAGTAGAACGTAATTTTACCAAATTATCGTCTTCAGGTAAACCTGTCAGTCTTCTGGACAGGCTCTCTGACGTTTTGCTGCTATGCTATACTGTATTAGTGGCATTTTATAGGCAGGGATGCTTAAACCCTGTTCACCTGGTCATGCATGCATGGCTTGTTAACAATAACAACATATAGAGATGTTGTTTGACATTATACCATATTCCATATAAAAGGCAATGTTAGTTCTTAATTGCTACCCTGTATTTCTTTTTACTTATAAATAACAATGAATTTTTTTTTTGCTCGTTAAAATTACTTTAATTAGAAGTACTTTAGGCCTGGTGGAGTTTCCTCCGGTAGGGGCTATAAATTCAAAATAGAAGTATACCAAAACACAATCAAAGGTATTCTAAGTTATCACACTAGTATATTCATATGAATACCAACAGCAAAAAAACATCATACAAATGCTTCATAAAAACAAAACATAGTTTCATCTACAGGTTTACTTTTTGTACATATATTTTGCCCTTTTGAGGTCTTGTGAAGATATATGTGTGTTTTGCATGGTCCAATATTGTGTCACAAACCTATATAAAAATGTAACAATTTAATAATGGAGAAGCTATTAGTCAGCTTCATATTGTTTTAATATATCAAAAACTGACTGGACCGGACCCCAACAGAGAGCCATGAGCTGCTCGGTCTCTGACGGAGGAGCGGGGCTGGGGGCTGGTAAGGCAGGAAGTGGGAAGCACAGGGCTGCCAGTGTCCAGTCTACAGTAGCCGGGTAGGGTTTGGTCGCTCCATCCCCTGCCCCCTGCACTGGCTCCCTGCCCCCGTCCGCCAGGGAACCAGCCTCGGATTCCCCACAGACTTTTTTTTTAGGTCTGAAAAGAAGGTCATGTCCGGTAAAAAGAGGTCGTCTGGTCATCCTACTCTCCAATGCGTCTCTAACTCCCGCAACTTGACCGGTCAATCACCCGCAAAACATCTGCACTGTGGCGGGAGGCGATCAGAAAATACACTTCTTGTCACCTCAGGGCACAGCTCTCCTGCTCCCAGAGCTCTCCTATACCTTGGTATTGCAGAGGAGTATGTACAACTTTTAACGACATTCAATGGGCAAAGATTTTTGCGCCCTAGGGTGGAAATATGTCACCAATCCGACGAAAAATGAAGTGATGCTTTACTCCTCTATTGGCCAACCACCACTGCTGTAGTCACAAAACACCCTCAGTTTTGTATATGTATTAGGCTACTCTCTTGCACATCACTCATGTGGTATTATTGCATTTTTTGTCTCCTTGGAAACCATGATGATTATGGTTGCCTACCTTTGCCTGGCACCGCTCTTGCCTAACAAGATGGTGGTTTAATAAACTGCATTACCTCATTATAAATACATTGGCCTTAAAGCACTCCCGTCCTTGTTATAATCACTTAATAGCTTTTTGTGTGTTTCCTCTTAATATTTTTTTGATTTATCTTTGACAAGAGCTTCAAGTCTTAAACCTGGCTTGCCTGCTCCAAGTTCTTTGTAATAGTTTCCGTTAGGAAACAAAATGTTTATAAAACATGACCAAAATTGAGTGAGTATGAGCATAAATTTTTCCTATTGTCGAACCCTACCATATGGTCTTTCAGCTAAAGATTCTCCTGCAGGACATACTACTAGAGAACAAAACTCTTTGTATTATCAGATAAGATTGTTTTTCTAGGTTTTAATAACCATGTTTGACCCTGTTCTTTGCTTTCTTAACTTTACAGGAGATGTAACATTATGGGCCGATGTGAGAATTTTTTTTTCTCTCTGAACCATAAAGTCAGAATTCTTAAAAAGGTGCAGGTCTGTAATAAATACTGACATAGACAGTTTTTTCCACTATACTGGCATCAATTTTTATCAACTTTCATCACTTTGATGGTGGAATCAACCTAAGACACCAAACTGTCCATGATTGGCTATTTTTTCTGGAAATCCCGCCTCTTGGGACAGTTCTGTTTTCTTATAACTGCAGCTCATAAAATTTTCAAAGCATCTTCAGGCTTATAGCTGATCTCTTAAAGGGTTGAATTCTGTCTTCATATGCATCACCAATCTCTGTCTACAACTGCCAATTTTATAAACACAGTGCTGGACACAAGAAGAAATGTAAAACATTAGATGTTAACTGATTAGAAATCTAAATCCTAGCTGAATAGTTGATACTTTTGTAGTAATTTTGATATGCCAGCGTCTCCTGGTTAATCACTATTTATGTTTTTTTTCCATTTGTTTTGTGGTTCTCTGGAGGCTTTACAAATGTCTTGGTAATCCTTTCAAGAATGATAGATAATATTAATTAAATTATTATTTTTATATCAGCTCATGAAAAGTTGTGTCAGGACTCCTGTCTGTGTGTTTGTGTTTCTGTGTTTGTCTCCCTTCCTCCACCAGGGGGCGCCTGGTTCTGGTCCGCCACCTCACACACCTGCCGATGGTTTCCTCGTTAACGGAGTGTTCTTAAGCTGCTGACTGCCACTACCTCGACGCCAGAGTGTTTGCCAGTTTTGGGTACTCTAGCCAAGCTGAGTTTTGTTGAGTCAAACTGAGTTCTTGTCAACCTGAGTTTTAACATTGTTTTGTCTTTGCCCCTCGACAGGAAGTCATCCTGCAAACTAGATTTTCAGACCTTCTCTCCCTGAAAGGATCAACAGAGCTTCAAGCTGAGCTGGGGTTACAAACAGGAGGTTTGGACCCACTTTCCCCAAGAGATCGTTTAAGCTTCACACTGAGAAAGGGATTCATCTCCTCTACGAACTGTTCAAGTTACGCAAGGAAATCTGAGTGGCAGTCAGCTTCTCCATTCACCTACAAACAACCGCATTCTGGGTAAACCCTGTTCCACCCTCCACCAAATCAGACAAACACTGGAACAACAGCATACAAACTGGAGTCAAAGATTCAACAAATTCTCTGGAAACGCGAGTCAGCAATCAGATCCTCTTCTCCAAGTTCACGAATCAAATTTCCCACTGAGCCTGAACTAATCGCTGTGTCTTCCCCTCACTTTTCAGTTTCGGTTGAGCAGTGTTCAGAGCAACACTTCTCTCTGCATTACCTCTTCAATAAAACCTGTTAAACCTTTTCTCCTGGTCTCCCTGTTTGGTCTTCAGCATTTGGGTCTGAACTTTAGTAAAATCATGACAAGTTGCTTTTTGAGATTTTTTAATCTACTTCTTGATCTATTAGAAAAGCTCTAAGAAACAGAGGCTGGACCCAAATACAACCAAGACAGCTCAGTGAAGTTTATTAAGACGCATGTTTGGTGAGCAGGGCTGAGTTTGAGAGAAGCAGGCAGGCTGCAGGGGATAGACAGGCAGATTGTGAAGCTTTACCAGTTCGTGATCCAGAGGGAGGAAGGCAGGCGGTTTTTGCGGGGCTTTCCCGGGTTTGTGATCCAGAGAGAAATGCAGGCATTCCGGGTCAGACAGATTTAGAGATCCAGAGGTCCAGAGGCAGGCGGACAGAGTCAGAAAAGGATGAGGCAGGCTCTGTATCAGGATACAGAACGGGTCAGTTAACAGGCGGGCAGACAGACAACTTTAATGACGTTGGATTAATCATACCCGGCTGGTATGAGATAATTTGGCACTAAGAACTGGTCTGATGGAGATTAAGACTACGGTCACACTGCAGCCTGAAGTGACCCAAATCCCATTTTTTTGCCCATATGCGACCTGGATCTGATCTTTTCATGGCAGTCTGAACAACACAGATCCGATTTTTTCCAATCCGACCCAGGCCACTCAGCTATGTGGTCCTGAATCCGATAAGAATCTGATCTTTCAAATGCAACCTGTGTCTGACTGGCCAGGTCGGATTAATCCGACCTGAACGTCATTAATACCCGACAAAGGTCACTATTCTGCGTCTTGCTACGCAGAAGCGGCAAGAAAAACAACAACCATGGCAGATAATGACGCGGAGAGCAGAATTTATGTTTAATCATATTGAAATGATTGAGTTCTTATGGTTGGAAAAGATCGCTATATGCACGCCGGCACTTCCATCCATGTTTACTTCAGCATGCTGGCCTGTCATTGCGTCCACTACTGCGTATGCGTGACACTTGCATTGTATGACTGCAGTTCCTTTATATTGGGCTCACTTCTAGCTATCGGTGCCAGATCATTGTTTGCTGTTTGTTTTTTCCCTGTTAGATGTCTTTAGGTTCTGTTTTCATAAGTTCAAATTAGACCACGGTTCATGTACCTGTTCCAGAGAGGTGATTGTTCTGCAGCCAGTGTTTTCAGACGAGTTTATTCCAAAACCAGTGGTGAGAGCGTTTCAGCATTTCCCTAGTGATTCTGATCTCCTGATTCCGTTCCTTCTCTTCCACTGGCCCTGTCTGTCTCCGTCTGATCTATTTGCCTGAACCTCCTTTGGACTCCTACTGGATTCTGCCTGTCTGTTTCTGTGCGTTTCTTCCTTAGCTGGATGCTTGACGCACAGGACTCTAAACCTGCCTTCACGTTCTGATGGATTCCTGGAACCCGGATCTGTCCGTTCCTGTGTGGGTCGGAACCCCTCACTGGACTGCGGACTACTGGATTCCAGTACTACTCCAGTCTGATCTGAATCCCTGTCCTGGATCTGAGTCCTGCCTGCTCCCTGGGGTTGCTGCATTTATGACAGCTCATCATCAGAGATCATTGCATTAATGACATGATTCATGATTTAATAAGAAGGGTAAATACTTTTCTGCTTAAAATATTGAAATAAAAAAAAACAACTCAAATTTGTATTCATTTTAATCAGATATTGTTACTTGCTTGATCATCTTAAAAGCTTTAACCATGATTATGATTAAATACCAAACATATCTAAAAAGCAGTTTCACTAAGATGATACTGTTTGGTATCCTCTCTGTTTTCCTCTCCAGATCAGCCAACTCATTTTAAAATGAGCTCATTTTAAAATAAGCTCATTTTAAATTCTAACGTGTTGTCTGAGTTTCCAGTTAAAATTGGAAGATTATTTCTGGTTGATCAGCTTAGTGCTTACATATTTTGATATTGAGTGACACTTGGTTTATGTACCAATGTGTCTAATTCTTCAGGTGCTCTGGTTTCTCTTTTATTTGTGTTTTCTCTATTTTCCTGTGGATTTTTTTTCTGTCGGGAGTTTGTGTACTAGCTACTTATGTGTGTTCAGTTTTGAACGCTATTATCATTGTTCAATTTCGAAGCATTTCTGGTAGCTCTTGTTAGACTTCAACCCTTTGTTTGTTAGTTTCTGTGTCGCATTTAAGCTCCATATATTGTATTTTTTTACTCCATCAGCTTCCCTGCTTTCACCATTACAAAATATATCTGTTCTTCATTTTCTTTGATCAAGTCTTATTCTTTTGTCCATTTCCACCCCTGCTTCTTTACATTAAAGCTCCTGGTTTGAACTTTTTTTTTTATTCTTCTGTTTTCCTGTCCTTTGTAATGTCTTACAATAACCTTTTTTCTACCTGATCCAAGACCTTTTTTATTCCTAATTAAAACAGGTTTTTAGGCCACAACCACCAGTTGGGTGTTATACTATCACATATATGACAGAGTGTCCTTTAAAAAGATGTTTTCATTCAAAACAGGTTGCTATGTTGTAAAATTGCTGCAGAGTTGCATAAGAACCACTGAATCACATACAAAAAACATACAATTTCAGAAAGATTCATATTGAACCAAATAACTCAGAGGCAGAGATCAATGTAAAATTAACCATAAGGTACTTTGTAATTTGAAATTTAAATTGAAGATTGAGATATAATTTTTGAAAATGCAAGATATTCATATTAATGCAGATATTTTAAAAGGATGTCATATTGATACACTCAACTGGAGGTCTGAGAACAAGCGCTGTTCTTGAGGCAGACAGCAGACAAAAACTTTGTAGGTTTTGGGGGCACAGAAGGAAGGAGGGAAGCTTTCAAAGATATTTTGTGTTTCATGCTCGCTGCCACCCTGCTGTGCTGGTCTTTCATGGGAGCCAGCTTTCATTTTCATACTTTCAACTACATTACGAGAGAAGAGGCAGCAGTTTGACTTTCTGCCTTTCTTCAGTTTTTATTAACCGAGTTTGGGGGATGAATCCTCTTCCATTTCAATAAATTAATCTGTGCAAAAACTTTATCCGTTGGTAACTCGTGACTAGAGATTGATTTAATTAATTTTTTTGCTTTTGAATGAAGAAATCATCTGCTAGGTAGAGGCTTTTCTGAAGGCAAGTCATTAACACTTAAAGGATTACATTTTCACCTGATAAAAGTTGATTGAAAAGAAGAAAAGGAGGCAGATTCCTGGCACAGTTGAAGAAATGCAGATTAATACAAAAAAAATAAAAAATCACTGCTCATTTTTAAAGTTTTTGTTCAGAGTAGCAATAAGTTCAGAAGCAGTATTTCTCATTTCCAATCATAACCAAATGATCCTTTCCGAAATGAAGGGTGTGCCTCCATCAACTATAGTAAGGATGACTGGCACGAAGCAGTCCATTTGTGAATACTTAATAAATGAATGAAGAGGCAATCTAAACTCCATAAATTGGAACTGTGCAAATGATTGAGTTTCTCCCAAACTTTTTGCTAGATCAATGATGTTATTCTGAGAACTAATAAATGAATACGGGGAAATCTCAAGCAGGACAGAGTCTAATGGAGCTTGTTCTGGCATTTTGGCTAGATTTAAAATATGGGCTTTAGACTTGATCTTATTCTGATTGGTGTCTTATGTGCAGACTAAAATAACGTGCTACTTACAGAAAAGCACTCTTTGTATATGGTGATATAAAAGCTCAAGAAACAATTTTCATTAAAACATTATGAGAAATCCTGACTTTTGTTCATTAAAGGGGCATATTAAGTATAATTTGTTATTATTATATTTTAAGGTTATTCTACACTAAACAAGAAAGCTGTTTAAAAAAAACAGTTTCATGTGCTTTTGTTATCCTGACATTTATCCAGAAATATGCCTGGCTATGCCCCCCTCTAGAGATGATGAAACACAGCGGTATATTGGAGAAGTCCACCTGGTAGAGAGAACGTCGGAGCAGAGAGAGGCTCTTTATCCCGTCCTACATAGGGATAACATAGGGCTGGGTGATATTAACTCACATCAATATTACAATAAATTTTGCAGTTTTACCTCGACAATGACAAATTCACAAAAAATGCTCCGGCTCCTCTATTAGAAATAAAGGGATGTGCAGGAAATGCAACTGATCGATTCATAATTTATTTATTGAATAAATCACATTAAATTTTACTTTCAATTAAATATTAAAGTACTGTATCCATTCAGGCTTAAACTTTCAACTATGTCTCACTGAAGAGGAGAAAAATGTTACTTCTTGCCAACTTTTTATGCGTAAAGGTAATGGAGCCTGTTGCACATCTTTGAACTCAACAGCGTGGTTGCGCTGTTGGTGGTGGAGGTTGGATGTGTTACTTTGGGTAGTCCCTACAGTTTTCAGACAAACTTTGCATTTTTGTTTTTATGCTCAACATCTTCTCTGTGGAACTAAAATATTCAAATATTCATATCCAAATTACAGACGTCTAATTGTTTGGGGGGAACTAATACGACAGGATTAGCTGATATTGTTTTGTTTATGGCCGCGTTGGCTGCTCCTCCAGTGGGCTCATCCACCATACTCTTTGTTTGCGCTCCGTCTGACTGTATGGGTGGAGTCACGTGATTACACACAGAGTGCCGTGTCTTTAAGGGAATTTAAAATACCAGCCACCCTCGCACACAGGAAAATGGCAGAATTAAGTTATTTCTTTTTCCGACATGGGAAAATTGTCATCGGTTATCAAAGTGAATGACAGTAATGATAAAAAGTCGGTTCATCGCCCAGTCTTAGGAAATCATGTAAAAGCCTGAATTTGCATTCAGTGTAAACGCACCTTTTGCCATTGTTCTTGCAACAGTTTGTAAATACATAAACCCCTTTGTATATACAGTATTTATTACAAGGGAGGTATGATAGAAGGACTTAAGGGGCTAAGCCAGTTAGCACCACCTTGTGAAGTGTGAAAATAATAAAAAGTCCAGAGTCCATTGGGATTATGAGATACTGATTTATAAATTTAAGAAATGTCAAACAACAAAATTCATGGTAACGAGGGATGATCTCACGACCACTTCCTGATCAGGAATAGTGAGGTCGGGAGAAAATCAAACATGTTGGTATCGGCCGTCGTAGGCAAATCGCTCAATGCGCAACGTCAAATAGCAAAATTTTTGCCCTTTTCAGTCCAAGGCCGAGCGGTAAAATTTGTTTATATGGAGTAAAGTAACAAAAAAGTCAGAAAATGTCCAGCGATATCCAATAATGTTTATTCAAGTTAATCCAATTGTTCTTAATTAAATGATTTGATTAAGATCTAATTAGTCATATTCCATCTAGACTGACATAAAATTCACTCATGTTGGTAAAACAGTTTCAATTCTATAATGTAAGGCTGAAGGTTTTTTCAGTTTTTGGGAAAGATTCATACTCCTTATTTCCAGCAAAAAAGATGAGTTAGAAAAACATTTTATATTTGTGGATTTCAGTTTTAAAAACTTGCATAACCAAATACCATCAAGATATCTGGTAACATAAATAATATGCTTTTCCCCAAAGCAGTTCCTGCCGCTGACATATTAATCAATACATTGACCTTAGGATACCTGAGAGGAGCTCCTAGGACTTCCTGAGAAGGTGTTTGATGGAAATCAAAGCACTTAATGACTTTATTTAGAAATCCAATCATGTCTGGGTATTTTGGCTACGCTTGGGTACGCCACATCACCTCTATCTGTCAGCAGTCTTCTCTCAATGTGGCTGTAGATCTGAGATTCGCACTCTGAAAGCTCCAGAAACATCTTTTTTTCAGCTTTGACACAGATTTAATAAGACTGATTTAGATTCTGCTGGTAAATATTTAAAGGTCTTCGCCTGTCGAGTCTTCTGTTCGCTGAAAGCTGACAGGGATTCATTTGATAAAAAGTCGTGTTTCGTATAAAGGCTGTTAGAAGTTCTTACATTTTCCTTTGCAGAGCAGCCCTGTTTAGACTGACATCAATTTGGGAGCTGTTTCACTGAGACTTTGACCATATGATAATCTCATTAATCAACAATGTCTCAGCCACGAGAATGCCTCAGCTCACAACATGAAAGCTATTATGATAAGTCATATTCTCTTAATTAAATCCGCCCTGAAGCTCTTGAAGCAGACATTCAAACAGGGGCGAAGCTCCAAGCATGTTTTTGCCATGGAGGCAGCCTCCCATATATCACCCTGGTGTCTGTGCATGAGCAAAGCAATTAAAACCCGGAGAGCCAACTAGAGACGGAGTGGAGGGAAAAACAAATACACGCTGAGAAGTGATGGGTTTGAAATGTGTTTACGTAGAGCGGAGGCCATCGGAGGGGCCGCTGAAGACTTGGAGCGCAATCTCCCAGCCTCCATGAGCTGCTCATCATCCCAAAAATAAGATTTAAGTCCCTGCTCAGCCCTTCTCCTACAGAGTCAGCCCCCGTCTACTCAGTGTGGCTCTCAGACACCTTCTAACTCACTTTTCCTCTCAGTCCCCTATTTCGTCCATCAGCGCCGGCTTTCTTCTGCTACCTACTGATGCTTATGGGTGCAGTCTGAAGCAGCTAAAAGGGGAGCAATTTTCCTGGCAAGCCCAACAAATCAGTAAGATTTTACAAAGTAAGAGTAATATGTCTATACATGAGGAGGTTATATAAGAAAGTGTAAGATATGTTTTTCAACCATTTTTAAAGAAGCTGACTGCTGTGTCCAAGGATATTGGTGGAAAGTTTAGTGGAATGAATAATCATGTAAAAACAGAGAACAAGGATAGAAAAAATGTGTCAGAAATTATTTGAGATCCTATGTTATTCCTTTTTTTTGTTTTCATTATTCAGTTCAGTTAAGGAACCTTAAGATAATATTGATGGAAAACAATTTAATTCAAAATTGTTTTATTGTGAAGCAAGCCTAAGATCATAAATTACAGTTGGAGGAACATGTTTCCCCAGCCACCAGGCCGCTGTTACACCCTCTGCCAAATTCCAGAGCCTGCACTGATGCAGGCTCACTGTGATAGTTCACCCTACCCACTACGTGGTTTGAGATGGCCCCTCATGTGGTGGATCCTCCTCTGGAACGAGGAGGATTAGTGCTCAGGGTTAGTGTCTAGGGGCCAATTGGGGTTGGGCCCTTCCATCAAGGCTGCTTGGGGGCAGGGATGGCGTGATTGCATCAGTTTTGGTGCGTGCACCCTCACGCTCTGTTCAATGTGGCAGGTATAAACCAAGCTCAGAATCTGATTTTCTGTCTGGTCCCACTGAAAATCATGTCAGACAAGGTTGTGGCATTAAGAGCTTATAGAGGGTCAAAGGGGATGATCAACCCTGACATGATTTTTTCTGCAAAGGCGCTTGCCTAACTCCAACTGAGATAGACCCCAGGTCTGTTTTAGTCGGACTACGCAGCAAACCAGCTGCAATTTTATGGGTCTGGCAGGAAGAGAGACGCGATTATAAAGTATACAAAATAGAATCTGTTAATCGCAAGAGAAGACTGTTGGGTTTGTAGACTCAAATCACATATACAGTATAGCAAACGGGACAGGCTTCGCAAAAACAATTGTTTTGGTTCCAGTTTGTGGGGTTTATTTGTTCTCTTTCAGTTCCACCGTTCATCCACCAGATGGTGCCATTGGCTCACTTCTGCCTTGGAGGGCTTCCCTGCACGTCTCAATAAACCAATGAATCTGTCATCACCTCAGAGGAGTATTTGAGCAGCTGACTGTCATCACCTCTTGTGTTTGCCAGTTTTGGGTACTCTAGGCCCCCTGAGTTTATGCTTAGTGAATCTTGGAGTTTGTCTAGTTACTACATGCTCTTACCTTGTTTTTTGTGAATCTTTGGCAGGAAATTGACTGATCCTCAGAGCTTAATCTGGTCCTTCAAGCCCTGGAAGGATTCCTCTCGTGACGCTGAGAGTCTCACTGCTCACCTTATCAGAATTCCTACCTCTTCCAGAAACCCAGTTGACAGGCTACTCTGCTGCTCCTCTTTTCCTCCATTAGTCTGCCCGTCCGCCCTCCAACGAAACCTTTACCCATATTTAAACGTTTTCTCACCATCACATGATCAACCCCCTCAAGCTGAGATTCCAGTTTACTCTCACCGTGTTTTTTTGTATCTGAAAAATAAACCGTGTAACTCTCTCTGTGAGTGTTTCTGGATGTGGGCAAAAAATATAAGACCCATCATGACAGTGATCCTCTTTGAGCCTCACAGAAGACAAAATAATAAGGGACAGACAGATCAGATAAGCAAATCTTATCACTCTCACCTCTTTATGAAAAGAAAGATAAACAAAACTTCAATTAACTTCCCAGATCTCTGTTTGAGAATCTGCTCTTACTGCCTCATTCAGAAATAAACTGTTTCATGGCCTTTATTGCTGTTTTTCTTTTCTTCAAACAAGTACTTATAATGAAGCTGAGGCGGAAATTCAACTGAAGAAACTCTGATTACTTCCATTCAATCTGAGGCTGATCCGCCTCCGATGCAGCCAACCCGCTTCAAGCCACTTTCCTCGATGCCCAATCATCTTCCAGCACTCTACTTAAAGCCACTCCAAATCATCTCTAGGCCTGCTCTTCAACAAGCGCAAGATCCATCGCTCCTATGTCGGACTTTGATTCAGACAACCCACCTCCATCCCCTTCTCCACCATTGTAGTAAGCTCATCTGACTCCTCCTAGATGCTCCTTCAACCTCACCTACAGTGTGTACTCCCTCCAGACTTTCATGGAGTTCCCTGTCACTTTAAACGGTCCGGCAGAAGACCGCCACGTTGAGCCTGGTTCTGCCAGAGATTTCTTCCCAGCAGGGAGTTTTCCCTCTCCACTGTCGCTTCATGCTTGCTCTTCATGGACAGTTCATGGACAGTTTATGCAACCTTGTTCATTCAGTGACATCTAACTCAAGCATCACCCTGTATACCAGCCTCTATGGATTAACCAAACTTCATCTATCTAAACTCCACCACCAGTTTCAGGCCCGGGGGGAATATCATTATTCTCATACATCAGTTTATCTGCATTAAAGTATAAATCAGCATTTATGTTTCCTGCCGAGGCCTGAGCGCCAAAGTTCAAACTATCGTATCAATAAACTCTTCTAATTGCATCTTTCTCTCTCTGTGAGTTTTTCAGATTGAAATGTTTTTAACATAGGCATACAAACATTCTCTATCTGTTCTAGTTTGAAATGCTGCACAGACTCGTTTTAGGTGGGGCTTTGGTTTATAGCTGCCCCTGTGTTATTTAGTTTATTTTCATTTAGTATTGATTTTTTATGTTTAAAAATATGTCCAAGTCAAATGTGGTAAAATGTTGTTATTTGTGTATAAAACAGGGACAGAAGTGGAAAAAAACATGCACTGATCCTCTCATCCCGCCTAGTTGGACCCTTTCTATATTCAGTCAGTGTGACATGGGGGAAAAAATAACATCAGAGATTAAAAAGACAAACTCAACTGGTGTGTTCAGGCCTTAAGGCTCAAAAGTTGTGTTCCAGTTTAGCTATTCTGACCTGATATGGTGAAGCAACATGCATCGCCCATTAGGTAAGTTATGAGAATGCTTTAATTTTTTTCATGTGAGGTTATTACACTTTTTCAGAATATGTATTTATTAAAGCATCTCTTGGTTTTAGTTAAAAAATAAAGCTAAATTTGATACAACTTGCATTTAAGTCTAACATGTAGAACCATTTGTCCTTGCTTTTTTTTTAATGAGTTTGTGTTTTTGTTTTATTTATTGATATTTCTATCAATTTTTGTATAGATCTACTTGTGTCTTTAACAAACGGATAATACATTTTAAAAGATGGATGTTTTTTCATTTAAAACCCATTTTGCTGGTCTTGTGTTGTGTTCTTAGTTAGATAAAATCCAAAATGCTAAAAAGAAAGAAAATTAAAATGAATTTTTATCCTGTCATTTATTGATATGCGTCTATAATACACCCTATGTATAACCCAGATAACTGTTGGTGCTGTGCATGTTAACTGCAGCTCCAATAAATGCTCTTCATTTAATGTTCACATTTATTTCCATTGTGAGGAGTTTTATGTTATAATGTTCTCCATTATTCATGCAGCCTTTCTTATGATGGTAATCGTCCCAGTTTCTCCAGCATTAGAAAACAGTAAGCCACTTTGATTTGTAACTTCCTGTTATTGCTGTTAATTTCTTGTCAGTATTTAAACATTAAGCTGAAATGGATCCAGTCTGATTAATATCTGATGCACTGTAGCAAAGATGATTTGAAATGAAAAATATTGTATTTTCAAAGGATTAAAGAGGATTGTGTGTTAAATGTTATGTTGTTTTTTTTACTTGGATTTGTTTGGTAGGTGATTCTCAGGGGATTATGGCAGATTTATAGCTACTAAAGTGTAACTCAGTCAAAATTAAATTTTCCATTTTTTATGTGACTGTGCATGCCTTTACATTTTTATGTAAGCTTGTTTGATTCCGCAAAACTGTTCCAGTGCTGAGCGGTCGCTATTGTAGTGGATTGTAATAGCCAATGAAAAAAAGCATGTCTGCGCTGCAGCTATCCTGTCCCTGCAGGACTGGGGAATATTGCGGAATTTACAAGGATGTGGCCCATTGCATCACAAAGTCTCCTTCAACTACAGACATACTGTACCAGCATCTGATGCTCACTCCCCATTCTACCATAAAAATAGGCTAAGCAAGCTTCCATTTTCTCTGCTTCTGACAATTCCTCTGCTTAACACCCAACAACTTTCTGGACACTTAGCCCTTCAGGGTGTCTTGGCACAAACCACTTCAGTGATATTTCAGTTTTTGCAGGGTTCTATGGTGACATGAACTTTGAACTTTAATCATAATGTATTTTGGCATCTCACTGAAGGACGATAACAGATGTAACAGAGAACCTGGTGTCAAAAGGAGCCACTAGTTTGATGCATAATCACTTTAATCAAATACCTTTTTTAAAGACTCAATATTAATTTTTATTTCTAAATAAAATAATTGCTAAGTCAACTGTTATACATAATGTTTTTTCTGTGAATAGATGATCCAACAAAGTATTATTTTGTCTTGTTGATTTACCTGTAAAATTCAATTTTTTTAAGGAAAATGAATGAAAATGAAAGATTTTCTTACTTTTACTCATTTTATCTATTTTTTTCTCTTAATATATGATATATGTGAAACGTTCACCTTTGGTTCCATAAATCATCCTATAGAACCAACAAGGCCACTCAAACATTCACATCTTTATGTTAAACACTACAAAAAAATTTAATCTAAATAAGTCATTTTTTTCTTTATATAGGTACATTTTTCTTGAATTGAGGAGGTCAGTGTGACACTTTGCAAATGGAACAAGACAATTTTACTTTTAAAATAAGAAAAAATAATTCCAGTGCATATTATCTAATTATCTTATCAGAGTGTAAATATTCATTCCATTGGCAAATCATCTTATATACCCACTTAAATTAATGTAAAACATTTTTGCTTATTTCTAGATTGTTTTTGCAGTCGTACATGATTTAAAGCATTTTAATTCATTGATTAAATTTACAGTTTCACTCACAGCTTCACCCCCAGTCACATGCCCCCCAACTCTGGGTATGTTTTGATTAATGTTCATTCTTTTCTTTTTTTCTTGTTGAACATAAGCATGACTTTTTGAAAACCAAAATTTGATGCAAAAGGTTTTATATTCAGATATGTTTCTATGAACTCATACACACAGCCTTACTGATACTTTCATTAAGGTTGTCTAGCCAAGTGGATCTCCAGTAGCCTGACGTAGTCCAACTCAATTCTAGTCAGAATATGAGTCTGATACTGCTCCATAGAGCTGTGATTATGGGGCGTGTTTTGAACGAACCAGGAAAAAAAATGCCTCTGCACTCAATTGGATAGACCTACAACCAATAAGAGCAACGGAGTGCGTGACGTATGTTAAGCGATGCATAGTTGTTGTCAACAAAAATCAAAGCGTGCAGTTTCACGCCTAGAATAAGAAGATGAGACTTGATCGCGTTTCTCTGTTCCTCTTTTAAAATTAATTTGCTGTCGATATCTTCTAGAACAGACCTAATAGCAGAATCTACTCACCCAAACTCTCCAGCGGCAGCCATTGTTGTTGTCACCCACTTTGGTTACGTGGTTGATTACGTTACTCTTGATCATCTGTCCATCATCGTATAAAGCCCGCCCTGACAATTTGATTGGATCGCCTGACAGTGGGCGATAATACTCGCGCTACTATGGAGCAGAGCCAGACCGAACTTCCCCGAACTCAAACCTTGTGGGCGGGACTAAGTTCGGACTGGCACCCAGGCTAGATCTCCAGCAGATGTTTTCTGCAGCCATCAACAAGCTTCTGATATAACTCAGCCTATGTATATATTTGACGTTTGGTTTTCAAATCTGTTGTTTTTATGTAGAACGTCATTTCAAGTTGTGTGGAAGCAGGCGATGAGACATGTTACAGCAGGAGGTCCAGGCAAACCTGATGTTAATCGTGCAGCTTCTCCGGGAAGCTTAGTCTGAATTCAACCATCCCGCTCCACCAGCCTCCACAGCCAGCATCAGGAGGAAAAAAGAGAGCATCTTCAATCACAGCTGTTTCATTCATCATATGTAGATCTGGAGGTTCACTCTTAGACTAATGATGGACGGTGGAGCGCTACTCCTCTTCTAACTGGGTCATGAGTTTTAGATACGGTACCACAATGGGACTGTAGAGTAACAGCGAGTTATCAGCTGCTTATGCAGCTCCTAAAGTATACCTCCAACTCCTAATATTCATTTTTGTTACATTTTCAACATCTTCGTATATCTAGAGTTGTTTAAGGCAGTAATTCCCAAAATGGGGACCCGGTGTAATTCGGTGCAACAGATAAATGTCCCACTTTGAGAAATGTTTCAATAAAATAAATATAAATAGCAATGTTATATTTTGTCCCACATTGAAATAAATTGTCATGATCTGGCCTGTTTGCTCCTCCTTAATTAGTAATTCCTTGCACCTGTCGTTTTTCCTCCCTGCCTCAATTATAATTTATTCCTCTCACCTGTTTCCTCTGGTTTATATTCAGTTCAGCCTGAGCATTCAGTGCCAGATCACTACTTGTCTTTCTGTTAGCCTGTCTGTTAGTTTTATTTCATGGTTCATGTCCTGGATCCTGGCGGCCAGTGTAAAGAGGGTTTTAGTGTTTGTCTCGTCTCCTGTTCGTCCACTGTTCCTCCCCCGCGGAGTCCTCTGGGTTTTTGGCTCTAAATGTGGGGAGGTTCAGTTTTTATCCAAGTAAGCCTGGCTCCAGGGAGGAGACCAGTTTAAAGTCCTGCATGAAGTTCTGATTCCAGGTCCTGTCTCGGCTACCCTCTGCTCCTGAGTGTGACCACTTGGTCACGTTTTCGGTCCCATTCAGACTCTGAACCCTCCTGGGAGCTTGTAGATGCCTGGAAGTCTGGATCCTGTTCCTGTCTGTTCTGGATCCCTGACCAGGATCGGCTTCTAGCATGTCTTCTGGGACTTCTGGCACTTGGGGACATTCTTGGACTGGACTGTTAAACCAGAGTGTCTGTGATTGGGCGGTGTCCCGCTCCCCCTCCTGCAGTGTCCGCGAGCCACAGCTCCACTTCAGTTTTGTTCATTTAATAAACATTTTGAACTTTCCTAATGACTGTCTCTCCTTGAATACTGGGTCCTTCTGTCCGCGTTTTATGACATAAATAGTAAAATAGAAATTATTAAACTTTAAAAATGCTACTTTTGGGTTTTAAATGTAAGTTTATGTCATTGCAATATGTAATCTACTGTTATTGACTTTTCAATGTTCATCTGTTAAAAGTTGTTGGTGGTGGTCTGGGGTGTCCTGTGGGCGAGCGGCACAAGCAGCGACAAAATTTGGGAAAGACAGGATTAGGAGAACATTACTTTCTTGTTGTTTTTTGTTTTTTTTTAAACACAGTGGAGTCATTAATGTGCAAAGGTCTTTGGGCATTTATCCATTTTTATATTATTGTTTAGCAGCCAGACTTCCTTTCAATAATTTTAAGTAGTCTTGATTAATAGCTCTCTGAGTGTAGAGGTTTTCTTTTAGGTTTTTCTTAGACTTTAGCTGCTGTTTCACCCATTTTATTTCCTGTTCCAGTCTAAACACGATCTACGTTTCTAATTTTCATGTCTCTGGAAGATCATTTGTCTTCCTTTAGCTGATCATCTTCTGTAAGCCAATATTTAGTTCTTTGGGAATAACCTTGTTCTACCAGAAAGTGTAATTTCTTTGTCAAAGTGTGTTTTCAAGTTCCTCTAAAGATTTTGGAAAAAATTGTGTGTTTGTGAAAAGCTGCGAATAATCAAGAGCATAAAATAGAGTTTTATTTTTGTCAATAAAGCAGTTCAAATTATAATTTTAGAATTAAAATCTTAGTGTTAAGGGGTTAAAAATGCCCCTGACTTATTTATTTTAAGCAAGCATTTATTGAAACGAACTTTAAGACATCCAGAAGGCCTGAAGAAATATTAACAGAGAATATTTGAAAGAATCAAAGAAAAAGATTAAGAATTTTTTATTTGTTGCTTACAAGTCAGTGGCAGCTGCTGCTTTAAGAAACAGGGGAGGCTCAGTGGTGTTAATAAAACCCAGAAATCCTGTATTACATTTAGAAATGTTGAAACAAATAAAACACATCTGTACATCAAGAGTTCTGTACACTGGAAAAACGATTTAGAAATAAAAATAATATCTTAAATTAAGTGTATTTACCCTTGATTAGAGTTGGTAAATGAGATAGTTTGCCAAAGGAATGAGTATTTTTACTCTTGAAATAAGATAATTAGATAATATGCACTTGAAATAAGACAATGCAATTGTGTTTTCATATTTTAAGTGTGAATTGTCTTGTTCCACAGGCAAAATGTCTCAGTTTCCTCCTTAATCCAAAAGCAAATGCACTTTATTTTAGAAAAAATGACTTATCTAGATTTCGATTTTTTTTCCAGCGTACAATATGACTGAGTGATCACTTTTGCCTTGAAATTTCCTGAGTAAAACCTCCTTACTGTCTGGCCACTGTCAGTCAAAAATCCTTCAGCATGTTTGCCACTCAGCATTGAACAGCCAAGCTCACGACCCGCCCCTGCTCCATATACCCTCTGAAAGCCTTCCTGGAAGTGACGTATTTTGTCACGTTTCTTGCTTCTTACTTCAG
This sequence comes from Cyprinodon tularosa, assembly GCF_016077235.1. Taxonomy (NCBI): domain Eukaryota; kingdom Metazoa; phylum Chordata; class Actinopteri; order Cyprinodontiformes; family Cyprinodontidae; genus Cyprinodon; species Cyprinodon tularosa. Next base: position 523,920 of record NW_024039751.1, read on the forward strand.
TGGAAGGATGCTAAAACCTCAACAGGGATCTCTTTAGGGGCTGACTGGCAGCATCCTGCTGCTTCAGAGCAGAGAGGAGATTACATCAAAGAGTGGAACAAACAGTTGATTAATGCTCAATATACTCATGAAATCGGGGGCATTATAGCGCATATTCAATGTAGTTTAATAAAAACTTGAAGTTTGACAATGCATATTTTACTAATAATTTAACAACACCAACAGGAGAGGTTTAGCCTCCCTTGTATTCACTGAAAATGAGACATAGCTTGCATATGCACAAAACAGGGCCTGTAAATTGCGTACGCCAACTTCCGTACAAAGGTTGTGATTTGAAACTCTGACCAATCTGTGTGGGTAGGCATATTTAGGAGGAAGGTGAATGAGGAACTAAGGCCAAATTGTTTCACTTCAAATTAAACTTTAATCATAGATCAACGTTATCAGATCTAAAAAGGTCCTGCCATATATAATAAGAAAGCCACCCTAAGGTCAATATCGAAGTTCGCTAATATTTAAAAGTTTTCTCACCATCCTGTGATCAAAGGGTTGAGTTGTACTAAAGATCAGTTTACAGATATAACAAAGTGTGAGGAATTCACATGAATTGCTGTAAACGTGTAAATACCACAGAGCCATCCATGCATAATGGTGCGTTCATCCCATTTGTTAAACAGGAGGGGGTCAGCGCACATAAATCCAAACGTTAGCTGGAAGCATGGTTCTAAAGAAACACAAATGAATATACATCAACAGTCTCTGGTAGATATAGAGGTTGAAATATTTTCAAGAATTTTACTTATAAATATTTCACGTGTTTAATTAGTGCAAAAAAGTAGACAAGACTTCAAGCTGCAGTCTATCAAAGGCTGAAAATATTCAAAAAAAAGATTAGGAAACAACGAAATCAAAAAGGTTCTTTTTTTATTGGTTACAGCTGTTTACCTCTGTGTGGCTCCTGTCAGCTCTTTCCAGTGCATACTGGTGTTACACATAATAACAATTATTGAATCCCGACCTGAAGCCGGTTTGTGTAACAAAAAAATTCTGTCAATTTATCCATAAAGCTGCAATATCACAGTCAGTGATAAACACAATTCTGCCTGGATGTCCTTGTTAATCCGATCAGTCCATCAGACTCTGAAGTGTCATTAATAAAGCTTCCTTTTATTTACTGAGGCTACCAAGTATTTATTTTTTTTTTACTTTCCACCTCTTGCACACACATTTTGGTTCAAATCTTCCACAGAGATCTGTACGTGTAATTTAGGATTTTTATGATGCTTTTAGAGTAATGGCTTCCACTGCCTTCCTGCCCATGTTACCACAGGACCTGGTTCATAAATTCATTACACACATAGTGATGTATAAATCATGTTGAAGTCTGCTGACTTGACAGTTATCCAGTGGACAGTCGCAACATCCTCTGCAGGAAGGTTATGCCACAAAATATCATTACTAAAGAAGCTGGCATCCATCCATTGTCCATACTCAATAATCCATATAAGATCTGAGGCTTCTACCTCTCTACAGCAATCTTTTGGTAAAAAGTGAGGTTCACATTGTTAGGTCGCTAGTTCTTATCAGCTCCAGCTTTTTTTTTTTTTTTGCATGGTATGGACCCTGTAGCTGTCCTGATAGTTTAGCCTCCTGAATCAGTTTCTCTTTTCCCAAAATTTCCCATTTTAAAATAATGTAAATAATGAGTCTTATTTACAAACGAGGTTTAAAGTCTAGAGGCAAAGCAATGAAAATAAAATTCAATAGCAGGATATATCAAAGTACTGATGATTAAATAAAATAAGATAATTATAAACTATGATGTAATTAGTAATAAGAAAATTATAGGAAAGTTAAACTGCAAACTGAACTAATAACGTGTAGATAGCACAGTCAAATGTCACTCTAAAAAGTAAGATTTTAATCTTGATTTACAGCAGTTTTAAAGATTTTTTTTTTACAGAGTTTGTTCCAGTTTTATGTAGCATACAAACTAAAATCTACATCTTTATCTAAGGTTCTGGTTCTTCATATGCAGAGTAGACCTGAGAGGTCTGGGTGGTGAGACGCCTAAAAACCACCTGAGCTTCCAGAAACACCAAAGCACAACCAGGGGCGGATCATGTTCATGCCTTCCACATTGCTGCAGAAATAAAACATTTTACTATAAGATAAGATAAGATAATCCTTTATTTGTCCCACAGTGGGGAAATTGCAGCGTTGCATCACAGTGAACAGTACAGTAGGAAAAAAGAAGAATACAAAGTATAAAAAATATTTAAAAATATATAAAAAATATACATTAAGTATATACAGACAAGGCAACACTGGTATAAAGTGACAACAGTAAAGTTCTGTGCAAATGATTGATTGTATTAAATTATTGCAGAGTTAAATAGATATGAGTGAAGTATACAATAGATATGCAATATATATATATATATATATATATATATATATATATATATATATAATCTGTATAACATAAGATTTGCATTTCAACTTGCATTACAGAAATGGTGAAATGATGTTCTACTGTATAAAAATTTGAACTTAACTCTTATTCTGACATTTTGAATTGAAAAAGCTTCCTGGATAAGAAGCGAAAGGTCTTTAAACTTGGAAAACAAAGTCCAGTGGTTTGTTTTTAATTTTTTTTTTTCTGGAATGACTATGGATGACTGAGAATCTTCACCAGCATATTACAGAAATAAATGAATACTCTAACTGAATAAGTTGAGCTACTTTAGAAAAGATGAATTGCTTTCAGTCAGTGGATTGGTAAAACCACGGATTTTAAATGCAGTTGAAGGTGATTGTGGAAAGAATTGACTCTGAAAATGAATGTATGCCACACTTATTCTTAATACTAGACTTTTTTACTTTTAAAATGCATTCATATTTATTTGTTTTCCTCTAGAATTTATAGCTCATATTCCCCAAATAAAATACATTCAGCTTCCTGGTCATAATGTTAAAAAATATTCATTTATTTCACTGGATTCTTAAAAACAAGGATTTATGACCTTTGCATAAACAATAGCACAGCAGTTTTGCATATCCTGAGAGAAAAATACTTAAGCTAGATAAAAGGAACTTAGATGTTTATGAGAGAAGAGTAGAAATCTATTTAGGCTTAAGTATAGTGAGAAAGGTACATCAAAAACCCCTTTCAGTGGCAAACTCTAAATCTAGGGAGTAAAATTTAAAAGATCTTCACAGCTTTTTTGACTTTGCTAAGTAAAGCAGCACTCCGTCTGTATTAAAAACTTTTCATTTCCATTTAGATCTTTTATTTAGTTTGATCTCTCACCGCTTTGGTTCCCCGCAGTTTCACACAGCGGCCAGAACAATATATTATGCACATTTGAATTTCACTTTGTACATCTGCAGGGTGTGTGATTTGATGAGAAACCAGCGTCTCCTTTGTGGTAAAATCAGAATAATGTAAGATGAATTACACACGTAAAGCCAGGGTTCACCAGGCAGAGACAAAGCACTCATAGCAGCGCTTCATTGGGGGGATAATGAATACTGAATTACCCCCGGGACTTGGCAACATTCGCACTACTCAGACCCAAAACATGCTTTGTGGGCTGGAGCAATCAGTGCTGTGCTCCTAATGGTGTTGGTGGAACATATACAAGCTTAAATATCTAATTTATACCCTCTGACAGTGATGTGTGTTCGGAAGTTTCATAATTTCTTCCTAATAAACTGCACTGAAATCCTTTCTCTTTTAATTTACGTTCATATTAGCAGGTTGTGACTTCAGAAAATTCTCATTTTTCTTGATAGAAAGGCTGTTTCGCACTTTATTAGTCCAAGCTTATTGGAAATTATTCCACTAACCAGGCTTATTAGAGCCAAGCTGTGGGAAATAAGAGATTCTGTTCTGCCCTCTGGTGTTTGTTTTTGGAAGATCTGTGTGGCTGTTGTAATGTTTGCCTGCTAACAGATTTATCCTGTTTCTGCTTTCTTGTCTCACTTACATGTTCTATAAAATTAAACAAGCTGAAAAAAAGGACAAAGATAACTCAAGAGCATGCAAAGAGCAGGGATCTTTGAATGATTTATTAAAGCAAGAAGCTCTCCAATCCAACATGGCGCTCAGTGAAAAGTAATTTTCCCCCGAACTGTCAAGTATTTGAGATTACAAGCAATTAGTCTTTTTCATTGCTGTGGAGGAACTGAGACACACTTTTATTCATAAATATAATTTTATTTTAGCCATAATGGAGTTTTTTTTTGCAATGCTAGTCTGTTTTAAGGCATGTGACAAAAACTAAATGGGATTTAACCCCTTACTTTGACTAGGCCAGTTTAAAAAATGTTTTTTTTTTTTTTCAATGAATGTGTGTGATGTTGTACGGTACTTTGGATTATCGCCCTACTATATAACCAGTGTAGCTCTGAATTTAAGGTCTCGAACTGAAATTTGCTTTCACAGAGCAGAATTTATGTTTGTTTTTTTCAATTGCAGCAAGACATGTATGTCTTGAAACAGTAAATCAGCTCTGGACCATAACTCTACTTGGTTTTACATCTTCAACATTGTTTATCTTTTGTTTCCCCAAAGTCTTGGGAATCATTAAGATATATCTGGTCAATGATAGATGGGCCTCTATGTTCTTTTGGGTCAGCAGTGTTCTGTTTTGGTCTTTTATCTTCATTTTTGCCCTGCCTCTTTTTTCCTTATTGTTGAATCATGAACTCCAGTCTGCATTGAGACAAGTGAGTTCTGATTCAGCAATGAGCTCAGGGAGTAATTTGCCCAGCCACTCCCGGGAAGGTTCTTCACTGTTCCATATTTTCTCCATCTGCAGACGACGCATCTGACTGTTGTTCTCTTGGGACTCAAAGCTTTGCATTTCTTTCAAACTAAACCTTTGAAACGCTTATTTTTGTACCACATTCCAGTTTGTTGAGCAGATCAGATCAGCGAGAACCCATCCTAGATGGACCAGAGAACCGTATCCTGGCATAGTTATAAGTGCCTTTTTCAAAACTGTTTATCTGGATCACTGACGCATTCTTTAACAGTTGAAACTCCTATGGGGCCAAGCTTACCAAAGCAGAAAGAGACGGTCTAATGTAAGAGGGCATTTGAGTGGAACAAGGAATACTGTAGAAGAAAAACTACTTATGACCAATGACCAATCTAAAGATGAAAGAGTTTGAAATGCAAGTCAGTGAAGTAGCAAAAGAAACCCCAACACTGAATACAGTAGAAGCCATTCAAAATTTCCCCACTTTCCTTAATGGATCCTTGGAGGGTCCCCTTCAATTCCTTTTTAAACATCAATGTTTGCACCAAAATATTGTTTCTGTGATGATTTATGGACATTACAATCTAAAGAGAAGCACTATCTGATGGTCAGACCCTGTAATTCAGTGAAAGAGCGGAGTCAGAGTAAAAAATATGCAAGACCTCCACTCTAGTGGCTGGAAGTTGGAGGGGATTTTGCTGAAAGTTGGAGGGAGGTGGACTGCCATTCGGCTGGCGTCTGACTGGGAAGGTCAATTTTGAATGGCTGCTACTGTACATTTCATGCTACAATGTTGTTGTCTTTTTATAGGATGTGAAGGATTGATAGTCTGCTTTGAGTCCCAACTAATCAATGAGATTGCCTGTCTTTTTTTGTGTCTTTTATTCTTCCTTGATCAGCACAATACTGCAGCAATGCACTGCAAAAAAGGAGAGATGTCCAAAAACAAAATTAAAACACTAAATCTGAGGCAATAGCAAATGAAATTGTCTGCCCATGCAGAAAGATAATTTTACTTCATATGAGTTCTTGAATTAAGATTAAATGGTAAAGTTTTACGCAAAAAATGAGAAATTACCTCTTAAAATAAGATAACTTATCAAATACTCCTAACTATCTTTAAGTAAGAATGATTATTTCTTTATATTCTCGGATCTCTCAAAATATGGGCGTAATTCTTTTTAATTTTAGACCTTTAAGACTAATTAATGTTGTAATACAGGTTGTAAATTAATACCATGGCTGTTTCTAGAGCTCTGGAAGTAGTAATAATCGACAGACTATGATTCTTAGTAAAGTCATTACTGCAACAAGGTGAGTGTTCAGTTTTCCCATGTAAGACCTTGTTGTTTCTGGTAGCCTTTTTCCGTTAAAAATAAAATAAAACACCTGCTTTATTTACTGAGTTTATTAGTTTTCTTGTCTGAAATTTTAGAGAATGGATAAAAAAAGGGGGATTCTTTTTCTCGCACATTTTTATCTATTCTTATTCTTATGGAAATCATAAGCAGACATGCAATTTCCATAAGTGCTTTTTCCTCTAAGATGGATGTATGTTTAAAATGTCAGCATGAAAAATACAAATGCTTGTTGTTGACGAGACACAGGACAAGAGAAGGTGATTTCCTTTTCATGCAAGTCATGAATCGTGCATGAGACAGTTTATCAAGTGAGAGTAAAGAAGAGCAGCTATGGTGAGAAACATAGCATTCCACTTCATAACTGTATCAGTACCCTCACCTCTGAAGAAAGATTAAACACAGTATTGTCCATCTGTGCACAGATTCACTGTTGTGAGTTGCTGATGTCTTAGATTGATATTTGATCCTTGAAGAGCTTCATCTGTGGAGTGGAGCGAAAGAAGGACACCCAGTCAACTCTACTCCTCTGGGGTCTTTATTTGACTGTGTTTAGGGAAAACAAAGAACCAAATACTCTAGTATTTCACCCTGAGTGCCATCTTGTTGGTGGAAAAAAATGGGGATGTAGAAAAGCAGCCCACTCCACTCAATGCAACCTTGTCACCTGAATAAAAAATGACGCTCAAGTGTTGTCAAGTGGAAGCAGACGGAAAGCTGTCGCTGTGCTGCAGTGGAAGCTACAGAAATCTGGCCCATGATCTCAGGAGTCTTAAATTCACATCTTCATTAAGTTAGTGGAAACCTTCAGATAAGAAACAAGATAAAGCAAGAAGTGGACTTAGATTTATTTTTTTGGGCTTTATACTGACCCTGTTTTTACACATCTCAACTGCTCCAGGATTACGACAATAAATTCAGCACAAAGTACCAGTATAATATATTTTTCTGCTTTACAGATATTTTCTATGTTTGCTTTTCTTTCCCACAGCATTTTTTAAGCTGTCAATAGAAATAACACAAAGGTAACCGAATTTTGTTTCAAATAATTTGTCATTTCACCACCAACAGTGAAGTAAACAATAGGAGCCAGGTCCTTTTGAAAGTCCAGTTTTATTTTTCTGAACACTCATTGCTCTCCTACATCAACCTGCGACACAGCCAATCAGCTTTGAACCACACCTCCATGAAAGCCAATTGGCATCCAAAGTTCATCTTAAAAGGCCTCCGATCCACAACTTGTCTGCTGCCTGGTGCAGACGATGTTTACGCTGTGTGACTTCATTCAGATGACCCCGTTTCAACCCACCTCCAGCCCCTCCTCCACCATCGTAGCTTAAACTTCACCAGTTTCATTACTCTCTTACTCTTACTGCATTCTGCGTCTCATTTCAAGAAGACCGCCATGTTGAGCCTGGTTCTGCCAGAGGTTTCTTCCCAGCAGGGAGTTTTTCCTCTCCACTGTCGCTTCATGCTTGTTCATCATGGACAGGTTCTCTCAACCTGTGTTATCCAACTGGACTTCCATCTTTCAGGTCTCTGAGTTAAGCTCTAGTATCAGCTCACGCAATCCACTGGATCTCCCCATAAAGCTCAGCATACCGTCTCGTTAACCAGTCTACAGACTGACCAACTCAGGCCTGGGGGGAAACAGCCCTATTCTTTACTACTGTTCATGCTTATCTATGAAAAAATTCAGCGCTATGTTTCCTGCCGAATTCTGAGTGCCAAAGACAAAGTAATTGTATCAATACATTTCTTCTAATTGTATTTTCTCTCTGTGTGAGTTTTTCAGATTGAAATGTAATTTTAAACGGGAAAACATGGGCTGTAACCAGAGGAAGAGGCCAATATTCCCAAACCAATTAGTAGGTGGAACCGTAAATGTGAATGAACTAGATGACTGACAAACCTGACCGTGTTACCCCTCGTTTCCACTGGATGTGAAAGCAGTGTGCACACGCTTGTAGGCAGCTCTGCAAGGCTGTCATTGCTACTGTTGTAACCATTCAAAGTTTCCCGACTTTCCTTGATGGGCCCTGGGCCTGTCCTTGGCTGGTCCTCTACAATTCCTTTTGAAACATCAATCTTTGCACTAAAATATTATTATTGTCATGATTTATGGACATTAGGATCTAAAGAGAAGCCTCATCTCCTGGTCAGACCCTGTAATTCGGTGAAAGGGTGGAGTCAGAATAAGGGGGTCACACCAGTGGCTGGAAGTTGGGTGGAATTTTTGCTGGGAGTTGCAGGGAAGTGGGCTGCCATTTGGGCGGTGTTTGACTAGGAATGGCCATTTTGAATGGCTGCTACAGTAATCACACCAACAATAGCAAATCAGAGTGGTCCTACTGGGTGCACCGCACAATTTTTCTAAAGCGTAACAGACCTCCTGTCCTCTGGTAACTTCTCTTAAATAGCCGGCTGTTCCATTTTAGCCACCCCAGCATTCCGCAAAGCAGGTGAATTCGCCTGCTGAATGAAAGGCTACTACATCATGGCGTCTGCATTTCGTTGGTTTCACCTCATCATGGCAGATGAGGTGAAACAGGTAGGTCTATTGGGAAGACACAACACTGAAGGAGGGGTAGATACTATGGCAGCCGGGAGTAAGACAGTGGTACATCGGAGAGGCCAGCCTGTGAGGCTGGCTGGAGCTCTAGAGGCTAACTTCAGGAGTTAAAGGGGGTACCGGGAAGGATCAGCAACGTTTGCTAAGGCAGAAAATGGTAGAGCTGGAGAAAAAAGAGATCAGTGTGCTCTGGAGGTAAGATGATGAAACAGTCCTTCTAGAGCTAAATTAAAAAGTATTTTATAAAGCCACCTTAAATGCTCTTAAGAGCATTCCCACTTCATGCTTTGTCAACATTATTTCCTTATTATCTTCCATTTTTAATACAAAAAGCTCGCTGCACCCCTTCGCTGAAACTCACAGCCACATCTAGTCCTGAGCAGAATTTCGCATTATTGTTCCGCTTGCCTCCCTAAAATTGACACCTTAATCTCGCCCTGCATTCCTCCAGATCCTTCCTACATCAGGCATGCCAAACTTGTTCCAGAAAGGACCGTGTGGCTGCAGGTTTTCTTTTCAACCAAGCAATAGCACACCAGACTCCAGTCATCTCATCAAGGATGTCCAACCTAAACATGATGACTTTATGAGATGAATGGAGTCTGGTGAACTATGGCTTGGTTAGAAAGAAAACCTGCAGCCACACGGCCCTTTCTGGAACAAGTTTGACACCTCTGCTCTACATAGAGATAAAATGGGAATCCTTAGCTCCAGCTGAAAAATTCGCATTCGGCATGAATGTACAGTCAAACTCCTTTGGTCATCAAACGTTTCATTTACTCCCCTTTACAAGTGGAACACGTAAAAAAAAATGCTGAAGCTTCCATACTTTCATCCTGCCTATTGCTTCCAATCATTAATATTTTATTTTATTTTAGTAAATGTCCTATTTTAATGATGCTTCTTCCTGACCTGGACTTTGCAAATGAGACTGAGGTCTGAAAAACCTTACCTGGTTAAACAAAGGATCCACACCCAAGATGCTTGTCCCATTTAGGTATGAGATAACATGCCAGTGTCAACAATGGGTGGTGAGGTTGCTCAATGACCCAGATGCAGAGACGAGGGAAGCAGAGATGAGTTCTGAGAGTTTTAATTGCAGACAATAGGTAGCAGAGGCAGAAATCCAACTTAAAATATTAAACAAACCAAAACCATGGAGACATCAGGGGAAAAACGAGTCTGAGGAGCCAGGGAGAGATGAGCTGAGTAGACAATAAAGCAACAAGAAGGACCTAGCACTGAGTGACTGCAGAGGTGGAGTAAGGACAACCAAACAAAAGGATGGACTAACGAGCTGAATGGGGAGCAGGTGTGGGTGGAACTGGCAAGAGGGAATCCAAGGGGAAAGAAAACAATCACAAGGGGGCAACAGAGAGTAACTAAAGAATGCTTGAAGATCATGGAAAATAAAAACAAAACAACTGATAACAGAAAACTGAAAACTCAGAGTCACATCAAATAAGAACCATAACAGCCAGACAGAATAGTCTGATGCTGATTGATAATTTGATCAGTATGCATGTAAACGCTTCAGGTTCAAAGAATTCTGAAGGAAACTATTTGATCTTCGTGTGCATCCGTACCCTGCTTCAATTTGACTTATTTTCCCTTAGACTGACTTTTTCACATTACATTATTATTTTTTGTCCCATCACCCATTTTAATCCGATTAAAGGTATATTTATTTAAGTAACTGTTAAAGTCTATTTTTTTTTTATCATCTATTTCTTTTGGTGAAGGTTGTTTAATGTATCAGAATGAAACAGTATTTATTCTTTTAAGAGGAAGAAATATGAGAAACAGAACAAAGACACAGGTCATCTGACAAGACTGTTAGATCAATATTTAAGTTCAAATTCGTTTCTTAAGGATTTTTAAATGTAAATTCCTTTATTGTGCCACATTGGGGAAATTCAGAATGGGAGAACATTTAACCCATCCCAAGTCCCACACACTCTCACAGAGGTTAAATCCTCTGTGAGAGTGTGTGGGACTTGAACTCAGAAACATTGGGATCCAAGTGCAATGCACCACCACTCCCCCGGAGTTTATCAAGAGAGAATAACATAAAACAAGCTGCTATATCTTTCAAAACCAACAAAACATCGAAAATATATTTTTATCCAGAATCACAAATCCTCCTTTGACAGTTTCTTTTGTGGAAAAGGTCATTTTTCTGCCCAAATCACACTGTGTCTCAGCCCTGATTCATTACTTTTATGTTTAAAATCAATATTGTTGGCATGCAACAAAAGCTCTTTTTCTTAACAATTTGTGTGTAACAGTGGGTGATGCAAAATCATGAAATATTCTGCTATGAAAATTACAGTCATGTACTGTATTGTTCATTTTATGAAAAGTAGAAAATTGTTCCTGTTATTCTATTGTTTCCAACTACAGGACCACAAAGAACCATAATCCCTTCTGCTTTACATGTGTCCCTTAGAGAAATGTTTGCTGTCACATGTCTTTATTTTAAACACCAATGGAAACAGATTATATTGTTTTGCTTTTCAGCTCATTTGAAGTCTTCACATCACAAAAACACAGTTTTTTTTATAATTAAGAATGTGAGTCAAAACATTTAGTTTTTTCTTTTATTTTTGTCTAATAAAGGTTGAGGTAAAAATACATTATGTGCTTTTTGTTGATATAATGTACTTTATATCACTAGATTCACTAGATTGACTTTTTGTAAGTAAACCCACTTTTTACACATTTGAGTCCAACTGTAGCTTATCCATCCATCCATCCATAGACTTCCTCATTCTCTAAGGGCCCTGTCACACCTTGCCAATTCAAACAGCGTATACCTGACATCCCAGAAACTCCTAAAACGCTGGCATACGCTGAACTTTCCATGTATTTTTTTTTCAATTTTGGGCGCTGTATATATAGCGTATTCATAACAAGTCCAGAACTCATGTCCAACGACAGCCTAGCTTATGCAGAAGGCATGGCGGAGTAATGCCCATGAAATGATACATAAGCCACTGTCCTGAGAGGAGCAGCGATGCGCCTGGAGGCACCCCGTCTGCATAAAAAGATGTCTTTGATCGCTGTATTAACCTAGCTGCCGTTTACCACTCGCCCCCCAAAAAAATAAATAAATAAAATGAAAAGAGAAAAGAAAAGAAAGAAAGATTTGCAGACACAGGAGATTCAGTGTCATGTCTTGTCCGTGAAAGCAGGGCGGATCCATCACACTCACCTTATGATGGGGATGCAGTCCGAAGGAGGCCTGACAGTTTCCTCCTGTGAACCTCCCTTTTATACCAAAACGAAACCAACACCCCATTAAACAGTAGCTGGAAGTTAGAAGCATGTTCAGCGGTCGTCTGGAACACGTCAAATACATTGATATTTGTCTGAGGTAAGTTCTTGATAAGTTACTCATAAGTTATGCAGAAGTTACTCATAGATTTTGGATAAGCTAGACCAACAACTTATGAGTAACTCACACTTAACGTATGTCAATGATCAGATAACTTACCTGTGACTTATGGCCCATGTAGGTTATACGCTGGCATATGTTGGGACATACATCAAGTACGTCGACATACTCGCCGTATGTCATCGTGTTCCAGCGTGCTTCAGCATGCTCATAACTTGTACAAAACGTACCCGTAACTATCCAATGTATGGCAGCTTTTTTCCAGATTTTCCGTACGTCAGGCATACGCTGGTCTAAATCGTTTGAAGAGTTTTTGGATAAGACTGATGGAAATTTATCAGCTCATCCTATTCTGGGTCTTGCGTCGGATCTCCTCCCAAAGGAAGCCTCTAGGAGGAGAAAAGACAGATGTACTCATCACATCTCAACTACTGAGACTTCCAATAGAAGAAGCTGATTTCTACCAGCTTGTATATGAAAACTAGATAAAAAGCTTAATTGAAGAAAATTACTTCAAGCAACCAGAGAACTCAACTAAAGTGAATTAGACTAAAGGTATCAGTTCATAACACAATGGCTGTTTCTCATAGAAAAAATACTAAACTTGAATGCAAGTCCATAGACATAGTAAACAGACATCCAACCCAAGGATTTAAAAGCAATCTGTGAGGAGCACAGTCTGAAGAAGAAAGACTGATTATGACTAAGAAAATCTGATTAAGAGGCCAATAATGGTGTTATATTCTTGCAGGCATTGTAGCATTTGCTCTGGGCAAGTTCTGACTTTTCCAGGCAAGTGTCATACGATAATTTTAGAGACTTTCAGTGGTTTTCCAAAGCATATGTCATTGAAAGACAGTTTACTACTCACAATGCCCTGATATTTAACTATTGAAGGTTTAACTAGTTATGTACCTTTAAAAATGTCTTGAGCACATGGTCTTTAGCTATGTCTTTATTCTAAATGTCTGTCTTCATTTAGTTTTCTCATAGCCACACATTGTTTTTCTCTATAAAAAGAGACGCAAAGAGAAGCAGTAATGTTTCTTACCATAAGCAGGAAGAACTTTAAAAAAATTAATTCATTCAGCTCAGTCTCTAGGAAAATGAACAATAGACAATAGCAGACATTTTCAACCTGGGAAACTTCGGCCCTCTTCACAACTGATGCTTGGTCTGGCTGTTGACTCCCTTAGAGCCTGTTTTCCTGTCCATTTGCCTTTTGTTAATGCTTGAAGCCAATTTTCTGCATTAAACTTGTTTAATAAATGTTACAAGGGGACTTGTTTTAAACACAGAAATGATCTTTTTGGTGACTGATGAGAGCATTCAACCTATTTACCTCTGTAATAAAGAAAAACAGCTTCTACAACAACTGTGGAAACATATACATACAGGAGGACCCCGGAGAATTGCAAAATTGCTTGTGTTGTTCTCTTTTTACATGAATGAGACGCAGCGTATGAAACCATATTGGACTCTGTATAAGAATGCAGATGACATGATGCTTGTTGGTCTTATAAAGTCAAATTATTCCATAAAATATTCTTCTTTATTGAACCATATTAATGAAATTGAATGTTAAAACTAGTAATCTGTTTATTAGTGAAATTAAGACTAAAGAATTATTGGTGCATAAACATATTATGTGTCAGCAGCTCTAACTGGTTGTCATCATTCATCTTCCTGTTGAACTAGATCATAAATCCAAATATAGAACCTTTATTCACAAAACGTTATGCGTTTTAGCCAACATAGATTAAATAAAAAAATAAAAGCTATGCAGCATATTTTATGAGGAAACGGATGATAAACAATAAAAGAGAATACATACTTTTTAGATATAATTAATAAAATCTTATTGGAAGGGTTTTAACTTTTAACTTTTGTACCTGGTATGGAAATTTGGAAATGAAGGATTAAAAACAGACTATTATGTGTCATGAGCGGGACAGATGGACCCAGTATTCAAGGCGAGTCAGACAGCGGGAAGTTTCAAAACGTTTAATGATATAAAATGAACAGAAACAGAAACGCAGGCCGTGGAGCCCAGTGGCGGCCGGCCCATAGGGGGCGCTGGGGCACCGCCCTCCCTGATAAGAAGAGATAAACGTAAAATATATTTTTAGAAATTAACTCATAAATGTCAGTTTTACTCTCTAGAGTGTTTACATATAAGCAAAACAAATTATATAAACTAACTTTCCCTATCTACTGTCATTCATTTGTGGATTTCCACAGACAGACTCCTACCGTCTCTGTTCTGGGGGCGCTGATCAGACAGCCCCACATTTGCAGAGAATCTGTCAATCATGTACTATTGCTAGGTGAATTTAATGGCCAATCAGCGTCTCAGAACTTTATGGTCTTGGGGCGCTGAAAATACTGCGCTTTAAAAGGGCTTCTGAACCCAAGCGCAGGTGCAGACAGTTAGAGGGAAGATGGCGAATGTAACGAGCGAGATGCAGCTTCCACCAAATTCGGTGAGATCCTTATTTATCTACCCGTTTGCCAGAAGAACATCCCTGTTGTAGGATATGAACATTTCATGTCATGGTTATTGTGACTGTGACGAATCCACATCCTCTAACTTTGCGCGCCACACACACATTCCTGTTATACTGTGTTTGTGAGGACCAATCCGCTCGCGCAGAGCCCAGTAGCTCCATTAACTTAAAACACACAAGCTGTCCTGGTTACCTGCTGGCATATTGAGGGTGCACACTTAATATTTCAGTGGGGTTAGCCGTGTGTGTGTTTGTGGGGGGGGGGCTGTACGTGTTTATGCTATGGGGACTTGTCATCTTCAGTCTGGCTGGCTCTTTGCTGGGTTCAAACCCAGTTTGGTGTAATTGAATAAGTCAATGAATCTGTGTAAAAGAATTAAGTTGTAAAAATGATTTGTTTTTGTACATCAATTGTTTGTGGAGGTAATATATGGACAAAACTGATTTATGAGAAGAAATCAGAAATAAGAGAGCCTGAGGTGAGGGGCCTAAACTATTTAATGAGGGCTGTGGGAAGAAAAGCGGCAATTTCTGTTTTCTGTTTCTTTGTTACATTGCTGGTAACTGGAGGGAGGCTGAGGCCCAGATATCTTGTACATGTTTAGTTTCTTTTGCACCCTGTTTTGAGTTTTTGAGCTCAATAAATCACCAACACCGGTAACCCGACTGAGCCTGGATTCTTGGAGGCCAAAGAACCCCGTCACAGTGACCCAAATCATCACTGTTACTGTTATTATATAGTAAATCAAATCATTACTGTTAAATTGTATGTATTGTCCAATTGTTTATTTGAATTCTTATTCCGGATTAGTTGGAGACATACACTAGGCTATATCAGCCCCACCACAAATATTTTTCACCAGCCGCCACTGGTGGAGCCGTGAATCTGACGGGAGATAATTATCTGTGTGAGTCACTTAGATGGATTCAAGAGCTCCGTCTCAGACAGTGGGCAGGTTCAATTTGTTACTTGTTTCAGGGTTAACCAACCAAAAGACTTTTGAATAGCAAATATTTTTTGTTTTATTGAAAAGAAAGTATGTTTACTTCCATAGGCACCATATAAATGTTTGACAAATAACCATTTAAACAGTGTTATTTTTTGCTAACATTTATAGCCTAATCTCCAGTGCAAGGATATTTAAAAGCAGAGATTTCCTAGCTGACCTAAGTGATAGTAAAATGCAGAATGTCTCCTCATTCTGGAGTTCTGAGCGACTGCCTGATAAAACAATGCTGCTAATCAGTGTTGAAACATCTGGTAACACAGGGATACATTGAATCCACAAAAGGATTAGAACAGATGCAGCCAAACCCAAAAACCACTCCAGTTCATTAAGCATGTAGCTCTTATGCACATATGAAATCAGTAATATTCTTTTTTGAAACACAATTCATGCAAAAAAATAAAATAAAAATACTAAAGATGAACACATTGGATCAAACATTAAATAAATTAGAGGTTTGATGCATGTGACCGAATAATACAACATCATTAAACCAATATGTTTGAAGGGTTTTATTTTTACATACACTACATTATTAATGGTACAATAAGAGGTTATGTCTGTACAGCAAAAAGGGCATTGCAGATCTTATCTTATCCACTAGATGGGGCTAAAACTCTGCATTTGAGCTGTTTCAGGCTCACAGACAGAATCAATTATGGTCCCCTTATGCAAAGGTAAAAGTGTTCCAGCAACAAAGTGAAGGCATATCACAGTATCTAGGTTCATACAGAGGTGAATAAGATAATGTATAGTAAGGGCAAATTTATAGCAAAAGAGGAAAATACTGCAGTTTAAAAAAAAGATATATAGCTTGATCTTTATTGTTTGACAATGATTATGGTAAAAAAAAAAGAAAAAAAAAGAAAGGAAAGCCTTCATCATTTTCTACCCATTTCTCTAAAAGTTAACCACAACATTAATACATTTCAAGCTATGTTTTAAAGACAAAAGCCTTTTTAAAATAGGTTAAATATCGAATTAGCTATAAATAATTTATCTGACATTAGTGAAGTGTTTTGGGAGTTAAGTTTATTTTCTGTTTTAAGCTTTTTTTTTTTTTCCCTAAACACAAAGATGTGTTTAGATCTCTTTGTGCTG
The DNA here is from genome assembly GCF_016077235.1 of Cyprinodon tularosa. Lineage (NCBI taxonomy): Eukaryota > Metazoa > Chordata > Actinopteri > Cyprinodontiformes > Cyprinodontidae > Cyprinodon > Cyprinodon tularosa. The sequence goes on from NW_024039751.1 coordinate 540,631, forward strand.
CAGTGGATGTTGGGAATTTGCCATAAGCTGCATCCTACACGCAGACCACCCACACCTTTAAAGCCACTCGGGTACCTCTGGCTGAGCGGCTTTAACCCTGACAGACCTCAGGGGGCTCAGGCAGGCAGCACTCTCTAAATGCCTTGTTAAATAGTCCAATGGAGAAGCACTAAGAGTGCTGTACTGCATGTCTGCTGATTAGTCTTTCAGTGTTAGGGATGGAAGAGCCCTGGAAGGCTTCTTTTAAAGAATGAGCTTGCCTATAATTAACCTTCTCCTAAATGTCAGCGACACACTGTGGATTTAAAAACTTTAGAAGAAAGGGAAATGGCAGTAGGGAAGGTTTCAGGTGTTTAAAAAAAAAAAAAAAAAAAAAAAGAGTCTGATCATTACGTTATTAGAAAACTTTAACCCACCAAAACTTAATGAGAAAAATTTTACTTAAATCCGTTTATAGTTAATAAAAAAAAACCTTCTTGGGTATAATTTGCAGAATGGGTGAGCTGCAAATGATCACATATACAATGTGCATTATGTTTAAATGTCTTTCTAAGGTTTTGAGTAACGTGTTTTCCACCAAACTGGTTCCCATTACCTGTCAGACCAGTTTTAGCACCAGAAACACTGTTTTTAGTCAGAAGTTTTTTACTAGTAAAAAAAAGAAAGTATTCTATGTCAGGGACATAAGAAAAAGGAGCTTGTCTTTCGTTTTTTCCTACCATTTTTAAGTCTAACATCCATGTTTTGCACCATGTTTTTTCTCCCACACTGTTTACATTTCCTCACTGCTGCACTTTATGGAATCGGAAATGTTTATATACTGTCTGAAAAGCTGTACTAAATGAAATTTTGTTTTGTATAAACTCTGTGTATACAAAATGGCAATCAAAGTTGTCTAAGTCTAATGCTACGTTCGGATTGCACGCACCGAAGCAGCAAGAACGCGCGTGCGGCTTCGTTTTTGATGCTTGTATAAATTTAGTTTTGAAAGCATCTTTGCTGCTCTGGCTGCGTGGTGGAAAAGTGGGTCTGATGCGCGTTGGGAGGAGCTACCCTATCCTTTCTTTGCCTGTACCAATGGCAGCTATATTTGCTGTGATCAGTGGGAAAAAAAGCAGTTTTACTGTTTTTAAGTGAGAAAGAGCCCCTTAAAAACTTCATCAGTGCAGTCAGTTCATCAAGATTACCATCCTGCCTTCAAATATTATTTCGCTGTCAGAGCTGCTGAGACCCCCGTACACCGGCAGTGCTCTGTCACTAGAAATCCCATTCAGCAGCAGCCTCTGGCCCGGTCGCCTCTTTGCGGTATTCCGCTACTGTTTACAGCAGCTGGAATACATTTTTCATGTACGTAATCCAAACTGCAGACAGCAGAATAATAAAATCGAACTTATTTTGCCGGCAGGTTTCGACATTTTAAGCTATTTCAGGCATTAATAAACTGCTTCAGAGGAGTGATCATAGCAATCTGCATCAGCAGTGCTGTGTCTCTCTCCCTACCAGCTCCCAGATCAGCTTCTCTGATTGGTTGATGTGGCGCGTCGAGCAGCAAAAGTTCAATTTTTCCAACTCCAGCAGCTACTGCTTCTGAAGCGAATCGCGCAGATCAGAAGCTCTTGACGGACTGCTCTTGCTGCTCAAAACGCGCTCCTGGACCTTTTGCTGCGCCAAGATGCGCATCATCCATTGACTTTACATGTAAACTAGCTGCTTCTGCCGCCTCTTCTGCTTACGGTCTGAACGTAGCATAAGACAGGTCACAGAAATAGTCAACAGATCCCTCCATGTCATGAAGTTGCCCACTTCTTGATCCAGAAGCTTCAGGAACCAAACCAACTTTAGCAGCTTCCTTGTTGAGAAACTTTAATCGATCTTTCTGCACATCCATCTTTAGTTCCTCTTCAGAGCATTAAAGCTGGGTTTACTGAGGGTCAATCTTTAGCTGTCAGTCTCATGATCGCTTAATTAATTCTAAAATGTTTTCATAAATTAAGACATTAAACATCTATCAAAGGTGGCTCTGTGATGGGCAACATGCCAACATCAATAGCTCTCCGCCGGCGTGCTCAGAGATGGGCAGAGTAGCCAGAACTTGCAATTGAGTTACAGTATCTCTACTATAATATATATAATATTTTATAAATATATTTTGGTAAGGGTATTTCATAGAAAGGCTATTGGAGTTAATGTTCAATCATAACTGATTCATTTACACAAAGTCAGATAGACAGAAATAATCTTCTTTTTTTGTACAAATTGTGGTACTTTAAAAAAACAAGACAAAAAAATAAGTACAATACAAAAACTGGCATAGCAGAAGAAAAAAAAACATTTATTCACTATAAAATACTTAAAGTTATTTATTTTTTATAACATCTTTTATAACAGACCTTTGTGTGAATCAGTCAGACTTTTTCTATATTGAGCATTTTTGGTATTTATTTAGTGAAACAACTCAAGGTTGGTAGATTGGTCAGATATTTTACTGAAGTAAGAGTGATCTAGCTTTGAAATATTAGGCTACTCAAGAAGAAAGGTACAAGAAGTTAGTTAGAAAAGGTAACTGGGTTATTGTAACTACTGCCCACCCCTAAATGGAATTGACATTTAGTCTCATCTTATCTGTTTTTTTTTGTTTATATCTTGGATATTTTTTCACTACTCATTGTGGATTGTGTCATGTAATAGAAATATATTCATACAGAATGTAAAAGAATGTTGCCTTTGACATGATATTAAATTACAAACGTGAACGTGGGTTTGGAAGCTGAAATTCCAATTGTATAAGAACTTAATTCTTGGATGTTTTGGTTGGTTTATTCCATTCCTGTGTTCAAAGTCATCACATGTTTTTATAGTGTTTGTCTTAGTTTCACAGGAATATATGGTGACATGATTATATCTAATCAAAATAAATAAGCTTTTCATAAAAAGATTTTGGTCTCCCTGTCAGTGTGACTTTCTTTACATAGGTTGTAAAGTATGAGTAAATTATACCGTGTCCTTCCCTTCGGTAGAGGCCACAGATTGCAGCACATTTCCATCCCCCTTTCATAGAACGGGCATCCTAACACTCAGAGCAGAAACTGAATGATTCTCCACACATCGTCATGCGCTACTTTGTTGTATTTTTTTTCCATTGCTCCAACACGTGATTGCTATTGAGAAAGGACTCGTCTCTTAGCGTCTGACAAATAATTTTTTAATTCAGGAAAATGTCCATGTTGTTCCCAGAAGGTCTGCAACAAGAAAAAAAAACCATGTGAGAAATGAGAAAGTGTATTGATATCGTAAAAGAAAAAAAAATCTCCTTTTGGCCCCATGGAGGACACGCCGTGACAACAGCATCTGAAATACTCTGGTACCTTGACTGGCTCCACACATCAAGTTTCCATGGCAACCGAGGCAGAAACAGACAATATCTTCCTTTATTGAGTCACTTACCTCAAATTAGAAAAAGTCACAAGAGATCTGAAATATTTAAAAGGAGATGATGTTTATGAATGCAAGGTTGACTAATGAGACTTTGATTGAGGATTTTGTGATTCAGTCAAACTTCTTCCTGCATTGTGCCCTTCTCTTACATTATCTAATTTGCTTTACACAAGAAACAAGGTAGGGAGTAATATGGATTTAAGAAAAAAAAAAACTAAAACAAACTGGTCATGCTAAATAATCTGAATTACCTGGCAAAATATTAATTTGCAAGCTAATAACAGATTATCAATAGATCTTATTTTGCACAGATTCTAAGTGAGGGTTGTGCTTTTGCATCTCTGTCTTTGATTAAAGGACGTTTCAAAGCTGTGTGATCACCAGACATGAATATTCAACTGATGTGAGCAGAATCCGCTTAAAAAATGTTAGCACACGATTTTTTTCAAGAAACCAAATTTAACTGAGGATGATTCTGTGTCGTCAAATAGCAAGTTAGGCTGAAAATAAGCAAAGGAGCCTCAGAAAGCTTAAGGCTGGTTTCTTCTGCCAGCTTCGGTTAATTATCCAACAAGTATTCAATATAGGTGCATTCTGTTCAGTTTTAGTTCTGAATATTAATATCTTTTGCTTGTGTACTGGGGCAGAGTATTACTCATATTGATGTGGTTTGAGCAGCCCCAAATAAAGATTAAATCAAAATGTATTAATTTGTGTGGGCTGCATGGTGACTTGCTAGCTCTGTTGCCTCAAAATATGAAAGCACTGGTTTTAAATCCCAATCTGAGGTATCTTCTGGGAGTCTTAAATTCATAGGTTCTTCCTGGGTTCCCCTGGTTCCTCCCACAGTCCAAAGACTCTATAAAGTTTGTCTAAGTATAAGTTGTCCTGTGATTGACTTGTGATCTTTCATTTATTTTCTTGTCTTCCACCCAATGATGGATGAGGCCAGGTAAGACGAGGGATGGATGGAACCTTTTTGTCTCTTTTAAAATGCCTTTGCAGACCATGCAGGCCAACTAAAACTTATTGTGCAATTACTTACTTAATAAAACAAAATTAGGTAACCAGCTAACAATTACTAACTGAAATTACCATTAAATGTGGATAATAAACCAGCAGGGGTTGAATTAGCCGCAGGATAATGTTAACTATTTTAAGTTACTATAAACATGGTAATTATTACCAAACATGAGAAATGTTTATATAATCAAGCTGTTAACTCTAAACAGTGTTCAACAGAAGTCCATAATGCGACAAATCACTGATATAAAACGACAGCAGACAAGCAAAATTTATAGGTACAATTATTTAAATTGCTAATGCCCTGTTAAAAGCAAACGTTATGCTCAATAATACTAATAGAAAAAACAAAACCACTAATTGAACACAAAGGAAAATAAGCAAAGATAATTAATCTGGATAGCAGCAGTTCTTTGTCAGTTTGAATAATTATTTAGGCCTTGCTTAGTTAAAGGTATAGAGGATGATCTTTTATATTCAGGTGGATCATCTAATTAAGCAACATATTCTCATTATCAGTTCGTATGAAATCGTACGAAAAGTTATGCACAGTATTTCTTACGTTTTGGACGTTTTTCCTCGAAAATATAGATCAGTGCGCACTGACTGACGAAAAAAGCAGATCAGTGGACGGACATAAAACTGGGAAAAACAGTGCAATAATCACTTCTTCAGGTCTCTAACTAGGTTGCTTGCTGTTTTGTATCTTAGGGTTAGGATTAATTGCATGTTAAATTCTATGTTATTTAATGGTGCATAAGGATATCTTGTCTCAAGGCAAGACGTAAAAATACGACGAAATGCGACGAAAAAAACCTCTAAAAGGTACGAAATTACGGTGCATAACTTTTCGTACGATTTCATACGAACTAATAATGAGAATACACTAAATTAAGTGGTCCTTCAAATGTTCAATCATTCTGGTGATGTGTTTATATAAGGCTGTGCTACATGCTCTTCCCCAGTTAGCTATCTTTTTCTGTGCATGCGCACTTTCAGGCATATGTTTTTGGTGAGCTACAGTTTCAGACAGTCATTGAAGCTCACCTTTCTCACCCAGTTCTTTAAAAATGGCCGTAAGAGAAAAAGTGTCTAGGAAGTGTATGAGAAAAAAAAAAGGCCTTAGAAGAGACAGATATATCCTGGAATGCTTGCACGGAGAGCTCTCCTCGCAAAGCATTATTGGATTTGCTGTCACAGCGGCCCCCTGTCACCATTGGCTGTCGCTACCTGACAGCAGCGACTAATAACAAAGATGGCGCAGGCACCGCATGTTGGGAGAGGGGATACATGACCAGTGGGGGGCAAAAAGGAGCGATCCTCTGTCTAAGTTAACTAAGTCCACTATAAATTCCATTATACAGTCCCCTCTATATATGGTGATTGAGGGACTTAGGGGTTAGAGCGGATTTTCTGACACAGTAAGCTTGTATGAGCAATGAGAACAGGAACTTAAAAAAGAGCGTGCACGAGGAGAAATGGGCTTGTGCACACTCTCACACGCGTTTAATAGGCATTCCCTCTCTGCTGTAATAACCTAGCTACTTCTTCAAAGTAATGGTCTCACAGCAAGTATCAATTGTTCATGTCTCAGGGTGTGTGTGATCTGGATAGATGTTAGCTACCCTTTCCCTGACCCTGGTCCTCAACCCTGATTGGTTTTGTTACTTCCCTAAGATGGATGTAATTTTGTTTTTTTACAGCTAAGTAACACCTTGCTCTGTTTTAGTACAAGGTGTTACTAAGATTGGATGCTGCTTCCTGAATCTCACCCCAATCAGCGATCACCTGCATGCTATTTAAGGCCTGTGAAGCTGTGCTTCATTGCCTCTGGGCCATTTGTCGGCCATAAACTTCTACTGTTGTGGCATCTAATGGGCTGTTAATTTGCTGCCATGCAAACCTGTTAAGATAGTTTTTGTAGGGGAGAGCTGCATTTTGTTTAACCCCAGTTTTCACCTGTTTATGTGCTTGCCAGGTATGTTTTTTTGTAGGCTTGAATTTGTTAGTTTTAGTTTGAGTTAGGTAAGTCCACTTTCTTTTTTCTTCTAGGGTTGTTTTGTTTTATATTTTGGCCTGAGCTCTCCCTGAAGATTTTACCATTCTACAGAATAAATTATTCTGGCAGAATAAAACCTATTTAAATGCCCTTTTGAGTCCTTGATTCCCTGTCTAAATCTATTTGGTCCCTTATACCTCCAAGACCCAGCCAGGGGACTTAAAGGAATAGTACACCCAAAACATGATTAGCCTTCATTTTCTACTCACCCCCATGCTGAACAACACTCTGGAGTACTTTTTTGATATCTCAAATGCATCTGGAGATCTGGGAGGCTTCTTGCTGTCTGCTGACATTCAAATAATGGAGGTCTACGGTGCCCGAGACAGAAAGGTCCATAAAAGTCCACAAAAAACGTGTCAATATTCCTCCATACTGCTCGTCCAATGTATTCCAAGTGTCCTGAGTGGGTAGCATCCAGAATTTACTCGAAACGAAGTCATTTAGAATGTTTTTAGAGCATAAACAGTAGTGTATAGGATTTCCTAAAAGCGCGTTCACGACGCTACGGAAACCGCGGCAGACCAAACCAGACAAAAGTGCGCATTCAGCTCGGCAAAGAACTCATGCTCTTCCTCAACACTGAAGTCCTCAGACATTTTTCTTTCGTTGTTTCTTTCTTTGCACAGGTAAACAGCACATTTCTTCTTCTACGCTTGCATTATCGGCAGAGCAGACGCTGAATGCGCGGGCGCGCGCTTTCAGGGAATCCTATACACTACTGTTTATGCTCTAAAAACATTCTAAATGACTTCGTTTCGAGTAAATTCTGGATGCTACCCACTCAGGACACTTGGAATACATTGGACGAGCAGTATGGAGGAATATTGACATGTTTTTTGTGGACTTTTATGGACCTTTCTGTCTCGGGCACCATAGACCTCCATTATTTGAATGTCAGCAGACAGCAAGAAGCCTCCCAGATCTCCAGATGCACTCCAGAGTGTTGTTCAGCATGGGGGTGAGTAGAAAATGAAGGCTAATCATGTTTTGGGTGTACTATTCCTTTAAGACTTGGAAGGTTGCATTCCTGCATTGCAAAAAAAAAGTGTTTATGTGGCATAAGAAAGGCATATTTCCAGAAATGTGAAGTGATGTTATCTTTTACAAAAAGGTCGATTTGACAGGTATTCTCTGTAAGTTTAGACTCATCTCTATAGTTTTTAGCTTTAACTCCATGTGATTTGACATACTGTATATCAGTCAAACTGAATTCTTTTCTTAGCATTTTCTAAAAGTTGGAAGGAGAGTTTTGTCTGGTCAATGCTCAGAGTAATGGGATGTTATGGATTATCTTTTAAAAATTAATTTGATGTTCTGATTACCTTGAAGCACATTTTTAGAAATTTTTATGGTGATATTTTACATAGGCAATTGTTTGGGACACGATTAATAGTGGTATGTTGATTTTACCAGTTCCAGTAAAAGGGAGAACGCTCTGTATTTGGATAAAATATAATGAAGGTTTAAATCTTGTCGACAATAACACTCTTATCATGCCTCTTCTTAAAATAAAGTTGTTTTAATATGTCCTTCCAACCACAATATTGAAGTATAAGTCAAGTTAGGTTGAAGGCATTACGATCTTTTTGAAAAGCACTCTAAATAAAAGCTCTCCCCAAATGTTTCAACACCTCATCCAAATCTGAATAACAAGTGATTGAAGGAGGACTTTCACTGACATTGTTTCCCTGCCAGCTCATCCAGTATTCCGACTGCTTTTAACTGAGAATAAAATGCCATCTGTAATACTTTTCCTTATGTGTGAAAAAAGATAACATTGTTCTGCTATTTACATTTAGATTACTGATATTTCAGCCAACGGGAGTTTCTGACCTTTCACAAATGCAAATTATTACCAAAACCTATTAAACTGAAATGTTCAGCTGCAAAGACCACCTACGTACATGAGTTTAGTTACATAAGTTTTTTTTATTAAAGTTATATTAATGCAATATTGCTAACGCACATATAGAACTTTTAAACAAGAAAACCTTAACATGACGAGATACCTTTGTTTGTGAACTACTTGAAGGGTAGAAAACATTGTTTGTATTATACATAAATGTATATAAAATTGTGCGTCAAGGGGTAAAAACGTGTTTATACTTTAACAGAACTACATTATGAGAGAAGGGTTTTTACCTTGTCACCTTTTAGAACAGGGATTTTGTTGACAAGCTTTTAAAACGACGAAATACTCAGCCAGGTGTTTCTCAAGGATATCTGTGCTATTTCTAGCCAACTGACAGTTCTCTCGCCTGCCTACCAGCACACAAAGTGCATCTTACTGTGACCATTGAGCCTGTCTCTTCCAGCCCTGATCTGTTTGCCTGACCTGTCTTCGTACTCCTGTTGGTTTCTAATTGTGAACTGTACCTGGATCTCCCTCTTGACCTCGCCCTCTAGATTATTCTGCCTTCCTTATCTGCTTGGATCTGTTCTCCTGTTTGTTCTGTAGTCTTCAAAGTTTCAGCTTCTGGTACTCTCCATTACGTCTTGTCAGCCGACTGGCTGTGATCTACCACGTTCTATGGGCACGGACGGAACTGTAAAACCAGGTTAGTTTTTCGCACATTCATAATCATCTTCCGTCAGATTATCGTGGTCACTCACCTGTGTGTCTCTCCTGCAGAGCCTGCTTCCATAGATGCCCTAGCCGCTACTACTGCAGATCTGCATAACCGTTGTTTTAATAAATGCTTTTTCAGTAATCCCACTATCTGTCTTGCCTTGAATACTGGGTCCTCTGTTCTGAGTCTTGACGGATGTTAAAAGACACCCCCCAAAAAAACTGTTTGCTTCTCCTCTTTATTTAAGCTGTTCAGCTCCGATAATGTGTTACCAACCTTAAGAAATGTAATACTATGACCTAAATTTAGCTTGTAACATGCTATATTACTCTGCTACTGCTGAACAATGTAACATATTGCAGTACAACAGATATGTATATATATATATATATATATATATATATATATATATATATATATATATATATATATATATATATATATATATATATATATATATGTTGTACTGTACAATAAATATGGTGCATCACTGGTATTAGGGAGGGACAATGAACGAAACAATAAAGCAGACTTTCTACGCCCTGGCTCCCTTTCTTGCTGCTCTCCATTGTTTACTGTCATAAAAATATTTGCACTGGTGACATCATCAACGCTAATTCAGTGTAATGCCGTCACCTTGACACAGGAGTGGTAAGACAGAGGCCACGCAAATTACCAGTGGGGAGGTCAGACCCTGGTTTTTTGCTAATTGGAAGGGAGCCGAATGCCAAATGTTAACCAGTCGACCCATGTTTGAATGATAACCAACGGTAACCATGTTAACCCGCTAATTTCAGTTGGAAATATATAATACGTTGAAGCAAACATGGACTAGAAAGTAAAATTTTTCCTTCAAGCTAATCTCCTTTTCAGCAGAGCAAAACTGTTAAATCAATGATCATCTATCCACCTCTCTAACCTGCCATCACATCTAAACAAGAAATCAAGCTTATTGAATAGTTATCATTCCACCTTTTACTTTGGAGAACCATTAATTCTGATTTATATGTCAAGAATATCTATGCATTTTTGGGTAAAATAGCTTCAGTAGTACATGAGCCAGAGACTTGAGATACTGATTATCGCAGACATTGTTCTGAACCCATTTTCACAACTCAGTTCACTGTAGTTTTTCAAGCTCTTATTTAATTTTAAATCCTTAACATTATAAATTAGGGCATATTTTCTCAAAATTAGAACAAATAGCTAAAGTTGAGAGGTTTTTGCACCACATTGTTGCTCCTTTTGGATTCAACAGGTGTAGGTTTAAGGTTCAACAGTGAGAAGCTGAAAAAGCAGCAGATTTCTCTGACTTTTTCCCCAACCTGCAGCTCTGGAGCCTTATGAGGCTTGTTGTACATAATGGGTTTTTGTGTCAAAGACAACACAGAACTAAGCAGCTGTTTAATTTTATCAGTTTTTCAAAGTGGTTTGGTTCCATATCAGCATAAAACCTTCACAACAGAAAGATTTTCTTTTTTTTTTTTTTCAAAAAACTACATGCTTTTCTGCTCCTTCCATATGCATGTAATGTACTTTCGTTTTGTTTGAATCAAATCAGTTGGTTGATTCATGTTAAAGTAGATCAACAAAAACATTTTCACAATCAACCTTGAATTTAAGTGAAAATAGGCACACAAAAAAAGATAAAAGCTTTATATAATAAAACGAAGGTCTTGATGACAGTTTATCATTTTAAAAGCTTGAAGAAGGTATTCTGGAAAAGTCTGAAGGATTTACTTGTTAACAGGAAGTTGGATTTATCATTTCTGTAAAAATCCTTCAAAGGGATAAAAGCAAAAATTTGAACACAATGATAAAAGAACACATATGATCATTTGTTAAAGGGTTTTACCCTCCAAGAGAATCTCTGTATTTACATGATTCCTGCCGTACACCATTACACAGAAGCCAAATTTACAAATAGTTTTTTTTTATGATGATTTTGCCAGCTGATGGGATTGGGAAATACATAAAAAATTTAATAAAGATTTAGGCCAACTTCACAGTGCTTTCAAAGTTGCAGCTGTTAGAAAAATAATTAATTACAACCAAATTTTCTGAATGTGAAAATGCCTAAAAAATAATTTGCTTATTAAAATAAAAAAGCTTTAAATAAAGCACTACAAATACTGTTAATGAGAACAGAGAAAAGAAAATAGATTAAAACCAATTTATAAAATCTAGCAACGGTTTGGTGGATGCATTAACAATACTTTTATTCAGACTAATTTACATGGACAAGAGTTAAAGTAATAGTCCATGTAAAAAGAAAAATCACAATTTTAATTTGCTAAATTATGAACATGAATTCATTACAAAGCAAGTTCTTGTTAAGATTGGATTGACTCAGAAATAAATTATACCGTATATTGCAGTGGTAAAATTGTGATATTTTTCTGTTTTTGACCTCCAAGTGGAAATGAACCAATTCAATATGACCTCAAAAAGAAAATCTGTTGAGATTGTTTGGAGTTTGCTCATCATTCTAGAATTGAAAAGGTGCTGTTTAGTAACATAGATATTTTTTTCTTTATTGAAAATAAACTCAAATTTTGATGCAATTCTAAACCTTCTGCCAAAATAAACTATGTGAATTAGCAACATATGTGCAGTTGAGTCATCTTGTATCCATATTTAATGTCTTTACATGTTTGCAAGATGAGGCCAGGTCTTATTTAGGAAATTCTATTGTTAATGCCACCCACAGAGACCAGAATGGGTAAATTATCATTGCAGACACGCACTTCTCATCCAGTAGATTACTGGATAGATATACAGAGGACGGCTCTAATGAGAGACATGAATGAAAGCAGAGACATAGCCAGTTTACAGCAGCTGAATCCGGGACTTAGTTGTCCATCAGTTTGTTTCCTTTTTATCCTTTCGCCTCTTGCCTTAATACCAATTTACCCTAGTAAAAAAAAAAAAAAAAAAAAAATTAGACTGTTTGTTCTCCATCGCTGTAAACTTAACTTCTTTTTTCGGGAGTCTAGAAAAACAGGATTTTTGTAATTGGGCAGCTTTGGCCAATATTTTATTTTCCTGGCCAGCCAGAATGACTTTACATCATGAACATGATGTTCTAGTCTGGAAAGGAGCGACCAGAGCCCGGTTTCAGATGTGGGACTAAAAGAAAAATTTTAGAAACAATCAGAAAATTATGAATATGATGCAACGACATCTTTTTAAAAAAAAGAAAAACTATTACAGCAGCCAGTTGTTGAAATTTTAACAATAACAGCTATCTCAGGACATAATAAAGCATCATTACAACCAACAACAAGATTGCAGCTGCAATCTTTAAATGGTTTAAAAGAAGCATTTTGCATTATTGGCCCACCTCCCACACAGTGACTGATCAAGTTTTAGACTGGAGACTCTCCCAGGCTTACTTATGCCCTTTGTAAAGCTGCATTCCAACCAAACACAGTGTCCACCATGAGGCCAATGGACTGTGTAAACACTACCCCTATGCAGGCGGCATAGTAGCCAGTGTTGAATTCCACACAGTGAGTGCGATCAATGTTCCGCTCTCAACTTGTGCTACTCGCCAGAACTGTGGGGTTGACAAACAGCTGCCCTGGATAGGGAGAACAAAGAGGGGACAGCTGAAATGGAATAATCTTAACTTTTCTGTGAAATCACGTTGCAGCAACCAGTCAGGGACTGGTTATAGTTTTGAAGTAGGTTAAAGAAATGTAGTTGAGATGAAGCAGTTTTCAGTTATTGTTAACAAAGGATGGAATAATGAATGCTCTGAAGAGGATTATAGTTGGCTTTTAAAAAGCCTTTTTAACTTAGTCCTAGATGGACTGTTCATCATCCTCCCTTACCTCCAGAAGAGACCCAGGTCATTCCCCAGGATCGGTGCTTTCTGCCTGGGTAGATTTACTGCTGAATCCGACCGTCATCCAGACGCAGCTCTGGAAGAACCAAAGTGATCAACTTTTTCAGTGCTTCTGGCTTTTCCCAAAATCGGGGGATCTTACCAAGTTTATTGAAAAGTTGTGCATAGAGAACAATTTAGAAGCGGTCTGTAATGCTACGTTACACCTTTGCTTCTATTGTGAAGTGTTGACAGTGAGACCTTGACAGGAACTGCTATGGGTTTTTTTTTTAGAGATAATGGCAGTTCCAAGCTGAAGGATCTGGGCAGCTGATGAACTACTAAATACTGTGAAACAATCATTTCAGCCACTAAATAAGGTAAATAAGCGATTATTTTTAATGCCAGCACAAGAATAAGAAAAATAATATTGTGTAATGCAATAACTTTATATCAGGGAGCGACCGCAGCACTAACCTTTGATTGGATGGTGACTGCAATGGCCAAAATTAAAAAGGATTCTGTCAAAAACAATCATGTCAGCTCAGATGACAGTTTTACCTGCATAAATGAAGTAGCACTGAAAAAGTAGATCATTTTAATTTAATAATAATAATCAATCCAATTTGTACCGCACTTTTCATTAACAAAAATCTCAAATTTGGAGCTTAATGGGGGGCTGGACCAATGGATGACCTAAAAGGTAATATTTAACATCTCTTAAATAAAAAACTAACAATGCATTAAACATTCAGTCTATTTCCAAAAATGTCTAAGTGTGTGGGGTGTTGGATTCACGGAGCTGAAGCTCATCCTATTTGGGTAAAAACACTGTGCATTTGAAATGCAGAGCAGTCAACTCCCCACAGTTTTGCCAGAAATCCCCATGAACCTAAGCCTAAAAGCCTAAAAATACCTTATTTAGTCAGGCTGGCCAGGTTAATATTTTGTGTATATTCAGTTTGCTCTCCTCACTTTTCTGCACCATTTACCTGACAAGGACCTGTATTTATCTGCAAAAGGAGCCGGTACATGCCATTAGCTTGATTGTCAGTTAGCACAGCAATGACAAGGTGAGATAGATGAGCATGATAGGGAGCAGAGCACAGCAGATGGGCCAGAACTACATATAACAACTTTTTATTTCTAATAATTAACACAAATTTGAAAAAAAATAAAAATAAAAAAATAAACTGACAGAACCAGTGTTAAGGCCTGTCATGGTTTTGGTTCTAAGTTTTCTCTCTGAGTTTTCATTGGTTTTATTAGTTTACTTTTCTGTTTTTCCAATAATTATTGATTGTATTTGAGTTCTTATGTGTTTCTTGTTTTCCCTCTTGGGTCAGTCTCCTTTCTCCAAGCTCCCTTCTAGATGCCTCTGTCCACACCTGCTCCCAACCTGCTGATTAGCCTGGTCTTTGTTTCTGTCTCCCATATATACACCTCCTGTTCAGTCACTGTTTGCTGGGTCATTGTCATCATTTATTTACCCTTCATGTAAGTTTTTTCTGGATTTCAGTGTTTTTGGACTTTGTGGATTTATGTTTGTAGACTTTTGCTTCTGTTACCCTTTTTTTTGGATATTAATTCTGCAAGAAATCACTCCATAAGTGATGGTGAGATGAATTCTCAGGAGGTATTGAAACATTTTGGCTAATTTGGCTAATGATCCCCACAGTGCATGTCACCACCTACCAGTGGAGAGCATAACTACAGTTAGTTATATAATTTGTTTGTTTTTCTTTTTTTTATGATTGGCGTGTATAATAAAATCTTATGTAATTTTGTTTGTTTGTTATGTCTTGGAAGAGAAAAATTATTTAAGGTACACTGTTTTTCTGCCATTTTAGTTAAATAAGCTCAAGCAGACAGTGAAAGTGCTTGTGCAAGTTGGGTAATGATGAGCAAAATGAAAGGTGTAATTCATTTTTATTCAAAAACAAAAGTTTTTCCAGTTTTTGGTTTGGTTTTGTTCATCCAATCTTTATGCTAAACCAACCAATCTAACTTTGGCAGTGTTTTTCCCCAATCTAGATTTGTACAAGTGTATGTGTACAAATAAGTCACATTAGCCAAAACAGTTTTATTGCAACTTTCAAAAGTCTAAGGTGGGTTTCAAAGCAACCTGAGGAATCAAAGTCAATGTCTTACAGCTGACGCCACTAGCAATGGTAACTGCTCACCAGAAAGCAACTACTTAACACCAACATTACAACTGTAATCAGTGGCTTGTTCAGATTTTGATCATTACATTGTTTAATCTAACAAAATGGTTTTAACCAACTAGATTGGTTGGAAAAACAACCAATCTAGTCTTAGAATAAGGGGAGTAAATCACACCCATCATGGCGATTCGATTCAGTATCAATTTCCTGACCCAACGATTTGATTATTTTCGATACTCAAGAATACACCATGATACGATATGATTCGATTAATTGGAAATTATTTTTTTAACCTTACAGGCTAGACAATGTTTCATATTTGAAATAAATAAATGAAAGCTGTAATATCGTTATGCATTTTATTTAAGAAACAACAGCAAAAAACAGAAGTAGCAAAGTTGTACTTCACATAGGCCTATGAAAACCTCTTTCACTGAAAAATAAGTGTGTTAAAAATAAGTGAGTGTGTTTGTGCAAGTAGAAAGAGGGTAGTGGCTAAAGGAAGTAGGGTAGGAGGGCAAAATAGGTTTAGCGCCACCGCAGCACGGGAGTCAGAATTTCTTCGAAGAGCAAATGGATAAAAATTGACCGGAGGAAAAAAAAAAACATGAATCGATACTCTTGTGGACATGTCCATGCATCGGATCGTTGGTTTTGTTTCGATGCATCGATACAAAACGATTATTATTTACACCCCTACTTAGAATATATCCAAACTCTATCCAACTGACCGCAACTCTCCGACAAACTCCCTTGTCTTGACTGAATACTGAGGCTGTTTAAATGTCTGTCGAAGTTCTGGGCAAATTGAACCACTCCCCGAAGCGGTCACATGATATGGCCGGGTAGCGAGGCTTCAGACATCATCTATTGTGGCTCCTCCTCCAAATGAAGCAAGCCTCAATACGCGCCTCACGGAAACACCCCCTCCACTTCTCTACACACGCCTCAAAGCCTCTGTTCATCTCATAACATCACTACACTTCAGCTTCAGTCTCTGCATTTTGGCCCTCCTCAAACTCCATTTAACCTGAAAAGGCCACGGCACAGCGTAAACAACTATTAGTATATTGTCTTAATTATTTAGGTTGCAGAGATCTTTAGAGGTTTTACCTTGAAATTTCAATAGCTCTGGAACTGTTATACCAAGAGGTCTGAAATGTTCTGCAGTTGTAGTTGACATGATGCAGAATAAATCTAATACAAGGACACATGCCTATTGCCAAGCATGTCTTTTTTGCATAAGTCATGTTTAAACTGATGCCGTTTAGGCTGTGGTGTATTCACACTATTTTATATTTTCAGAAAGTATAAGGTGTAAGCTTTAAAATGAGGTATCACACAAGTAATTTGGGCTTACAGGTCCTTAGTTATTTGCTTTTACATATGGGTATGCAAAAAGGCGAGGATTACTTAAAGTTAGGTGGATTTTAGGAGGGTAATATTTCCTTGACTGTTGAAGAGGTACAGAGAAACACATTGTATTTGAAGGCCTAAATGAAAAAACATGAGCGTTCCCCAGCTGTTTTCAGTGTACACAGGCAAAGGGTTTTTTGAGAAACTACATCGTTTGGTTGTGGAGAATTTAGGTAGGAACACAGCTTTGGTGTTCATGGCAGTAGTGTTTTGGCTGCATCATCCCTTTGGGTATAAATGCACTAAATGGTAAATTCATAGAATCAATTTAGGACTCATGGCCAACTTTGTTGGTAAACCATCTGTAGATCAAAGTGGGTCAGGCTTTGTTTTTTTCTAAATGGCTGTGTTTGTTTTTTTTGTCAGATATGTCGAAATAAATATTTTTTAGCCCCATCTCCACAAACAAAATCATTCCAGAACTTGGTGTCTTTATCAATGTTCTCTCTGGCAACTTGACTCTGGTCATTCACGTTTTCTGAGGGGACGTTTTCTCCTCATACATTTCCCATGGTTTTCGAATTTTGGCAGCCTTTTTCTGATTGTATGGAAACAAAATTTCGCATCACAGGTTATTACTGCCTGCTGTAGGTTGTGTGATGACATTTTAGACCGTTGTTTTAAATGCCCTTTACATGTAGGCTATTTTCTTGCTATGTAAAATCTAATTTCAGATTCCTGTGAGACCCCTTTAAAGCCCTTTTCTGAACTCATAAACTACATCAACTGCTCTCTGAAAGCCTAATGACCAGTTTACACAGGGCAATTTTATGTCATCACAGACAAAAGAAAATAATTGTGGAAAAATCATGAAGAACTCTTGAGTCATGGCTTCAACTCTGCTGTATCATTTTCACTATGACACAGATTCAGGTACAGTTAATGATAGAGTCTGACTATCCAGAAAATGACTATCCTGCAGTGAGACTAGGGCTGGGTATTGTTCAAAAATTTTCGGTTCCGGTACCAGTACCGATACCTTCACTTCGATACCGGTTCCTGAACGATACTTTTTTCGATACCAGTTTTATAATATCAATTCGAAAAAAAAAAGAAAATTACACAACATAAAAAAGTACAAATCTTGACTTTTATTTTAAGCTCTGTTTTTCCATTTACATTTTTCCTCTTACATAAAAAAAAAATTCAGTGTCTAATATTCACTGTTACGTTGTAAGGACCTTTTTACTTAGCAGTTTTCCTTTAGAAAAATGACCATGTCTGACAAACAAGCCCGTTGAATTGGATCCTACTGACAGCGCACCGCTGGTATGTGGGGGTCTGAGCGGCTCCGACATAAATAATATTGGAAGGCTGAGATGGATGAACTGACTGCACCGATTAAGTTTTCAGGTGGATTTTCCCACTTAAAAACATAATAAAACTACTTTATTCCCACTGATCGCAGCAAATATAGCTGCAAGGCAAATAAAGGATAGAGTAGCTCCGCCCAACGCGCGTCAGACCCACTTTTCTACCGCGCAGCCAGAGCAGCAAAGCTGCTTCAGCCGCGCGATAGAAGCTGGTACAAGCGGCAAAAAAGAAGCAGCAGACGTGATTTTGCAGCTCCTGCTGCGTCCAGTTTGAAAGCAGCATTCTCCATGAGTGTCTCGCATTATTCACTCCGCTCTGGCTTTGCTCTGCCCACGGGCTGCTGAGAGGAGGATGGTCGCGCCGGCTGCGGTCCGCTCTTCTTGCAGTCAAACACCGAGCGACTTTCTGCTCTTAAATTATTTCCGTGCACGATATATTGCATTGCGCACTATTGGCATCAGTCTTAATAAAGTGAAGCCGCACTTTTGACCTGGGGGGCATTTTAAAGGAGTTCCGCGACGCTCACAACCAGTTCACAACAGATACACATCAACCCTGGCTGTAGGCGGGACCACCTGTGTATTTTTCCTGGATGACGCAGTCACGTTAAGTGTTACAGCCAATCACCGAAACTTGGTACCGAAAGAGGAGGCATGTTTCGATACTCTGTAGAACCGAAGCATTTCGGTCGGTACCATAAAAGAACCGAAGTTCGGTACCCAGCCCTAAGTGAGACAGCTGTTATGAACTTGTAAATTACCTTTAATGCAATCAAACATATAATTTAATTTGTTTTTATTTTTATTTTTGTTTTAATATATTTTTTGTGTAATTATTGTTCTAAAAATGACTTAAAGTCAGCTCATTATTTCTTTATATTTAGACAAAGTAATTTACGTTTTATTTTTAAAGGCTCTTGGAGAGACCTCTAGACTTCCGTTTTTTTGGAGATTACTAACAGACAGTCAGACTCTATTTATAGCTAATCTAACTCGTTTGTTTTATCAATAAATCAGAATGTATTTGTGAATTTATTTACGTAGTAAGTAATTGCATTTTTTATTTTTATATGGTGCCTTCAATGACCATTCTAAAATAAAAGAATATGAACCATCGGTTAAAAAGTCTGACCATCAATTAGCTGGGACACTACAGAACTGTTTGCTATCTCAAGTACTAATTTTGTGTTTAACATTAGACATCATGTGTGTTTACTGTATTCTTTGCCAAAGCAGATATATTTTAGCAGTAATCAGTATAGATGTTATTGATGCTAACTGCTAATATAAATGCATACCTCCAAAACCAGCATCCCAAGCTTTCCTTACTTCTCCAGCCACAATGATGTCCACTTTCTCCTTCCAAGATTTTTCACGACACATTCAAGAACCACAGCCAGAAAGGCTGCCTTCCTCATATTGTCTATTGTGTTTGCCGCTGGCAGCACAAATGGATGCTATACACTGATGAAGTTCCTCAATGCTATATGTCCTAACACAGTGCTGGTGAAGATTTTCAGTCATCCAGGTCATAGTCCTTCCAAAAAAGTAAAACAAAAAGTTAAAAAAACAAACCACAGGACTTTGTTTTCCAAGTTTGAAGATGTTTCTCTTCCCATCCACGAAGCATTTTCAATTTAAATGTCTGGATTAGATTTGAGTTCTAAGTCATAATAAGGCTTTGTTGGGCTAATCTATAAAACATCTACTTTGCTTGGGGGAGTGGTGGCCAACTGGTTAGGGCATTGCGCTTGGAACAGGCGTAACTTTCTGAAGGACTGGTGTGGATATATCCCCACCAGCTTTGGCATGATGAGGACAGTCCCCACCAATAATTTACCCTTTTTTCCGCTCATTTACTTTAGCCAAAGGTAACAGAGTTGGGTGCAGCTATCTGTGTTCAGAGCATTTTGAGTCATGGGTTTTTTTCCTTTCTCCCATGTTCCCACTCTCGGTCTAACATCATCGGATCTGTCACTTTCAGACTTCTGATTTCAGGTCGCATTTCACTAAGTGCAGAGTCACTACATGGTTGAAGGAGAGACACGCAGCAGCATTAACCAGCAGCTACTTCAATGTATGTTAAAATAAAAGTTAGGAGACGTGTTGGTCAAAAAAAATTAGAGATGCCATCGAAAAATCTGTTCATTAGACATCCGAAGCTTTTTCACCTAAAAGTGCCAACAGATTAAACAAGTTAGTAATATTATGCAAGAAGTTTGAGAAAACAAACTTCTTGCTTAATGGTATGTTCTTCTTTACTAGTTATAAAAGTTGGGCTTCTCAGAGAACCATGACCCCCAGTTGCAGGTTAAAATTAACACATGTTTTCTTATTGAACAGACAGAATCAGACTGCAGAGCTTTTACGTATCTTGAAATGTTGTTTCTGTTGTTATATTAGAGGTTCATAAATCTTTGAGGACAGAGAGCAATAGGGAGAGCTGCAGATTTAAAGGTAAAACAGATTTACTGGGATATGCAACATGCTCCAAGTTTACCAGAAAGTTTACAAGAATGCTATAATTAAAATGCATCATATCCATATTTTTCTGGGTGGATGGAATTGAAATTGTACTTCCAGGGATGCATGACATATCGATTTTGGCATTGGAATCAGCTGTTATTTGTTATTTTCTTATACATTGATCTTTTTTGGGCCTTATATATGTAATGCACTAAAAGGCATCTCTCTAACTATATATAAATATGAGTGTATTATGGTTCTCTTGTGTTCTCAACAATAGGAAAGCATTCAGTTAATATATGTTTGAGTTAATTTTTGGAAAATACGAAAACCTAATGAAAACGGCCGAGTAACTGTAGGTCCATCAGCCCCCACCCGTGTGTCCCCACCAATTTTCCTCATAAAGTTACACCCTTGCCCTGGGCACTGCAGAATGGCAGCCCACTCCTCCCCAAGGGGATGGGTTAAATGAAGAGAGCTCATTTTGTTCCTCTGTACTTGTGACAGTGAAATGACAATAAAAAAGCTGAACAAAAAAAATAAAAAATAAAACTGTTTATTGCATTGAACTGTTGGTAAATACAGAAGAGCCTGTCTTCAAGGCCTGCTTTCAGCTTTAAAACTACAAAGACATTGTCCCACTTTTCATTACAGTAATTTGGCCATTCAAAGAGAGAAGACAGACAGCAAGTATAAGTATGATGGAAATACAAACATTCACCCAGGTCAGCTGACAGCTTTGGTAGGAGCCAGAACAACACAGTCTTTTTGCCCTTATTTTTCCCCGTAAACTAGCTGGTGCATGCTATACTTTAAAATCAAATTAATACATTAAAGTGATCACATTACATTACATCACGATCACATTACACATTAATAAGCATTGCTTCTTACCTGGCTCTGATGGGCATCATTCTTCTGCAATTCTGTTTCTGGACCCATTCCTGACTCATCCTCAGTTTATTTTTAATATTTACTCATAAAATCTATCAGGCCTTTGGTGTAATCTTCCCTTTTTTCTCTATTTTTTTCTGTGCACCGGACTTATGAAAACCTGACATTCTTAGTTTGCAGCAAAAATAACTTTAAAGGTAGCAGCCTGCCGTTGTCCTGGTCAAACATTTTATGATGGGGTGGGGGGAGTTCTAATGGCTACTTATTTAAGGAAACACATTAAATATACCTAATGCAGTTATATTAATATATTTAATTCCTCTAATATTAAATGTTTTTAGCACAAATATTTTCTGAAAAATTACTTCTGCCTGTATTTTTAATGGTCAGAGTGTCAATTTTGGGCCCCTCCTTAGTCCTTGGCCTGGGACAATTGACTCGTTTGTCCCCCCCCCCCTACGGCAGGCCTGATTTACCAGAGACAGTTTTATTTCTAAAACCTCCAGAACAGCCACCTCTCCACAGAAAGTTCAGCACTCTTTCACACATACTGTAGCAGTGGTTCAAGCATCCTGCAGAAGCTTTCTCCATGACTTAGTGACCCCACCAAATGAGTTTGTGGCTGTTGAGGTCATTCTGTTGATTTGTTGTCAAGACTTAATCGATCGAAGTAGTTTTCTGAGAGGTGAAACAATAAAAAAGTTGTAGCTGCTTTCTGTTCAACAGCTCAGGATGGCTTCTTTCAAAGTCCACTTTGAAATATCTTTAATTATAACGTACCAAAAAGTTTTAAGACATAGGTTAGAGCAACAACATAAAAAATATTTAAGACACTAGAAAGATAATATATTGTTTATTCTTTTGCAAGTGAGGAGGAAAGTATTTTTAAAAGCCTCAAATTGCCTATTTTGTATGAAGGACCAACTCTGCCATATTTAAAAATAAATACAGAAATAAATAAATGCTCAATAAATGTATAAGCATACAATTAATTGCCAACAAAAAAGTGAGACATAAATGTATATAACTCTTAGTTAGCTTCTTTATTTATTTGCCTTTGTAATATTTACCTTATTTATTTTTCTGTCCTTTATAATCTTCAACTTTATTTTTTAATTACTTATATTTTTAAGTATTTATTTATGTGCATGTTATTATATTTTTGTCTGTTTTATTCTTCCTTTGTATTTTTTTACCTTAGTTATTTCTTCGCCGCTGTTTATTTCTCTCTGCCCTTTTTACATTTCTCTATGCATTTCTATGTCATTATGCAAATGAGGAGGGGGTGTGTCCTAGAGAGTCAACTTCTGCTCATTGGTTGGCTTGGCGGTCCATCTTCTTAACTCACAGAGCTCAGAGTACTAAGTTAATGGTTCTCTTTTCTGTTGCTGTTGTTCAATAAAAGTAAGTTTTAAGATCATTTGAGGCGAGAACCTTATACTTTTAAGCATCACCATATGGCCCATTCACAGATTTAATGCGTAATTTAAAAGAAAATGTGACGAACTTGAGAGGACCGTGGCAACCAGCGGAGCTCCGAAGCTGACGGCAGCCAGGTCTATAGCCAGGCTATGATGGCGATTTTTTGTTGTATTTGGCAAAGTTTGGCAAAGTCCCTACTCAAGTTCTGACTTCAGACTCGACATCAGACTCTCCTCCTGTAGATTCGACCGATGTAGTAAAATGCTAACCAACATGCTTCACACACGGCTATGCCGAGAGAGGGCCGCTGCAGATGGGCTGTGGTCGGACCTGGCTGCCGTCAGCTTCGGAGCTCCGCTGGTTGCCACGGTCCTCTCAAGTTCGTCACATTTTCTTTTAAATTACGCATTAAATCTGTGAATGGGCCATATGGTGATGCTTAAAAGTATAATATTCTCGCCTCAAATGATCAATTGGCTGGTATCCTAGAGAGGAGGCTGAGTGTAGAAATATTTCAGTTTATACCAGACAGCATAAGTTATGACAAAACTAGATGGGGTGTGTGTCTTGGATCAATGTCCTGTTGAGACACCCAAATGTGTCAAGATTTCTTACATCTTCCTCATGGTTTCGGGTGACATTCCTGGATATTCAACCTTTTAAAACCTCACCACTCTATGTGTGTCTTGGTTGTCTTTAAATGGTGTAGAAAAATATGATGCATGATTTCTTGCCATCATGGCCAAAAAAGTCTAACTTTGTCACACCTGAGCAGAAAAGATTTACCCAGATTTCCTTCAAACTTTGGTTAAGATTAAAGACACTGATTTTAATGCAGGGCCCTTCTGTCTTGTCAAATACCCTCTAAATCAGGGGTGGGCAATTCCAGTTCCTTGGGGCCTATATTCTTTAACTTGTACACCCATTCTTGGTCCAACACACCTGAATCAATTGGCTGAGTTACTTCAGTCACGTCCTCCAGAGTAATTCAATCAATCATCTAATTCCTTGATTAAGGTTTGTTGAACAAAAGGCAAATCTAAAAGTTGCAGAATATCAGCCCTCAGGAGCTGGAATTGCCCACCCCTGCTCTAAATCACTGACAATATGAAACTCGCTCCTCTGTAGGCAGTGACCTTGTGTCCCAGAAGTTTCCAGTCATCCTTTTCCTGAGGTGAGTAGTTCTTGAAAAACCAAATTTCCTTTCATCTGAGGGTAAAAGATTGTTCAGACTGTACCATGTAGATAAAGGGGAATATAGTAGGCAACAACATCAAAAAGTCAATGCTTGAGGGCATCAGAACATGGTTCTCAAATCTAAGAACACTTCACCATCCCTTAGGCAAGGTAGTGGCAGCATTCTTTTGAGGGTCTGGTCATCAGAAATGCATTAAAATATAGTGATGCTGGAAAGTAAGAGTTATTTCAGCTGGCACAGGATGTCTGTTTTCAGGCCAGCTAAAAGAAAAGGGTTACAAGATTCACGAAATGGCTTATACCGTAGGGTGGGCATTGAGATAGCCTTAAGCTAACAATTCTAGCCGCTCCAACTCACGATTGTGCCCTATGTGGATTTCTGTTTGAGTTTCTTTTTAAGTTCTTTGTTTCCCTTTGATTTATGTTATTCTGTATTTTCTTGTCGATTGATTTCTTTCCATTTTGTTTTATATTTAAGCAGTGTTTTGAGTTGCTCTCTGTTGCTCCCTTGTGCCAGTCTCCTTGCCCTTAGCTCCTTCTATTTACTTCTGTCCACACCTGCTCCCTATCAGATAATTAGCACTCCCATTGTTCTGTCTCACATACACACACCTCCTCTTCAGCTACTCATTGCTGGTTTCTCATAGTTATTAGTTTGGTTTTCTGCATTCTGCTCTTGGATTTAATTTCTGTTTTTCATTAAATGAGCAAAACTCATCTCTGCCTCCTCATCTCTGTATTTGGGTCCTCAAATAACTTCCAACATACCGTCAACAGTGGATAGCTTTGTAGCAGTGGGTCATATGGCGGCAGCAGAGCTCCAAACAGCAGCCAAACCAATGGGTCACGGTCAGCCAGTTTAACGGTTCAAAGCAGCGGCAGAGCCAGTGTGGCACTGGTCAGTGGCTTATGAAAACATCAATTGGGCCCGTGTGTTCCATGCATGTTTTTTCCTTTAATAGGTTAAAAACACTTCATTTTAGTTTTAACCAAATACTTTCTATGTGAGCCAACGTGTATAATTTTAAATGAGTTTGAATAAATTTTAAAAACTTTAAACTAATTACCATTTAGTTTCAGCCAACTGTGCAAAAACAACTATTTTCATTATCAAGATCCCGGGATTCATATGAGGCCCTAAGGATGAGCAAAAGTAGACTGTCTGAAACTGTATTTATACTATCCTACAAACTGCTTTTTATGTTTGTGTTACTGCTAAAGCTCTCTGCCTTTAATTTAAAAACAGAAACAAATTATGTCAGTAATTAAATCCTTCCATCTAACGTCTTATCCCCATAAGCCCCACTGTTCTTAAAAAGTGGATTCAGGATTTTGAATTAAAATCATCAGATAAAACTGCTATATTAACGAAAGATAGATGAAAACATTCTTTCAATAATTCTCATCGATTTTTAAAGAATTATATTTTTATCCCTGGCATTGAGCTGCTTTTCATTGTTAGTAATGTCTTTGAATATGTGTGTAACACGCACAAGAAACTGTGATGTTGTTATTTGATGGTGTTTCTTAGTGATTCATGTCAGAATAAGTTTGCAGAAACTGTTTGCTAATGGTGGGAATCAAAAGGACGGTGGCACAGAATAACCTCTGGAAAATATAAGAATGGAGTTTCTGTGTGGGCCTTTATTAAACCTAATTATGGAGCAGAGTCCACGTCTGTCTGTGCCATTTGCAGCTTTTATCTCCTTTATCAGATGCCATTAACTTTGCAGCAACCCTACGTAAAGCAGGACACGTGTTCAGAGTTTGTTTTTGATCTGAAAGTCAACAAGTTGTGCCTTGTCAGTCTGTTATGCATGCGATGCAACTTGGATGGTTGGATACCTTTGTTTTTAACCCTGTGGCAACAATGTCCAGCTTAAAGCGAGTTGGCCATGTCACATTTAGGCAGTCCAAAAAGGAGAGGCATCATTCCACCAATAATCAGTCAAATTAGCCCCCTAGAGTGGATGAATTTCCCCTGAAAACTCTCCAACAATGATAATTTTAGCCAATTTTGGGCCATTTACCTTCCTTACACAGGTCGCTGTGGTTAGATTGCCCGAATGATTTGGGGTGATTGCCTGAAATTACCTGCACTGGGTTCAGTTTCCGGTTGGTACTTCTTCACATTTTTAGCCTGCATGAAAAAAGAGGAGCAGTTCTCAAAACATTGAGTGTCCAATACTGCATGATGGGGAGCTGTGTAGATGTAGAGTTTGAACAAAAACCAAAAAAACACCAGTCCATTTAGCCTTTGGCTTTCTATGTGAATCAACCTTTTAAGTGTGTTTAATGCAAAACATTAGGTCCGAAACGGGGGACTTTAAGTGTTTTTTCTCTTTCTGCAGGATTATTCAAAATTAGGATGGTTTTATTCAAATCAGATTTTAAAAGTGAGGACCTTTTACTGCTGGGATGTTTCCTTTACATTCCTTTAAGATTTTTTTTTTTTTTTTTTATCCAGGAAACTTTCAATTTTCCCCTGGTTAAGCCGTTGTCAGTCTGCATATAATGAGGGGTGGAAACAAACAAGATTGAACAGAAACACTTTGACCATCTCTGGTTGCGGCATTGTCTAGCTTAAAAATCAACACTATCTAAAAAACATTATCTTCTTCCATGTAACAAAACATGCACCTAAAATAATGTTTAATTAATCCAAACGGTCCAACGTTTTCTAACTCTTAGTAGAAATATTTTTATCATCAGGTTATATTATTTTCACTCTCAGATGAAACACATTAAACCATTTAGAGCTAAATAATTTTACAAATCAGACACTTTCTCTATAAAAGGGTGGGCAAATTTAGATTATTATGAGATGTGACCTAAGTTTGTGTCCAAACTTTGCATATCAGGTCAATTAATCGGCCTGTAAGATTTTTTTGTCTTTGTCACCATGGATGCATTTTACATTACCATATTCGTCACAGCTTGGGGGGTTGACAGCATATCCAACAGAAAGGGTTAGTTCATTAAACCAGATATGACTCAGTAGCCCTCATGTCCTGGAGCTCTTGCATGTGACGCAGAGAGATGGCCGGCATACTTCTCCGCTTTGTCGTGATCCCTCAGAGGAGAGGCGAGAGTCGCAATAAGTCATTAGTAATCCTACAGGATGTAATAGTCCATATCTGAGATCAGCCCTATCCCCCTCGTGCAATTAAAAAGTGTCCTGTATTACACTAAAGCAGGAGGACAATGAGGGAAGATTTGCAGACATCTGCTCTGGCCTTTCATAAGACGTCCTTCAAGTTGTTAAAATTTGGATTAAGGGATTAAGGCAGTCCATTGAGACCCGGTAGCACACAAGCATTTCAATCAATCTGCTTTTAAAAGGTAGCTTTAGGAATATTTAACCTTGTCCTGCAGCAAATGGGTCCTGGTAGGTCAATGAAGCAGATGGACTAAAAAATCTCTGAGGTTGAACAGAATAAAAACAAGAAATCATAATAAACAACTTTTTTTTTTTTCTCAGACAAGAATGTGAACAAATTGCACGTGGAATAAGCTGCCTTTAGTTTGATTTAGTCAAGGTGGAACTTAAATCATCCCAGTTGTTTCCCTGCCTGAATGTCAGGGGTATAACAAAATAACTGCATTTCAGCCGTGAATATATCTAGAGATTCATTAACGGCTTTAGAAACCCAGGTCTGATTATAAAACCCAAAGTCATGCCTTAGGATAAAAAAATAACCTCCTGGTTATTGCTACAGCTCATAACAAAATAAGAAGAATGTTTGTTAGGAAGCATGAATAATTTATTGCTCAAATGCTTTTCTGTTGCCTATATTCTCCTATTAGTGTTTAAATCCCTCCAGTGGTGATATTAGCAAATCTATGCAGCTAATGTAATTTTTAGATTCATGGAAAAGGAATTTGTAGAAATAAAATGCTTTGCGTTAACCTTAAAGTTTCACTAAAACTTAAACATTGGTAAAAAAAATATATATATATATCAAAGCTATTGCAGCTCATATCTTAGGACTGCTATAATCAGCAATACCAAAGCAGCATCCTCTAGTAACACTCAACACCCTTGATATGTTAGTTGTCTACCAAAATTGCAGCTGTAGATAAATGGGCGATACAATTTTAGTGATGCATTTTCAAGCAGCCCACTCTTAGTTTTGCAGCACAAATTTTATCTTAATGCAAACAAAATAAATTTTACATTCAAATAAAGCTCCAATGTTTTCTCCTCTCTTCTGTTTTCTATGTAATCAAATAACTTTTAAGAATCCCCTACTTTTAAAGGGGTGGGAGAGTAATTTTTATTTGATATTAATAGTTTATTTTTAAAAACGAAATAAAAAGATGACAAATCAAATTCACAAATATGTCTTTTTTTTTAAGTCTTTGCTGCAAATATTCAAATAGCACAAAGTCCTTTCTGCAGCAGATGGCAGAGGATAGCAAACCCCGAGCCTCATTGCAGGGGGAATTTCTGCTGACGTTCTGACAGACGGCTGCTACCCCTCATCCATACTCAGCAGCATTAAATGAGATAAACAGCATATTGAATCGTCTGCAGAGCCATCCAGAATGAAGCAGCTCTAAACGAGGTGTCTGAAACTCAACTGATAACAAGTCGAGTTAATTACTTAGAAATGTAATTATTGATGCTTTGTCTTGTGCTTGTGTTTTAGCTCTGTTAGAATACTAATAATGCTCCAATTACAAATAGAAAGCATAGCAATCTATTCGTCAAGCACTCTAACATGCTGGGATCAAAAGGAGGAGCGACAATCAGTCTGTTTAACTACTGAGTAATCATCACTGTGGTTGAATATTATCTTAATTACTGATATTATTTTTGAGAGGCAGTTGCACTTAAACCCTGAGAACAATATGTCCACTATGTAAACATTCAGGTTTGTCTTCTGCAAATAAATGCACAAAAACATCAACGTTTCTTCCTGAATGTTTGTCCATGAGGTATTAAGGTAAAAATGACCAGATTCGGTTCGTGTTGGTCCGTTTGTTTTTGCAGCCTGGGTTTGAATTAGTCATTATCAAAGAACCCTAATGTCCTGCTGGTGAGTCAAACCTGAAATTATTTGTAAAAAACAAAAAAAGCAGGAAGGAAACCTAGACTCTGGACTCACTCAAACTACAGCATATTGTTGTAACATTTCTAAAGCAGCGTGAAAAGGAGCAGAAAGTTTAAAACTATCTAAAAGCTTATCTAATAGCTTCTCCCTGCTGTTATCTGAAGTGCTGAAACGAAAAGTGTGCCGCAGGTTGCCGGGTCACTTTCCTTTCTTCCTGCTCTACAGAAAAAAGATGAACTAACTTTGTGAAGAAAGTTTTTGCTGGAGGTAAACACTCAAGGAAATACTACAGACTAATGCAGTCCCTCTTTTTATCTTCATTCATGCAAGGAGATGCAAGCAAAAAAATCCTTGTTATGTTATATGCCTAAATGAAAATGGGATTTGCTTATGAGATAAAAGAATCCTTATGATTTAAAGTCTTCTGAGATTTTAACGCTATTGAGGCTGTTTTATGTTAATAGACCCCTTTTTCTGGGTCCTGAAGTATCAGAAAATGACACCCTGAATTTTTTTAAACCATAGTTGAGAAGAAAATAATCAATGTGATTTAAAAGAAAAAAATGTGGTAAAAAAATCAGTATGTACAGGTTTCCATTATAAGAAAAAAAACATCTGTGAATTTCAAATACAGCAAATTTAAAATAGAAATAGTTATTCAAAAATAATTGTTCCTTATCTTGGAAAGCTTCTCAGTTTGGGTGAAGCCAACAGCTGCGTGTGTGCCTGTATTCTGATTTAACCGTGTTATATGGATTTGAGGAGCAACTCTAAGCTGAAATTGAACATGGCATTCAAAGTGTTTTGGTTTCAGATGAATCAGATACCACCGCTTGTGGTGAACCATGATGAAAAAAGATCCTTAACCATCCTGAAATCATTTAACCTCTGACAAACGAAATTTATTTTTTCATCCTGTGCATCATCTTCCTTTTTACATCTGTTTGAAGAGATAAATCTTCTTTTGACCTGATCATAATGATTTGGATAAGTAATTTTTTTCTACCTGTTTACTGATATCTGTTTTGTCTGGAAAAATAATTTAAAGAAAACTAACTTTTTTTTCTTCTTTTTTTTAAGGAACCCATAACTTGGTGTGTTTGAGAAAAAAAAAAAAGGTACATTTGATGTTTTTCTTTATGTTCCTAAATCATGTAAATGCATTAATTATTTTTCATTTAAATTTTTATCTTAATGTTTTTATATTACGATTAAAAGGTTTTAATCCTCAATTAGAAAAACATTTTGAAAGCTGAATTTAAAAGCATTTCCATTACATCAACCCAAGTTTCAATCAGAAATAATCAAAGTAGCATGGTTCTGAGTAGGGCTGGATACAAATATTGCCATATTGCCTGATCTTTGCTTTGTGATTTATTTATTTTGAATCCAATACCCATTCAGAATATTCCCCAAATGGATTCACTGCCCTGACCTCTAGAAATGTGGGGTAATGTTTTGGTGTGATTTGCGTTATGTGAAGAAAAGCCAGGCGATGGGAATGTTAATGAAATAATTGGATTTACAGCTTTGTTAAAACAGTGGTGCTAGCAGTGGGGGAATGGCAAACAAGACTACCAGGGACTTCCCTGGTGGTTCTGCTGGTCTAGATGCTATGGTGCTCAACCCTGTAGTTATAAAACACCTACTGTTTTGCAGCACCATGGAACCTCAAGTTCTTACTTTACCTTTTATCCAACCCAGTCAGACAGATCTGCTCAGCATTGCGACTGCAGGTGGATTATTTATTACATGAATGAGGGCTACAGCTCATAGTGAGTTGCTGAGATAAGTTGAACTTATTTCATAAAGCCCAGCTAACAAGAACAAATTGTCTCTAAGTTTAAACTACACAGTCACCAATGAAAAAAGACTTGTCCCACTACCTCCCAGTTTGTCTCACATCCAACAGTGATGCCACTCCGGCTGTCCTTCGCTGAACATTAACTGTAAATCACTGACACTACGAGCAACATTGAAAAAAGCAATAGTGGTGATGTGGCAATGAAAGGTTGAGAACTAACAAAAAAAGGCTCTCAGGAAAGCGGGGGCAACACATTAAACGTGTCTGACTTGTTCTAACCATGAACTAATGTCAGATTTAATGAATATGCTGCTGTTATATAGTTGTTCTGGCAGAAAACAGTTTCTGCAGAGGTTATTCACAGAGAAAAACAATGTAGGTTTACAAACACCGGAGCTTTTTGTTTTTTTATTTCTCTCTATTTTGTCAGGTTTAAGTGTGGCACCCGAGAGGTGCGATCATCTTTAAAAAAAACATAAAAACCAAACAGACTGCGGCGATTGTGAGCAGGGCCTTAAAAAGTTTAATAGATTAAAAGTTCAATAATTTACGTAAAAAGACGAGCTCGCTAAAAGTGTTCAATAAAATACGTTAAAAGGAAAAAGATAAAAAAAAGATAGATAAAAGAGAAAAGATTAAAAAGAAAGATAAAAATCCAGATGGTGGAGAGCAGCAGAGTCAATGGGGAAGTCTGTTAAAAGACGCGCACTTGGCGGGTATAATGGAGGGCACCGTCCACCCCAGCGCTGGGTCCTCGTTTCGGCACGCTGCGCGTGTGGGCCTCTCCAGCGTAGCTGGCCTGCGAGGTCTCCTCCAACACGCGCCTCTCGCCAGCGTGCCTCTGCGCCTCGCTCCATGACGGGCCTCTCTGCACCCCGCTCCGGTGAGCGTCTCTCCGGCGTGCGTCCCTGCACCTCGCTCGCTCCGGTGCGCGTCTCTCCGGCGCGCGTCTCTCTGTCCGGTGCGCGTCTCTCCGGTGCGCGTCTCTCTCTCCGGCGCGCTCCTCTCCGGCGCGCGTCTCCCTCTCCGGTGCGCGTCTCTCCACCTCGCTCCGGCGGGCCTCCTGCCGTCAGTCCCCAAGGCTCTCCCGCTGCTTCCCTCTCACTCGCTCCGTCCGGCTCCCTCCAAGATCGGCCTTCCCCAACCAAACCTTCCCATGTCCGGTGTCTGTCCCTCCAACCAAGCAGCTGCCCTTTTTAAATCAGCGTCCCAGCGGCACGCTGCTTAGTTGATTGGGAACACCTGTGCCGTTGTGGGCGTGTCCAGGTGTGTGTGGCAATGTGGCCTCCAAACAAAATCCGAAAAAACATGCAACACACAAAATTGAAAACAAGCAAACAAGTTCAAAAATAAAGAAAATCCAAAATTAGAAAACATGCAACAACTTAACAAAAAGGCCACATTACCACATCCCCCCACACTTTAATAAGGCCCGTCCCGGCCGATCCATAGTCCTATGGGAGAGCACCTTCCCATCTGATTTAAAAAAATAAATAAATAAAATAAAACCCATTAAAAACACTGCTCACAACCCCGCAGTCCTACCAGCAACGCCAGATTCTGTGGCACCCGAGAGGTGCGATCATCTTTAAAAAAAACATAAAAACCAAACAGACTGCGGCGATTGTGAGCAGGGCCTTAAAAAGTTTAATAGATTAAAAGTTCAATAATTTACGTAAAAAGACGAGCTCGCTAAAAGTGTTCAATAAAATACGTTAAAAGGAAAACGATAAAAAAAGATAGATAAAAGAGAAAAGATTAAAAAGAAAGATAAAAATCCAGATGGTGGAGAGCAGCAGAGTCAATGGGGAAGTCTGTTAAAAGACGCGCACTTGGCGGGTATAATGCAGGGCACCGTCCACCCCAGCGCTGGGTCCTCGTTTCGGCACGCTGCGCGTGTGGGCCTCTCCAGCGTAGCTGGCCTGCGAGGTCTCCTCCAACACGCGCCTCTCGCCAGCGTGCCTCTGCGCCTCGCTCCATGACGGGCCTCTCTGCACCCCGCTCCGGTGAGCGTCTCTCCGGCGTGCGTCCCTGCACCTCGCTCGCTCCGGTGCGCGTCTCTCCGGCGCGCTCCTCTCCGGTGCGCGTCTCTCTGTCCGGTGCGCGTCTCTCTGTCCGGTGCGCGTCTCTCTCTCCGGCGCGCTCCTCTCCGGCGCGCGTCTCCCTCTCCGGTGCGCGTCTCTCTCTCCGGTGCGCGTCTCTCCACCTCGCTCCGGCGGGCCTCCTGCCGTCAGTCCCCAAGGCTCTCCCGCTGCTTCCCTCTCACTCGCTCCGTCCGGCTCCCTCCAAGATCGGCCTTCCCCAACCAAACCTTCCCATGTCCGGTGTCTGTCCCTCCAACCAAGCAGCTGCCCTTTTTAAATCAGCGTCCCAGTCGGCACGCTGCTTAGTTGATTGGGAACACCTGTGCCGTTGTGGGCGTGTCCAGGTGTGTGTGGCAATGTGGCCTCCAAACAAAATCCGAAAAAACATGCAACACACAAAATTGAAAACAAGCAAACAAGTTCAAAAATAAAGAAAATCCAAAATTAGAAAACATGCAACAACTTAACAAAAAGGCCACATTACCACATTAAGTTTCAAAGCTTGGGATTTCTGTACTTCTATTCATGTCCTTTTCTTTTAAATCCATATCTACTAGGACCGATATTGAATCCAACTGAATAAAAATCTGAAGAATAAAAACAGAATTGAATGGTGATGCTCTAAAGAGTCCCAGATCTGGTTTTGGGTGTTAGTGCTGTAATTTTGTTAGACCTCATCTATTTGATGTGCATTTTAAAGCTGCTTATTGATAAAACTCATATGTTCATATTAAGATAATGTCAGGATTCCTGTCTGTGTGTTTGTTTTTTGTGTTTGTCTCCCTTCCACCAACAGGAGGCACCTGGTTCTGGTCCGCCTCCCCACACACCTGTTGATGGTTTCCTCGTTAACGGAGCGCTCTTAAGCTGCTGACTGCCACTACTTCAACGCCAGAGTGTTTGCCCGTTTTGTGTACTCTAGCCAAGCTGAGTTTTGCTGAGTCAAACTGAGTTCTTGTCAACCTGAGTTTTAATCTTGTTTTTTGTCATTTCCTCTCGGCAGATAGTCATCCTGCAAA
The DNA here is from genome assembly GCF_016077235.1 of Cyprinodon tularosa. Lineage (NCBI taxonomy): Eukaryota > Metazoa > Chordata > Actinopteri > Cyprinodontiformes > Cyprinodontidae > Cyprinodon > Cyprinodon tularosa. The sequence continues at coordinate 574,387 of NW_024039751.1, forward strand.
GTGGATGTTTCGGACCTTCTCTTCCTGGAAGGATCTTCTGAGCTTATATATATATATATATATATATATATATATATATATATATATATATATATATATATATATATATATATATATATGAGCTTATATATATATATATATATATATATATATATATATATGAACCATAGCATAAAATAAAATTACAAATTAAAACCAAAGATATAAAAATAAATATTTAAATATGATGTAAACAGTAGTGCGAATGGTGCAAATAGTTCATAGAGTAGCAGCCCTGACGTGGGGGACTTCACCTCAAGAGATTGTTTGAGCTTCACACTGAGCAAGGGATTCATCTCCACTATGACCCGTTGAAGTACCGCAGTAAATCTGAGTGGCAGTTAGCTTCTCCGTTCACCTACAAACAACCGCATTCTGGATAAACCCTGTCCGCCCTCCACCGAATCAGACAAACACTGGAACTACCGCACACAGACTGGAGTCAACGAGTCAACAACTTCTCTGGAAACGTGAGTCAGCAACCAAATTCTCCTCTTCAAGTTCAAGAACCAAATTTCCTACTGAGCCAACCAACTAACCACTGTGTCATCCCCTCACTTTTCAGTTTCGGTTGAGCAGTGTTCAGAGCAACACTTGATTTAGCATTATCACTTCAATAAACCTGTTAAACCTTTCATCTGATCTGTGGGTCCGAGCTCTTGATAAAATCATGACAGATAAATATTATCAACATTTTACCTGAGCATGTGATCCACTCCTAATTCTTTTTTGTAAAATAAAGATAATCTTCCCAAATAAGGTTAACTGCCTCAGTGATGCAATTCATGGACACTTAATCTGACTGGGGAGACCCCTTGCTGTGGGAAGAACCCTCAACTTATATGGGAGGATGGGTGATACCGGCTAGAAATAGTCAATTCTCCTCCACACATTGTCTGAGCTCTGGAACACAACTCCTTGAGAGAGGCTGGGCTCTGGTCTACTCTGGATTGGCCTGCAGGAAGTGCTGGGATAGGCCTACCTGTCTCCCCCCAGCTTAGTCGAGTTTACCCAAGTGGACAATAGGGTTGCATCCCTTCGCCTTCAGATCGGGCTATGTCTCTATGTGGCCTGTCAACTTCAGGTTAGAGTAGAGTTCCTGCATAAATTAGAGGAGTTCAAGTACCTTGGGGTCCTGTTCACATGTGATGGAGAATGGAGATGGAGATTGAAAGACGGATCAATGGGGCTGCTGCTGTAATGCCGATGCTGCACCACCTGTCCTGGTGAAAAGAGAGCTGATCAAAGAGGTAAAGCACTTGATTTACCGGTTGCTCTACCCTCAGCTATGGTCATGAAATCTGGTCATGACAAAAATAACAAGATCCTAGATAAAAGTGGACCAAGTTAGCCTCCTCCGCAGGGTGTCTGGGCTCTACCCTACAGATAGGAGTAGAGTGGCTTCTCCTCCTCATCGAAAGAGGTCAGCTGAGGTGGCTTGGACCTCTTTTTCGGATGCCCCCTGGCCGCCTCCTCCAGGAGGGGTTCTAGGCACATTCCACAGGGAGGAGGCCCAGTCTACGTCCCAGGACACACTGGAGGAAGCAGAGCTGGAGGGCCTGGAAGAGATGAGAAGTGACAAGGTTAACTGAAATTAGGATTTCACAAGTTTGGTAGCTACCTAACATTTAGCAGGTCAGTAAGTTCCATTTTAGTTTCAAAAGATTATTGCTTCATAATCATTTGAAAATACAGTGTTTCTTCTTTATCTTTTTGTTTTTGACCTTTCAAAGGCCTTTTTTCCCCCTAAAATAACGGATATTATTTCTCTAACTTTGCCTGGGTCTTGTCCAAAGTGTTTCAGTCTGTCTTTTATTCAGCTTGTTTCCTAAAATCACAGGCCAGCAGCAAACAGTATGGCTGTGATTTTTGATCCAACCTTTCAGGAGCTGCTAAATAAGCCTGTAAAGTTTTCCTCCCTGCAATCAGGAGACACTCAGAGACCAAGTGCTGTTTTCTCTCCACCGGCATGAAAGGTCAACAGGGCTTCTATGATATTTTTGTTACATAAAATCATCAGCAGCAGAATCTTTAAAATGTTGTTCTGCATCTTTGTTTCTCCGAAAAACAATGTCAATTTATTAAATATACAAAATGATACTTCTGCTTTTGTAAAGTTTCTCTTAACAAAAACAATTTTTTTTTCATACCAAATCTTTCCAACCTGTGTTGGCAACCTTCATAAATCACAAAGAGGGTTTTTTTAAGCCGCAGGAGAATTAAAGCAGAATGACAGCTTTTAATTGTTCTGCCTCTGTAACACAAGGCTGAGCCGCTGGATTAACAGCTTTCATCAACTTAATGTCTTTGGATTTGGATTTTAAATCCACAAAATCCTTTTGTCAGCATTATTTTTTTCTTTATTCACAATATATTTTACTGCTGTACCTCCTGTCAACTGAAAAAAAGTAGTTTAGAATAAATTGTTTATCCTACAGTTAGAAATGGTCTTGACATTTGTTGCCTGGCCTTTAGAGAGGTCACCAAGAAAAACCACTGGAGTCCAGAGCAGTGATGGGCAGTAGTGCCGCTACATGTAGCGAAGCTATTAGTTCAACTACATGTTCCAGTAGCTTGACCGTAGCTTCGCTGCTTTATTTATCAAGTAACTTTCCTGTAGTGACGTTATTGCTTTGATCAAGTAGCGACGTAGCGTCCACAAACGCTACAAAATCCAGGGCATAACTAAGAAATGAAACCAGGTTTTCTATTTTGAAACAACAATCAGCCACAAAACTACTGTAAATAGCAGTTTCAGCTGACGCTCGTATAAGTGGCGTAGTAGCACAGGCACACTCAGTAGGGTTAAAAAAGCGCACCCTTTCCGAGGCTGTCGTTCTATTGGCTGGAAAGGTTGCTAGGCGACGATCCATCTGCAATCCGAGAGAGAGAGACTCGAGCAGAGCGCGGTTTGTGCGCGAAGAGAAGGAGGCAAGCGAGAGGAGAAAATATCTGTGCAAGAAGCATTAAATCTGAGAGAAGAAACAAAGATTTGAGAGAGAAGAGAAAATATTTGAGAGAGAGCGCATGTTTTGAGTGTGAGCATTATCAGTTTTGAGTGCAAAAAGATGAAATTCTTTTCTCAAATTGAAATGATGTGCTCTTGCAAAGGAAGCCAGCTTTGTTAAAAGAGTAAAACCATCTATGACGTTGGGTGGAGGATTGAAGTTTCAGCTCCCAAGCTACTATAAACCTGTTTTGAAAGTCATGCCAAAGAAATGAGGTAATCAATCCAATAATGTTTCACACAGACAAATACCCAACTCATACTAGACAACAGACTCTAAGGAGCTAGGAAACTGAGAGGGCCATGAGCTCAGGATGATCGACCACAACATAAATGCTCCATTAACTGGTTAGTTCTAAAGTAGGGCACCTGATGCAACTTTTATTTATGGGTGGTGTCAAAATGTTGAAAGAAACAGAGTTAAAGTCCAGTTGCCTCTGATTTCAGTCTGTTTGTGATTCTCTTGCAGAAATTGGCTGCATGGAAAAGTTCTATATTATATTAACCTGTGGATATTGACATAATTTGAAAAGCTGAGCTGAATGAGTTTGACTTGGGAGACAAAAGCTTTGGTCAAATACAGTGATAATCTCTTCTGGACATTTTGCACCTTTAAGTCAAACTTGGGTAGTGTCATGATGGGTTAAATAGTTAAGCCCAAGATGCAGAACACACACAGGGAAACTGGGTAAAAAGTCCAAAAGAGTTTATTGAAACACAAACATGAATAATGAAACGGGAACTGGTTCAGGCAGGGGAGCAGGTTCACTGGAGACTGTACTGAAATGGGAGATGGTTGGTAAACAGAGTTCATGAGAGGCTAAGCATCTAGCTTCAGGCTTAGCCTGGCAGTCCTGGGTTTGAGCTTCCAGCTCACTGCAGAGAACAACAGGGGAAAATCCACATGGGAACCTCTAGGGAAACTCCACACAGAAGTCATCAGGTTTCATCCACGTAGGAATCTTCGGGTTGGCTCACCAGGGCAGATTAGCAGGTTAGACTTTCCTAGAGCTTCAGGCTTGAGACTGGTTTCATGTGAGGCAGCTCTCCCAGAGCTTCACGAGGAGACTGGAGGTTAAGCTCATCCAGAGCTTCACGAGGAGACAGGAGGTTAAGCTCATCCAGAGCTTCACGAGGAGACAGGAGGTTAAGCTCATCCAGAGCTTCACGAAGAGACAGGATTCCTGTGAGGCACAGATAAAGGAGAGATTAGAATCTGATCTCACACTTGAGACAACCAAGACTCAATCTATAACAGAAGGCTCAGGAAGCTAACCAACTAAGATCAACACTGCGGCGTGGAAGCAAGGTCTGAAGGCAGCTTAAATACTGTGGTCCTCCTGATGAGTAGATCAGCCACAGGTGTGTTGGAGGCTCAGCTCAGGAGGACCCACGGCGCACTCTGCTGGAGACAGAGGGTAATCTCCAGAACCTAACAGTGACTCCAACCCTAAGAAAAAGACAAAGAGAGCAGAAGAGGATCCTCGGCGCCCTCTGGTGGGCAAGCCTGAGGATCCCAACAGAGCCCCCCCCTCAAGGGCGGATTCCAGACGCCCCTGAAAAAAAAAGTCCAAAAAACAAACAAAAAACAACCCACCCAGGGCGGGCGGAGGGGGCACTAGGGCGAGGAGGGCCAGAAACAACAAAAAACAGAGTCCAGAAAACAAAAAACAACCCACCCAGGGCGGGCGGAGGGGGCACTAGGGCGAGGAGGGCCAGAACCAACAGAAAACAGAGTCCAGAAAACAAAAAACAACCCACCCAGGGCAGGCGGAGGGGGCACTAGGGCGAGGAGGGCCAGAAACAACAAAAAACAGAGTCCAGAAAACAAAAAACAACCCACCCAGGGCGGGCGGAGGGGGCACTAGGGCGAGGAGGGCCAGAACCAACAGAAAAAAAGGTCCAACAAACAAAAAACAACCCACCCAGGGTGGGCGAAGGGGGAAACAGGCCAGGAGGGCAGAAAACAAAACCAGAGTCCAGAACAAAAAACGATCCACTTATGGTGGACGAAAACAAAAGAAAACCCAAAAAATTTCTTGGGCAAAGTCTCTGGTGGCCGGCCGAGGGACCGGCAGCGGGACAGATTCTCAGGTGGCCGGCCGAGGGACCGGCAGCAGGACTGAGTCTCAGGTGGCCTACCGTGGGACCAGCAGCGGGACACAGTCTCAGGTGGCCTGCCGTGGGGCCGGCAGCAGGACACAGTCTCAGGTGGCCGGCCGAAGTACCGGCAGCAGGACACAGTCTCAGGTGGCCTACAGTGGGGCCGGCGGCGGAGGCGTAGTAGCTGCTCAGGAGGTCGACCGTTGAGACGGAGGCGAGGCAGATGCTCAGGAGGCCGACCGCAGGGCAGAAGACGAAGCAGCGTCTTAGGGGGACCACCGCCGGGCCGGAGGCATGGCAGAGGTTCTGGGGGCCGGTCGAGGATCCGGTAACGGAGCAGAGTCTCAGGTGGCCGGCTGCGGGGTCGGAGGCGACGCTGACGCTCTGGGGTTCTGCCACGGGGTCGGCGGTGAAGATGACGCTCCGGGGGTCTGCCGCGGGACCGGAGGCGAAGCCGACGCTCCGGGGTTCTGCTGCGGGGCCGGAGGCGAAGCTGACGCTCTGGGGGTCTGCCGCGGGGCCGGAGGCGAAGCTGACGCTCTGGGGGTCTGCCGCGGGGCCGGAAGCGAAGCTGCTTCTCAGGAGGATGACGCCCAAACTTCAGCAGGTACCCCCGCGGGGTACCCCGTCCCCTCCTCGGCAGCTCAGGAACAGGCTCAGAAGCAACCGCCGACTGCGGCTCAGGAGGAGGCTCAGAGAAGACCGCCGACTGCGGCTCAGGAACAGGCTCAGAAGCAACCGCCGACTGCGGCTCAGGAGGAGGCTCAGAGAAGACCGCCGACTGCGGCTCAGGAGGAGGCTCTGAGGAGATCGCCGACTGCGGCTCTGGAGGAGGCTCTGAGGAGACCGCCGACTGCGGCTCAGGAGGAGGTTCTGAGGAAACCGCCGATTGCGGCTCCGGGTCAGGAACAGGGGAGCCCGCCGAATGCGGCTCCCGGTCAGGAACAGGGGAGCCCGCCGATTGCGGCTCCCAGTCAGGAACAGGGGAGCCCGCCGATTGCGGCTCCCGATCAGGAACAGGGGAGCCCGCCGATTGCGGCTCCCGATCAGGAGCAGGGGAGCCCGCCGATTGCGGCTCCCGATCAGGAACAGGGGACACCACCGGCTGTGGTTCCACCTCTGGAACTGGAGGGACCACCCATGGAGGCTCAAGTTCAGTCTCTGAGGTGGCTTGAGGCGTCTGTAGAGGAATCTTGGTGGTTTGTGGCCTTTGCTGAGGGGCTCTTGGAGGCATTTTTTCACCAACTCCACATTCTGAAGCCCTCTTTAGTTTCAGCTCAGGGGTCTCTGGACGGCACAGGGCAGGCTCAGGTGTCTCTGGACGGCACAGGGCAGGCTCAGGGGTCTCTGGACGGCACAGAGCTGACCCAGGGGTCTCTAGACGGCACAGAGCTGATTTAAGGCGACACCTTTTCTTACGCCGAGGGGTCTTGGGAGCTAAGCTAGCAGGTTTACAGATTGGATCTGGAGACAAATTAACCGATTGAGAAACAAGAATTCCAGAACGAATAACAGGATCTGAGGCTAAAGAATCGGGCATGGGGTCAGGTTTTAAACAAACTGGATTATTTACTGGTTCAGGATCTGGATCTGGCTGGCGTGGAACTGAAAGTGGTGGCTCGAAAGGGAAGATATCCTCCCTATCTCCATAGAAAAAATCCCATAGCTCAGCCTCATGGATGTGGGGAGCTCGATTATCAAGCGAGGGAACAGGTTTAGTTTCAACGGTGACGGGTGCAGGTGTCTAATCAGGCTGACGGGGAACTCTAACTGTATGATGTGAAATAGATGGGATAATTTTGAGTCCTTTAACGGATGGAGCTAAATGAAGGTCTAGAACGTGAGAACAGAGGCTAAACTGGCGCAGAGAGGAACTGGAACTGATTTGTGATGCTGTGTCTAATCCAATGGCTAGTTCTATGAGGTCCTCGAGGTTAGCTGGCTCCACGAAAAAAGAAAGCTCTTTTCTGACAGATTCATTTAGTGCAAGGAGATAAGCGGACTTGAGTGCAGACTCGTTCCAACCAGAAACAGCTGCTCTACCCTGGAACTCGGAAGAAAACTCAGCAACGGACCTATTACGCTGTTTGGTATTCAGGAGGTTGCAGTAAACGGAGAACTTAGAGGACTGACTAAAGTTTCTTTCAAACTCCCGGATGAATTTCTCATATGTACAATTTTCTCTAGTTTTAAGCGGAAATTTTGTCTCCGCCCATTCAAGGGCTTCACCAGACAGAAAAGAAACAACAAAAGCAATCCTATCCTTATTATTAAGAAAACTAGAAGTATGAAAACTAAAAAATAACCGACACTGAAATAGAAATCCCTTGCTTTCTTGGGTTGCCAGAAAATCTCTCAGGCAGGGAAGGACCGGGTGACGAAAACGACGGGATGAGTTCTGACCAGAAAGGAGGATTATCATCTTGACTCGGAGGTGACATCACTGCCGGTGACCTAGGACACGGAAGTGGATTCGGGGCAGGACGAGCCGCTGACGTGGCGTTAGCATTATTGAAGTGGTTAGCGAATGTTTGATTTTGCTGTAACTCACGGAGGGTTTGTGTGTGTTCATTAATCTGAGCGTCCCGTTTCTCAGTCCAACGACGGAGGTGATCTGCTGTGCTTTGTGTTTGGCCGCAGTGTTCTGTCATGATGGGTTAAATAGTTAAGCCCAAGATGCAGAACACACACAGGGAAACTGGGTAAAAAGTCCAAAAGAGTTTATTGAAACACAAACATGAATAATGAAACGGGAACTGGTTCAGGCAGGGGAGCAGGTTCACTGGAGACTGTACTGAAATGGGAGATGGTTGGTAAACAGAGTTCATGAGAGGCTAAGCATCTAGCTTCAGGCTTAGCCTGGCAGTCCTGGGTTTGAGCTTCCAGCTCACTGCAGAGAACAACAGGGGAAAATCCACATGGGAACCTCTGGGGAAACTCCACACAGAAGTCATCAGGTTTCATCCACGTAGGAATCTTCGGGTTGGCTCACCAGGGCAGATTAGCAGGTTAGACTTTCCTAGAGCTTCAGGCTTGAGACTGGTTTCATGTGAGGCAGCTCTCCCAGAGCTTCACGAGGAGACAGGAGGTTAAGCTCATCCAGAGCTTCACGAGGAGACTGGAGGTTAAGCTCATCCAGAGCTTCACGAGGAGACAGGAGGTTAAGCTCATCCAGAGCTTCACGAAGAGACAGGATTCCTGTGAGGCACAGAAAAAGGAGAGATTAGAATCTGATCTCACACTTGAGACAACCAAGACTCAATCTATAACAGAAGGCTCAGGAAGCTAACCAACTAAGATCAACACTGCGGCGTGGAAGCAAGGTCTGAAGGCAGCTTAAATACTGTGGTCCTCCTGATGAGTAGATCAGCCACAGGTGTGTTGGAGGCTCAGCTCAGGAGGACCCACGGCGCACTCTGCTGGAGACAGAGGGTAATCTCCAGAACCTAACAGTGACTCCAGCCCTAAGAAAAAGACAGATAGAGCAGAAGAGGATCCTCAGCGCCCTCTGGTGGGCAAGCCTGAGGATCCCAACAGGTAGGACTGTGGGTTGGATGGGTTGATAAACATTTGTCTGCATAGGTCTTGAAGGCAAGAAACCAACACCTCTGGCTAAAGTTCTCAGGAAAGCAGAGTGTTTTTATACCTAAATATAAAATCTCAGTACTGCTTAAACCCTAGAATCTGTTGAAGAGCATCTTTGAATGTCCTTTACAAGTTTATTTTAACATAAATAACTGTACCCTTGCACAGATGGAAAACCAACTCAGCATTAAATAGGAATTTTTGTTTTTCTTTGGAACAATGATTTTCGTCCCAAATTCCTGGTAACTCAATGCTTAAACTTCACCAATCTGAGGTCATCATTGAAGTGTCAACAATAAAATCAAGGTTTGTGCATTATTCTCTTCATTTCTCTGCAGATTTACCATGGAAACTGGTTTGAAAAGGTAAGTCATCAAAACAGATACAGCCTTGGCTCGATGCTTGGCTCTTGTCTAATCAGAAAATATCTTCTATGCATGGAAAAGATTTATTGGATTCTGCAGACGTGAATTAAGAGGAGAGCTTTTCAGCTTTAACAAGAACTGAAGTTTGTTTGTGTTCATTACATTAAAAATAGATTTTTTTTTTATGATTCCAAATACTTAATATGTAAGTGATGAATCATTACTTTTTTTCCATTTTGTGCATCCATCTCTTCATATATTGTAGATGTGAGTGAGTACTTTAGCTTTTCACTTGGTATTGATGCCTTTTAGCTCATTGAAAACTTCTAATAATCAAGTTTAGCTATCAGAACTGGTGTTAAATTAAGTTCTCTGTCTGCAAAGAGGGTTCCTGTTAGGGATGAACTTTGGTATAATTAGGTTGTACTTGTGAAAACTTTCTTACATACTGTAATAAATTAACTAACTGGATAATTGTTATAATTGCACAAACAGGTATCTTTCTTTAGTTTCAGCTTACAGCCTGCAGATGGTTTAAATATAAGTGCATTAGCTTTACAGGAAAATCAAAAAGGGAAAACAATATGCACATGTGCAGCAACTCTAGGACTAGCTGGCTCAAAGCCAAAACAGCAAAGAAAAAGAAAAGAGCAAATGGAGCAGATGCTTTTTTTGTGTTTGTCCTTTCTTATGGGAAACAAGTTGCAACAGCACAGAAATATTTGTATAGCTTTTATTTTTCAACTTTAACTTTAATGCATTTAGTCTCTTCTTCCCTTCTTTGATGATCTGAGGCATCTCCAAGCAGCAGCATGAGTGCCGAGGAGTGTAAGGAGAGAGCTCTCAAACAGAATAACCAACAGCAACAGCGGATGTTTTCATCAGGACTAGCAGATTGGAAAGATTGTGACAGAAATCCATCTTTGATTAGAAGTCGAGTAAAATTTCAAAAACTAGCAAGGCCCTATCAAGCATCCTAAATGTAAGTGTTAGGGTTTATTTGATGACTCAGTGGGTCCAGTGGTAGTACACCTTTCATTTCAGAGACTCCAGGGACACTGATATAAAATCGTGGTGCCTAAAGTGTCAGCACTTGTAGAGACTCTTTTTGTCTCCATGGCAATAACACCTCATCGTAACGAGAAGACATGATGTGTCATAGTTTCTTTGTGTTCTTTCTCAAGGATATACATTAAGATTATGATTGTTATAGCTTTCATCTTCACCAGTTATTTTTGCCCTAAGTTCACCTTCAACTTCATTAGGTTCAGATGTTTCATTGCCACCTGATATAAACTGGGAATTGTTCTCATGGGAGATACTTATCCCATTTGGGCATCTATAAGAAGTAAAGGTGAGTTGTAGGAGTTTGACGAAGGCATTAAAATGGAAAAGAAAGACAATTTAAGGGACTTTGAAAGTGCAATTGTTGTTGCCGGACAATCCATCTGTTTCAGAAACAAAAGGCATGTCATATTTATCAATTGGGTTTGATAAAAATAGAAGAACTTAGACTTAGACTTCTTTATTTGTCATTTTGTATGCACAGAGTGCATACAGAACAAAATTGCGTTGCATACAGCTTATGAACATTGCATTGATATTTCAAATGAGATGGAATACATTTCCGGATTGTTACACACGAGTTATACAAAAAGTGCAGCAGTGGTCAAAGTGTAAACAGTGCCGTGGATAAAAACAGTGTGCAAATTGCAATGGTTCAGTGCAAATAGGCATTTGTGCAAAAATGCGTTATTTCCTTCGGTTGAGAATAGAAATGAGATGAACTGAGAAAGCTAAAAGTTAAACGTTCAGCAGCATTTGATGCCCGATAATGTGCAATAGGTGCAGAGTTCAGTTTGTGGATCAAAGGTTCAACAGTCTGATGGCAGTGGGGAAGAAGCTGTTGCAGAACCTGGTGGATCTGCAGCGGATGCTGCGGAACCTCTTTCCAGAGGGCAGCAGGGACAACAGTCAAGTCAAAATGTCCATTAAGATGCAATTGTTTCGACAAAAATGTTGTTTGAGAAGAATATGGCAAACTGGCATTAGATTAGTGAAAAGCAAAACATGTTTAAATCCTCTCTGGTTATAACTAATGTAGACAGGAGGGCGATATGTTCAACCTTTAAGAAAAAGACTTACAGCAGCAGAGAACCTCAACACCTTTGGAGAAACCATCACAAATCCATGCGCAGCTTTTTCATGGCAACTCTCTCCATTTTGAAAAGCAAATGTAACATTTACAAATCGTGTCTTACAGCAATATGAGCGCAACTATAGCTCTGATTACATTTGGAAATTGGCTGCTCAATACAAATTGAGTTTTGATGTGCAAAGCACATTGTCAGAGAAATGTATATATCTGAGCAGCATATGGATGCGGCTGTAATGGGGACGACTCAGGGTGTTTAATAGTCAAGCTGTCAATCAGCACTGTTGCCAGAGAGGTGGTTAGATCTTGAACTTGAGATGCATGGTTCTTTTATGCCTCTCTGTGACACTGAGAAAGTTAAACCAGATAACCATCCATTATCATCATCTACCAGCACGTCAGTGGGATTTCTGAACACTCACACCCTCTGCATTCTGCCACTGGCAGTGTCCTCCTGCAGTACCAAGGCTGCAACCCTCGCAGTTTGGAATTGATTTGCTGATTCGCCACTTTTTTCTGTTATAATGAAATCGTGCCTTTGAGAATAAGCATGGATTCTGTGCTCATGGGACAGACTGATCTACATTTACAGACCTGAACAGAACTATAGTTACAGTTTACATTCAACAAAGACTGTTTCATCACATTTGTTTAGTTGTGTTACAGTGTTGCATCAGGATGATACTGACCGATTCATATACTGAATATTATGACTCGGTCATAAACTAGTGAACAGATTTCTCAAAAAGTCCTTTGACTCGTCAAGCATTCATGGTTCATTTAATTTGCATTAAGATAAACACAAACCTCAATTTATTTGATCAAGGCATGATAAACTGAAGGCTTCTTTCTGAACTTGCAACAAAAATAGAAAATCAGCAAGTCCAGAAATCGTTCTCTGTGTAAAATGAGTAACACAGACCCAGGCACATTTTTTAAAAGCTATTATGTTGGGAACATCTGGTGAATCACAGAGAGATGATTTAGATAGAAAATAAATAAGATGCCCAGAAGATGAAAAACAACCAGGCGTCGTCAACTTGCGTCATTGGTCGGTGTCTGAGGATATCAAAGAAAAAAACTGTTTTGGAATAATAATAATAATAATGATAATAATATTCTAAATTAGGTTGCCTTATGTACAGCTTTATTTGAAAGCTGAGGTGGTTATGAGAAGTCAGTAAAGACTCAGAAAATTGCCATTAAATTAAGATAGAGATAATTGCATAAAGTTTCTATCTAATCAAGTCTTATAATCTTAGATTAAGCCTAAAAAGTCTTATTTCAAGGTTTCCTACAAAGTTTAGTGGTCTTATTCCACTTATTTTAGTACAATCTTCTAAAAAAAGTTTAATAATCTTATAGAAACTGCTTTCGTTTAGCATATCAATCTCTTAATAAGAACACATTTTTTAGTTAAATATAGATGTAGAAGATAGACAGTTTTGCATTGAGTAAAGCTAAAATCTTCATTTGAACTTGAGTTAGTTGATCACAGTGCAAAGGTGTAAACTTATTTAATATAAATCAATTCAGGTTATTTATATAGCACTAATTCCCAATATATGTCATCTCAAGGTACGTTACAGAGACAATTCAACCAGATCATACAGTCAGATTGATTCAAAGTTTCTTATCTAAGGAAAACCAGCCGATTAAATCAACTCATTGAATCAATATGTCATGTTCTTGGCGCTGATGTTTCAGTTTTTTTCCTTTGCTCATGCTCACCTTTCTAATTGGTCTAGCGGCTGATTAGCACCGATCATTTCCACCTGGTTCCTTAGCTATTTGTGTTGTTTGCTTGCCTACCATCAGCGCCAGGTTATTCAAGCAGTTTGGTGAGATTAACTCTAGCGTTCTGAATCTTGATCTTTCTTCCTGATTGTGACCAGTTTCTGACCTGGGGATCTAGAGTTTTGCTTTGGCTGTCACATTTTGGTTGTGGTTTGGAGGACCCAAATGCAGAGGCTGAGGTGAATACTTGTAGTTTTAATGATGAAAATGGTTAACAAAGGCAGTCCAAAAATCCAACTAAAAATTTAACAGACCAGAACCACGGCGACATCAAGGGAAAACACATACAAGGAGCCAGGGAGAGACGAGGTGAGACGACGACAGTGATGAGAGGACCAGCAACAACAGAGGAACCAACAACGAGAGAGAGCAGAGCGAGAGCATGTATAGCTGACAGAGACAAAGGGAGGGCTAACGAGCTGACAAGGAGCAGGTGTGTGAGGAGACAACGAGGGAGCCAAGGGGAAAAGAACACACACACACACACAAGAGGGCAACAGAGGACAACAGAAAAACATGAGACCTAGGCTTGGATTCTCCTTCTGTACCTCATCAGCTCTTTGATCTTCTGGTCCGTGAACTTGGCTCTGCTACGACTCCATCTTTGAATATTCCCTTCTGGGCACTGTTGCTCCTCGGGGTCGGTTGGCATCAGCTCCGCTCATCACCCAGAGCTTTGGGGGGGGGGGGCGGGGCCCGTCACAAGCGGAGGACTGTCTCCTTCTCGGATTCATCACATCCCTCTGTGATTGGACTGAACTCCAAACCAGGTCAGTAACTATTGCTTTAATGGTTATCAGCCCTCTATTCTTAGTCACTGACCTGAGTCTCTGTTTCTACAGAGAAACCGGTTTATCCGCTCCGTTAGTAAAATAAAGACTTTTTCAATATCTGATCCGCTTCTGACATAGCTTAAACATTCAACTGTCAAATTTCAATAATATGATGCGACAAGAATAACAATAGTTAATAAAGTATTTCTATTCCGTTTAAAAAATAAAGGTTAATTATCTATGATTAGTTTTTTCATTCCAGCATTTAACCACATTATTTTATTACTTTTATTTCACATTAAGTATTTTATTTTAAAAAAAAACGCAGATAGAATATTTCTCTACATTTCTGACAACCCTTTTAGTTGTTTCTGAGATTAAAACTCCCTGAATTACTCTTGACAGCTCATCCTCCAAAAGATTCAGCTCAACAACTACTAAAGGAGTTTTTTATTTTTTCCAAGTACAAAAGTTTATTCAGGAGAAAGCTTGCTGTATGGATTTTTGTTGCTGTTGTTGTTCAGTCTGGCAGGTTTCTAACTAGGACTCAGATCTATTCCTTGTGTTGCCCTTGAGTCGGTACAGTAGGTTTCTTTATAGTATTTTTCCTCTGCAAACAAATACAGCTTTAGAGCACAGATATAACCCTGACAGACTGTTGAGCAGATCTTGAATACAAACCAGCAATCATATTTCAGATCTGATGGGTTGAGGCTACAGTATATCTGCTGTGCGACAGCTGTCACAATGCTAGCAGTCAGCAGAGGATAGCTGTTAGGATTTATAGCTCAGAATTTATCATTTTTGTTTTTGTTTCTCATCTTATTCCTAAAAATCAGCTCAGTTAAAGGAAAAACCCATGACACTATAGCCCCCCTCCTCTCTCAGCAGCTTTGTTACCACTCTCCAGGTAACTAAGTTTGACAGGAATCAAATTTTACTTTTGTGCTGTGGCTCAACAGCTGCTATTGTGTTGCATTGTCACACTGTCTGGTGGCTTTCTGGAGAAATTACAGACATGGGGGTTTGCAGCTTGGAGAAAAAAACGGAAGGAGAAAAATGTGATTAGAAAGTGTTCTCTTCAGAAACAGCAAAAAAAAAAAAAAAACTCAAACAGTAGGATAATCTCTTTCTTCGATTTATATCTTTACTTTGTTAAAAATGTTTAAAATGTAGCTCCCTTACTCACGTCCCACCAGATGTTAACCCCACCCTAGCTGCAACTGTGAATGCTCTCTCTGTGACAGCAATATAAAAGCAAACCACCTGCTGCCAAAATGACATGTACTCTATGTTTCAGCCCATAGTCAAACTTTAGAAGGAGAGGATGCAAATATGTTCATTTGAGGAGAGCAGTGTGATCCACTGAAGCAGCACATAATTAGGCTCATTACCTGTCTGTCAGTATATTGTTTATCAGAAAAGCAGCTGCAGTTTGCAACAGCAGTGTAAACTTGGCGTATGGGTGAAGATGCAGGCAGAGCAGAAAGAGAAGAAAAGGGACCTCCTCTTTAAAATGACAAAAAACAAAATTAAAAGGACCATTTAACTAAGATGATTTGGAGTCTCAAACATGATAGAGGTTCTTTTGCAGGCTGGAAACAGGCCTTAAATCTAAACATAATGCTAATTATCCATCAATTCCTCTTTTAGGACAAATTCTGCTTGCTTTTTTATGATATTGTAGTTAGGCTATTATTGAAAAAAAAGATGAAAAATGATCAGGTTGCCTAAACATCTATTTCCTTTTTTTCATGATTTCAGTTAAGAAAATATTATAATTAACTAAAAACTAAAACATCTAATGAATTCTATTCACATCAATTAATGCACCATTAAACACATCCTGATTATTACTTATCTATGAGTATGAACAAATTGTTGATGTTGGTTAGAATGTGTAAATCACTAAGTAAATTTTAAGTGCAAAGTTTTGAATTTTTTTTTCATGAGAACGTTGAAAGTATTCTGGACCAGTTTATATTCATTGTTTAGAAACAAATAAAAAAAAATATACAGCAAAAAACTGCAGATTGGGCCCAACCCTGGTGTGAAATATGCATGTCCTGGAGTCTATGATCCTGTATTAGTGGAAAATGTAGGACTACTTTTCACTCAGTGGTGCTTCCTTCCTCTGCTAAAAAAGTAAAATCTACAAGTCTGCTAACAGGCTCATGCTGCCTCTATATGATCTGGTAAAGATGATCCTTTCCACTTGAAAAGTAGAAAATACAAGCACATTGTGTTTAAGTGCTGTTGATGCGATAGAGAAGAGAAGCACGTTGACCCAAAGATTATCCTGACCTGCTACTTGGGCAAGACATCCTAATTCATCTGCTACAAGAAGAAGAGGATGCATCAAATGCATTGATTGACTGCTATGCATCTGATAAAATCCAACAATAACATGCATTTAAAAAATACAACCAATTTTAAAATATGATATATTTTAGATTTACATATATCTCCAAATTGTCTGGGATTTTGGTCGATCACAGTGCAGCAGGACTGAGCCATCAGCAAAAGGGTTTGTTCGGGAACTCCGGCAGACGTGGGGAGGGAGCGACCAAACCCGGAGACGTCCCCCGCTGACTCCGGATCCGGACCAGCGCCGTAGCTGATTGCTCGGTAGGAATGCCCGGTCCGGTCCAGTCGGCCAAAATATGTGCTAAAGTGCCACCTGCAGTGGTGTGCATAAGCTACATTTGACTTTTTTTCATTCCATCCCTGCCCTTCAAAAAGTTTGTGCACATCACTTAAATCTTCTATTGTGGTGAACACAAAGGTTATGGACTGTTACAGACTAGAAAAGAAGGAACATAGAAACAAAAGGAATAATCAGTAGTTTGATCATGTAGCACAATGCAGCATAACAATCCCCACGCATCTCAAGCACCACAGCAGATGGAAATAATGCCTGAAAACCTGCGGCTTGATGAAGTCTGTAAAAACAAATAACAGAAGGTGTCAAGTCTCAAACCGAGTGCCAGCGCTAAGAGCGATGGATGGATATAATGCGAACAATGTATAAATACAGATTGTAAACGGCACTTTTCAAAGAAATAAGAGAAAAGTTTAATAGCGTGCACTGACTTTACTTTGTGAGAAAATTGAGTATGTGCCAATGGTCTGAAAAATTTATTTCCTATTACATCCCTTAAAATATTGATTCTAATATTTTGCTGAGTTTGATTTGCTCACTTTATAAAGTATTTACTTAGGCTTTCCCTCATCCTACTAGGCTACAAAGTGTCTGGATGAGAGGGGTTTGTTGACTGCTTGGAAGAAACTAAACATCCTCATGGTCGTTCCAACTGAACACAGTGTCCGTGGTGATTTCCACAAGCCCCGCAGGGAGTTCACTCAGCATCCCAGATGCATGGTGTTTGCACCATGGACAGCGTCATCAAATTGGAGCACGAAGCTGCATCAGGTGTGCTACTGTTGTTTCATTATTTTTAGGTCTTCCAGAGGTCAACTATCCCCCAATTTGAACTAAATAAAACTTTTTTATTTCTACTTGATTTATGGAGGTAAAACTATTGTTAGTGCTGATTTGGTTTTTAAGATAAAATCATTTCTAATTTCGGCCGATAACGTCTCTATATATCTCGTTTCCAGATATATAGATATTGCATAACAACACATGTCCTTCCTGTGCTCGTCATGCATATAACAGTGGCCATGTTTACCTTATTTAGTGGCTGGAATGATTGTTTAATCATCACAGCATTCCTTACCCTGCGCTTTGGACCTGTGGTTACCCCTGGCAATGCCATAGCATTTCCTGTCAAGGTCTCGCTGGTAGCATTTTACAATATAAGCACAAGTGAAACTTAATATCACACACTGCTTTTAAATTGTTCTTTATGCACAACTTTCGAATCACCTTGGGAGTACCATTTATTTTTGGAAGTAGTAAAAAAAAGTCCACTTTGGTTCATCAAGAGATACATCTGAATGTCGGTCTTATTCAGCGGTACTTCCTTGATAATCCAAAAACACTGATGCTGGGCAGCAAAATATTGAGGTCTGAGCTGGAGGTAAGGAAGGATGATGAAATGTCCCTCTAGGACTAAATTAAAATGGCTTCTTTTAAAGCCAGCTAAAAATCTCAGCATTCATTATTTCTACCTTTGTTAACATTATTTATCTCTGTATTCCATTTTAAGTGAAAAAGGCTTCACCTACAACTAGTCTCTGACTGGTTTCCAGGTCGTGATTTCACAGAGAAGTTCCGCTCAGTTCAACTTCAGCGGTCATTGCTTTGCTCTCCATGCGGTGCTGCTGTTTGACAACACCTCAGTTCCATCTGGCAGCACAAGGTGAGAGCAGGGCAGTGAATGCTCCCATTGTGTTGGATTTACCGCTGGCCACTTCCTTATTCTATCATTTTTCAGTGTGAAAAATTTGGGGATATGGAGTGTGAGAGTATGAAGACACTGAAATATGGGAGTCTCACGATCAGTGGGCGACAGTTGACAGCCCTGATAACCAATGTCTATATTGATATATCCATTGGGTTAATAATAATATTTAACTTTATCAATCTGACCCTCTGCATTTGACCCATCCACTTGGGGAGCAATGGGCTGCCACTGTGCGGCGCCCGGGGAGCAGTGTGGGTTTAACCCCCGGCTCACACCGACTCCGGTCTTACTGTTGCGGTGCGGTGGGTGTGGCGCCGCAGTGATTCCAAGTCATTAAAAAGACGTAAACCCCCTCACCGGCTGCTGAGCTGTCCAGCTGCGGTTACCGAGACATTCCGGCGCTGCAGAAAATTCAGCAAGAAAGCTATCCTTGCGGCGTGCCGGAGCCCTCCGCAACAAGCTCACGCAAATATCCTTATTTGGGCCATGTTATCGCGTGAAGTTACGTGAACTCAAGTGAACTTCTGTTTTCACGAGTTAAATCTCCGGACCTGTTGCCGGAGCCGCAGAGCCGCACCGCACCGTAGTCGAAAGGGCGGTGTGAGAGGGGGTGTGCGGGAGTTGCGGTCTCCGTCGGCTCGGTAACCGCACCGGAGCCCGTGTGAGCAAGGGGTAATGGTCTTGCACAGGGAACCAGAGTGGCAGTCTGTGGGAGTGGGACTTGAATTCAGAACCTGTGGGTGCTAAGTGCAGTGCTCTAACCACTATTCCGCCGCTCAGCACCATTTGTGAGGAGAATTACGGTTTGCCTGCTGTTCGGATACTCAAGCTCCTGCAACCCTTATGCAGCCCAAGTCAATGTCACATCACACTCATACCAAGGTGTGTGTTTCATGTGTTTTCTCATTTTCTCATTAAATTTTGATTACCGAATTATGAACAAAAATCATTTAGCTAGCTCCTAGCTAAAATGGTTAAGGATTAATTAACTAAAGCTTATTTATTTATGATTGAGATTTAATAAAACATTATTCACCAAATAATGCTTTAATTACCTCTTGGCTTTCATTGTGAATTGGTTTAAACATATTCTTATCATTATAAATTCTGACCATATTCCAATTGTTGTAAATAGGCCAAAAGCTAATTTGACCAAATTCCAAATTCTTCAAAATAAACTTTGGTTCTTAAACATAAAAAACACGCTAAATGATTATATAATTGCATAATTTTATTGAATATGTTTTTAAACCATTTTTCCCCACTTCTTTTTACAGAGTAGCCTAGTTTACTTGAGTTTCACTAGTTTAGTCAAGATATGTTATCTGAAATATGTTTGACTTGGAGCAGCATGATTGTGTTAATAAATTCTTAGATTTTGAAGGGAAGTTGTTGTGAATTTATTCTAAATATATACAAAGTTATCTGTTTGACCATGATTTTAGCTCAATTCACACTTTCATTTGTTGTTCTAACACACAACCAGTAGGACAGTCTGAATAGCATCTGGGGAATTAACACATTAAGCACCCCTACTGTGGAGATGTATAGAGCTGTATGAGGTCCTGCTGCCAGGTGCCGCCATGATTTGGACACTGGGTAGGCTTATGGTCTCACCCTATTTCACCTTAGTTCAGCCTCCTGAGAAAACAACTGCGTATTTGAGATTTTGACAAACCCAGTGACTTATCAACAACTAATTAGAAACAAAGATGAAATTATCTCAGTAGAGCTTTTCCTCATATTTGTTTTTTTCTATTCTGTCAATTATGAAAACTGTCCAACTGTTTCTTTTATTAGAAGAAATGATGAGTTGAAAAAATATTGTTGGCAAAATCAATGCAGGTTTCTACAATAAATTTTTGATTGTTAATTTCTTTAAACTGAGACAGAAACAAACTGCTGTTTCCTCAGCATTTAGCAGCCAAAGAAATTACAATAACTGCATACGTATTTACTGTATAGGATGGAACGTGATAGGCAAAATGTTGCCGCTTGCTAAATGCCTTGACCACATTACCCATCCACATTTCTGAAAGGTTTTGAATAGGTGAAACATTTAATTCATCTTTAAAAGCTCCAGTCATGCGTCAGCCCAAACTTTGCTCCTCCTCCTCCCTCTTTATCTGTGAGCTGATAGGATGGTCTGAGGGTGTGTGTGTGGTACCTCAGCAGAGGGAGAGAAAATGAGACCAGGAAAAGACCACAGCCATCGTGAAGTGATGATCAGTCACACGACAAGCTGCTGCACTCTGCTTCTCTGGATCCAGCTGATTATTTTCCACCCTCGCCTGGTTTCCTCTCTTCTTATCTTCCTCACCTTGTTTTAGTGAACATTTCTTGTCGCCTCTCATTACACCAAAGCAGCAGGATTGTTTTTTTTGGTAGAGAATAAAACAACGGCAGATGTTTGAGGAGGAGCTGAATTTCTCCTGGAAAGACTGAAAGATGATAAAGGGAAGAATATACACAAGTTAGACATTGTTATCATTTCTGATTGAGGATGTTTCAAAGCCACATGTGCTGAGCTTTAAGACTTTTTACAAGAAAGAGAAGAAGATCTAAGCCAAAGGAGGTGGAAGAAGTCAACATGAACTCCACAGCTCAGCAAGGATTGATCCCTGGCTACCTGAACAGGAGTCTCTGCTCTGGAACTCTGGCAGACAAAGACTTATCTGGAGAGGAGAAGGATTCCTCTGCTGGATGCTACGAACAGCTGCTGATTTCCACTGAGGTGTTCCTTACTCTAGGCATCATCAGCCTGTTGGAGAACATCCTGGTGGTTGCTGCCATCATCAAAAACAAGAACCTTCACTCCCCGATGTACTTCTTCATCTGCAGCCTTGCTGTTGCGGACATGCTCGTTAGTGTCTCCAACGCCTCAGAGACTATTGTCATAGCACTGATCAATGGAGGCACCCTGACCATCCCTGTCACGCTGATCAAAAGCATGGACAACGTCTTTGACTCCATGATCTGCAGCTCTCTGCTGGCCTCCATCTGCAGCTTGCTTGCGATCGCCGTCGACCGCTACATCACCATCTTCTACGCACTTCGATACCACAACATTGTCACCATCCGGCGAGCGATGCTGGTCATTGGCAGCATCTGGACGTGTTGCACCGTCTCTGGCATCTTGTTCATTATCTACTCAGAGAGCACCACTGTGCTCATCTGCCTCATCACCATGTTTTTCACCATGCTGGTCCTCATGGCGTCGTTGTACGTGCATATGTTCCTCCTGGCCCGCCTGCACATGAAGCGCATTGCGGCCCTGCCGGGCAACGCGCCCATCCAGCAGCGAGCCAACATGAAAGGTGCCATTACCCTCACCATCCTGCTTGGGGTGTTTGTGGTGTGCTGGGCACCCTTCTTTCTGCACCTCATCCTCATGATCACTTGCCCCAGGAACCCCTACTGCACCTGCTTCATGTCCCATTTCAACATGTACCTCATCCTCATCATGTGCAACTCTGTCATTGACCCCATCATCTACGCTTTTCGCAGCCAGGAGATGAGGAAGACCTTCAAAGAGATTTTCTGCTGCTCGCAGGCTCTCTTGTGTCTTAGCTTCCTGTAAGGAGCTCCAAGAGAGCGACGAGATTCCCTTCAGGTATTTCTGCTGTAGTCAGTGTCCAGTGCTGTGCTCCAGGTCTGCTGTAAATGATCGACAAAGTAAATGCTTATAAGTGAGACGGGCTTGCAGTAACATAGAGCATATATCTGTGGATGCTGCTGTTATTCTGCAGTAACTATCTGTTAAGTGTTCTATGAATGTAAAGACTGGAATGGTAGTTTTCCAGCATCACAGTTGGAAAAAGACATTGTATATGTTATATTTAAAGCACATTAGACAGCTAGGAATGAGATGAAGATTTAACTTTGTGTGAGAGAATAATCCTCTGTAAAACTGAAAACATTGCACATCGTTTGATTACTTTAAAATGAGAGCAATGTGATGAGAATGGAAAGAAGACATCACCTTATAAGGAGATCAAAACATTGCCTTATAAGGAGATCAAAACATTGCCTTATAAGGTGGTCACAACATTCCATTATAAAAAAAATACCCTGAAACATTACCTTATAAGGCGATCTTAGAATTGGTTCATAATTTTGATTTGATTATAAAATTAGTCTTTGCTTTCATCATAATAATCCCTTATAGGTTAAAAAGGCAATCATAACATTGCCTAACAAGGTAATCACCAATATAACCTGTAAAGTAATCATCATTCATTTTCTAATTAAGGGCAATCATAACTGGGTAATCCAACAATCACAACATTGCCTTAAAAGCCAATGCCATCGCTGTATAAACTAATCATACCATTACTTTCTGAGGCAATCAGAACATTGCTTTATAAGGAGATAATAACATTGCCCCTTAAGGCACCACAACGCTACTCTATAAGAAGAACTAAACATTGCCTTTCATAACATCATCAAAACATTGCCTCATGTGGAAATCAAAGCATTGCCTTGTAAGACGATCATAACTTACAATTATGAGGTAATGGTGATGTTGCATTGTATATATGGTCATCATATGACCTTAGAAATATACAACATTGATAGAAATTACCTTTATTGTCCCAGAATAGGGAAATTCAGGTGTACCAGCAGGCTTGTTGAAGCATTCATATTTGATAGAGGGGTGAAAGAAGAAAGTAGGAGTGAGACGCTGTAAATGAAAGGCTGATTAACATCATAAAAAAAAAACAATGCACAGCTGCTACAAATTTCAAACTCGGATTCAAAGAAATAAGTCAGCCTTTTAAAAAAAAACATAACATGCATATTTGTGCATAATAAGTAAAACAGTCAATGATAATTATTGTATAAGGGCATCATAAGTTTTAAATTTGAGGGATTTTTGTTCTGTTTACCAAAGGAGGGGCTTTTTTATTGGTGAAACTGGATTTAACCGCTAAATTCTGGGGGTTTTCTTGGTGTTTTTAATTTAATTTAAAAGCCAAAGTGAGTTCTTGTAAAACTAGAAAACAAATCTTGTAAAGCCTTGGCAAAATTTTTGACTTTTTTAGCCTTTTGGTTCAATTCAACTAGCCTTCATTTATAGTTTTTATTATAAAAAGTCTGTAGGTGGGCTCTAATTTATTTCTGTTTAACACATTCTACTGAAACTTGTTGAATATTGATAGTTGTCAAATCAAATTTATCTTTTTAGTTTGATTTTGGTTGAAGGTTTTAAAAATATGTTTGATTCTTGTTTTTTTTTTTTTTTGTAAAAATCACATATTTCTGCGTTAGAGTTTATTTCATTTTGGGTGTTTTAGTTGCAAAGCAAAAAAAGTGAATTTCAAACTGTATTATGGGTCATTAAGAACACATTTTGTAGTCACAGTAACTCTGAAAAGCTTTTTAGCCTAAACTAGATTTTATTTAAGTACAACATCAGACAAGAAAACCTTGGTTTGCTTGAATTTAGGGCAATACCTTTCAAAGGTTTTCACTTGTATATCGTACAGAGTAAACCTAAAATTAGCAAAGCATGGACAGATTTATACAAGTTATGTGAAGAAATTAGTTTCTAATGTAAATATTAACAAGAAAATAGTTGAAAATATAATAAACTGAATTGAAAACCTTATATAATCGTTCATAAAGTTTAATTAAGGAAATATTTTGGTTAAGGAATTAATTAGAACACCCTTATATTTATCCCCATTTAAAAGGGCTACAGTCACACAGTTGCTTTAAATGGACATGATGATGAAAAACTTACCTGAGCATTCTGAGGGAGGTTTGCGCCATTTAATCCTCAGACACTTTGTTTGGTGCCCCTTAATGCTGCAGTGAGTGTGAAAGCCATGCACTGCTAAAATGATCTTAAAATAAGTAAAGAATTATTAATATAAATGTATTTAACCTTAATTTGATGGAATGGGTATGTTTAGCCTTACAATAATGTCTTTAGATATTATGCACTTAAAATAAGAAACTACATTTGTTGTACTCTTCTTATTTTAAATGTACATTTTCTTTTCCCTTGGCAAAGTGTCTCACTTACCTCCTAAATTCAAGAAAAAAAATATATACTTAATTCAAGAAAAAATCACTGACTTTGATTCAAATGTTTTGCAGTGTAGGGATCTATTATCGATTTTAACAGCTTTTAATCAGCTTCCCTATGCCTATAAAAAAGGTCGACAAGTGGAGGACAATTAAAACAACTGCTAACATGCACAGGTCTGACCATCAAAGCAGATTGGGTAGTGTTTGAAATAAACCAAGCACAGCATTTCAAGAAAATATCTCCTATACCAGCTGTGGAGCATGGAGTTAGGAGTGTTATGATTTGCTTTTCTAGGGCTGAGCCTCTCCAGCTCTCAATCCACCATGAATTCCCTCTGATTTCTCTGGTATCAGAGGGAGCCTGAGATCTTTTATTAACAACTGAGGGGTGAAGTGTAACTAAAACATACCACTAATTGGCTAAAATTTGAGAAAAGCGGAGTCCAGTGTCTATTCAAAGTCCTGCTCATGATGTCTATAATATGCTGAGGGGTGACTCAAAACGGGCTGCTCAATCATCTCACAGCCGGGAGGCAGGACTGGACCAAACTTTCCTCAGACTGATCACATAGATGGTAAGGCTACAAGAATCATCTCAGTGAATATTGAAACTACTAGCTCATAAGGGGAAGGGTGTTGCAACATTTTCCTCTGCAAAAACAAAAAAAGATTTGAGTTTATTTATTAATCTAATTTAGTTTAACAAGCTGAAATTCTGATAAGCTGAATACTTGGTGGGATCTCCTAATACGTACAAGGCTGGAGCTGTGTAGAAGTCTGACTGCACAATGCACACACAGCAGGCAACCAGGTTTAATCCCACAAGGAAAATATCAGGGACTCTAAACTTTATAGTGGAACTATTTTTCTTTTCAACAGCCTTTCAGAATGAAATACAAGATTAACAAAAGGGGCTTCATTAATTCTCAGGTTAAAATACAGCCTTGAAAGTTAAAAGTTTTCAGAAAATCAAGATTGCACAACATTAAGCAAAAAACAGTAATCTGACATGTTTGAAGACGGGTTTACAAAGTGATAAAAAAGGCAGATTTTCTCTTTCTCACTTCATGGGTTTGAAACAATCTGTCTCTAACAGTTTCTAAATAAAATAAAAACACATTTTTGATTTATTTAAGTTTCCCTCAGGTTTCGACTATAATTTCAAACAACTTTGTTCAAAGCAGCTTAACAAATATCGCTAAGTATCGTTATTAGCACTAAACTGTGATTTAAGGTTAAAGCAGATCCTACGCTAACTCTGTGAAATCCAGCTCTAGCATCTGCTTGTTTCCCATCAGAGCTCTTGTGAGTTTGTGTAGATATTTGTGAAAATTTGCACATATGAGTTGTTTCAACTGGCACTTTAAGCATGAGTTATAAATAA